>NC_035109.1:45431350-46146511 GCF_002204515.2 Aedes aegypti | reverse complement strand
ATCGCAATTGGGCGGTACGAATTATAGTTCGACGCGGGTTTCCCGGGTTTTTGGATGGCTATTACTCTCACCTGCCTCCAGTCATCCGGAACAATGTTACACTCCAGAAAGTGATTAAACAAGTTCAATAGGCGCCTCTTTGCGACGTCAGGTAGGCCCTTAAGCAAATTGAACTTGATTCGATCCATTCCTGGAGCGGAATTGTTACATGAAAGGAGAGCAAGTGAGAATTCAACCATCGAAAAAGGTCTATCCATGGCGTCCCTATCCACCGGAATATCTCGTCGCACGCGATCAACAGGAACGGAATCCGGACAAACTTTCTTAGCGAAATCGATAATCCACCGAGGAGAGCTCTCTCGATCTTCATTAACCGACGATGTATTACGCATTCTTCTTCCGACGGTCCAAAGCGTTCTCAACGAGGTCTCACGTGATAATCCTTCCACAAAATGACGCCAATAACCGCTTTTCTTCGCTTTGACCAAGCTTTTAAACTTGCGTTCAAGGGAAGAATAGCGCTCATAGTTGTCAATTGAACCACGTTTCCGGAAGTCTTTAAACGCGGCGGATTTCTCGCGATAGAGTGCCTTACACTCTTCATCCCACCACGGATTGGGAGGCTTCTTGCGAACCGACGGACCAGGCACAGGACGGCGTTGGGCTTGAAGAGCGCTGTTGAGAATCAACTCGGATAAAAAGCGATACTCTTCCAACGGAGGAAGTACTTCTACCGCTTGTTCTCCATCAATGATCGTTTCCGCGTACTTTCCCCAGTCTATGTGCTTTGTGAGGTCGTAGGCGAGATCGATGGATGAAGACTGTTGTGTTCCATTGGAAATTGAAACTACGATCGGCAAGTGATCGCTACCATGGGGATCCTGGATTACCCTCCATGAACAATCCAGCGATAACGAGCTTGAACATATTGAGAGGTCTAAACGGCTATCCCTAGGACTTCCATCTTGAGCTGGAGGTGCCACTCGTGTAACTTCCCCAGTGTTGAGAATTGTCATATTGAAGTCGTCGCAGAGGTCATATATCAACGTTGATCGGTGGTCGTCATACAGTTCCCCCCAGCCTGTTCCGTGGGAGTTGAAATCCCCAATGAACAACCGTGGTTCAGGCATAACAGAGCAGATGTGAGAGAGATCTCTGCGAGATATCGCCGATCTCGGAGGAAGATATATGGAGGCGACACTGAGGCTTTTGCCTCGGATAGTCACCTGACATGCAACGACTTCAATGCCTGACATCGGCGGCAGATCGACTCTGTAGAACGAGTGATGCTTTTTGATCCCCAAAAGCACTCCTCCATATGAGTCGGATCGATCCAGGCGAATAATATTAAAATCATGGAAAGGAAGGGTCACATCAGGTGTTAGCCATGTTTCTGATAACGCAAAAACATCGCACTGTAAATTACTAACTAAAAATTTAAAACTATCTAATTTAGGCATAATACTACGACAGTTCCAGTGTAGAACAGAAATCATATCTTCGACCTCTGTGGATAATTTATCCATCAAAAGATATGATCGTTGCAAGGAGGGGCATTCTAGAAGCCAGTTGCTTCAAAAGAGAAGTCACACATGGAAGCAATCCTTTGACAATGTTCTTCACTGGGTCAGAAGCATTGAAGAAATTAAGGATGATATCTACAATGCCAGAAAGCGTAAACATTGGAACGCCCTGATGTTGCCCTAGGGGCTCCGAATGCGAACTTTCTTTTGGCAGAGCAGTTTGAAATTTTGGAATATTTGGGATTTTAGATTTTCCCGGTAGTGGCGGAAAGTCTCTTTCCTCTTGGAGTTTGAATCCAGGAGGTGAAAGCTTTGAGATTTTCGCGACAGGCTTAGTATTTTTCATGGCTGGTGGGTCATCACTGCTAGACAGATTCCGAGGCTTTTTTGTGGGTCTCTGGAGTCTCACACGCTTCCTCGATGAACCCTTGAAAACGAAGGAAATTCCTTCACCAACCTCAGAGTCGGAGCCCTGATCATCAAGAGACAGAGAAGAGTAGATATTTTGGGATTCAGCAGACGGAGCAGCCTTTTTCAACATCTCGGCAAAACTACGCCGAGAGCGCTGCTCTAATGATCGTCGCTGATGTTGCTGCCGGCGTACGTACGTCGGGCAGTTTTCGAGGGCATGTGGTGGACTATCGTTGCAATAAACGCATTTTGGCGGTATACTACATGCACCATCCACATGTCTCTCCCCGCAAGAAGCACAGCGAGGTTTATTGCAGCAATACTGGGCAGTATGGCCCAGCTGCTTGCAATTTGTGCAATTCATTACCTTCGGTACGTACAGCCGCACAGGTAAACGAAGTTTGCCGATTACAAGAAAATTCGGCAAAGCAGATCCGGAAAAGGTCACACAGAAGGATTCAGAGTGTGAATACATCTTCTTTTCTCCCACCAGGGATACGGAATGCAATTGCTTGCATTCCAGTATGGGGACAGATGGGAGAGAAGGGTTTTTGAAGCGACCACAACCCTGCATCAATTCTTTGCAGGTCATACTGCCTTCGGTGACCACTCCCGCAATCTCAACCCGATGGCTTGGCAGATAAGTTTGGTACTCACGAGTAAAGAGTTCACAGGCCACAATCTCATTGGCCTGTTTACGGTCACTGACGGTGACGCGCAGCTTACCAGAACCCACTGTGTCAATGGCGACAACGGAAGAGAATCGCTTAGTCAGATCCTTACTGATCTGAATAGTGTTCAACCGTTTGCCTTTGGATCGAAAGAAAACAACAAAAGGCCCACCAGAGTCGGGCGGGTAGGCCTTGAGGCGAGGGGACGTCGGAGATGGTAGAATATTGGTGTCCATTTGAGACACATCAGATTGAGGGGACATACATGGATTGGGCATAGAGGTGTTTGTGTTTTGTTGGTTCAACATATTCGGAGACTCAGTGAGGGGATACGACGTTCCCCCGCCATCATCATCTACACCCATTGCGGTAGCTTAACACCGCAAAGGGCGCACGAATAACTCAAACTAACACTATTCACAGAAATGGAAATTGAATCAAACTAAAAAAAAAAACACATACAAAGGGGAAAGGGAAGAGGGAAAACTTTCACACGCAGTAAAAACTAATCAAAAAAGACGTGTAGAGGAGAAGAACAACGAGAGGTACTTATCTTTTACTCTATCCACGCTGGCGTCGTCGATGCTGTAACCGATGGGCGTCTACGCTTGGGGAGAGGTAGCAAGTAACGTACGACCGTACGTACGTGTCCACGCTATACGCACACCACAGACGATGATCGCACTGATGAACTCTGCACTGCACACAGGTAGCACACGGGACGGGGTGCGAGCTGCCTTCGATGATACACGTGATCAAAAAAGGACGGTCTGGTTCCTGGTTCGCTGGTACGGTGTATGTGTGGTTGGTCTCTCACTGCCTGCCACCAACCAACACAGGCGTCGATAACGATGGTGACCACTGTCGGTGTGGAGAGCGCACCGCTGTGCACGCTATATGCACACCACAAACGATGATCACTCAGGTAGCACACGGGACGAGGTGCAAGCTGTCTTCTACGATACACGTGATCGGAAAATAACCACGCAATGGCGAAAACGTTCAATACTTTTGCGCAAAACTCGATTAAACGGCAACACAATGGCTTCGCCAAAAGTGTTCCGCTTCCAAGCCGAACTAAGGCTCTTCACTGCACTAAAAACACTTTGCAATAGGCGTCGAAATACCAAAGATTTGGAAAAACGGGGGTGAACCCGGACACACGAGAACTATCGACTGTCTCGCACGGTAGCTCAACAAGGAATGAAAAAAAAAAAAAATATATATATATTATTTGGATCCATTAGAAAAACGTAATCCAATAACAATTTGATTTGTAAATTTTACACCTACTTGGACTGCTTCAGTCATAGTGGTGGCTTTGAACATTGCATCAATCATTAGATTCAATTGTTCAGTTAGGGCGATGACATATTGAAAGAGAAGAGAAGTGAAGTGAAGTGTTGGCGAAAAGAGAAGAGAAGAGGTAAAAATGGTATGGCATACTGGAAGAGGTTTCGAAAGAGTTTCAATGCGCTCCGTGTTTTCATTGATTTTGTGCTTCGGCAACAGCATGCTGCCTGCGACCGGAGAGAGAGCGCGCACGGCTGCTCTATTCGGTTTCTTCTCCTTTCCCATGTCCCATTCGCATCAACAGAGGCCTGTAAAGGCGACTCTGTAGAATGTATCAAGTTTGTTAAAATCATTTCTCATCAAGCAGGAAGACTGCTTCTCGATGGCGTGCGAAGAAATCTACCGTTTTGATTCATATTACGGACACTTAAGGACTCAGGGAAATGTAACCCAGCATAGAGCATACAAAATAAATCATTCTGTATGATTCCTTAGCGCTATCGAGCGTCGGAAGCCCTTTACTTTCGAACGGTGGGTAAAGAATACGCTTCCGCAACTTCAATAATTTTAAATAAATCAAAATGTGTAGCCTTTTCATGATTCTTATTCCGGACGTTTCCTCACTTTTGCCTCATATTCCGGACACTTTGAATCGAATTCCGGACAGCTCATGATAATCATTAATGGAACAGTCAAATCATCAATCAAAATCGTTAAACCACCAAAGAGGCATCTAAGGTAGTTGGGCATTATAAATTTTCAAAGATATTTATGGAAAAAGTTTACTAAAACGAGCCTTCAAATTGAGAACTTTTGAATAGCAAAAATTGAAACATTTCGCGTGAAATGTTTCCCATACAAAGTAGAGTGTCCGGAATTTGAAGCTGTCCGTAATATGAATCAAAACGGTACATTCTTTGGATGTGATCCATAACCGTAGTAAACAATCATTTCCTGGTCCATATTATGGATCACTAGTTAGAAGTGCTAATATTTGGTATTTAGAATCAACAATCAAGAAAAATGTTTTCCAATGATGAATTCATACTGAATCGAAGCGAACAAGCATGTTTTATGCTATAACATTTGAATTTTACCACCTGTGGGAGCTTATGAATGCTGACGGCACTTCTTACAGAAAACGACCATATAATGATAGCTATGTGGTACCAACTAAACATTTGTCAAATACACCGTTATTTAGCGGTTGAACATTACAAATGGTAGAAGACAAATAGTATAACATGGGAAAAACATGTTTTACGTAAACGTTTATGTTTTGGGCAAGTTATTCGATGTTGAACGCCAAAGTGATCCGTCACTGTGGGTGATCCGTAACTGCGTGGGCGGAACAACATAAAAATTGGAGAAAAATATAACAGAATAAATAAGAAATCTAGAAACGTTTTTCTCAATTAAGAAACAAAAATTTTGAAAATAAAATTTCTCAATTGTACCTTGGCTCTAAGCATTTTTGGAAATTATCTAAAATTAAAAAAAAAACCTCAGAAGCCAATACCGGCATTGGAAGAAGAAAACTTCTATGCAGTTTGAAAGCGCGCACAATTTTAATTAAGGACTTACTAGTCCAATAGAAAATCAAGTTACTCAGGACTTCGAAAATATTCTCAATCAAGAGAACGTTTTCAAAAATTCCTGGGATACTGATTTGGAAGAAATGAGAACTATTATTGAAAAATTCAAAAATATGAAAGCTCCTGGCGATGATGGAATTTTTTACATCCTCATCAAGAAACTTCCCGAAAGTATATTTTTAACAAATGTTTTCAATTAGCATATTTTCCTGACAAATGAAAAAATGCTAGGGTTGTACCAATTTTGAAACCAGACACAAATCCTGCAGAAGCTTCTAGCTATCGTCCAATCAGTTTGCTTTCCTCCATCAGTAAACTTTTTGAAAAAGTCATTTTGAACAGAATGATGGCCCACATCAACGAACATTCATTTTTTGCCAATAAACAGTTCGGATTCCGCAATGGACATTCGACCACTCATCAACTTTTACGTGTATAAAAAAAGTGATTCATTCCAAAAAATCTGAAGGCTATTGTACTGGTCTTGCATATCTAGATATAGAAAAAGCATTCGACAGTGTTTGGCACTGAAGGCTTGATCGTAAAATTAAAAAAAAAATTAATTTTCCAACATACATTGTTAGAATAATTCAAAGTTATCTGTCAAACCGTAAGTTAATTATCAGAACTCAAGATCTGAAAGACTTCCTGTAAGAGCGGGTGTTCCCCAAGGCAGCATTTTGGGACCAATATTATACAATATTTTCACATCTGACTTACCAGAGTCAGGGATGTCAAAAATCTTTGTTTGCGGATGACACAGGCCTCTCCGCCAAAAGACGAAGCCTGCGTGTCATCTGTAGTCGATTTCAAAAAAGTTTGGATATTTTTTCTTCATACTTGCAAAAATGGAAGATTTCTCCTTATGCTTCCAAAACTCAACTAATAATATTCCCACGTAAACCAAAAGCTCTTTATTTGAAACCTTCAAGTAGACATGTTGACACGATGAGAGGGGTTCCAATAAATTTGTCAGATGAAGGTAATTATCTAGGGCTCATGCAAGATAAGAATTTAACTTTCAAAAATCACATTGAGGTCATTCAAGTCAAATGTAACAAATATGTAAAATGTCTCTATCCCATTATTAATAGAAAATCAAAACTTTGTCTTAAGAACAAGCTTTTGATATGCAAACAAATTTTCAGACCAACCATGCTGTATGCTGTATCAATATGGACTAGCTGTTGTGATTGTAACCAGGAAATGTGGGCTTCGTAGCCGTGCGGTTAGCGGCGTCAGTCGTTTAGGCGTATTGTGCTATGGAGTGTGGGTTCGATTCCCGCCCCAGTCGGAGAAAACTTTTCGTCAAACGAAAAATTCTTCACTGGTCCACTGGTTGTTCCGTGTGTCCGTTGTCTAATGTTAGTTATGTTCAGTCTGTGCAGCCTATGGCTGAAGACGGTGTAAATTGTCTTTAAAAAAGCTCTTCAGAGAATTCAAAATAAAATTTTGAAAATGATTCTGAAGCTTCCTCCGTTGTATAGTACTAATGTGTTACATAAAATATCCAATGTTGAAATATTGGAACAAATGTCAAATAAAATAATTGATAATTTCAGACACGATTAATGCGTTATATTTTTAGGTTAAGTTAAGTTAAGTAAATTGAAAACGTGTTTTTTCTCTTATAAGCAGGTGAAATCAACTCACCTGTTAAAAATCTGAACTGCTACAGCAAATGAAATGTAATATGTTGTTAATAATATCTTAAATTTGTTTTACAGAATTAGGATGCTAGTGTTGTCTAATAACACAGAACACACAGAAGAAATGAATGTAATGTTTGAAATGATACAAATAAAGAAATTAAAAAAATGATATCTATCAAGCCTACCGAATATTTTTTTCAAAAAAAGTTATAATTTTCGAGAATTTTGAAATTGAATGCCTTTTTCCAATCAAAATTAAATTATTAAACTTCTGCTGTTATGAACGAAAAATTTCTTTAAATTCACTTAACACTTCAGTCGTCGCGCTGTTGTATTTTGTACAACACTTTTGAAAAAAAAACTCGCTTTTCGTCCTCAACAGCAGTGTAGTGGTTTTGACGGTGGTGAACCGCGCGACGACTGGAAGTTTAAACATCATCTGTTTTCATCAGTTCGAAATTCACGCGCAATATTAGTGCTGCCAATAATAGTTCAAATTATCTTCAAGCGTTTTCGCGCGTCGAAGCACCACACGAACTGCTTTCACGCTTGACCACACTTTCCATCCCTCTTCGCATCGCTTCAGTATGCCAGGTAAGCGCGATTTTCATACAACATGCATGGAGAGACCTTCAACGCGTACGCTCCTCTTTCACATCCTCGCTTTCTGTCTGTTCTAAGTAATATAGTTTGAGATTTTATCAAACATGCCTTGTCGATTTTTTATATACCGCATTGACAAGTGATCCACAAGGAGCAAGTTTGTTTTACGTAAGCCATAGTGTTGCACAAAATATCTAGATACAGTGAAACCTCCATGAGTCGATATTGGAGGGACCATCGACTCATGGAAATATCGAGTAATGGAACAGCAATTCTTTGGATGATAGTATTGCACACAATATTTCACAAAATTTTATTGAACTGGTGCTTGATATTGAATCGTAATCAAGAACTCTAGGAAGATTCCCTGTTTTTAGAGGCGTTTTACAAACAGTTACTTAAGGTTTATCCGATCGAATTGCCCAGAACCCATAATGGCGTTGTTTTGGTTTTGTTTCACATTGGGCTGGATAGATTATTTTAGATAGGTGAGGTTGGGACGGAGAATATTGCTTTTACCTTGAATTTCAATTTTCGATGGAAAATCCATCTGATTTTTTTTTTCTAATTTAGATGTCAGTATTATCATTCTGTATTTCTGTTTATTTGCTGTCAAATCATCTAACAGTGAACAATCTGCTCTTCAAATCAGCAAAATGGAGTCACATAAAGCCAGGAGCACTCTGAAAATTATACAAGAGTGAATATTCAAACTGATGAAAGTTTAAATCAAAGCCTGAGCTTACATGATCAACTGATCATATTCCTCGACATCTTTTTATCTCGATTTATGAGGAAAATGAATACAGGAAACAAGACAAATAGAAATAGGGAATATATGGTTGACGAATTATAATTATTCATGATTGTAATAAAAATGTTGAAAAATATAGATATTTAAAAGAGAGATTAGTGCTGAACAAGCAAAATATTATTCACCCCTGTTCTTGTTTATATTCAAATGCCAAACAGTTTTTCATTTTCGCCAACAATACCAAGTAGGGATTCTTCCACCACATTTAATGATAAAAGATGTTCTGAAGTAGTTATCAACTGGAGAAAGCAATAAAATAATATATAAAACAAAAATACTGATTACTGTGATGCATCAAAACCCGGACACCTAAGATGATACACATATTCAAATGCTTGCATACGATTGGTTAATCGTTATTTTATTATGTATTACTTTGGGATGATAGCTTTTAGGTTAGAACTTGATAATTTTCACCAAATTTACAATGAATTTAATGAAAATTGAGTTAATTCTGCATCATGTCGTGTGTATAAATCCGGACACGTGAATCAAAATCCGGACATCGGTGCATCAAATTCCGAACATTCAAAAAATCGCAGTTGTTCTTAAAAAAAATAAAAACCATTAAACATACCTTGATATCACGATACAAAGATTCATGGATTTGTAAAAATAATGTTGTTCCTCTGTTGGATTATACAGAAACATCATAAAACGTAGGTTACTTGTGATATGTGCGTCGTTCCCCCAATAATTACACATAATTTACAAACATTTTCAGTTAATACTATTTAAAATCACAACGGTATAACATTCAACGAGTTTTCCAGGTTTTCGAACAATTATGATGTTGTATTTCTTTTTGAACTTTGAAAAATTGTATGCTGACACACTGTGTCAGGATTCGAAACCACACATATAAGTATCCGGACAGTCTTTTTCTAGCACAGAATTACATGCATTTCATTAATTTCTTCGAAACTATTGACTTTACCGAGAATAAAATATAAACAAATCACTACAGAACATAAATCACATATGATAAGCACGTAACAAACGCGTGATGAATCGCCGAAACGCGATGGCGCATTGAGTAGAATTTCTTTGGTTATCGTTAATTTTGAAAGCAAAGGCGTCCTAGCGGAACCGACTTTTGTTTTTGTCTTTGTTAATGATTTACAAGACTAACTTGATGTCGATTCATGTTACAATGGTCAGCAATAGTTAACATTAATAGTAGGAATAATATTCTCACACTAGGAAGGATATTTAACATTGAAATTATTGAATTTCACCAGAGTGTCCGGATATTGGTCCTGTCCGGATTTTGATTCATCACGGTAACAGTTTATCAATAAATCAGTTGTAATTATGATAAGTTACAAAAGTTAATTCATTTAATTAGAAAATTCCCTTTTATGGATTTAATTTACTAGCAAACGTTCTGATCCGTGCTCCATTTACGCCAAGAACGAGCGCAGTCATATCATATTCCTCTAGCGTTCACTAGCGTTCTTGCGCGTCGAAGCAGCAAATGATTTCCACAGATCTCTTTGAACCTCTTCACTTCGCCTTCAGTATACCAGGTAAGCGCGTTTTCCATATAGTTTGCATTGAGAGAGCTTTGACTCTTTTCTCTTCTCTCCTTTTATCCCTTCTCTACTCCTGCAATATGTCATCGCCCTTAGAAAATTAAAATCAGAGGCAGACATGTCATGGGATTTCCCATTGGAATTTCCGGTAGACGAAGAAGCGGAGTTACCTGTGGCGGTAGGGTTTTTTCCATTTGATTTGAAACAAGTAGAATGGGTACCCATGGATCGAACAGGGGAGGAGTTCGAATTTCCTGCTACGATATCGGCAAAGGATTTACCGTGGGTAGATACATTCGAAATAGAAAGATTCGAACGGCTACCCGTCGGATTAAAATTAGTTTGTGAATGAGCATGATTATGATCTTCCTGATGGGTATGATTCATGATCAAGCGATCGTTAATTGAAAAATGAGCATTGTTCGATACTCTACCAGGCAAATTCCGGAAACGACCGTTATCGTAACGGATATTATCTTTCATCTGCCTGGCACGAGCCTCAATGACCTTTTTGCGTGAAGGACAATTCCAAAAATTGGACTTAAGATTAGCCCCGCAATTACAACATATGAATTTGGTGGTATCTTCCTTCACTGGACAGACGTCTTTGGCGTGAGAAGAACCTCCGCAAATCATGCATTTAGCATCCATGCGACAATTTTTTGTACCATGACCCCACTTTTGGCACCGACGGCACTGAGTGGGGTTCTGGTAATTTCCTACAGGTTTCTGGAAATGTTCCCATGTCACACGGACATCAAACAAAAGTTTTGCTTTTTCTAAAGCTTTAATATTATTTAGTTCTTTTTTGTTAAAGTGAACTAAATAAAATTCTTGAGAAAGCCCTTTCCGAACAATGCCAGATTGGGTTCTCTTTTTCATAATGATTACTTGGACTGGGGAAAATCCAAGTAAATCATTTATTCCATTTTTGATCTCTTCAGGTGATTTATAGTCACTTGAGAGACTTTTCAAGACGACTTTGAACAAACGTTCAGTTTTGTCGTCATAAGTAAAAAAATTGTGCTTCTTCTCTTCAAGATATCTGAGAAGAAGTTCGCGATCTTTAAGAGTTTCCGGCAAAACGCGACAGTCTCCTTTCTTTGCGATTTGGAAGGAAACCTTGATTCCCCTAATGGAGTTCAAGATCTCCTGCCTAAATCCCCCAAATTCGGAACAACTGACCACGATAGGCGGCACTCTTTGCTTCCTCACTTGAATCAAAGAGCCTGGGCTAGAGGCTGCTTCGATTTGGTGTTCGGAAAATTTGTCTAGAGCATCGAACTGATTGCTCATTTCGATACAATTATTCATTTCACCCTTGGAAGAAAGTTCGCATTCCGGGGAAGCGTCCTTTCTTCCATTCTTGCCACGTGTAGTGACAGTTTTAAAACCCACTTTTTTGGAAGGAAGTAGCGAATTCAGAGATTCACCCTTCCTTTTGTTAGTTGTTGATACCATGTTTAATTAATAAACGAAAGAAGACGTGACCTTCGAGAGGTTTTTTCCCTAGACGGTGTCCAAGAAGAATTACCACCGCTAGCTTTCGCCAACGGGTCCAACGAAAAATCGAAGGCACGGGTCCAAACAAGGATCGTAAAGGGATCAATAGTAGAAAAACTAGTACTGAAAAGTACTGTTTTAGTAGCACTGAAAAGTACCGTTTTTAATTTTAGCACTGAAAAGTACTGTTTTTGTAGCACTGAAAAGTACTGTTTTATTGCTTTAGGTAGTTTTTAAGAAAACTTCCAAGAGCAGAGAGAATTCGTGTACGCACAGCACGAAGGTACGATGCGCACTGAATAACGAGTTATTATCATTCATTATTATCATCATATGATTATCAGCGTAATTATTGATTGAAGAGTCTTATCATAGTTTTTGGGCGAGGTTCCTGGCGAATACTCACTAGATTTTTATGAAAACATAAAGTAAGCTTTTTTTGTGAAATTCCTTACTAGATTCTTACCAGATTGTTTATAAAACAATAATTGGAGGAATCCCAGCGCAATTTTCTTGCATCTTCAAGAAATCTATGAAAATGTCTCTATGCACACTCAACAATATCATACAATTTTATTCGAAGATAACCTCTACAAGTGGGGAAACTAAAAAGTAGATTGGAGTACCTTGTGCCTTTTAATTCCGCCCTAAATGCTTATCCTTGACAGATACGCATATTTCGACTACCCCTGGCATGCTTCTTCAGTGTCAGTTACTCGTATCCACTGATCACTGATTAAGAGTGCATGGATACGAGTAACTGACACTAAATAAGACAGCAAGTGGTAGTAGAAATACGCGTATCTGTCAAAGATAAGCATTTAGGACGGAATTAAAAGATACAAGGTACTCCAATCTACTTTTTAGTTTCTCTTTTGAGATTCTGCTAAGTTTAAAAAAAGGATTCTTTCTGTGGTTTTTGACAGACTTCAAACAATAGCTTTGAGAAAATTTTATATCAGAAAGCCAAACCATTGTTAACCTTTGGCGAGTTTTTGACGAATTGTTATAATTATTATTATTAATATTATTAGTCAACGGGTTAAGTAAAGCCCCAATGATAAAACTTAAAATCTAATAGTACACGTTTTTTTTCTATTTCATTTATTTGAGGCTCAATCGCGTTTAACGCTTTACGGAGCCGAAATTCATTTTTTGTATTGTTTACAAATCATTCACTTTTTTGTACTAAGATTTGTATGGGATGGAGCCAGAGTACTCGTGGCAACTCGAGGTTAATGGTCACAATTTTTGGAAGGAAGGACATGGTGAGGATTGGGTTTAGGGTTTTCTGCAGCACATCCGGGAGGTATATCGTGGTATCGCGATGAACGTGTAGTGGCGTTGGTACCAATTTCTTGCCGGTATTCGTCTGCCGGATGGCCAGGATCCTCAATCCAACATACAGGGGACAAAACACAGAGAAAAAAAAACTGGAGAAGAGAACACAGGAGAATTAAACTTTTATACTGGACAAGCGAAGAAAATTAAATAAATTGCGACCATATAAATAAGATCGCGGGTTCCCAACACATCTCTAACAGGAACATAGGGTTGTCTACCTCGGGCCGCAAGGGTATCCAAAAGTTGCGCTCTGGAGGCGTCCATATCCGGGCATTTCCAAACTACATGATCGATGTCATCATAACCGGAACCACACCTATTACAAATATTGCTCAGCGCGAGGTTAATCCTGTGCAAATGTGTACCTAGCGAGTAATGGTTGGACATGAGTCTTGACATCACGCGAATGAAATCTCGACCTACATCCAAACCTTTCCACCACGCTCGCAAGGAAACTTTAGGAATTATGGAATGTAACCACCGTCCCAATTGGTCATTTAGCCAATCGCTTTGCCAACCGTGAAGAGAACTTTGACGTACTAAATGAAAAAATTCATCGTGTGAAATTTGTCTATCATAAATCTCACCTTCCTCAGCGCCCACCTTTGCGAGAGAGTCCGCCTTCTCATTGCCATAAATTAAGCAATGTGAGGGGACCCATACAAAGGTAATCTTATATGATCTTTCGACCAGTGCACACATCTGCTCTCTTATTTTTGTAAGAAAGTAAGATGCATGCTTAACATGTTTCATCGATCGAAGTGCCTCAATAGAACTGAGGCTATCCGAAAAGATGAAGAAGTGGTCTGCGGGCATGTTTGAGATCATCCCCAATGCGAAGTTGATTGCTGCCAGCTCAGCAACGTAAACCGTGCAAGGTTCCTGAAGTTTTCGGAAGGCGGAAGAGTTTTCATTGAAGACACCGAAGCCAGTGGATCCATTGATGCGGGACCCGTCAGTGAAATATCTCCTGTAGGAATCGACATTCTGGTACTTTGCGTTAAAAATACGTGTAATCGTTATACATCGAAGTTGATCTGGGATTCCATGAATAGCTTGTTTCATGGACAGATCGTATTCAACAGAGGAACTGTCATTGGTGAAGCGTACACGTGGAGGGTTATAACATGGAAGACTTATGTCAGATGACATGTAGTAGAGATAAACTCTCATGAATTTTGACTGAGTATTCAGTTTGAGCATTTCTTCGAAGTTTTCGATAACGAGTGTGTTGCTCACCCCACACTTAATAAGTATTCTTAGCGAGAGCTCCCAGAATCGGTTCTGTAGTGGTAAAACCCCTGCCAGCACCTCCAGGCTCGCATTGTGAGTCGAATGCATACAACCTAGGGCGATACGCAAACAACGATATTGAATTCGTTCCAATTTAATAAGGTGGCTGTTTGCTGCTGAGAGAAAACAGAAAGAGCCATACTCTAGAACAGAGAGAATTGTTGTTTTATAGAGTTTTATGAGGTCTTCCGGGTGAGCACCCCACCATGTTCCGGTAATTGTTCGTAGAAAATTGATCCTTTGTTGGCATTTTTCCGTTAAATACCTAGTATGGGTTCGCCAAGTGCCTTTTGAATCAAACCAGACCCCAAGGTATTTTGAAGTCAAAGACTGGTCGATGTCTGTTCCCAATAGCTTAAGCTTTAGTTGGGCAGGATTCCGCTTCCTTGAAAATACAACCAGTTGAGTTTTTTGCGGCGCAAACTCGATCCCTAAATTTCTAGCCCAAGTGGATAGATTATCAAGGGAATTTTGCAATGGTCTTTGCAAGATTTCCGCTCGTGGGCCCTTCATAGAGACCACAGCATCATCTGCAAGTTGTCTAAGCGTGCATGGTTCTTCCAAACAGTTGTCAATATCTTTAACATAAAAATTATAAAGCAAGGGACTTAGACATGAGCCTTGGGGAAGACCCATATAGCTAATTCTGGAAGTTGTCAGTTGACCGAGAGTGAAGCTCATGTGTTTTTCTGACAACAGATTGTACAAGAAATTATTCAATATTCCAGGTAGTCCACTATTGTGCAGGCTTTCTGACAATATCTCTATGGAAACTGAATCAAAAGCGCCCTTAATATCCAAGAAAACCGAAGCCAATTGCTCCTTGTCCGCAAAAGCTAGTTGAATATCTGATGAAAGCAACGCTAGACAATCGTTTGTTCCTTTGCCCTTGCGAAAGCCAAATTGAGTACTGGAAAGCATGTTGTTTGATTCGACCCAGTGATCGAGTCGGGATAGGATCATTTTTTCTAACAATTTCCTTAAACATGATAACATAGCGATCGGGCGGTACGAATTATGATCAGACGCTGGTTTCCCAGGCTTTTGAATAGCTATTACTTTGACCTGTCTCCATTCAGATGGAACAATGTTGTGCTCCATGAATAAGTTGAACAGGTCAAGCAACCGTCTTTTAGCGATATCAGGGAGATTTTTAAGAAGATTGAACTTAATCATATCGCGTCCCGGAGAGGAGTTGTTTGATGAAAGAAGAGCCATAGAAAATTCCAGCATAGTGAATGGCCTGTCCAACGCATCGTCTCTCTGGGTTTCCCAAAATGGCGGTTGAGCTGGAACTGAGTCTGGACAGACCTTTTTTGCGAAGTTGAATATCCAACGATTGGAGTATTCGTCACTCTCATTTGAGGATGAGCGGTTTCGCATGTTGCGAGCCACTCTCCAAAGCGTCGTCATTGAAGTTTCTCGTGAGAGGCCATCGATGAAATGTCGCCAATAGCTACGCTTCTTCGCTTTAATAAGATTCTTCAGTCTTTTTTCGAGCTTCGAGTACTCTAAATAAAGTTCTGAGGTACCGTATCTACGAAAAGCTTTAAAGGCATTAGATTTTTCTCGATACAACTGAGTGCATTCATCATCCCAACCAGGTGTGGCTGGTCGTCTTTTGAAGGATGCACTTGGAACTCGTTGCTTTTGGGATTCTAATGCACTATTATAAATCAATTCTGATAGGAATCGATACTCATCCAACGGTGGGAGAGTGTTGAATGATTCGATACCGAAAGTTACCGCTGATGCAAATTTTTGCCAATCGATATTCCTAGTGAGGTCAAAAGGAACCTGAATTGACTGTTCTGACCTTTCACAATTAGTTCTGATAGAGGTTATTATGGGCAAGTGATCACTACCATGGGGATCATCGATAACCTTCCACATGCAATCGAATGATAGTGAACTTGAACCCAAAGACAGGTCAAGGCGGCTTTCTTTGCCGTCGGATGAAATACGTGTCACTTCACCTGTGTTTAAAATATTCAAGTTGAAATCATCGCATAAGTCATAGAAAATAGCCGCTCTATAATCGTCATAAGATTCGCCCCATCCAGTACCATGGGAGTTCATATCACCCAGTATTAAAACCGGGAATGAGAGCATAGAGACTGCATTCCAAAGATGACGGCGGTTTATTGAAACTCTTGGAGGAATATAAACAGAAGCTACGCAAAGATCTTTACCCTTTACGTTTATTTGGCAAGCAACGATTTCTATGCCTGGATGAGTCGGGATGGGGATTCTGTAGAATGAATGGGACTTTTTGATCCCTAAAAGCACACCCCCGTAATTATCATCTCGATCCTGGCGTATAATGTTAAAGTCGTAGAAGTTAAGATCATCTTCAGAAGAAAGCCATGTTTCACAGAGTGCAAATATATCACAATCGGAATTGTGAAGCAAAAACTTAAATGTGTCTAATTTAGGTTTTAGACTATGACAGTTCCACTGTAGCACAGTGATCATATCTTGTACCTCACTTGATGAATTAGCCATCGAAAGATATGATCGAAGCAAGGAGGGGCCACGAGATAGTCAATTCCCGGAGATATTCTTCTATTGCGGGGAGAAAAAGGTCGAGTATGCCTCTGAATGAGTCTGAAACTCCGAGAGCATTACATATGCGATCCACCAGGGCCCTAAAAGTTATCAGTCCTCGCTTAGCCCGGGGCGTTTTCGAGGAAGAGCGAGGGACTTCAGTAGCATTTCTTTTGCTTTCTTGTCTAGAGCTTCTTTTCGAAGTGTATTTTATCTGTGGAGGCGGGGGCGGCAGATCTTTACTGCAACACGGAACGGAAGCATCAAAGACCTGTTTCTTCGGGTTTTTCAAATTTGCCCCACCTCCTTTGGAATTAGGCAAACTTCTGAGGGAAGATTTCAATACCTTACGGCGCAGTCCCGGAGAAGATGGAGACTTTCTTTTACCGGGTGCGTGTACCTCCGAAGAATCTCCCCCATCGGTTTCGTCGTCGTTCGCTTCATCGGAAGACAACTCTTGAAAAGAGTTACCAACTGGGATGGCTGATGAAGACTCTTTTGCAGGCGGATTCAAAGCTTTCACCATTTCCGCATACGTCTTCTTGGAGCGCTTCACAATTGAGCGACTCTCATTTCGACTGCGCTTTTTGTATGCCGGGCATTTTTGCAAGTCATGCAGATCCTTGCTACAGTAGCTGCATTTTTCAGCTTCCTGTGTGCAAGCATCTTCCAAGTGAGCTTGGTTGCATTTGCCACAACGGGGCTTGTTGTCGCAAAAGCTAGCACTGTGGCCAAGCTGCTTGCAGTTGGTACAATTGAATACCTTCGGCACGTAAAGACGCACTGGGTAAAAAACACTATCAATGCAAACAAATTTCGGGAGGACGGAACCAGGAAAAGTCACTCGAAACGAGGCTGACGGCGAAAAAACTTTCTTATTTCCTTCCATGGAAACTGATTGCAATTGTTTGCAATCCAGTATAGCCACATCAGGAATTGACCGGTTATCAAAAACACCTTTGCCAGTCTTAATGTCCTCACATGTCAGACTCGCGTCGATGATTTTCCCTTCCACCTCGACTTCTCGTGCCGGAATGTAGGTAAAGTATTCCACAGCAAAAGCCTCATGCTGAGCAATCTCATTCGCTGCTTTGTAACTAGGTGCAGTTACACGCAGCTTGGATTGCTTCACTTGGTGAATAACGGTCCCTGGATATTTACGCGTCAGCTCTCGAGAGATCGAGAGCACGTTCAAAATCTTATTTTTGCGCCGGAAATAGACAACCCAAGGCCCAGCCGAAGACGGTTGGTAAAACCGCGTTCGAGCAACGAGATCTTTTGGAGGCGTATCGCCTCCATCCGAATCGTCCATGCGGGAATAAATCCAACCGCAACCAAATCAACAAAAAATAAAAAAATGTGGAGAAAAAAAAACGTTTGAAAAATATTAATTAATTAGTGGACTATTTTGTACACACCTCCCCTATACGGGCAAAAAATAATAATACTAATTAAAGAAGAAAGAAAAAAATATATAAAAAAAACTTAACCGATCAGTGGGCTATTTTGTACAAGCCTCCCCTATACGGGCAAAACTTGCACCGGGAGAGAGACAGAGGTGAAGCGAAAAACAACCTTGAACTTGTTTGTTCGGAAATGTAGAGCAATTCAATAGATATACAAATTGATACTTATCCGTATAGCAGCAGAACGTCCAAGCACCGTAGGTAGCAGACTGACCGAATCGCCTTCTGCTTCGATGTTGCTCTCGGTGCGGGAAAAAAAGTCAATCACCGTTGTGCCGGTGGTGATGACTTTTTTTTTGCGGTGGAACGATACTAGTTACACTAGTTCGCTTCCTTCGCAAAGCGCGATCGCCTAAGCACTTAAATGCACTAATAAGATTATTATTAACCGTCGAAACTAGACCAAAAACCCACGCGGTCGGTGGGAGAAAAAGGCCAAATAAACTTTGCAACTTTGTGCCGTGCGATGAGACCGGGAACCTGTCAACCGACTCGTGCAAGCGCTAAGCAAGGAATGAGTACACGTTTTAAAACATTCAACAAATAAACATGTCAACACTAATAGCTTTCACAAACAATAACTTACAAGAACGGACAAATTAGGAATGACGGGACAAATTGAAGTCAAACCACGACATAAAAATTAACAAGGCAGGCTCTTTACTGATGTAAATATCAAGTTTGATTGTAAACATGTGACGTCACTCCTATCGTACCATATATCATCCGGAAAACTAGATCATTTTTTTCGCAAATTTGCTCGAGGTGGATAGGAATGACGTCGTCAAGTAGCTGTCAGTTTTCGGAATATATCACCTTCTTAATTTAGTACACCGTGAAGTCAAACAAAGTGGCTACTCTGTTGAATACTCGCTGCATGTCATTGATAGCACCGTGAGTGCTGTAGTTTGTTCGCTGAAGCGGCAGTCGCAGCATAGACCTGTTCCTGAGAGCACGAGGTTGGACATTTATGTTGATTTCATTCAAAATATACGGGCAATCAATACGCCCCTGAAGTACGTCCGATAACAGTAACGCTCTTGCCGTATCTCGACGAACCGATAAGGACTGTTCATTTTATAAAGTGGACATCTTGTGCATGCTGTATATTTCTTATTAATCAATGAAATTTCAATCGGTTTTTTGCACATCGTTCGACTAGTATTGTACAATGTTGTGATAATAAAAATTCTCCAAAATAATTAAATTTTACACGAATATGGAACAACGATTAGATCGGTCGATTTTTTGAGATTATCAAAATCAATGATTGTAAGAAATTGGCTGGAAAATTCGATTATTTATATTTTCTTTTTTCAAAAAAGGCTTGTTCTTCGAAAGCATCACCAATCAGAAGCCTGATGGAAAAAATCAAGTTATTTTTGGAGCAACAATTTTACAGATATAATAAAATCAATTTTCCCGTATATTTTAAAAGATTTTTTTTTTAAATTTGATGGGAATTGATATGAGTAGAATTTTTTGTGTAAAAGTACGTCCTGACGGAAGTCCTAGTATAGTATTAATATGAAAAATAACTTACGCCTTCATAGAGTTACTTAGTAAGTCCCCACGTCACATTCAAAGCACAACAGAAACACAATTGCTTTATTCTTAGAAGACCCATCAAAGTACATTGACAATCATCAAAATTGGCAACACTGCTGTAATAAAATCGATTTTATTTTCCACATATTATTTTCATAATATGTTATTCTGAGATTACCAATTGAAAAATTCGGAGAAAACTGTTTACAATTTGCTGTAGATCGATAAATATGCGTATATGATTTTAAAAGTATGAGACTTTTTAGTAAAACTACCATAAACAGTAAAATTTATACTTAAGACTGTGGTTTAATCTCACGATTTAGCTTTCGTTTATACTAATATAGTTTCTTTAGTAATCCAAACTAGTTTTGAACACGCTTTTTACTGTTCTCTTTTGCTGGGAGTGAAAGGATGGTGTATCAGCAAATTTGGCCATAAATGGGTAAATCACTAAAGTTACCTAATGTCATAGAATGGTGGAATATAATTGATATTTTTAAAGCTTTACCTTTAGTAGAATAGTAAAGGATACAAACATACAATTTGTTCATAAAAATAAGGATTTTTGTTTTGCGAAAAATAATGTTAAACTTTGACGGACAGCTTTTTTTAAGAGTTTTTGGAAAAACTATTTAGCTCTTCAACCAAAAGCATTTTCAATGATTTTATATTTTTATAGCATTTTAGAATAATAGGTCAACGATACACAGAAAACCGATTACGATTTTATCAATAAATAAAAAAGATATAGCATAAACAAAGTGTCCACTTTATAAAATGAACAGTCCTTAGTGACTCCAGATCGATCAATTGGCAACGACTTTGGTAGCTAGGCAGGCGAAAAGGATCCAACCAAGGTACTCGTCGCAGCGCATATCTCAAGAACCGTCGTTGAACAGACTCGATCCTTAAGACGCCGTTGTTGTAGTGGGAAGTCCAAACAACCGAACAGTATTCCAGAATGGAGCGAGATAGAGAACAGTACAAAGATTTCAGACAGTAAATGTCCGTGAACTCCTTAGCTGTTCTGAAGATGAATCCAAGTACTCTGGAGGCTTTACCAACGGCGTAGTCCACATGTTGTTTGAACGATAGCTGTGCATCCAGGATCACTCCTAAATCCTTGATTTGGCTGACACGTTTGATTTCTTCTCCTGACAATGTATAACTGTGCAATATGTGCTGCTTTTTGCGCGAAAACGAAATAACTGAACACTTTGACGGGTTCACTTCCATCCGATTTAGATTACACCAATCCGCAAAGGCATTCAGCTGTTGGTGGAGAAAGTAACAGTCGTCGATGGAACGAATACGGAGGTACAGTTTGAGGTCATCCGCGTACGATAATCGTGGTCCTTCAATTACCAGGTTCACATCATTGAAGTAGATCAGGAAGATCAATGGTCCCAAGTGACTACCTTGCGGGATTCCCGATGTAGCAGCAAACGAAGAGGAATAACAGTCTCCTATGAGGACGGCTAGGTGTCGACCAGTGAGATACGACTGAAGCCATTGGAAAAAACAGCCATGTATCCCAAGCCGACCAAGTTTAGCGACAGCAACGTTATGATTCAGTTTGTCGAAGGCTGCAGTCAAGTCTGTGTAAATTACATCGGTTTGAAAGCGTTTCGACATACTCTCGGTTATGTATGAAGTTAAACAGAGTAGATTGGTAGCTGTAGAGCGACCTGTCACGAATCCATGCTGATCGACGCTAATGTAAAGTTTACAGTGAGCAAGTAGCGGTTCCATCATAACGAGTTCGAACAGCTTTGCAACAGCGCAGAGAGTGATAATACCACGATAGTTGCCAACATCATGCTTGTTGCCGCACTTGTGGACAGGGAACATATGTGCGAGCTTCCATGTGGATGGAAATAATCCAAGGGTCAACGAAAGACGAAAAACATGAAGCAGTGGTGAAATTAAGTCACGCATGTGCGTTTTGAGAAATGACGACGGAACACCATCGGGTCCCGGATTATAAGACGTTTTCAGTTTCGAGGAGGCTCTGATGATCATATCTTCCTTAATGTCTACGCTACTCAGGGTTTGGCCGAATTGTGGAACATTAGCGGCGGCGAGTGTGATATGTTCGTCGCTCAATATTTCATCATTGAAAACACTGGCGAATTTATCGGCGAATAGATTGCATATGTCCTGTGGTGAGGAGGCCACGTTTCCATTCAGCGACATACACGACGGCAGTCCAGCTTCACGTCGCTGTTCGTCAACATGCTTCCAAAATTGTTTGGGGCGGTACTTGAGCTTCGTTTGATATCGAAGAAAGCAATCTTTCGCGGCTTGTTTGTACTCGTTGTTGGCCCTCGCATAGTGGCGTTTAAGTAGCGGAGTGCAATTTCTTGAGTGCAGCTCTCTTTTTTGATTTCAATCGGCGGAGCTCGCTGGTTTGCCACGGCGGACGGAAAGAATGATGTTGGACCTTTCTGGGAACATGTCTGTCTAATACGTATGAAAGAACATTGGAGAAAGTTTGTGCTGCCTCTTCGATATCATCTGAATCCAAGATCACGCTCCAATCAAAACTCGAAAGCAATTGAGCAATACCGCGATGGTCGGCCTTACGAAAATCGTAATACACGACATTAGGTGAAATGACATAATCGCGAGGCAGCTTAGAGCCGATGGCTAGCAACAATGGTGGATGATGGAGGGTAAGTTTCACTAACGGAACAGGAGCCTCGCATAAAAAAGGAGCCGTGTCCTGTGTGCTCACGAAACAAAGATCTAGGCGGCGATTATTCTGATTAGTAACGTGGTTGATTTGAGAGAGTGTGGCAGAACTATAGTTGTCCAAAAGTAAGGAAGCGTTGGAATGAATGACGGAATGACCGATATCTGGATAGAGGAAACCATTGCTTGATTTTTCCCACGAAATCCCCGGCATATTGAAGTCACCTAACACGATAACTTCGTCCTTTGCTTTGGTGGATTCCAATACGGAGTAGACCAACTGACAAAGCGTTTCGATGAGTTCGCGATCACGTATACGATCAGGAGCAATGTACAATGCGCAGAGAAACAAGCTTCGATCACCGAGTTTAATCGAAGTCCAGACCTGCTCCAAGCAGACCCAAGAGGGACTTTCGACTTTTTTCGCTTTAAGTCTAGAGTTAACGGCTACTAATACGCCTCCACCTGTTGTTTTCCGGCTATTGTCTGCGTTCCTGTCGCAGCGGAAGACCTCGTAAGCGTTACCGAATATTTGGTGAGAGAGCGGCGTGAATCCAACCAGGTCTTCGTGAAGACAATTATGTCGTAGCAATGATCGGATATGGCCACTCGGAAATCGTCAATATCACTATTCATACCGCCGACGTTTTGGTAGTAGATGGTGATGTCTTGATTGGTCGGATGGACTATGGAGCATGAAGAAGTCGGGGCATCGTCGTAGAAGCTGGAAACAACACGTATTTCAGTGCGAGAACAGCTCAGCGGAGGGACGGTATACTTGCCTGCCGTTGAGTATTGGAAGACCTCTTCCTCAGAACCACACACAGGACCGGGACGGCTGCAGGTCGCTGGCAGGAGGGGCTCGACTGTGGAGGGTGAGTCAGAGGCTTCCAAGAGACTAGGGGCAGGCATGCGTCCCGGTGGCAGGAACGAAGATGTACAACAGGAATCATATGACAGGGATGAACTGGAAACTACGAATATCTCAGGCAACGAATAGTTCGTGGGAGTGATTTACTTGCCTGCTGATGAATGTTGGAAGACCTCCTCCTCAGACCCAAACACAGGACCGGGACGGCTGCAGGTCGCTGGCAGGAGAGGCACGACTGTGTTGGGCGAGTCAGAGGCTTCCAAGAGGCTAGAGGCAGGCGTGCGTCCTGGTGATCTGAATGTTGAAGTACGATGGAAGCTGATTGATGCTGGAGAACTGGAAACTACAAACATTTCAGCGGACGAATTGTTCAATAGAGCGATGTACTTGCCTGAATTCGAATTTCGGAAGACCTCTTCCCCAAATCCACACACAGGACCGGGACGGCTGTGGGTCGCTGGCAGGAGGGGCTCGACTGTGGTGGGAGGGTGAGAGGCTTCCAAACTACTGAGGGCAAGTGTGCGTCCCGGTTCCCATCGCTGAGTCGTAGCTTTCCAAGTTGGCACTACTCCGCTGTCACTCTGACGATTGTCCGTTGGTTTTTTGGCTGGTTTTCAAACTCACGGAAGTAAATATTTTCCGGCCAGGTTTCCTTGGATAGTGCAGATGTCTTGAGCGATAATTTCATACCAACTTTGAAGGTAACGAAGTTGAGGGTTGCTGGGTCTTTATCTTTTGGAACTAGTTTCACGACTTTGGGCTCCACCTCGGCAGATAATCCCATACAATTCCTAACGAAATTGGAAACATCCAGTTCGGATGTGCAGGGATCGAAAGCAGATAAATACAGCCAAAACAATTCCTCCGGTGGTGAAACTGTTTTTTACCAATTCGGATGCTGCTTTAGATCCGCGAATAATCGTTGGCCTTTCCATAGGTAGACTCTCCACACGTTTCCTTTTTGGCGTGTTCGGGACATTGCTCGAACTTCTCATCCGATTCAATCCTGACCACGGCGTAGACATCATAGGTGTGGTCGGTTTGGCTTCGACCTTGGAAGATAAAAGTCCAACGATTTGTTTCAACTCTGCGATATCATCCTTGAGACATTTGATAGATGCCTCGTCATGAACATGTTCGTTAGAATAACGTGACGAGATTTTCCGAAAATGATCACTACTAAACAAGTCGGCACAACCATCACACATCCAAAATACATTTCTTTCATGGGCCACCTGGATATCTCTGAAAGAATGATCCATCCTCACGCAGGTCAAGTGAAACGAGTGTCCGCAATATCCTCGACAAATGATTCGTTCCCTATCAGCGATCGTTTCTTGACACTTGTTGCAAGCCATTGCGGTCGTAGAACCGTGAAACAGGACGGAAAACTGTTGGACTATTTCAGAGCGATTCACCTACGGGTATGCAACCAGCTAAGATCACATGTATTGATGTAAGCTTTCGGTGATGGATCGATGTTGCATGCAATCGCAAAGGTTCCGATTATTCCCGCCAGATGCCACTTTGGAAGATAAAATGAGCGAAGGGTTGGGAAGTGAAGGAGGTAGTCACAAACACTTCTGATAATAAATTATCGCCAAGTTGCATCCACAAAGTTCACACTTTAAAACGTAAGATACTTGCGTAGTCGAAAGACCTGTTGTCTTCGAAAAATTTCCAGATTATTGTCTAAGCAAAAGGCTAGTTATATTTTAGTATAAATTCTTAATTTATACCCATACCCTCTAATTAGAAGCTCCATGAGATCTTTTATACTTCTCAAAAGACATACATAAAATTTTGAGAGCTAAAATTACGTCCAATAATACTAATAATAAAAGGAAAATGTCTGTTTCGTGTGTTATTAATAACAAAATGCATTCTTGAAAATTAACATATTTTTTTTGTCTCAAATTCCAAATATTCCGAATACTTACTTTTGAACAGTGATTTTTAAGAAATTCATTCAAATTTCTCCACAGAATGATCAATTCCTTTACAATACAAGTCTCCTACAATATAAAATAATTAAAAAAAAATACTGATATCATTGCTGTTCGCAAAATGAGTTATGTTTGGAATTGAGCATGAGCATGATTGACCGCCCGCAGATGCTACTTCGTTATTGCAAGAACAGCTGTACTTACACAGGGAACCAACAGACACTACTCGGGATCAGTAGCATCCTCAATGTGTAAGTAGTGGTGCTCTCATTATTATAGCAAACAATAACGGCGCCGGCTGCGTCCGAATGCACGTCAATTTGGGAATGGGAGGGAAATGTTGACGTGTTACTTGCTTTATGGAAGCCGAGGAGTCCTCTGCACTTCCACAAGTAGGGTAGGTGTACCAATTATGGATGCAATATGTCAACAGTAGTAATAAAAATCAAATTGTAACCGCGTTTCTAAAACGCAAGCATGACTTGTTGGTGTCAATTACTAGTTTAAAGCCTTGCGAATCTGTTGATTTAAACAGTTTTAGTACTAAATTGACTTTAAACGTCTAAACATGGATTTTAAAAAGCGTCTTTGTACCAATTATGGCAATAGCGTTCCTAGCATTCGACATAAAAGTGTACCAATTATGGACTATCGAATATTTGCACGAAATGAACTCAAACGCCATGAAGAGCGAATGATAATGCAACGCTTATATGTAATGAAGATATCGCTCATAAAATTTTCCAAAAATTTTGGGTTAAATATATGTTAAATCAATTTTTTGCAATGGGTTCATGGGAGAAAATTAATTTTCGAAAAAGAAGTCAAAATGTAGTGTAAATGCAAATTATGATACAAAACAGCATTAATGATCTCACATTACCTTTCCAGTGCCAATTTTTAACGAAAAAAGAGGGAAAATTCAAAAATCGAGTGTCGCTGAAAACCCCTCTCTATCATGAAATTAGCATCTTCCGCTCGCGAACGTTTTCGAACGTATGATTGAAAAATCTTAGTAATTGAGTACAAAACATGAAGATAATGCCTTACCGAACCGTCCCGTCGTGGAAGTCACCAGTAAAATAGCTTTACTTTTTTTATTTTACTGATCAAAAAATGTAAACAAACCGCCTCCAGAGTATTGCCATAATTGGGCTCTCATACACTCTTTGTACCAGTTATCGACATAGTGGAAATAACACGATTTCCAACTTAAAACAGTAGAATTGATTGCATACCAGCTAAATTTATTCATTTGTTCTCACTGTAATGACTTGTAAAGTGAGAGGTTTAAAGATTTCTGTTCTATATTAGATTGTAGTAAAAACACGTCTTGTTTCGATGGTAGTCACAAAACTTCTAATCATGTATATTTCACCTATTCCTTACATAGCTGAACTTCCTCTAAATTCCCTTTTCTCTCTTCATGCTATCTCTTGTTTTCTCTGAGCGAG
This sequence comes from Aedes aegypti, assembly GCF_002204515.2. Taxonomy (NCBI): domain Eukaryota; kingdom Metazoa; phylum Arthropoda; class Insecta; order Diptera; family Culicidae; genus Aedes; species Aedes aegypti. Next base: position 46,119,745 of record NC_035109.1, on the reverse strand, counting down.
TTCTCAAGCGTTTGTCACTACTACAACTCCTCCATCCTTTAGTTTGAGAATAATTCATTTATTCTAAATTTATTTAAAATCCAACTAATTCAATTTAAAAACCTTCGAACGCACATTATGCTTAAATGTATACACTAAATTATATTTACAATTTATTTATAGATTTCTTGCTTATTCGATTCTATTAATAGTAGACAAAATCGCTTTTTCTACGCTTCTTATTTCTTCTTCGTTTTGATCTCCTATTTGAAACCACTGGAAGTGGATCTGACTCCTGATTTTCAAAATCAAGCTCATCGTTTGCAAAAATGAATGAATCGGCTGGGTAGCCATAAAATTCGAATTCTGGACTAGAACTATCTTCGGAATCATGTTCTTCATCTTCTCTTCTTCTCTTACCAGTAGTACGAAAATTGTTCCTTACCGGAGACGATGACAAAAGAGATTCTGATAATGGTACCGATGACAAAATTGATGCTTCTTGATTGGTTAGAGATGACGAAACTGGTGCTGCTTCTGGATTTGGCGGTAAAAGGAGTGCTGTATCTTTTACTGGGGTATTCACACTCTCAAATGGGAAAACTAAAGTTCCCTTGCGCTGAGTGTCCGACGATAGCTTAAGCTGACGCTTATGCGCCAACACTATCCTTCCCCCAAGAGAAATCTGGAAAGTAGCATCAGAAATTTGTCTTAAAAAAGTGGCTGGCAACCATCTTCTGATGTCTGTAGTGTTAAAATTTTTATAAAAAATCAGATCTCCATTCTTGAGTTTAGTAAATGCATCAGGTTTCTTATCACCTTTTTCATCGACAAAATCAGGATCATCATGCGAGTTAGTCAAGTGGTGTTTAAAATTATTCTTAGGATTAATTAAGTCCAACATAGTTTTTGGTTTATAAGAGAGTAATCTTTCAGAAGGAAACTGGCCTTTGTCTAAACAAATGTTACGATAATTAGACAAAAAATATGCTATTTGTTCATCAATATCCAATCTTCTCATATCTGGATCAAGGAAAAACTTTTTCAAGACGTCCTTGACCAGCCTAACAGTTCTCTCTGCTTGTCCATTACTCTCCGGGTGATACGGTGGACTTTTCATCACCAAAATCCCCTGATTTTCCAAAAACTTTACAAATTTGTCGGAGTTGAAGGGTGGTCCTCCATCTGTGACCACAACGTCCGGCAAACCATACCTGGCGAAAATTCCCAAAAGAACCTTCAAAACCTTGTTGCAATCCGTTCCATATCGCATGTACTCTAGCTCGATCCACTTGGTAAAGCTGTCCACGACAACAAAGAAAACTTTCCTATCAAAGTGGAAAAAATCCGCATGGATTCTGCTGAAGGGTTTTTTTGTTGGGATCCACTGGGAATACGGAGCTTTTTTGTTTATCGCTGTCATCTGATGGCATATCACGCAGGTTTTTACATAGTCCTCCACGTCCTTATTCAGTCCAAACCAGTAAACTGTCCTCCGTGCTAGTTGCTTTATTTTGCTAATACCTGAGTGATTCATATGAAGCATTTTAAGAATTTTGTTCTTCATTCTCTCAGGAATAACCACGCGATCCTGGAACAAAACGCATCCTTCAACTTCCTCAAGCTCCTGGTAATGAGAGTACACATCCACGAAGCGCCTTTCCAATCTCTGAGGCCAACCTTGCTTCAGGTATTTCAAAATTGACTGTAAAAATTCGTCGTTCAAGGTTTCTCTGGCAACTTCTTTATAGTTTATTGGAAATTCGTCGGAAAAGTTAAGGTTTTTGATGTACTCCCTTGCTAACTCTTTTGGAACTTCGTCGGATAAAGGAAAACGACTACAAAAATCGGCATTACCCATCCTTGAAGAAGGTCGATACACAATATCAAAATCGTAAATAGAAAGCTCCATAACGTATCTCTGTAAACGCGTCACTGAAATGGAATTCTTACCCTCTTTGCCATAAATACCGATTAAAGGCTTGTGATCGGTGTAAATGGTAAAATGCATCCCGTAAAGAAATTTATGAAATTTCTTCACTGTGCTAACAACTGCTAAAGCCTCAAGATGCAAAATGGGGTAGTTTTTCTGTGCGCTGTTCAAAGAAAATGAGGTGAAACATATTGGCTTTTCTTCGTCTTCAACCAAATGAGCGATTACACCTCCTAAACCATAGCTGCAAGCATCTGTTACTACGACAATGGGCTTATACGGGTCAAAATACTCTAAAAGGTTTGGGTTTAAAAGAAATCCTTTACAATCGTTGAATGCTTTTTCGCATTTGTCTGTCCAACAATATGTCACGTTTTTCTTTAAAAGATTGTAAAGGCAACTGATGCGAGTGGACAAATTAGGAATGAACTTAGAATAGTAAGTTACAAGTCCCAAAAATGCCTTCAATTCTGAAACATTTCGTGGAGCTTTCGCTTCACGAATAGTTTTTACTTTATCGGGACAGGGAAGTAAACCCTTGTCTGTTAAAACATGTCCCAAGTAAGGCAACTGCGAAACAAAAAATTTGCATTTTTTCCAATTTACTTTTATATTGGCCTTGGCAAGTCTCTCCAAAACCAACAAAAGTTTCTTCTTGCAATCGCTGAAGTCCTTACCCGCAATCAGTACATCGTCCAAATAAACTGAAACATTCTCCAAACCACAAAGGACTTGGTCCATGACCTTTTGAAATATAGCTGCACTTGATGAGGCTCCTTGAGGGAGTCTATTGTAGGTGTAGAGACCCTTTATGGTGTTTATAACCATAAACCTCTTCGAACGATCCGTTAAAAGCAGCTGAGTATAAGCACCCTCTAGGTCCAAAGAACAAAAAATTGTTGAACCCGAAAGTGTAGCAAACAGATCCTGCGCTACAGGCAAAGGATACGTATTTGGAAGCAAAACTTTATTGATGGAGACTTTACAGTCTATCACCAACCGAATACTTTGATCCTTCTTCACAATAGCAATTACCGGCGAAGCCCATTCGCTGGCTTCAACTGGCGTTATTACTCCTTGCTGTTCTAAATCTGCCAAATAATCAACAACTTGCTGTCTCAAACGTAATGGAACTTCGTAGGCCTTCTTAAAAATGGGTATGTCTTCCTTCAAGATTAAATCTCCCTTATAACCAACTATTGGACTAGAAAAATCTTTGGTAAAAATTGTCGGAAACTTACTTTTTACTTCTTCAACAACTTTCTGCTCGTCTGCTACGTCAATGTTTCCAACAGTCAAAATAGGATTCGTAAAAGTGTTTCTCCATCCGGTATAGAATTCATCCAACCATGAGCGGCCTACCAGCGGGATAAAATCATTGTTGCAGCGTAAAACAACCATGCTGAGTTGTTTCCGATTTCCGGCGAGCTGTACCTCCACTAAAATTTTTCCAACAACTTTGAGTTTGTTACCGTCAATCACAACTAGTTTTTTATTGCAATATTGCATCTCGCAATTCGCAAAGTTTCGTAGGTACAACTCTTCTGAAATCACACTCTCCGCTGAACCGCAATCGATTTCCATGGTCAAACGTTTCCTATTAATCAACACCTCCACAAAGCAGGGATCGCTGATCTTATTGACGGAAGAAATCATGAGGCAAGGCATTCCATCAGAATAATCTGAATCTGAATCCAAATCTTTCTTCAACCTCTTGAAAAGTGTTGCATCTTTAGAGCTAGAAGATGGCTTTGGAGAATCTACAAATTTAACGCTAGCTTGATTTTTGCGAGGGCTTTTCCCATGTAAACGGTAGCAAAATTTTCTAGTGTGTCCAGTTTTCTTGCAAAAGGAACAAAGGTAAAGTGGTTTACCTGAAACTCCACCTCTTTTGCTTGGATATCTACTGTTACTTCTACTTCTGGCTGAAAATGATCGATTTCTGTCAAAACTACGACTTCTGTTTCTAAATCTATTTCTAGACCTGGAAACATCCGATCGCTGACCCAATCTTGCTACTACGCTTACTCGCCTGTCGTCATCATGATTAAGTTGCTTCGTTCTACTAGCTGAAATCTCAGAGTTGAGAATCAACCGTTCTGCCTTTGCAGCAGATAAATCTTCTTCATCGCAAAGTCTCTTCTGCAACTGAGTATCATTCACTCCTATCACGAGCATATCGCGTATAGCCCTTTCCTTAAATTCTCCAAAATCACACCTTTCTGCTAAATTTTTTACTGTTATCACAAAATCTTCCAAAGATTCATTCCTGCCTTGTCTTTTCGTCCAAAATTTGTAGCTATGAACTACTGCAGAATCATTCTTGTCATAACGTTTCTTTAATTCATCTGTCATTTGCTTGTATGTTAGTTCATTGAAATCTCTTCCAGGAAAAAGCCTTTTTAGTTCTGTGAAAACTTCTTTTCCACAAACTGCAAGGAAAGACGTTTTGTAACGATCCTCTGGCAATTCATTGTATTTAAAAATCCATTCCAGCTGCTCTTGATATTGGCTGAATGGCATTGAATACGGCACGTAAGGATCCGCAATTGATGTCAAGGTCATCCTTTCCAAAGAAATGCACAAGAATTTCACACAAAAAAAAAATTAAAATCGAACTCAATCAATAGTCAAAATAAAATAAAATCAAAAAATTATCTTGCTCTTGCACAAAAAAGATCAAAAAAGTAAACAAAAAAAACAACCACGTACCTGATTTATGATGACAAAAAGCACTCTCGATAAAACGTTGCGTTCCGCAAGCAAAATCCGCTCAAAAACTGTAGCAGCAACCAAATCCGCACCAAAATCTCCTCTAGATGCACTTCTGCATGCAAAATCCCTGTAGCACCAAACGAACGATCCTTCAGATGCACTTCTGCATCCACAGTCCACAACAGCAACAGTAGCAACGATGGCGAATCCCAGCAGCACGTACACCATGTCCTTGATGGCAAATCCAACCAGATGAATGGCTTCCACTGCAGAAAATCAACGCACTTTCCAAACGGCAGTCCTCAAAAAACAACCAATTCTTCGCCGGCTAGCGGGTTTTCACAGCAGGCCACTAGTTCGTTGATCTCTGATGCACTTTGGATGCACTTTTCTCTGTTGACTTCAGACGTAAACCAAACTCTGTCGCTCGAGTTGTCGGTAGTGGTGAATTCAGTCCTTCGCAATCCGCTCAACTCACGCACACTACTTCTTCGGAACTGTCAAAATTTTCGTCGATTTTCCCTTTTGCGTACCCAGTCACTGGGATATTCTGGTACGCTGATTCGCACACTGAGAAAATTTCTGCTGGTGTTTGTGATTCTCGTAAAAAATATGTTGTAAATATGTAATGCGAAAAAGTGTGTGTAGAAAAATTTATCGTCGACAAAATTTTACCACGTTTTGACAAAATGGCGTTTTTATAATGGCTTTTGTCTACACCAAATATAATTTAAGAAAATTGTCACTTTTCAGCTTTTCATCACCAACAATAGAACAAAGCGAGGTTATTGTTCTGGCACAAAAGATTGATTTCAATAAAACACAGAACAATGGCCAACCAAGCATAAAAATATGGTGGAAAAAATTCTTTTCACAAGGAGGGAAAATTTACTTACGCCGAGCTCCTTGGATAAAACTTGTGGAAATTGCCTCGATCCACTAAAAATTTTCACAAAATTCACACGCGAAAAAAAATTAAGTAATGAAAAACTATCACTTTTTCAAAAAAAAATCTATCCTCGTACGTCACTGTAATGACTTGTAAAGTGAGAGGTTTAAAGATTTCTGTTCTATATTAGATTGTAGTAAAAACACGTCTTGTTTCGATGGTAGTCACAAAACTTCTAATCATGTATATTTCACCTATTCCTTACATAGCTGAACTTCCTCTAAATTCCCTTTTCTCTCTTCATGCTATCTCTTGTTTTCTCTGAGCGAGTTCTCAAGCGTTTGTCACTACTACACTCACTAGGTAACATACATTCATCGGTTGAAACAGTTTATCCGGATGAAAACATACATTTCGTAACGGAGGTCCCTTAGCCAACTGCTAAGAAGGTGACATATATGTGAGGCAAAATTTTCAAATGTTCATTTTTCGAAGCTTATTGCACGAATGTTCTTTTCAAGGTTTAGTTACAATCAAAAACAAATTGTTTAATCATTCCTGTGAATATAAGCCATTATAGTCTAGTGAAACAATAAGAAAAATCTCTTTTTGTTCCCACTATTGCCATAATTGGTACTATAGCCATAATTGGTACTTCTACCCTAGACACTGGGAGTTTAGATATGGGAAAGGTTTGGGTAAAGGATTCGTTTTGGTAAACGATAAATATATAATTTGAAATGAATGCGCCTAACCGGATTCGCGATATTACTCGATAAAAGCATTGAACGCCAAACAAGTGTTTGTCGCTCGCCCCACAGGAACAAGCGACAAGATCAAAGGATCAAACACTACTAACGGGATCCGCGATACTTCTCCACCGTGATACGCGAACGACACCCGACATGTTTGATCCAACCCCCGTCGCTCCCCCCGCAGGAGCAAGCAACCAGGTCGAAGGATCAAACACTACTCTGAGTTATGTTTGGAATTTGAGACAAAATAGAACTTACAAAAAAGTTTTGAAAATTTAAAAATGTCCTGATTTTTTATCTCCAGGATACGGCCACCCTATCTTGAACACCGTCTTGAGAAAAAACCTCCTAAAAGGTCTCCTCGATTATTCACTGAATATGAATGAAGCAACAAACATAAAGAAGGACGAATTCACAACTTTCTTCCAGAAAAGTGGGTTTTAAAATTATCACTAAACGTGGCAAAAATTGAAGAAATGACGTTTCTCCCGAATGCGAACTTTCTTCCAAGGGTGAAATGGATAATGTTGATAATAGGGCGATATTCAAAACTTAAAAGGCAATAGATGGCTCTTTTTCAATGGTAGTAAAAACGAAATCGTGAAGCAAAGAAAGCACCACGGAAGATGAACTAAACACAAAAAGTATGTATTCACTTTACACTTGATTTCTAATCACTATTTTTTTGATCCAGTTTCCTAATTGCAAGTAATTTACGATTTTCATTATTTTTCATACGTTTTGACAGTTCTCCGACTACCATTCTTCCATGCGCTTGTGTTGAAAGTTTGAGAAATTTGAGAATCCAGCGAAGCGCGATCAGTGGGTGACATACAAACAACAGTGTCGTCGCTCGGCGGCCGGTAAGAGAAACTGAATGTTCGAAAGGTTGTTGTCTGTAATTTTTGCTGCTGGCGCCAACTGTTAGCGTTTAAGAACAAAATAAACAGTTATTACCCTATTGCATCGATAATTGCTCATATCGATGAGTTCGATGCTCTAGACAAATTTTCCGAACACCAAATCGAAGCAGCCTCTATCACATGCATTTTGATTCAAGTGAGGAAGCAAAGAGTACCGCCTATCGTGGTCCTAATCTGGAGGATCAAGGCAGGAGATCTTGAACTCCATTAAGGAAATTGGGTCCTAAAGCCCTGTCCCAATTTTAGTGCCAAACGCTTAAGTTTAGGCCATAAACACTTGTTTACTCAATTTTTTAATGTTGTCCGTTTGTTTAAGTTCACAAAACATTTTGTATGTTTTTTATTAGATTTTGTCACACCCCTTGGCTTAAACTCAAATTTTGAGTGTATTTTGTTTTCCGTGTCCCTTCCGAAATGTCAGATAGGAACAACCCCAGTGAAAAAACTATAACCCCTGTGGTGTTTTTGTCGACTGAGCGAACGTCAAACATGATCTTAAGTGTCAAGGTTCATTTATGGACCCAATTTTTAAATTAAAGTTTAAACATGATATAGCCGTTATTTGAGCGGGAAAAATTGCTAAAGTAGTTACAGTAACATGCTCTTTCGTGTTATTAAATAAAAACAAGATTTCATTTAACATTTTAGGACCCTATTTCCTTCTAAATCGCAAAGAAAGGAGATTGTCGCGTTTTGCCAGAAACTCTTGAAAATCACGAACATCTTGAAGAGAAGAAGTACATTTGTTTTGCTTATGACGACAAAACTGAACGTTTGATCAAAGTCGTCTTGAAAGGTCTCTCACCTCAAGAGATCAAAAATGGAATAAATGATTTAAGGTACCGCGGGGCAAGTGGGTAAATGGGGTAAGTGAAAACAATTGATATATTTCACTGAATATGTGAAATAACGTTTTAAACTCATGCGTAAACCTTTGAGGCCATTGAGAACATTACGATAGGTAAGATATTTCTGAGATTTTTCAGCCATTATTGCATAATAGAGCGAAAAATTGTTAACCTGTCAACTGTTACTCCCTAACAAGTTGGCAGCGTACAATCCTATTTTAATATTTTCAGTGGAAAAAAGTTGCGGCAAATAATTTCCTCTACCACTTCTTAGTTGTCCTCTGTGGCAGTTTCAAACTGCAATAAAAAAAGTTTTAGAATTAATTCGACGTAGACCTAAAAATAACTAAATTTAAACACCGTCAATTTTCATATCAGGTGGGGCAAGTGAAAAGTTTATCATTAGAGATTGAATTTGTGTTTTCTCTTTAAGTCGCCATAAGTAAACATGATTCGCAATTATCATAGAAAAACATAACGTGCTGATAATTCAAGAAACACTATACTCAAGCGTTAAAAGCTATTAGAAATCATGGAATTTCTCTAAAAGATGTTGTCAAACATTACAATATTAATATGTCTACTTCGGGCAGCCAATTAAAAGGAAGACGTTGACTGAAAAGTTGCAATATTAGAGAACACACGGAAATCTCGTGGAATGTCTATGTAAAGCTAGTTCAAAACATAAAAATGGGATATAGGTCTATCCACATAAAAAGATTCTAAATACGTTATTGTAGGATTCCGTTTGATTTCTCCCGAAGAGTTATCCGACGTCATATCCGACTTTCTCAATAACAAATAACGAGCGGTGGGAATTATACAGAGCAGAAATGCAATTGCTGTCCTATAATGTAAGAACCAACATTGAAAATGTTGCAGTTATAATGTTGTCGAATCATTTCAACTAACATAACTGAACAGAAGAAAATTCAAGTGAAAAGAATAACATTTTCTTTGTTGACATATTACTTATGTTATTGTTCATTGGAAAGCCTTAACAAATGTTAAAGCTTATAGAAATCGTGGATATAACTGTTTATTTTTGAATTTATTATTCAAAACGGTAAATTTTTCACTTGCCCCACTTTTGGGGCAAGTGAAAAGTAAGGAGACATTTTTCAAAAACTTTTTCTGTATTTTTTTCTTTAATTTTTCATAAAAATCAATTTCAGCATGCTGCTTATATTTGGTGGGAGTCAAGTTAAAAAATATACACGACCTCATTTGTTTCAATTTAAAGTCTCTAGAATTTGAAGAATCTCAACTATGCGAATTCCATTACCCACTTGCCCCACTTGGATTTTCCCCAGTCTAAGTAATCATTATGAAAATGAGAACCCAATCTGGCATTCTTCGGGAAGGGCTTTTTCAAGAATATTATTTAGTTCACTTTAACAAATAAGATCCTAATAATATTGAAGCTTCAGAAAAAGCAAGACTTATGTTCCATGTCCGTGAGACATGGTGTCAACCTGGGGGAAATCTCCTAAATGCATGATTTGCGGAGGTCCTACTCACGCTAAGGACGCATGTCCTTTTGAAGAAAGATATCAAAAAGTTTGTATGCACAAATTGCGGGGGCAACAATAAGTCTAACTTTTGGGCTTGCCCTTCGCGTAGGCGAGTCGTCGAGGCCCGTACCAGGCAGATGAACGGTAACGTTTCTCGTTACCCTTATTTTCCGTTCGCACAAGGATGATTCAATTCCTCTTTAACCTTTACGTTACCGACCTCCGACAAGGCATTTTCAAATAGCTGCCATTTCGCCAATTTCCATTAGATTTTTTTGAAACCACCCTCAGTTCACTTTAAAAAGGTTACAGTTATTTGTCATTAATGACAATGCTGAATTCTGAACCATACCGGAGATATTCCGGATTGTACTGGGGTCACGAGGGTGCCAAATTTGGGAAATGTGATTATTTTTTATTTATTGCAGTTACAACGCTGAAGTTATTGTTGGAATTTGGGCCAGCCTAATATGCGAGTGCGATGATTATCATCACTACCTTGCGCCGGCCCTGTGAATTGTATGTTGACTGTTGTTTATGTTGAATTGTTTTGTAATAAACCGACCGCCGCGACGAGCAAACGTACTTTGTGTACTCTAGTGTTCTTCCTGTTCGCGTACCGAAATTCCCCCGGTGGTTTTGTCGGTACCACTGTGTACCTGGTGGGCATCTCCGTGGTCAAGCCTTCCCACAGTTATTATGTGAAACGTAAGATAATGATCGATTGTCATCATTTAAACATAATTTGAATAAGTGTACCGATCCGGAACATCGTAGCCGGATCCGTCCGGGCCCGTTTGGGGACATTTACGTTTCATGTCCGAAACATACCGTGCGACGTCTTCATCTTCATGAACTCGAGGGAACTTGTTAAGGCTAAGTAGCCCGTCATTCGTTTTGGCAAAAATGATGACTTTTCAGCTTGCATTTCAAAGTGATAAAACTCAGTCTTGATAGTTTATATTGACTTAAAAAAGTATCAGTGTACGCCCTAACAAGCATAAAGTAAGCTGATACTTTTTCATCTGTGTCAGTGCAAAACCAACTGATTTTCTTTAAGTCGAAATCATGAGATGAATTAGTAACAATCATCAACGATCCGTACAAATTTCAATGACGGCCTACTTTGCCTTAATAAATGGAGAATCAATTCATTATCAACTGATTTGGCCACTCCAAAGTAATATAATTTAAATTGATGCAAATAAACTGGATTATTAAGTTTAAAACCATGATGATTTTGTAAACAAAACCCTTGAGGATAATAAGCATGAGCATGACCATGAGCATAGATGACCGCTTCGTAGTTGCACTGCGTGATTGACCAGATCAGTCGAAGTTGCACGGAGATTTAGTGAATGAGACTTGGGATTAGCGAACCATTCTCAAAGTGCACGAATCGAGAGTTCAAAGACAGAATATACCTCTGCATCTCCACTGTTGTCTTAGAAAGGACATTGGGTTAGTGGGAAAAGGTGGTGATAATGGTGACGTGGTCCATGATACAATCACGCCTAACCGAATTCCCGATATTTACTCGATTACGCATTGCTTGCCAAACGAGCAAGTAACACAATGGATGGACCAACCACTAATCTGTAGGACAAACCCATGCGGATAATAGATGAAATCTCGAATCGGTTCCAAATTAGATAATTGCTGGCTAGATTATTGATTAATTTCTGATGAAATCTTTGACATATTCTAAGCAAAATTTGTAATTTGTTGCACGAGGAATTCCTCCATTCGGGTATAAGTGGTACGATTTACGGAATCGACCTATGGTCGAATTTACTCTTCTTGAAATAGGCAATAGGTTGTTCTTCTTTTTATACTGTTAAAATAATTATTGGCAGTAAATATGCCAAAGAGCTGTAAGCCAAAGGGACGTCATTGAGCAAAAGTGTGTTTTTATGGTGTATTCATGTGGAGTTCCTTTGTTTTTAGCATTGGGCGAACAAGTTTTCGCGACTATGATTTTGGTCGCGATTTGTTCTAAGTGTTACGTCTGTTTCTCTGTGACGAAATCATAGATTCTCAGGCATTTTCAATTTAAATTAAAAACAAACATTTCAAATTTATTTATATCGAACATCTATACTATGGGTTAGGCTGCAAAAATTTTAGGTTTTAACATGTTTTAACGGATATGAAAAGCCTTGGCTTTGACCCTTTTAAATTAAGCACTTAACTACTCCATCGACTACAATCCGTAGATATCGAGCACACCCGAAGGCATGTGTAGTTGGACGTGGCCGAAGTCCTTTGACTGCACAATGCCAAAATAGCTGCGAAGGATTTCCAAGTCGGCGATTTTAGGTAAGAAGCTTACCCATGATCTTCACTTTTTATACGATTCGATCCCAGTCACATCCGGACCTCCAAAGATCTTGGATTAGCATTTTTTTCCCTGCGTGGTAAACGGGGCTAGTAGACCTAACGGGTTGAATAGGGACATAGCCGAACTGAGAACGATCCTTTTTGTAGTTTTGCCAGAGTGATCCATTGAAATGTCCGCTCCAGATGGAACAGCGAATGACAGAGCGTACAAGCGTGGATTCCAGATAATGCCCAATACTCTTTCGTTTTCGATTGCTTTATCTTGGTGAAAATGTACCAATCCGGTCGGTTTTTTCTTCGCCTAGTCCGCAAAGTACTAACGACGAATTTGAAGACCAGTTTTCTGACTTCAAAGCCCGCTTTGGCCTCGATGAAATTCACCTCTTTAGCCCGCCATAGGACCTCTTCTTCGGAGTCAAGACTATCAAAGTAGTCGTCCACATAAGTCCGATCTACGATTGCCAATGCTGCTTCAGGTTACTGTTCCGAGTGTTCAAGAGCTTTTCGGTTCTTAATAAATTGTGCCGAACATGGGGAGCATGTTGCACCAAAGGTAGCTACGTCCATGATATAAATACCAGGTGGTTCTGTTGAATTGAACCGAAATTAGAAGCGCTGTGCTTGCTTATCTGAGTCCCTGATGCGTAACTGGTGGTACATTTTGCGTATATCGCCACCAATTGCTACCGGTCGATCGCGAAACTTGCTGATAACCGATGGTAGAGACGTGAGGAGGTTTGGGCCTTTCAATAGTTTGAAATTTAGGGATACACCTCCGACAGTCGCTGCGGCATCCCATACCAGGTGCACTTTATTTGGCTTTTTCGGGTTAAGAACCACATTTAGCGGAAGGTACACTCAAGATAAAGTTCCCATTTGATTTATGTGCCAACCTACATGGATTTTTGCAATGGGGGTTTGCACATGGAGAGTATGTGCGAAGTCAATACACTATCGCCAAAGTTTCTTTTCATTGAAAGCATGATTAACTCAAATGTAATCAATGGACCTAACACATACATTTCATGTTTCACTTTTATCGAATGCTTTTAAGATACACATTATTTGAAGGGGTGATTTTCTCCATGGATCAGAGATATTCTGAATAAAATCACAACTAACTTCCAAACTTTTAAAAAGTTGGAATTTGTTAGTGATTCCGATGAAATAATATATTAAATATTGTGGTACCGGAAAAGATAGCTGTACAACCAATACAGTCAGTCAGACAATCGTCATCAGGTGATGATTGTCTACCTGGTTGTGTCGTTTCATGTAGCATTGTTGCTGGTTATCTTTTCGGGTACCACAACACTTTCTTAGATTCATATCCTCTATGTTCTCCATTTTAACGTCATATACATTCTATTGCAGTTAAGGACCCTCCTGGTAATCACAACTCCAGAGCAAAACTGCGAAAAACTTTCCTTCCAGCTGCCATTTTTGTTTACGCAATGTGCTTTGGAACGGTATAACGCTTGCACATACGTTAAATGTGACTCAAATGATATATAAGAGCCAAACTAAAGCCTGTCCACGATAAATTTCGGACACTGATGGCGGGTGTACCACAGAAAGTTCGAGAATTTTACAGAAAGAAGGATTAACATCCTTGTCAACTGTTTATTTTGTAGATATAACTCTTTTATTCTGAAATAAACAATTGTTTTTGTTGAATTATGAGTAACTTTTTTTTGCTGCCATTATTTGGGTGTCCGAAATTTAACGTGGACAGGCTTCAATGTAAGGTATTCGCTAATGATATACTGCTTATATGATACAAATGGAAATAATGAAATAGCTAAATCGAACCAGGTATGTGCAACTGCACATGTATTCCAGGGAGCTGTTTTCTTGAGTGTACCAAATGTTAGAGCTGCACATACCCAGAGTCTATGAATGGAGAGTTGCGCGAAGAGACTTCTTTGAATGATTGTTCTTCTTCGTCTTTGAAAACAGCCCCTATCTGTTTTGCTGGTCTGCTCGATAGGTAGACGGTTTGACAGTTCGATAGGTAGATTTGGTTTCACTCTTCGCGCAACTCTCCATTCATAGACTCTGCACATACCATCCAATTCATCTTTAGTTGCAAGGTGTGCCTACCGCTTTTGAATGCCCTACCTGCCCGTGATGTTGGTTTGGATGCTTATTCTTTCTTTTACTCAGAAACAACGAGCTACACACGTGGTTACCAATGGCTTTTAGGGCGTTATCTCAGAGAAATCACGCATTGGCTCTGTGATTGTGCTACCTACATTCATCAAGAAAGACGCAGAAGATCAAAAGAATTTCCCAGACTTCTATAAAAAAAATCAGCTCCCCAAGTAACCACTAGCCCGCTCATTCGCCTTTTTGGTCTTATAGGGCTATTATACGGCTAATATAGGGCATGTTAGCTCTGCAATAGCACTATATTAGCACGGAGGGCGAATTAAAGTGCTATTTGGTTACTTGGGTCAGGCTCTGTGTAGAAATCACTCGGCCTGCGTGAGTGCTGGTTTACAACCTTGCTTAGTTGGCAGCGTTCTTGCATCGCTCTCAATTTCTGAAGGGCATCAATCGGCCAGCTGATGAAAGCGGAACACCATGGAAACAGAAACTGTCAAAATCCGAAATCGTTTCTGCTGTTTTGTTATTTACATCGTCATTCATCGCGCATCAGCGAAAAATTTCCTACTAATAAGTGGCAGGACGTCAACGATACGGAAGTTTAATTTCGCAATCAATCACTTATTTTTTAAACTGTAGCTCTCCGGGAACCGTTCAACAATATCGCTCAGTGTTGGTTGCCGTTTCGTAGAAAATTCCCCTTCACTGCTTCATTTCCTCAGGGAGAAACCAGCGATCACAAAAATGGTAAGTCCTTCTTGCCCAATGTCTCTTTGTTCTCTCGCAATTCCCGTTTGGGTTTTTGATGTGGTTTCGGTTATTATTTGAAATTATTTTGCAAAAAAAAATCTGATGGCAAAGGGGCGTCTCGTCTAATAATATGATCTCCGTTCTGCGGTTCTTTTTTGTTAATTTTGTCTAGTTCCAGTTCAATGGCTTTAATATGATGTTTCCGGACCATTCCCGTCCGTTTAATACCACCTACAAGTGCTATTCGGTTTCGATGCTGCCTGGAAACGAACGCCAGGATGTCGAGAATGGAGGAAAAAGTAAGTATCCAGTATTCCATATTGGGAAGATTAAAACTAATTCCTCTCATCTTTTTAGTCATCATGCCCCCTTCAGCTTTGGATCAGTTAACCAGACTGAATGTGGAGTACCCGATGCTGTTCAAATTGACCAACAACAAAATCAACCGGAGCACACATGCCGGAGTGCTGGAGTTTGTGGCGGACGAAGGGAAGATCTACATTCCCTACTGGGTGAGATTAACACATTACTTCCCTATCTTGTTCCAAGCTAATTGAAGAGTTCCATCTTCGTCGGTCCTGGGTAATACTCCTCCAGTTGCCCCGAACGTTTGGGGCACCAACACCACTAGGCCTACTTCCATCTCTATCTGCTACCATGTACTTCGTTTTGGTAGAATTAATGCTTAGGCCTAAAGGTATCCTCGCAGTCTCCCTGTTCAGAGGCACGAAGGTCTCCTCCATTGACCTGAGATGGATTCCACTGTTCCCTCGGTGGATTTTTATAGAAACAAGGGCACAGGTTATTTGTAGCAGTCTCTTCTATATTGATTGTAAAATTTTCAAATCAATAATAAAACAAATTCATCAACTACAGCGTCATCGCCTATGGTCGAAAATGTAATTGGAACTATTTCGCACATATATACAAATTTCAAGCTTGTTTCGCTTGCCCTTAGAATTGACGGATGTCAATTACCTTTCATTCAATTCCTTCAAACTTTCACAGTAACTTCTAAAGGTCTAAATGAACTGGTTGTGGGAAATTTTTTTTTTAATTAAATAATCTTCGATTTATTGAGCATTGAATGTAATCCATTTTCACTTTCAGATGATGCACAATCTCCTGCTAGATGAGGGCGACATAGTGCAGATTGAGAGCGTATCCCTCCCGGTGGCCAAATATTCCAAGTTTCAACCGCAGAGCGTCGAATTTCTAGACATTACCAACCCGAAGGCCGTGCTCGAGAATTGTCTGCGAAACTTTGCCTGCCTCACGACGGGTGACCTCATCGCAATCAAATACAACAACTACACGTACGAATTGTCCGTGCTGGAGACGAAACCCGGTCCAGCCGTCACCATCATCGAGTGTGATATGAATGTGGAATTTGCGCCACCCGTGGGTTACACCGAACCGCAGAAGAAGGCCAAGGAGGAAGAGCCGATGGCCGTGGATCCGGCCGAGCTGATGCCTGAACCAGCTGGTTTCGTTGCATTCAAGGGTTCCGGATCGCGACTCGATGGCAAGAAGAAAAAGGATGGCTCTGTGTCCGAGTCGGCGCCAGCTCACAGGGCAAACTACGTTCGTGGCATTCCGGATTACGATCATCCGTTCGGGTTGTTGCGATTCGACAGGACCGTCCGCAAGGTGGAGTCCAACGAGGACAAACAGGAGGAGGATCCATTCGAGGCCTTCAAGGGCGCCGGGTTCAGTCTGAAGAAGAGTCGGAAATGAGTTCCGTCGGACGCTGCAGCATGATGGCGCGCGGTGAGGAGAGGCGGATGTTTTCTAACTTTTGCTGTAATATGTACTGATCTACTACTGCTGCTGTGTGGACTCGGAATAAAATCGTAAATTTAGAGTGTGATACCGATAAAATTGGACTTTTCTTGGCCGTACAATACCATTTTCCACAACTAAGAACTTGAACGATCGCTAGTCATAAGCAATTTGCTACAACAGCTGTTTGTATAATTTTCCAAATTGTGGGTCAATCCCCTGGAGGTCAATGTAAGAGGAATTCGCGTTTATTCTACGAAGTTATCAGGTATCAGAAGGTCGGCTCCAAAGGCATGTTCACCACCAGTTGGGAGATTTGTGCCATCGCCATATTTGAGCCTATTTCATCATCTACCCGATGGGAGAGGTAAGGGAAGGTAAAGATGGGAGGAAATAGGAGTGGGGTCCCTTGAAGAGGGAAGATCGCATAAGCAAAATGAGAGCATGTAGCTCCATACCACAATGGGTACGAACAGCGCCCTAAAAAGGGCACTGCAAAACGCGTGAGCGTAAAGAGAGCCTATAGCTCATTACCACAGCGGGTTAAGAATAAGGTACCGCGGGGCAAGTGGGTAAATGGGGTAAGTGAAAATAATTTGCATATTTTACTAAATATGTGAATTAACGTTTTAAACTCATGTGTAAACCTTCGAGGCCATTCAGAACATTACGATATGTAAGAGATTCCTGAGATTTTTCAACCATTATTGCATAATAGAGCGAAAGATTGTTAACCTGTTAAATATAACTCCGTAACAAGTTGGTAGCGTGCAATCTTATTTTAATATTTTCAGCGGAAAAAAGTTGCGGAAAATAATTTTCTGTACCACTTCTAAGTTGTCCCCTCTGACAGTTTTAAACCTTTTAAACTGCAATAAAAAAAGTTTCAGAATTGATTCGACATAGAACTAAAACTAACTAAATTGAAACACCGTCAATTTTTTAATCACGTGGGGCAAGTGAAAAGTTTCTTATTAGAGATTAATTTTGTGTTTTCTCTCTAGGTAGCCATAAGTATACAAAATTCGGAATTATCATAGAACAACAGAACGTGCTGATAATTCAAGAAACAGGTTTTCTTGACAAAAAAACGAGCGGTGTAAATTCTACAGAGCAGAAATGCAATTGCTGTTCCATGATGTACGAACTAACATTGGAAATGTTGCAGTTATAATGTTGTCAAATCATTTCAACAAACATAACTAAACAGAAGAAAATTCGAGTAACAAGAATCAAATTTTCTTTGTTTACATGTTACTTATGTTATTGTTCATTGAGACGCCTTAACAAATGTTAAAGTTATTAGAAATCGTGAATATAACTGTTAGTTTTTGAATTTATTGTTCAAAACGATAAACTTTTCACTTGCCCCACTTGTGGGGTAAGTGAAAAGTAAGGAGACGTTTTTCAAAAACTTTTTCTGGACTTTTTTCTTCAATTTTTCAGAAAAATAAATTTCAGCATACTGCTTATATTTGGTGAGAGTCAAGCTAAAAAATATACACGACCTCATTTGTTTTAATTTAAAATCTCTAGGATTTAAAGAATCCCAACTATGCTAAATCCATTACCCACTTGCCCCACGGTACCTTAACAGAATGTCCTGAAGATTTAGGCTTCTGAATTCAGTTTCACTTAATCCAGGTTTTTAAAAGCGCTAATGGCCGCCGCAAACAAGCTCGCATTCTGGTAGGGACATGTCGATTTGACGTTTGGCTTGGGTCGTTTTCTATTGAACGGACCCAAGCTAAACGTCAAATCATTTAATCCCTACCAGAAAGCGAGCCTGTTTGCGGCAGCCATTAGCGCTCGTAAAAAGCTGGATAAGTGTTTACCAAGTAATTGGAATCGCATTTGCGAAAAAACTGGACAGTTACATATCAGGTGATACGAAGTTCCATAATCGGAGTCACAACTACCCAACCCCCCCGCGAAGTGACAGATAACGCAATTTTCACGTACCTACTTGCAACGTAAACAATGGAGCCATCCACCGCTGCCGGCACAATTTTTCACTATGGCAGATTGAAATTTTGTTTCGTTATTGACGGGTGCAAAACAACGAATGGAATGAAATAAAATAAGGGCGAGTCTGATATTTTCGTCTGCCAATGGAAATAAATTTAATAAAATCACCAAGTTTAAGCACCAAATGAACTTAAAAGCGCACCAATTTGTTTGGTGAAAAGATTAAATGACCTGTTAGTGCTTTGTTTTGCGGGAAAGTAATCCATAAGAAATTACTGACAATATAGCCCAACTGATTTTGTGCATCACTTTTGTGCCCTCGAAAGAAAGCGCTGGCCGTAACATAAAATAAATGATATATTGTGGGCTTCGTGGCCATGCGGCCATAAATTAATGATCATCGTAAATATAAGGGATGATTTAAATATTACATTTGAATATTTCATAAACAGAAATTTGCCAATTTAAACCCCCTTCCTCCCTGAACTAACAGATCTTGTTTGGAAAATTTAAATTTATTGGATGTATTTACCGTAACATTACAAAATACCCCTTTCCTCCCCCTGTTGTGTTGCGTAATATTTGAACGATCCCTAACAAATTTATCTTGCTTTGAATTGCTAAGTGGTCAAAAAATATTTTTGTAAACAAAGGATCTATACTATAAGCAACTTACAGCATACTATACTATAAGCAACTTACAGCATGCGGACTTCATCACACCACTATTCAAAATTCGCTCATGGGCCATACAAAATCTTCCCGATGCCCGTACAAATCCTTTCAGAGAATCGCTATTTGGTGATCACTCGTTTATAATGATATTACAAACACAGACAAACAGACGTAACACATAGAACAAATCTCGATCAAAATCATAATCACGAGGACATGTACGCCCAATGCTAAAATTAGTGTGTTTGGCCGACGGGCCAACAGATGGCGGTAGTGTGTAAACGTCAAAAGCGAACAAAAATGATGCGAGCGCTGCGGGTGGCGGATTGGCCACCTACCATATTTTTGAATCGACCGTTAAAAAGGTGATCGATGGACAATGATGAGATGTGACGTCTGTTTGTCTGTGTTACAAATGCCAAACAAAAATAGGGTCCTAAAGCCCTGTCCCAATTTTAGTGCCAAACGCGTAAGTTTAGGCCAAAAACACATGTTTACTCAATTTTCTAATGTTTTCCTTTGGTTTAAGCCCAAAAAACATTTTTTTTAGATTTTGTCACATCCTTTGGCTTAAACTCAAATTTTGGGTGTATTTTGTTTTCCGTTTCCCTTACGAAATGTCAGATAGGAACAACCCCAGTGGTCGAACTATAACCCCTGTGGTGTTTTTGTCGACTGAGCGAACGTCAAACATGATCTTAAGTGTCAAGGTTCATTTATGGACCAAATTTTTAAATTAAAGTTTAAACATGATATAGCCATTATTTGAGCGGGAAAAATTGCTAAAGTAGTAAGAGTAACATGCTCTTTCGTGTTATTAAATAAAAACAAGATTTCATCAAACATTTTAGGACCCAATTGGCTTGTTTAGGGGTATCCTGTTTTTTACATATTCTGATTATACGTTAAAAACTGAGCCATAATCCAAAGTTTCATAATTTTTAATGCCCTGGAACTATTTTTAAAACACGTTTGAATTTAGTATGGAAATCGTGTATGAATCACCCCTCGGCAAAATTTACTTCGGGACGAGCTGTCATTGTGTAAAATGAAATGTCATTCAGTCAACGGAATGAAATCTGTTTTAATCATTTACTATATCAAAATTAAGATATTAAAGCGCAATAAAATCGTGTTGCACTTAGAAAAATGTGCTCTTTCGATCAAGCTACAAAAAACGGTGAATTTTTCATCACTAAACAACCCAATTGTAAAACTTTTTTATGTCCATCAAGCATAGTTCTAGTTTACGCCCTATTCTGAGCACACTCCATGATTTCATTGAGTTTGACAGTACCACGGATTAAAATTTTTCGGTACACAGACGTTGTACTGCAGCTGTCATGATGCTCCCGGGTTGCAACTACCACACACAAACAAGTCAGCACGCTGAATATTTGCCATGTGATAGTTGAGTCGGCAGTGGCCTGTCAACGCTCTGACCAAGAGACTGCAATTCTGCTTTGACAGATTTGTTAAATACTTCGCCACCCTTGGAGATGGCTCAGTAATGTACAATTTTGTTTGACGACATGACTCCAGACTATTCCAATATTGCTTGTGCTGAGTTGCCGCCCAAGAATTTATCTGAAGCTTCACCCAGCACTTCGAAATTGGAATAGCCGGCTCAGGGCCAATGAAGTCATGCGATGCTCCATCGCGAGCTAGCTCATCAGCCAATTCATTTCCAGCGATGGAAGAATGGCCAGGTACCCATACAAGGTTTACAGAGTTGACTGAATTCAGTTCCTCAATTTGAGTTCGACATGCGATAACAAGCTTCGACCTTGAGTTGGCCGAAGCGAGAGCTTTTATAGCAGCTTGACTATCTGAACAGAAGTATATGACTTTACCCATTACGCGCTGTTGAAGTGCTGATTGCACTCCACACATAAGGGCAAATATTTCCGCCTGAAAAACGGTGCAGTTTCTACCAAGTGAGTAAAACTGATTCAGCCTTAATAGCTCACGAGAATATACTCCTGCACCAGCTCTACCTTCAAGAAGGGATCCATCAGGGTAACATACTATATTGTTTGATATACTTTTTTCCAAATAGCCAGACGTCCACTCTTCCCGTGAAGGGAATTGTGTGATAAATGTCCTGTAAGGAAAGTGACAAGCAATTGTGAGATCACTTGGAGCAAGGACAATTTTGTCCCAATTCACTAAAAGTGGAAACAACGAAGTGTGTGTAGATCTACGATTCACTGGATTTTTCTCCAGTAGATCCAGTACCCATAAACGGTAAGAGCAAGAAAGTGCTTCTTGTTTAAGATATATGTGTAGAAAATGGCCTCAAGCGCTGCTGTGGGAGTTGTAGAGAACGCACCAGACATCGCCATCAAGCACATCCTTTGGAGATGGCCCAATTTGGATTGGATTGTTCTCACTTCACCCTTTTGCCACCACACAAGACATGCCAATATTGGTCGAACAACTGTTGTGTAAATCCATTTGATATATTTGGGTTTGAGGCCCCGAGTTTTACCAAAGGTTCGCCGGCATTGACCGAAGGCCATGCAAGCTTTTTTGACTCTGAAATCAATGTGAAGTGTCCATGAAAGTCTGGAATCTAGAATGACTCCGACATACTTTACTTGATCACCCAAGTAACCACGAAGCTATATATGAATACTTTATGTTTGCTCTATAGTATGCTATCAGATTTTGTTTTAAAGTGACATAACCTTTAAGAGCTTTTTAAAGCATAATTAAAGTGGGAAAGGGCCCCACAACAACCAAATTAATGCAATACTTGGTAAAGCAGTTTTAATGCACAAGCCCTACTAAAGCATTTATGTTTGTATATTTAGGGTTCATGATGTATATTAGCTTAAAATAATGTATGTTTAGGGCTTGCGTTAAAAATAAACAAAACAATGAATCCATTGGCTACCTTCCAATGGTTTTCTTTACCATCTGAATGATTTTATTTTGTTGGAATCAGGATTCGAACCCACAACTAGGATGATGGTGTGCTGGATGCCTGGCGCGTTGGTGTCCTGTGCTAAAGCTGCTGATGTAATAAGGTAGGATAAAAGTTCCTTATAAACGAAGCCACTGTGTGCTACGAGATTCCACAAAAGTGGTGACAAGACTCCCCCTTGGGGGCATCCGCAAACACTCAATTTTCGAATCGCTGCTTGACGCAATGTCGAGAAGAGATGTCGGTTTTTGAGTATTTGATGAATCCAATTGGTAATCATTGTAGGTAGCCCATGGTTTCTTGCGGCTTCCAATATGGACTCGAAATACACGTTATCAAAGGCACCCTCAATATTCAAGAAAACACCCAAGCAAGATTGCTTCTGAGCGAATGCTTTCTCGATATCGTATACAACTTTGTGTAAAAGAGTCACAGTGGACTTTCCAGGTTGGTAAGCATGTTGATTCACATGAAGAGGCATGTTTGCCAAATAAACATCACGGATGTGATGATCGATAATGCGTTCCAGACATTTCAGAAGAAAATAGGTCAGACTGATTGGTCTAAAACTCTTCGCTTCTTCATACGACGCACGTCCACCTTTTGGGATAAACTTTACAGTAATATCACGCCAGGATTTGGGAATGTACCCGGTAGCAAAACTGCTTACAAGTAGCTTTTTCAAAACATGTTTGAAAAACTCAAATCCCTTTTGGAGCAGAACAGGATAAATCCCATCCGCTCCTGGAGATTTGAAAGGAGCAAAACTATTAAGTGCCCATTGAATCGATTCAGTAGTTACGATACTGCGAGCCGAGGCCAGAGACTCGTAACTACATGAAAAGACATTTGGTTCATCCGTAGATGCTATGTCCACACATCCGGGGAAGTGTGTATTAAATAAACATTCTAATTGTGCTCGCGGCACAAAGCCTTTGCGGGATGCATTGAGTTTCTTGTAGAACTTACGCGTGTCTTGAGAACGATATAGCTGCTCCATCTCTTCGCACTCCAACTCTTCCATGCGGCGCTTTTTATCCCGGAATAGATGGGTTTGCTGTCTTTGCTTCTGTTTGTATCGTTCCACGTTTTGACGGGTGCCTTGCTGCAGCATTATCGCCCGCACTGCATTCTTCTCGTCCAAAACCGTCTGACACTCCTCGTCGAACCAACCGTTCCGTCGATTTGCTTCCACGAACCCAACGGCACCTTCCGCTGCGTTGTTAATGGCTGCTTTGAGACTACTCCATCAGTCCTCAAGAAGGGCTTCGGTGAGCTCTTCCTCTTCCGGCAACGCAGCTTCAAGGCTTTGTGCATAATCAGTTGCGACTTCGGGTAACTTGAGTCGTTCCAGGTTGTTCCGTGGCGGGCGTTGGTACCGAATGTTGTTCACAACGGAGAGTCGTTGGCGCATTTTAACCGTCACTAGGTAGTGGTCCGAATCGATGTTTGCGCCGCGATAGGTTCTGACGTCAATAATGTCCGAGAAGTGTCTTCCATCAATCAAAACGTGGTCGATTTGCGATTCAGTCTGTTGGGGTAATCTCCAGGTGTACCGATACGGGAGGCTGTGCTGGAAGTAGGTACTACGTATGGCCATGTTTTTGGAGGCGGCGAAATCAATCAGTCTAAGGCCGTTTTCGTTCGTAAGCTGGTGAGCGCTGAACTTCCCTATAATCTGTCTAAATTCCTCCTCCTGGCCAACCTGAGCGTTGAGATCTCCGATAACGATTTTGACATCATGGCTTGGGCAGCCGTCGTATTCACGTTCCAGCTGCGCGTAGAAAGCGTCCTTATCGTCATCGTCACTTGCTAGGTGAGGGCTGTGCACGTTGATTATGCTGATATTGAAGAAACGGCCTTTGATCCTCAACTTGCACATTCTGTTGTCGATTGGCCACCACACAATCACGCGCCTCTGCATTTCGCCCATCACGATAAAAGCTGTGCTTAGCTCATGTCTGTTGCCGCAGCTCTGGTAGATGGTATAACCATCCCTATACATATGTACCGTCGACCTTTTCCAGCAAACCTCCTGCAGCGCTACGATGTCGAACTTGCGGACCCTCAATAATCGGAAAGAATGCGGGTACTTCCCAAGAAATTGAGAGACTTACAGTTCCATGATCCGAGTTTCCAATCGTTAGTCTGTTTTCGATGTCTGGGTCTATGCCGATTGTTCCGGTCCGAATTTACATTGTATGCTTCCTGTACTGATGATTTTTACGGCTGGCTTGTAAGACCTGCACCAACCCCCTGTCTCGCCGAAGGATCATCGTGCACAGCACTGTTTAGAGTCCCACGCTGGCACTTGGACGATGATCAGTCGCTCCTAACATGGAGAACAGACGCTCTGATAAGCTATACCCTCAGAAGAGAGGGGCCCCCCTTCCCTGTCAGCATACGACCAAGGTCCCACCAGGGTTGGTTACCCGATCTTCCCTACGGTTACTCGTACCCCAGGCGGCACCACGGGGAGGTAGGGATAGGAGTTACTGGACAAGAGGCTAAGGACCACAAATGGAATCTATTTTATACCTGCAGGTACGCGAAGCACCAGTGGTACGCATTGTCCAGTCATTTACCACCCGGGAGTGAAGCTAGCCAGTTTAAAGAACTTCTGTGGTAGACTAAACTATGTGCGAGAACTTCCTGACCACGAGTTTTATTGGTGAGCGTGCCGACCTTGAGGTTTTGAATCAGGGAGTCTCTGTGGTGCTCCCGATTGAGTTACCAAATAATTACAAACTGCAGGGTTAATTCGTGGATGATATGTTGGAGAAATTTCTGGAGAAAGAATCACTGAGTTCTAAATAGATTGTTTACCAGGGTGTCGACTCAATTTCGAAAATTAAAATTCCCTGACTTTCCCTGACCTTCCAGTCATTTTCCAGAAAAGTTCCAGACCACTGAGTTGGTTAATTTTTAAAAGACGATTTACACCGTCTTCAGCACATAGGCTGCACAGACTGAACGATCAACGGACAACACGAAACACCCAGTAGCCCAGTGATGAATTTTTCGTTCGACGAAAAGTTTTCACCGACTGGAGCAGGAAACGAACCCACACATCGTGGCACAATACGTCTAGACGACTGACGCCGCTATCTGCAAGGCCACAAAGACCACGAAATAAGTACGATTTTTACAAGAAGATACATATTCGACGATTTTTATGATGTTTATGTTATAGGTCGTATGAATAAACTGATCAAAAGCTTATACTTTATTGAGATATATGTACCTGCCAGATGACATTGTTGAACGTTTATTCAAGTTGATATGATAAAACTGAACAATTGAGAATATATTTACTTTTCAGACTTGAAGATCTGTATGAATGAAGATGTTCTCGGCTAGTGAACTACCTCAGACCTAATTTAAAATTTTAGGCATGAACGACAATGTTGGACTCCTTCCTGATTATAACTTTTTTACACAAGACGCAACACTATTACGCTCATCCACCATACTTTTTTTAGTGGAAGAAAGCTATCCTAAAATTTGGCTATTTCTTTTTCCAGGCAAAATTCTAGCCATTGCCATAGAACTTTTTTGGAGAATTGCTTCAAGGAATTCAACATAGATTGCTTAGAAATTCTTCTTGAAATCCTTAAGGTGTTTTTCCAGATATTCCTTCAATACTTTTCAATGAACTCTTGAAAGATTTCCCCCAGAAGCTCCTCATCTACAAGATTCTCTAAAAATTGTTAAAGAATTTCGTTTAGTCTTAAATATTTCCAAAAATAGCATTTGGAATTCCTAGAATTATTTCAGGCATGCTTATAAAAATATTTTTCAGGATGACATAGATATTTTCCAAATAGTTTTCTTTTTTTACACCTTTTTTCCTTATTCACCTTTGATAATTCTTCACGATGATTCGTTACAGGTAATTTTGTTAGTTAATAGTTTAGGATTCCGATATGAATAACCCCTAGCTTTTCTCCCCGAAAAATTTATCTGAATATTCTTAACGCAATGCATTCAGGGCTTGAATAATGCCCTAATTAGAAGGTTTCCAATGTTTCTCTTGAATTTGTCATACCTTCAGCAATGCTCCGAGGAACTCCTCTAAGAATTCATCTACGAGCATCTCTAAGTAATATCACAAATTGTCAATAGATTATCATGATTATTTTAAATGATATTCCTGAAAATTTTCTGCTTTTCAATGAGTTTCTGGATTACTAAAAATAATCGAGGAACTTTGAGAATTATCCTCAGAATTTCTGGAGAATTTTCTGGGTCCTGATTCCTTAGTCGAGTTGTTAGAGTCCGCGCCTACAAAGCAAAGCCATGCTGAAGGTGTATTGATTTAGCATGATCAATTACTTTGCAGACAATAAACTCGTTTGATGTTGTGGTATTGATATTTTTTCCCTGATTTTCCCTGACTTTCCAGGTCAAAAATAAATTCCCTGACATTCCCTGACTTTCCAGGTTTTTCCAGGTAGTCGACACCCTGGTTTACGCGTAAATCGGGATAAATAAGTTGGACTGTACCTACTTGGTAGCAGCTCCACTACAATAGTCGACATAACTACATCAGTGTTGAATTTGCGCCATAATCAATTATGCTTGTATGTGAAATTCTATGTAGTCAGTATTCCTTTATAATTCAGTAACTGCAATATTGGTTCATCTAAAAATGTATATATTTTGGAATCTTATAAAATCACCATAGCAGTTAAAATCAGTTAATAGTCCTTTAAATTCCGTACAAGTGACTCACAGTATGAACGCGCGCGCAGTTAGAACCAATCATTATCATTCCAATAAATCATAGTTAATCCAAGTTAAGTAATTGTTTGTGCAAATACAGTTTTGTATAGTTCAGTTTGTGTAGCAAATATCTGTCGTTTCAGTCAGTGTAATTACAGTTACCCATGAATTCTCGATTGTGTTTTCGTATGAATAAGTACCACTCGGCAGTGATCCAAGCCACCAGACGCTCTTATGTGCGATAACATAGATTTCCTGGAGTAATCCTTCGAAGAGCTTTGGAGTAATTTAAAATAAAAACTATAGATGAATTCACGAAGAAATTTATATGAAAAAGGTTAGAGAAATAACTGAAAAAATCCGTTAAGTTTGTAATAACCAAACTCTGGAATAAATCCTTGTTGAGTTTTTTTTTGGAAGCACTCTTGTAGGAGTCTGGCAGATCTGCTATAGTAACTACTGGACAAATCGGTGAAAAACTTGAATTGGAGGAAAAATTACTAGAGGAAATTGCATTTTGGGAAATTTTTAGTACTGTGGTCACTGTGAGTCACTGTGGAAATTCCTGGTTAAGTATTCAGAATCAGAATTAGCTGCAAGGAGAAGGACTTAGATACCATTTTGATCAAAAAAGAGACGTTAGAGACTCCCATTTAAATATAGAGACTTGCATTGAAATATATTGTCTGTTTCATGGGCAACGAAACACGCCGCCAACTTTCAAACAGACCAAACAAATCGTCGCCAGCAAACAAATCAAAGCAGGTGATGTGCCGTTATGTTGGTAAGACTGGTGAAACGTCAAATTCGCAGCGGCTGGTTGGCTGGCGACGATTTTGGCGACGGTTTCACCGGCGACGATTACAAATCGTCGCGTTCGATAAGGTCCAAAATTTACAATAGAGGAATGTGATCTGGAAGTGAATTGGAGCTTTAAGCCTGATTCGCTGCTGACAAGTAATTTCTTGGTCTATCTTGATGCATGGAAAATTCCTGCAAGGAATCGATCAAGGAAGCGCTTTTTTTATGATCGCAGTGCGCAGTTGAAAAGAAATGTCAGTTCAAACGGGAGTCGCTGTAGAGAATTTCCGCAAGGAATCGGCGAGAAATTTCTTTAGCGATTCCTGTTCAAGCTAAGTATGCTGTTTCGCTCAAGAAAAGTAAAGAAATTCCTTGACTGAAAGGGTCAAGAAATTTCCTATAGAGAGCCCCCTTTGAAGTGACATTTCTTCTCAACTGCGTACTGCGATCAGAAAAAAGTGATTTTCTTGACCATTTCTTGGGAGAAATTTTCCACGCATCGAGATAGGCGATTCCTTTTCTTGTCAGTAGCAAACCGGCCTTCAGCAGCAAATTAGGCTTAAAGCTAAGTATGCTGCTCCGCTCAAGAAAAGTAAAAATTTCTGCGGAAGAATTGGTCAAGAAATTTTCTACAGTGAGCTCCATTTGAATTGACATTTCTTTTCAACTGCGTACTGCAATCAGAAAAAGGCGCATTCTTGATTGATTCCTTGCAGAAATTTTCCATGCATCAAGATAGGCCGAAAAATTACTTGTCAGCAGCGAATCAGGCTTAAGCTTGCAATAGATATTATTTTTTTTGCAATTTCTCATCGTAATAGGCTGTTTTTCATCACCCCCAATCTGTCATGAAACTGCCTACTTTCCTGCACTGAAGTATGCTGTGGGGGAACAGTCATTAGGCAACTAAAAGCAGTGCTGTAATGATTCATTACGCAACGCTTTTTCATTACGCAACTGTTTTCTCAATTTTTCAGAAATTATTAAATTATGGTAAACGCATTCCGACAAGCATCGTAGGATAAATTTACGACTCATGCTGTAAAAATCATCATTCTGCAAGCTGTTCCGTAAACTAATATTAGTTTGTTAGCATATAGCTATACAGGCTTTTGGAATGGTACGACATCCATATTGAAAGAAGTTGAAGACAGGAGATTTCTCTAGAAGCACAACGCCTTGGACATCTTGGATTAAACTCTTATCTTTGTTCCTAAATTTGGCTCGTATTCGAACGGATTGAACCTTCCTTCTAAACCAACATTATACGTGTAATACTTGAATGTAGACTTGCGTGTGAAAAGGATTTTAGATATAGATACATCATCAGTTTGTGTAGCGTAGATTTCAACGTAGTTTACGCGTTTTAGCTTTCTTTGTGGTAGGGTATTGCGAGATCGGCAAACCGCCTTGGAAATATCCTAAAAAAGAAACTGAAAAGACACGATCAGTTCGCAGTGAGTCATCCATTGGCAGCTCACTTACCTTTCTTAACAAAAAAAAACGTAAATCCGAAAAAACGAAATGCACAATTGCCATGATTCGATCGTTTAGTAAATGCATATTGTCCCCCCTTAGAACCGCTTCAAGAACTCCTCGGAGCAGATCCGAGCCCTCGCATTGACCGCCAGTTTCATTTCGCTGATCTCCTTGTCGATTTCCTCCATGAAGTGGATCACAAAGTCCACCAGCTTGTGCTTGTACATCTGTTCGGTGTGGAAGTTCGTGATCAGGAAGCTAATGTCGTAGCCCTCGATCGGTTTCCGCCGCAGAATAATAAAGTTCTCCGCCCGCATCATCATGAACCGGGTAAACTTGTGGCAGAGGATCTTCTCGATTTCGTCGGCCTGTTTGACGGCAATGCTGATCCGAACGGAGTTTACGCTGGTTTCGATCAGGACCCGCTCCTTTTCGTTTCGGGAGATGACCACCGGAGTCAGGAGCAGTTCCTTGCTGGACCGCACTTCCACCTCGGGTTTGTTGTGCCGTTCGACGACCTGGGAGGAAAAGTTGGTCAGACACATCGCTGCGGTCAGGGTGTGACGGACTGCCGTCAAATACGGTTTGAGCGTTGCGGCCATTCTGAGGGGCTGTGGAAGAGGTTTTGATAATAATTGGTCCCTTGGAAATGAAGATTTCGAACACCAGGAGGATTATATTCACCTGATAAAGGTAGATTTTACACGAAAAATGTCACAAAACACTCCCACTGATAACAAAATTTTCCCCGTTTTTGATTATTTTTTCTGAACCAACAGCGACAGCTCATGCATGTTGACAGTTGGGGATAGGGAACAAAGGTGAAAATGGACTAAAGGCTGCGTTCAAGCGACCTTCAGAAATAAACTGAATCAAAAACAAATTATGGGAAACGACCGCTAACTCGCCGAATACGAAATCGACGAATAAAAATAGGGATCATGAATCGGAATTCACACACGAAACCACAAATCGACCTAAATAATATCTCCGAAATCAAAAATTTGTAGTGCTTGGACTGTGTTTATTTAGCGCTTGTGCGGCTGTTAGGAGCCAAATCGTAGGACTTTTTTAAATTGGTAAGCGCAGAATACTTCATAGGATATTTAAATTGAAATTGAGAAGTACACTCAGGCAAATAAATTAACGGATTTCATAAATTTTCCCTTATGAAGCGTTGAAAAATCAATAAAAACCTATTTCATAAGGCAAATATGGATTTCATACCGTTGAAATGATAATCATAATTTATAACATAGTTAATTATAATGAACGTTCACAAACTTCATTGCGCGCCTTATGATTTCCATTGCTGTCATTATTCATTTCCTTAATGATACCATTTTTCATAAGGCCATTATAGATTCCATATTAGTTCAATGAAAACCATAATTGCGAAGCATGTTATACCTCATTAACGTATATCAATTTCATTAAGCCTCCTTATGAAGCACATAGCTCTCATTAGTGTGAAAAACTCATAAGGTTGTTATTATGAAAATTTGCAAATAGAAGCATAACTGGATGCTGATTGCGGATTCTTTTACTGAAGCATCATATTTATTTTAGAATATTTTAAAAGGTAATAAATTGGTATTTTTCAGATAATTTAAAATTAATAGGTACGAAATTGAATTTTCAGGTAGAAATTCGTAGGCAGAACAGTTATTCGACTGGCATGATCGTTGACATCCCACATACTGCAGTCAACTTTTTTAGAAGTCTAGTTGTGGGAAAGGAAGTACGGCGATGGAGAGTTGTGAAAATAGAAAAAAAAAAACAAAAGAACAGATATACAGATCAATAAAATTGAATTCAATTGCATATTACATTAATATCTATTTTGCTTTAGAAAATCGCTTAATCAACGTTTAGAAATCGAATTTTCATTTTTCGCCGGCTCACTGCTCGATATGCAATAGTACCATACAGTACTTTACTTCATAATTTGCATATTATTATTCTAATTTTAGGAGCAACACGACAAAGTAGGTGGAATTTCGATTTATGTACGTTAGGTAATTAATAACATTATTGAGCAAATAAACGCACTGGAATTTCTGTAAATATTCAGAATGAAATGTCTCGCCCACGAGGTATAAAAAACGAATAAAGAAATAATAATTAGTATTATAAAAAGTAATGTAGTTTATACTACTGAAAAAAGAAATTCATAAATTATCATATCAATGTTCATAAGGCTGCTTTATGAAATAAGCAAGACACCACATTGACATGATTCAGATCAATTCATAAGGTGAATCAATGAAATGCATACCGATTTCTTGTGGCAAATAAACATAAGGGAAAACAATGGATATTCATAGTATTTTTGCCTGAGTGTAGAGGAGTGTTTGTTTTGTGAGAATGAGTGAAACGAAAGTAGGGTAAATCGCCAAATGTTGAACGGTTAAGATAGACGTTTTTTTGTTATTTGATTTTCATGGGAATTTTGATAGGAAGGTTGCTAAAAAAGCATTCAGCACCGTAGACGATTGTTTAACATTATTTCTGTAACATTTTTAGCACGGTAATGTCCATTTTTAATTGAAAAAATATATATTTAAAAAGATAATTGGGTTCATTCATTTATTTCATAACGCCAAAAACGACCATTTTTGACACCCACCCACCCCTTCGTAACGCTTTTTGTATGAATATTCAACAAATTTTGTATGAGCCGTAACATCTTTAGGACACCCACCCACCCCCTTCAGCGTTATGAAATTTGTGAATAAGCCCGTTCTATACCCAATTGTTGAACACATACATAACCCATCTTATTCTAATGTTGAACGATTGTCGCTAACAAGGTATTTAAAAGGGAGGTAGATCAATGTGTCAAATAGGGCATTCCGCCATATTGGAAAACAATCAGACAGCTGGCTGGTTTGTTATGCTTCACCAGGCCAGCAAGCCTTGAGATCCTAGCAACATGTTTCCCCTTAAACCACTTCGCTTTGTTTCCTGTCATTCAACCGCAGTTTGAGAATTCTGTTTTTGAATTATTCAGTGCTGATCATACATTTTCATTACAAGAAGCTGACTCATGATGATGCAATTGGTGATGCATGACATGGACATGGTGATGCAATTAAAGACCTTAATATGTAATGTAATTATTTCTCTCAGTAACATGATGTGAAAACAGTTGTGGCACAATAGTACACCTATGTCCATTGCAGTAACTATAATCGCCGGTTGTACTGCCCATACTCTAAAAACAGTCCCATATTCTATGAGATTTCCTATATCAATGGAACTGTTGTGCGAGTATGGGCAGTGTATGTACGGTTACATACTATAAAAATATTTAAACCTCATGATACATTTTTGCACATTACACTCTGAAAATAATCTAAACTAAATAGTTTAGAAGTCATACTAAATCACTACTCTCCTGGTTGACCCCAGACATGGATTTAGCGCCAACAAAACGGGCTTAGTATAACTTCGATGAAATCGGCCTGAAGATTAGGTTGCTTTCATCACTGTCTAGATTAAATTAGCCCGTGCTCTAAAATGGTGTTTCATTTTCATTTCGTTTTAAAACAACTTAAACGATTCTAAATTCATACAAAACCAATTTTTTATTAATAATTTCGCTTTAATTCTTGTAACACTAGGTAAAACATCAATCATGATAATTTAACTGCTACTGAATCCATTGTTGCAACTCTAAATTTGCAGAAACTTCGTTGAATCCGGGAAATCTTCCACGTCCTACATCCGATGGCCTGCACCAGTAGACAGTGATCCCCTGGTGAATATTGCTGATGCCAATCTTACCCAGCATTCACAAGGTCGCACGACTTCCGGGTAAACCGTTAAAAAAATGTTCTCCGCATAAAGGTCCTCCTGCGCTGGTCACCACGTACCGTGCCAATAGGGTTGATGTTATTCTTTTCTCACAACGCTGGAATTCCCGGAATGCAACCCAGTAGGAATTTGGCGTGTACACCACTCCCATTTGCTTGACCAGATGTTGATGTAGACTGAGCACAATTAGTTGTTTTCCTGCTGGCCGGAAATCCTGCATCTCGGTGCATGCACCGTGTTGATACCCACCCGTGTTGATATTGGCCGCGGATACAATGAGAGCGAACGGAGGCAGCTTCCGTGGTTCCTGTAGTTGGGTCACTGTTGGGTTTTTCACTTGCGTTCATCGGAAATTATCATTCGTTCCCAAGCGTAGCATTTTGTGCTGGATTTCATGATGATTTTGAACTTATCTCGCTTGCCATTTCCGGATCCAGCGCCGTTGACGATTCCGAATCGAAGTCAGCCAGCTTGTCCCGTTCATCCTGTAGAAAAATTGGATGGTCCAGGGTTGGTAGCGACTGAGCGTGTTAAAAATAGGAACTTTAGAGAACTCATTACTACTCGGAATCTGTTTTTGGTAGAGCACACATTTTCAATTTGTTTTTGAAAACATAATAAAATAATCATTGTGCCATGGAAACGAGATCAATCAGCGGAGGGGAAAGGAAGTAGCCAGCCAGCCAACTCGCCAGCTGTTATTTTCTACCCCCTCGCTGCTTATCATTCCCCGCATCCACTGACTGCTTAGATCAATGTACCTTTCTATAAATACCTTGGTCGCTAAATGTTGACCGTTTTACTCCCGCATTCATTCAACTTGCAAGTTCGCGCTCCTCGTCGGTTGTGAGGCCAGGGTTGGGTCCGCGAAGCACTTTCCCTGACCACTCTGGGCTGAAACGGAAGTGAATCGTCCCCTACGACACTCCATAGACTTTAGCGGCTTCTCCTAATGTACCGGGTACCCCCGTTGGTTTGACCACATTTAATCTGAACACTTTTTAATCTGTACCCCGCTAATTTGCACATCGTTCAAATTAAAAATGGTTCAAACGTCATTTAGCTCATGGAACGGAGTGAAGTGAGATGGAACGTTGTGGAACGGAACGCAGAATCAAAACAAAACAGTGAAAGAGGTAACCAGAAACACGTTTCTAGGGTGACTAGATGTTCAAATTAAAAATGAACCCCGATGGTTCGCATGAGGTACCGTTCAAATTAGCGGGGGTCCACGGTACATTATTTTCGACATTACAGCATCAATCGCGAGATTGAGGTTATACTCCGGATAAATTGGCTGCCGATGCGTAATTTCAATCATGGTGTAAACAAACAAACGGTGATGGCATTGATGCCATAGTGAAGATAGTGAAATTCGAAAAAAAAAAAGAATCAGAATGGCTATGGGAATGGGATGCAATTAATTATACTTTTCTGAATCGCGTTTTTCACCATTGCAGCATACACCATTATAGGATTTTTTTATAATAATTATTCAACAGATATTTAAAGCAAAAAACAATACTATATTGTGTAATGCAATATTCAATTTCAATATAGGTGTTTGGTACGAAAATAAAAAATCTGGCAATACTGTTGATGAAACCAAGCCTTTCATGTTATGCTAGTGTTCAACAAATGGAAAATGTACGTGAAACGAAAGTGCAATTGCAAATGATTTTATGTAATTAATAGATACGAGTAAATTGTACGGATGTTTAGAATATAACTAATGTAGACTTTTACTGATATCGTGAATAGGTGCTTTACCCAATATACGTAGTATGTTTTACCACACAGCTTATTTCATAGCAGCCCCAGCTTAAGTTATTTTTTAAGAGAATTGAAATTTTCGTTCCACCTACCGATAAAAATTTTCAATAAATATTTCGTTTCAGAAATTGATGTGCTAATTAAATTTATTGTGTCCAATAGTACAGCGAACTTACAAAATAATCTGTATAATTTATTGAAACTGTTTGAAAATGGTTCAATTTCCTGTTTTAACATGGTTTGTACAGATCGTACAACATTTGGGTAGCGTTCAACAATTAGCGAATTACCCTAGTCATGGAGCGGTTGAATAATTTCAACTGGGCCAGCTGGAAGTTTCGTATGGAGCTATTGCTAGTAAAGGATGGATTGTGGGCGGTGGTGAATGAATCCAAACCAGAAGGAGCTGATGTGAATTGGATTTCGAAGGATGCTTCTGCTAGAGCGACGATTGGATTGGCACTCGAAGACGGGCAGTTATCTCATGTCATCGGAGCAGAGACGGTCAATGAATTGTGATCAAAGTTAAAAGGGTATCACGAACGGGGATCGCTTTGCAATAAGATACATGTGTTGCGGAAGCTGTGCTCCATGCGTTTGTCTGAAGGTGGTGATATGTCTAAGCATTTGGTGGAGCTTTCGGAATTACTGCATAAGCTGCTCGGCATGGGAGAGAAGCTGGGGGAGCACTGGATTGTGGCAATATTATTGTCGAGTTTACCCGAAACGTACAATGCGTTGATTACCGCGTTGGAAGGCCGATCAGAAGACGAATCAAAGTTGGACTTTGTGAAGAAAAAACTTTTGGATGAGTGGCGAAGGCGATGTGAAAATCAAGAAGAGAACGAGCACTTCGAGCGACAATGCGACGCTTGGATATAAGAAATGGTGCGACGACGGCTTGAGGAGTATGCTATTAGTGCCGGGAAGAAGGACATTACCGTCGAGATTGTCCGAAGCTATCGGATGCCCAACGAGTTCACAGCGACAGACAACGGCGAGAAAGAGGCTATGATGATCGAGATGGTGGTGCTCGTGGCATAAGCAGGGGTGGCCAATTTGATAGTGGTCGTTACGGAAGCGGAGGTTCTGGTGGAAATCAAGTTTGTTTTACCACGATGGTCTATGGCAACGAATCACATGGATGGATAATAGACAGCGGTTGTTCGAAACACATGACAGGAAATCTCGAAATTGTAACTAATGGGGCGATCCCTGCCCAGCACTGGTGAGACTCCCCTCTCCTCAGTCGCCTCAGGGTCGGCGTACGCGCTTAACTATCGCGACCAAGAACACACTAAATTACCGTTGTTGAACACAAACCCAATTTATTTTCAATTTAGCACAATCAGGTACCTTTATTTCTCCCACTTTCTTAAAGTCTATCTCCTACCTCACTTCTCCGTCTATTTCTTTCTTATCGGCGGGGCCCCTAGGGGAAGAAGCTTCTTCTTGTCCCGCTACTTCACCTCAGCTTTCTCCTCTAATCATCGGCGCTCCGGCTGGATTGCTGGCGCGCTTTCAACTCCTCCGCACAGTATTGCAGCTTCCTCTTCACGACCTTGTCGGGCACTTCGGACCTTCGAATGCTGGCTTGTACTCTCCTCTTCAAACTGCCCTTCGACTCCGAGCTTCAGACCGTTCAGGCCTTGTAGACTCTAGGCCAACTCCGAACTATGCCGAGGCCACGGTTCACGTCCAGTGATGCTTCGGGCGGATCCAATCTCCGGTTCAGGGCCAAACCCAGGAGAAAGCTTAGGGTTGAACTATGGAGAACTACGGTGAACTACGGGGTCCTGGATGTTGAGATGGCAACCACTGCCCGGTTTGCCCCCACTGTGTGCTACGGCACTGCTATGGACAACTGTCATTTTCCTTTCTCATTCTGTAAACAACATCAACGATAATAAAACGTGTTTTTCGTTTTCCTTAAAGTAAAAGTTAGTTTTCCATTTTCATTCGGTTTTCCTCTGTGTCCATCCGAAACCTCATTAGGTTGTAGGCCCCGTACGTTTCGGTATCGCGGAAAAGTTAATTCGACGCGAGGATGGAGAAATCGCAGAGTGACCGTTTTCACGTTGCTTTGTTCGACGGAACAAATTACGCCGCCTGGAAATTTCGAGTGCAGGTGCTTTTGGAAGAGCATGAACTGTGGGATTGTGTCCAGTCGGAGCTTGGTGATTTTCCGGAGCTAGCGGAGCAGGAAGACGACACAGCGGCGCAGAGAGCGGAGAACAAAAAGTTGCGCGAGCAGCGGCTGAAAAGAGAGCGGAAGTGCAAGTCGATTCTGATTTCGAGAATCCACGATTCGCAACTCGAGTGCGTCCAGGAGAAGACCACGCCGAAGCAAGTTTGGGATGCGCTAAAGCGCGTTTTTGAAAGGAAGAGCATCGCCAGTCGAATGCATTTGAAGCGTCAAATGTTGAGCATGAGATTCGACGGCGGGCGACTGCGGGACCACTTCCTTCGCTTCGACAAACTGCTGCGGGAGTATCGTGGAACAGGTGCGGACATGGAGGAGTTGGACGCAGTATGTCATTTACTGCTGACTCTTGGTCCGTCGTACTCCACTGTGGTCACTGCTCTTGAAACGATGCCGGAAGAGAACCTCTCGATGGAATTCGTGAAATGTCGCTTGCTTGATGAGGAAACAAAGCAAAGAAGTGTTGATTCGGAGAAGTTTTCCTCCAACAGTGATACAGCTGCATTTTCCGGTGCAAAGCAGCAGAAGAAAATAAGGTGTTTCCGGTGCAAGAGAGAAGGGCACAAGTTGGCAGATTGTCCGGAGAAAAAGAAGTCGTCGAATCAGAAGGGCCAACGAAATTCCAAAGCGAATGTTGCTGATTAGGGGCCCAGATAGCCGTAGCGGTAAACGCGCAGCTATTCAGCAAGACCAA
This sequence comes from Aedes aegypti, assembly GCF_002204515.2. Classification (NCBI taxonomy): domain Eukaryota; kingdom Metazoa; phylum Arthropoda; class Insecta; order Diptera; family Culicidae; genus Aedes; species Aedes aegypti. The sequence continues at coordinate 46,082,142 of NC_035109.1, read as the reverse complement.
GCTGAGGGTCGTGGGTTCGAATCCCACCGGTCGAGGATCTTTTCGGGTTGGAAATTTTCTCGACTTCCCAGGGCATAGAGTATCTTCGTACCTGCCACACGATATACGCATGCAAAAATGGTCATTGGCAAAGTAAGCTCTTAGTTAATAACTGTGGAAGTGATCATAAGAACACTAAGCTGAGAAGCAGGCGCTGTCCCAGAGGGGACGTAACGCCAGAAAAAGAAAGAAAAGAAAGAAAGAAGATGTTGCTGATTCGTCCGACCGGGATGGTGTATGTCTCGTAAGTGTCAGTGGCTGTGCGGCGCAGCAAACGAATCGTACGAAATGGTTCATCGATTCCGGAGCGTCGGACCATCTGGTTCGAGACAGGGAGCTTTTTACGGACCTCCACCGACTGAAGAAGCCGGTCGAAATTGCTGTTGCGAAGGACGGTGAGTCGATCGTCGCAGAACATAGTGGCACAGTGAAAGTGTTATCGATCGTGGGCGGAAAAGGTATTGAGTGCACGGTGAAAAATGTCCTCTTTATACCGCAATTGCGATACAACTTGTTTTCGGTACTACGAGTCGAAAAAGCTGGTATGCGTGTGGTTTTTGAACATGGAAAAGCGCTAATCTATCGGGGTTCCGAAATTGTGGCCAGTGGAACGCGTCGCGAGTCGTTATATGAGTTGGACTTTCGACCGATCGGACAAAGTGTGAATGAAAAATCGCTGTTGTCGTGCGGTCGGGTGCAGAAAGACTTGGAACTATGGCATCGCCGGTTCGGCCATCTCTCGGAGAAGAATCTCGAAGTGCTTGTTCGAAACGATATGGTATCGGGACTCAAAGTGGACGTTGATAAGAAAGAGCGTGATATGATCGTTTGTGAGTCGTGTATTGCCGGGAAGCAGACGCGAAAACCGTTCGCGCAGCGTGGCAAGCGGCGTTCATCGTGGGTGCTTGAGCTCGTACACACGGATGTGTGCGGCCCCGTGACGCCAGTCGGACTGTTCAATTCGAGGTTTTTCGTAACCTTCATCGACGATTGGACGCACTTCACTATGGTGTTCTTGATGGAGTCGAAGAGTGAGGTGCTGCGCTGTTTCGAGCAGTATGAAGCGTTGGCAACGGCGAAGTTTGGCAAGCGTATTTCCCGATTAAGGTGTGACAACGGAGGTGAGTACACCAGTAAGCCTTTTAAGAAGTTTTGTGCGGATAAGGGAATTCAGTTGGAGCTAACGGTCCCTTACACCCCTGAACAAAATGGGGTCAGTGAGCGGATGAACCGCACACTTGTCGAAAAGGCCAGGGCAATGCTGATAGATTCGGGTGTTAGCAAGGAGTTTTGGGGTCAGGCCGTGCAAACAGCAGCCTACTTGCTGAACAGGAGTCCCACTAGTGCAGTGAAATTGAAGAAAACGCCGTTCGAGTTATGGGAATCCAAGAAACCAGACGTTTCGAATTTGAAAGTGTTTGGATGTTCTGTGTTCGTGCATGTGCCGTCGCAGCTTAGAAAGAAGCTGGACTCCAAATCTTGGCGTGGATTTTTTCTTGGTTATGCTCCCAATGGTTACAGAGTTTGGGATCCGGTGAACCATCGGATTGTGACTGCTCGAGATATTGATTTTGTGGAGACGGAGATCAAGGGAACGCAAAAGTCTGTAACTGTTGACCGATACATCAGAGTTCCGCCGATTCATGTTCCGGAGGACGATGAAGGTTCAGCTAGCGATGGTGATGATGCAGCGTCGTCTGTGGACGAATACAATAGCTTCGTGAACGATGAAGAAGAGGAATACGATGAAGCCGTCGGAGAAGAAGCGAGTGGTGGTGTGGATGAGGCAAGGCCGCCACGAAATCGTGCTCCGCCCGCTTGGCATAGAGATTTCGAAATGGATTATGTTGGATTCGCTTTGAACGCTATGAGCTACGTTGAAAACATTCCTAGCACGATCGCGGAACTGAAGAAGCTTGGCGATTGGGATAAGTGGAGCGCAGCTATCGATGAAGAGATGGACTCAATGCGGCGGAATAACACGTGGACCTTAACAGAACTACCGCCAGGCAGGAAGGCTGTTACCTGTAAGTGGGTGTTCCGCATCAAACGAGGAGATGGCATCGTTCCGGATCGATATAAGGCGCGGCTGGTTGCTCGGGGCTTTAGTCAAAAGCAAGGCTTCGACTATACCGAGACCTACTCACCGGTGGTAAAGCTCGACACTTTGCGCATGGTATTGGCGTTAGCGAATCGGGATCGATTGCATGTTCATCAAATGGACGTGCGTACAGCGTTTTTGAACGGTGAGCTTCGTGAGGAGATTTATATGACGCAGCCGGATGGATTTCAGCAGGGGAATCTCGTCTGCCGTTTGAATCGCTCCATTTACGGTCTGAAACAAGCATCGCATTCGTGGAATCAAAGATTTCATCAGTTCGTGAAAAAGCTGGGGTTTCAGCAGAGTGCCAATGACCATTGTCTGTACACCAAAGGAGAAGGATGTGGAAGAATAATCGTCGTAGTGTACGTGGACGATATATTAATCGTCGGAGCGTCGCTGGAAATGGTGAAGACAATCAAACGGAAATTCAGTGACGAATTCGAGATGACGGATGCAGGAGAAGTCAAGCAATTCCTCGGGATGACTATAGACAGGAACGTCGAAGCTGGAGTCATGAAGATCAGCCAGAGGGGATATCTCGAGAACTTGTTAAGGCGATTTGAAATGATGGAGTGCAAATCAATATCTACTCCAATGGAGAATCGTCTACGGTTGGAAAAGGGAGTTGAGGAGCGAAGAACCGATAAGCCTTATCGAGAACTCGTCGGCTGTTTAACGTATGCATCGCTTACTGCCCGACCGGATTTATCTGCAGCCGTGAACTTCTTTAGTCAGTTCCAGGCTTGCCCGAACGAGGAACACTGGGTTCACCTCAAACGGGTACTTCGATACGTGAAAGGCACACTGGACTACGGACTGACATACAAGGCGAATATGAAGGCAAAGCTTTTAGAAGTGTACTCAGATGCTGACTGGGCGAACGACCTTATCGATCGGCGATCTGTGACCGGATGTGTTTTCAAGCTCTATGGATGCACGGTCAGTTGGACCAGGTCCGTCACACTCGGGCTCAGATTGGGTACCACTTCTAGTACTGCATTTGGTCCCTCGGTAGTACAAAAGGTACCCAAGTTTGACAGATCTCAGTACACTTTTCACGGCAGTCTAGATTACCTTATGAGCCATAAAATTTTGGGCAACTGCAAGGGACATGGAGGTCTTTAATTTGTCTTTGGTTGGACTACACGAAAGCAGAATACAGTTTCGTTGTCGTCTACCGAGGTGGAACTTGCAGCATTGGTGACAGCTGCGTGCCACACTCTTTGGACGAAACGATGCCTTCAGGATCTAGGATTACAACCTGATGGTCCGATAACGATTTTGGAAGACAATCAATCAACTATACGGATTGTAGAGGATGCTCGAGACCATGGGCGCCTGAAGCATGTGGATACGAAGTATCAGTTCATGAGAGAGCTGATTCAACGATCGGTGATTGCAGTCGAGTTCGTTTGTTCATCAGAGCAGCAAGCGGACATTATGACGAAGGCCCTGCCTACGGTTTCCTTCAGAAAGCTACGATCTGCGTTGGGAATTGAACCTTGCCATGGTTGAGCAGGGGTGTTGAGATGGCAACCACTGCCCGGTTTGCCCCCACTGTGTGCTACGGCACTGCTATGGACAACTGTCATTTTCCTTTCTCATTCTGTAAACAACATCAACGATAATAAAACGTGTTTTTCGTTTTCCTTAAAGTAAAAGTTAGTTATCCATTTTCATTCGGTTTTCCTCTGTGTCCATCCGAAACCTCATTACTGGATGTCTATCCGCTCGCTCTTGTCACTATCCACTCTTTAGACCGAAGTCACTTTCTATTAACTTTATGAATTTATAGTTTTTGGCAATCAATTAAGCTAGCTCACGTCTTGCTCTCACGGATATTGCAAGGTAATAGGGTCCTAAACCCTGTCCCGATTTTTGTGCCAAACGCTTAAGTTTAAGCCAAAAACATATGTTTACTCAATTTTCTAATGTTTTCCGTTGGTTTAAGTCGAAAAAACATTTTTTTAGATTTTGTCACACCCCTTGGCTTAAACTCAAATTTTGGGTGTATTTTGTTTTCCGTGTCCCTTCCGAAATGTCAGATAGGAACAACCCCAGTGTTGAAACTAAAACCCCTGTGGTGTTTTTGTCGACTAAGCGAACATCAAACATGATCTCAAGTGTCAAGGTTCATTTATGGACCCAATTTTTGAATTAAAGTTTAAATATGATATAGCCGTTATTTGAGCGGGAAAAAAATGCTAAAGTAGTTGAAGTAACATGCTCTTTCGGGTTGTTAAATAAAAACAAGATTTTATTAAAAATTTTAGGACCCAATTGCCGGTTCAGTGATGGCGGTTAATTTTTGTCCGTTAAGAACTTTCCTCCCAGCTCATTTCGCCTCATCATGGCCCCCTTTACACCACCCACAATGGCCGCCCATCTTTATCCTTCTCGGCGTCTGGTGGTGAGTAGTGGAACTAATATAATGCGGCTGCGTTCTTCACAGTGGGTGTTGGGTGATGTCCCGTTTTGAATAATTTAATACTTTCTTGGTATTGGTTTTTTTTAACAACAAAACGATACACAAAATCACGATAGTCTCAAAAATCTTGGACATTTCAGCACTCCACTGGTTACACTCTCCCCCCGCTCGGGTTAAAAAAAAAATCAGTGTAGCCGAGATTTTTTTTTTTTTAATACATAAGAACAACAACTTTGTGACGCGTACCTCTGAACCAAAATTTTCACTAACAAAACAAAACTTACTCACACACTCTTTAGGGAAAAAGTAGCGCGCTGGTCTTCCAACTCCACTCTGTTTCAAGGCTTGAGCCTCCCACTGACCATCAATATCTTACGATTCCGGTCTCCAGCGAACCCATTTGACTGTACATATATTTAGGACCAACATTGAAACAAAACGAAATAAAATATATACAAATAAAACTAAATTGAACAAATTAAAAAGGATTAAAAATAGGTACTAATAAAACATGCAATTTCTTTTCAGCTTATTATGCAAAATATAAATGCATACCATGGTAATAAATAAAGAATTCCGGAATAATATTTACAAAAATTTCAAAGTTACTCTAGAGTAGGGTGCCGGTGCCATTAGTGGATTACCTAAGCTTCAAAAAATCATAACAAAATAACGAAAAGTCTTAACAGAGATCTTTTGGCGTCAACAGATAGATTTCAACCTCTACTATATGGGAAAAATATAACAAGAGTGATAAAACTAATTTTTTAACATAAAATCGCCTGAGCCACTATTGGTACACGTGTTCCAGTAGTTGCGCTAATGCTCCAGTAGTAGACGTTCGGGAATGATACAAAGAATTTTAAACAAAATGGTAAATTTTTACATGGGTTTTACATTTTTCCCTCGAAACAGCAACTAATATCTTTCGAATGAAGCATAAAGATCATCTCTGGGACTTTTCCTCATTTTTATACATCCATTTCAAACAATGCTTCCATCCGTTGATCCACTACTGGAACACGACGGCGACTATTGGTGCAAGGGAGCAAATTTTTTGCGTAAACTTTGTAACGGTATCCCGTTACAGCTATGTAAATAAAACCATATATAAATAACTTGTACATACTTGTTTGGCGTTAATCGTTACAAAACATCGCATGCAAAATCATATAACAGATTTAGAAGGTAACAGCTGGTAAATCTCACGCAATTTAAGTTCCACAGCGCCTGCGCATAGGCAATCGCTTGCAATATTGAAATCGCCATTCGCTGGGAAGTGGTATCGCTATCCGTTGACCCTCTCGCGAGATTTAATTGATTGCTTGCGATCGGGCCGAAAACCGAAGGTCAAGTTCAAAGAAGACCTTGAAATTGGGGAGAAGAACATGAAGGCCATACTTAGCAATTACTGGTGGGAGCGAGAGGTCGAAAACCGGAAAGGGAATGAAAAAGCTAACCCGAACGATCCGTTAAAAGACGATGGCAATTCCAAGGTTTCCTATCTGAGGGTTTCAAGATTCCTCATCACTTTGCCTGGATAGTCGAACCAATAAGGAAGTGTTTGCCCGTGTACCGCGAAATTGTAATTTGATTCCATTGTAGATAGCTCAGTGTGAACTAACAGGTTTAAATATTACAGGATAGTTAGATAGTTTCCTCCGAGTGCTGAAAAGTTAGACTGTAGTGATACCAAAGTGCAGTCAGAAAGGTATTAAAGTCGTGCGTTGCGTGAAGTGTGTGCTCTCTTTAACCCCATTGTCGAACAGCCGTTCGACGGCTTTATTTCTCGGATTTAGGAACCCGCAGCAGTGACCGACCATCCGGCAAACCACCGGCCCACGCGTTACTTGTGGCCGAAGGGGCCGCGCCGCCAACATCGCGCCCATCGCTCTGTGACACCGTCGAAGAATATCCGTCCGATCACGTGTCCAGAAAACCGACGCTAAGGAAGTTCATCCCGTCTGGTAGGTGGATTGATCCCGCACCCCGCGCGAATTGCGTAATCGTTCGCCCATGCGGTCTCCACAGTCAACCAGCCAAGCCAACGAACAATAGGATCAGCCCAAGCCATCCAACAATAGCGACCCTCATCGCCAGTCCCGTCGTCTGCGAAGCAGCCAAGCCACAGCAGCAATAGAATGCGGTAACCGTGAGTAATGAAAGCAATCATGTGCACATGTGACGTCATTTAGGGGAAATTTGATTCGTTAGTTCAACCAAGATAAGTTTGAGAGCACGCACGCTTAGGTAGGATAGGCACTTTAGGAACTCGAAGAGCGAATAGGAAATAAAATCGGAAATGTTTGAATTATCCACTGTATTGTTCCTTAACCGATGAAGCCCTGCCTACCGATTACGTAATATGTTTCAGTCTGTGGTTCACACGAGCGGTCTCCTTTTGGCGCTTTCCGTATTTCATTGAGAGTTTGTTGAATGATGTGCTTTCATATCGGTGTCGCCATCTGTGGTGCGGTGGTAGAATCTTCCAGTGATGATAGACTTTTATAGTGGAAAGCTTCTCTTGACACGTGTCGCTAGGGTAAAGTGAGTATTGTTCGCTGCTGGATTATCGAATTCTAGTAAGACGGACGCCAGGAAAGTGGAGTGGGCAAGATTGTTCTTCAAACCTTTTAAAAGGTTGTATAATGGACCAACTTAGGTGGGTCTCAGACCGGGCATAAAATTAACACGAGCGGGAGGTCCTCTAACGGGGTGGCGCTTAAGCTTCTCGCTTTGCGAAGAACGATCGGGTCAGTCCATGGTGGCGAATTGTAAGCTAGGGATATTTCCGGCCGACCACGAACTACGAGGTTCGTGCGGCTACAACTTAATTATTTATATGACTTTTTGGTAGAATAAAAAGCTGAAATTTGGCAAATCGACTAAACTAGAGGCGATCTATCCACCAAAAATAACACATGTCGTTTTTATCGAAAAATGTACGTTTTATTCCATAGTCCAATCTACTGGTACATTACAACCATTGGTACCGGCACCCTACGGTATGAAAAATTTCACTAACGTTTCGCTGTGTCGGAGTTAGCCTATCAGCGATTATCAACTGTGGCTATAATACAACATTATCGGTTCTTATCAGTGAGCGCGTACGAATGACTAAGAACAACCAAACTGTCAACTCTATTGTGCCCAAAAATGGTAAAACGTGCTATGGTGAAGACAGGCTGGATTTTTTTGGCTAAAATCTAGGAAAATTTCATACAAATCGGAGAACCTTCGGCCCAAACCTGTCCGATAATTTGAAAAAATGCCTAGCTGTAACATTTTGATTACACCCACCCACCCCCTTCAGCGTTATGAAATTTGTGAACAGATCCTTATGAACCAGTCAAATTATGATTTCATTCAACACTTAAGCATTTCGAAAATAGGATCATAACTTTCATAAGTGAGATCTGTAAATACTTTAAGCCATAATTTTAAATAACTGCTCCGGCATTAATAGTGGGCACAATCTCAGTGCATTCTAATCGCATGTTGTTTGAACATGTCAATTTTTTATGTTACCTGACTTAATAGGCAAGCATTCCAATTTCACTATGATTAAATTCATGAGATTTTCATAGCATTAATGAAACAAATTCATTGAATTACTTATGAAATTTAGTGACCAAATTATTCACTAAAATCATAAGTCAAACAAACAAATTTCAACTGTATTGATTGTGGCGCCAAATCATAATTATTCCTTTTGAAAATTTTAAGTTTTTTTGCTTCAGTGTAGGAATGATAGGAAATCATCAAAACCTGGGAGGGAGAAACCAATACAAAATTTCTCTACGTCACAGTGAGCCGAGATTTTGCTGTCACGAACTGTCACTGTGAGCCCGGATCTTAAACAATGGATAAACATGGTAAAAGCGCGTAACTAGCCAAAGCATATTTTTGCATTTCATCAAAAGTAGCAAAAATCAAATTAGAATCAATTCATGCCCATTCAAAAGTAACGTCATGAGAGCGCCGGTTATTCTAATTGAATGTAACGTACTGGACTGAGGCCCTTTTTACTGTTTTCAATAAAACTGATAATTGAACGCATAGAAAACTGTGGCCCTTTTTCAATGTTTGTCCAGAAAGATAAGGTAGATACACAACAAATGAAAACTAGCGATTTGCACCAAGCCTGCCTTGATTGTCGTTGGTAAACTGGAGTTATCTTGCAGTTTGGAAAAAAATGTATCAAATTTCGTGTGTAGTATCTGTACCTCCCTCGCAGATCAGAACTAAGCTACGAGAAAAGGGACGTATTCATGAATCACTTCTTCGGCAACAATCTGTCTCCTGTGAGCTGTCCAAAGATTAAAACAGAGAGGTATCTAGAAGCACAGACAAACAGACGTAACACTTAGAACAAATTTCTTCAAAATCCATCGTCCATTTTACACCATCATCATTTGGTGAGCATGTTGCACGAAACACTGCAAATTACCTAGTAAACGAAGTAGCGAAAGAAATACTGGTATACCTTGTGCTATTCTTGGAAAATTTGAGGATCGAAGTCAACCCATAGAAAAGCGCTGTTGTCCCTATCACAAGGAAATCGACGGACCACTTGAGAATAAAACTAAAAGGCCAGGCGATACAGCACACTCACAAGTACCTGCAGCCCAAATAGCCCCATTGGAAATCGTTCATAAGTCACGCAAAATTTGAATATTTTCGGATTGTCACTCTTTTTGTACGGAAACATTGAATATTTTGTATGGGTCGTCACGTTACTGAATATCTCTTTCACCTAAGAATGTGAACGATCATCTAGGTGCACGAATAAGTTTCAATAATTCACATTAAATAATCAAACATTTCGACTTAATCTCATCTTTATTACTTTATTTCTATCATTTTTGCGTTTCCAGTTACAACAGTTACAAATAAGATTACTTGACAGCATTAGCATCAACGTAGTTTAGAAAAGCTTTTCTTTTTCAGTAAATGATAAATTAGGTCCAATTCCGTGAACAATCAAAAATCTTCTCTTCACTTGCTGCATATTATTAAAACTTCTGTTTTTAGTAGGAATGTTTCAGTATATTTAACCTTATATTTACATATCTCATTCTCTTCATCGCTTTTGTCAATCCAAGTTTCTGTGTCTGGTTTATGATTTTCGGCTTCACTTAAAAAGGCATCCACGTTATCACTCGGCTAATTTTCTAGTAATCTTGTCTAGCGTTGCTGCAGTTAGATTATTTATAGCGCTATCATAGTAGTACAACGAAGGCGCACATCCGTTCCAAAGTGTGTTTGTGTTAGGGGAAAAAAGTATCACAACCCTCTCGTTCTCACGAATGTTAGAAGATGGTTTTGATTGTGTAAATTGTAATGGCAGATTTTAATGCCTTAAACCTGTTCCAGTTAGAACAAGAGAGAACACCGTATTCTTTCAGCTAACATAAAAAAGGAACAAAACACACAGATTCACAAGATGCACTCAATGGTTGATGTTAGTTTTTAATGTTACTCGTAAAAGACTGTTTTCGTTAAGATTAATATCATATTTTGCTCGGAAACCAATTATTTACTGTTCAACATTCAACAGTGATCAATGTCGGTCAGAAATAATTGAAATTCGAACAAAATTATGAACGATGTTTGAATTTGACGGAAACAATCCATTTCAATTATCGTATTAAGTACGGTTCAATGTTAAACTCTCACGATACATTTTTTTGGTTACACCGGGTTGTAAAATATTACCTTTAGCTACATAAATTACACGTTTTGTTAAGTTAATAAATCGTTTTTGTTCTGCTAGGATATGATTTGGGTTTCAGAGTTGCCAGTTGTTTTCTGATACATATATGGGGATTCAAAGGATATGTTACGTAAATTGCTTGGGTGTTATCTGGGTAGATACGGCTCGGTAAAAACGATTTTCACTATAGTTCTTCATACAAAAATACTGTTGTCTCAAGGTCCCACATTGGATTTTTGGTAGACCGCTTAAAAAGAATCAATTATCAGTAGAAACGTCGATCAGTTCGCTATCACATGGTCTGCGTAGGCCTTGGAGCTACCGCGGGTGCCTCGGCGGCGGAGAGCTGTCAAAACATTCGATGTCCAAAATGGCGGAAGCGGCCCAAGACAGTTACAATAGATTAGAGGAATTTCGAATATAAATGCAATGTGGGCCACTTCCCCAGCCTGGTCCGCTTGATCGTCGACCGGGTAGCTCGCTTAGTTTGAGGACTGATCACATTTTCGCTTCGTTCGTTTAGTTGGTGCTTCTCCTCATCGATGATAGAACAGATCTAGTAGGCGACTCTTACGATTGCTAGCCGACGAACCGGCAGACGACGACCCGGAAGAACCGGTCTGCTGCGATGACGGACGCTGAGGCGTTTGCGGTTTTGTACTAGTTTCATTGTTAAGCTTATTCTTCATCTGCTCCTCGATCAGCTCGTGCATGTCGATCTGCCACTGTTCAAGCTGCTGCAGCAGTTCCACCTTCTGCTGGATGGCCTCCAGCAGTTGGCTGTTCGCCTGCATCAGCTCCACCCGATTCTTGGCCAGTTCGACCTCAGCCTTGGTCCGCCGCTCGATTGCCGCGTCCCGATCCTTGCGGGCCTGGATCACAGTTTCGTCCTGCGCTAAGCTCGAGTCCGAGGCGTCGTTTCGAGCCTGGTTACGCTCCTCGATTGCACTCTGCAGCTCGATATCCTGCACCGATAGCTGCAAACACAATAAAACTGATAGTTCTTCTTATTTTGTTGGACAAAATGTGCAAACTCACCTTGCTCTCCAGCTGCATGATTAGATCGGTCTTCTTCTTTAGATCTTCCTCCTGGTCTATCACCATTGATCGCGTCTGTTCGAACATAGTCTTGAACTGCATGGCGTCCATGTTCATGATTATATGAACCAGCTCGTCGGCAGCTGAAGATAGCATTCCACGGTGGAACTTCTCTGGTCCTCGGGCGTTGATTCCCATTGGGCCACTCGAATGCGGCGAAGGACCAGCCGATAGCCCTAAGCCGGCGTCCACCGATTGTGGCGCAGAAGATGATGTGTTGTCCAACGAAGAGAAGGACATGTCCGAGTGAAGACCTGCAAGCAAGAGATAAAAGTGGGGGCAGAGTTACAGTTCGATTAATAATCGAAATATTACATCCCCGCCATAACTCACCCGAATCGTCATCGTGGTGCGTATTCCGCAGCGTCTGACACAGCGTCTTCAGCTGCTTGTACACCGACTGGGCCTCTTTGTACAGCAGTATCGTTGCTTCGTCGTTGTTACTACCGCTGCCGTCGACCATCATCGAATCATCCTCGCCGTTCATCTCCTGCAGCAGCGACGAATGGTGCGGATCGCTTGGATGCGATCGTTGACTGTCGAACGACTCGAGCCGTTCGCTCAGGGTCCCATTCTCTCGCTCCAGCCGGTCCAGAGTCTGCACCGTCATTTGGTACTTGGTGTCCTGCTCTTTGGTGCTCCGCTCCAAGATATGTATCCTCTCGGAGGCTTCGTTCAGCGCCATCGAAAGGTTCTCCTTCTCGGAAGCCGTCATGTGCAAACGGTTCTCCAGGTCGTTTTTCTTCTCGAGGATCATCCGCAGTTCGTTCTTCAGACTCTCGAGACTGTTGACGTGGTCCTGTATGCTCAGCGTCCGCCGGTTGCATTGCTCTTTGATTTCCTGCAGCTGAGACGATAGTTGCAGTTCGGTGGCGTTGGCTTTCTTCAGCTCGTTCGATAGGCGGGTATTTTGGGCGGTCAGCTCCTCGATCAGCAGGTTCTTCTCCCGTTCCATCTGGCGCATGAGCTGTTCCTGCAGGTCCAGCTTCTGCTTGAACTGCTTGATGTCGGTCTGTAGCTCCAGGATGATGGCATCGTTCTCGCTCGAGGTGATCTCCAGTTGCCGCTTGAGGATGTACTTTTCCTGTTCTAATTTCTGAAAGCGATAGATAGAGTGGAGATTTTATTGAATATGTATCAAAAGAAAATTAATTTGAGTGCAATTGTTGGTTCAATCGCTACCTGTAAATCGTCAATTCCATTCAGTTGTATGTTTTGTAGGTTGTTTTTCCTAAACTCAGCGGAAAATCAATAAAAAATAGATGATGTTTTTTATACTTTAACTTGGACTTTTTCTCATTCGTATTCAGTAAGGTCTAGTTTACTCAGTTGATGTGAGTGCTTTGTATTGTTTTTGAACAAATTCCATATGGTAGTATAGATAGTTGATAAAAGAAACCATTCATTAATTGGAGCTTCACTGCACAGCTGCGCAAGTCAGCTGGTTCAACCTTTTTACATCTTTGACGCAGTGTTTTGAGACATGTGACGCAAAACTGCAGAATCTACGTCTGTCAAGGTACATACCATGAGAGATAATAAGATATTAACATACTACTGGCTGAACGTAAAAGTAATAGTGGCCAGAAAGATTTGAAAAAAGTTTTTACCTTAATTGATTTGCCTTAATTGACTTGTAGATTGATGTGCGCCACAAACTACGCATTCTATGAAGAGTTCGCAGATCATTTTCCACTTGATCATTCTATGGATAGCATATGCCTCAATTGTGTCCAGGGTAGTTACGCCATATAGATAGTTATCCTAGAAGTTTACACAGTTTATCGATTCATGATTTATCCATGATCCGTCTTCCAAATATTGATTATATGGATATATATGCATATATGAAATACCTTACATTTGAAATCAACAAGATCGTGTAACGAATTCCTGACAATTTTGGAATTTATAGGCGTTCCATATCAAGGTTTTTGCTTTTTCTTTTACACATTAATGAGCAATCAGATTAACTTTTCCTACAGATTTTGTCTCAAAGTTGGGTGAACAGCTGGATGAGCTAAGTGAATATTCTTTCATCCTTCCAATCTCTTAAGTCTTTCCTTGATCCTTTATCGAACCAATTGTAATGATCCAATCGTCAGTGCATCTCAATCTTAATCTGGAAGTTCATTTCATATTTGACCTTATACAACAGCTTTTGTTTGTTTACCAACCAATTAATAGCTCTTGATTCTTGTCTTTTTGCACGATCCTAGTCGATTACTAGACTTATGGGCATCATTATGTTCAATATTGCGCTTGAAGGTGTCATGCGGAGAGCCGGACTTAACAGTCGAGGCACGATTTTCACGAGATCCGGACAATTTGTTTGCTTTGCGGACGACATGGATATTATTGGGAGAAAATTTGAAACGGTGGCAGATTTGTTCACCCGCCTGAAACGCGAAGCAACAAGAGTCGGGCTAATGGTGAATGCGTCGAAAACAAAGTACATGCTGGTTGGCGGAACTGAGCGCGACAGGGCCCGCCTAGGAAGCAGTGTTACGATAGACGGGGATACTTTCGAGGTGGTGGACGAGTTCGTCTATCTCGGATCCTTGTTGACGGCTGACAACAATGTTAGTCGGGAAATACGAAGGCGCATCATCAGCGGAAGTCGTGCCTACTATGGGCTCCAGAAGAAACTGCGGTCAAGAAAGATTCACCCCCGCACCAAATGCACGATGTACAAAACGCTCATAAGACCGGTAGTCCTCTATGGGCATGAGGCGTGGACTATGCTCGAGGAGGACTTGCAAGCTCTTGGGGTTTTCGAACGCCGAGTGCTAAGGACGATCTTCGGCGGCGTGCAGGAGAACGGCGTGAACCACGAGCTCGCTCAACTCTACGGCGAACCCAGTATCGTGAAGGTAGCTAAAGCTGGAAGGATACGCTGGGCAGGGCATGTTGCAAGAATGCCGGACAACAACCCTGTAAAGATGGTGTTCGCCACGAATCCGGTCGGAACAAGAAGGCGTGGGGCGCAGCGAGCTAGGTGGAATGACCAGGTACACCAGGACCTGGAGAGCGTGGGTCACAGTCGAGGATGGAGAGAAGCGGCCATGAACCGAGGGAATTGGCGAAATATTGTTGGCGAGGCTTTATCAAGATAATTGATGTAAAGCCAAATAACACATGTTCGGCAACTTCAAGCTAGATAGTGAGAAGATTATCCCCATAATCTCAACATGTGGCGAAAAGCTATTCAACTAGACTATTATGTGCCTTCAACACGGCCAAGCTCCTCCATTGTTTTTCGTCCTTGTGAAAAAGTCCGAGTCGGTTGATCTCCTGGTGACTTTGTGGATAGAGAGCAAGTAGGTGTGTAGTTGAAGTCCGATATGGCATACATGTTGTTCTGACCGATTATGATTTGATCTTTGCATTGACAAGCGTTTTCCAACATTGACCAGGTGGTAAAGAATCATCATATTTGGTCTATCTGTGCGTAGAACGCAGCACATGTAACCGTTGATCAATGTGGATGGATGGAAGTTCTTTAATATTATAGTATTAGACAATATAATAGTGGAGTTCATCTCTCAAAATTACCAGCAAATACTTTATGAAATAGAATATTATTATTTAAATTCTATATTGTATTTGAATTTTAAACCATTCACTTTAGAGGTTTTTTTGGGATTCTTGTGTCATTTTTAGTGTAGAATCATAAAAATAATCGCCTTTTGGACAAAGTTGGAATGACCATGTTCTACACATAGACCAACATCAACAATTACAAACTGGGTGTTCAAATTCCCCAGACATCTAAAATGCACGTATTACGAAATGACTTTTTGCGTTATACGATGCTTATATATGTAATGTATAGGATGTCGCGAAAAGGCTTTATACGTACACAAATGGAGGCGATATACGTGCGTATTTTATATGATAAAAAATTGCATGCAATGCGAGTGTTAAATTTTACTGCGAACTTATCTGTAATCTTATGCGATTGAATTAATTACAACAAATGTTGATTTGATAGCTGCTACGGATTGATTCGACATTATTTGTACAAGTACACGAGATGAAAAGAAATGTAGAAATGGACTCTGAAGGTAGCGTTTTATGCAAGGAAACTCGCCAATCGGACGATTTGATCCATTGTGTAGTGTAATTTGTATGAATCCAGCTTTTTACGCTAGCTATATTTGACATATTTTGCCCACAGATTTTATAGTTCGGTCTTAGTAGGCAGTGGTATTAGATTGTTTATTCAACTGTCAAAAATTTTCACCCTATTTGTTTTCAGCTGTTTTCTTAAGGTGATTATAAAACGAAGCCAAACTTTGAATTTTCAAGTGCACAAGACTAGAGAATCTGACAACCGTTCGCGTTGAAAATCAATCAAACTGCTTGCTTGCTGGTGATGATCAATGGGATAAATTTTTAACGCAGAGCGCTGTTTGGCTCTCAAGACTTGTGCTGTTAAAAATTCGAGTTGTGGCTTCGTTCTATAATCACCTTAACCAAACTTGAAAGAATATAATATTTTTCAGTGATCAATATATTAATGCATTCTTTTTATACCTTTTTAGGCACTGAAGAACAGCACACTTATACGAAGTAATTTTTGGTATGCCAGATCAATACGGAATAACCCAAATCTTGAAAGATTAAGTTCAATCTTCACTTTGTTCGTGATAGTTGGCTGAACTATTATTTTAATAATACGTATGGAGGAAAATTCCAAATACATTTTTGGAATAATCATCCGTGGATATTATGTAGTAATGGGGTTGGCTCAAATGTAAATTCCATTGATGTTGTCTACAAGAGGAAGCGCAGTTTGACACGTTCATTTCTTTCACTGACGTATACGTAATTAATTAACAGCGTCACCTAACAAGATATCATCTTTGTATGTAAAATATACAATAAGACCATGTGGAGGAAAAATCATATATTTTATTGATCTTCTGTCAGAACAGCAGTGAGCTTACTAACAGAACCAAAGTAGTGGTTTAATAGGACAACCCGTCCACAATGGTCGATCCTAGGACTGTTGATTTAGATAAAATGTTCTCTAAACTCTCAACATCTCAATTGCTTTCGAATTCATGTTTGACAATCCTTGCAAAACAATTTGGGCACCCATTTCGTTGCTCAGTTTAGAAGACTGGTGGTAACTCCTTTTCCTTAACCTGATCAAAAGTTTTTAACTTACGCTGAATGAATGAATAAAATTAAAAATTACATTTACACCAATTTTCCTTCAGCGTTAATCGGAGCCATTGACTCTGCGACTGGATTCTATGTACAACTCTAAAATAGTAAGAGCTTTAGTATAAAATAGAAAGTTATAAAATTTACCGCTTCAATTTCCCCCCAACAAGAATGCGATTTCCTGATGTTGTTTTATTAACACGAAAGATTTTCAATCTTGAATAACTTACTACGATTCAACCATAAAAATTATAGTGTACGCAAGAATTTCAGAAAGGGGTGATTCAAAGTTTATAGCAAGCTAGCGTAAAAAGATAGTTACCACGTAAACTGTTTTGTGACTTCTGGTTGTCTAGGCTGCTTAGCAAAAACTTTAAACGTTGCAATACTTTATATATTTATTTTATTGCTCCAAAATATGTAACGTAAGACTCATGTCTTTTTTATGTTACACAAAGTAAATTATTGTTGAAGAAAACGTTGTATGTAAGAGTTATTGAGAATATCTAATTAATTCCTACTAAAACATTTACAATTAAAATTATCTTAAGTGCTTTTTACATCCTCTCTTAAAAGCTCAGTATGATTTCTCATTTGAAAAGCTTATAGGCAATTGAGGCCTTCTTTAGCCAAGTGGTTGGAGTCCGCGGCTACAAAGCAAAGCCATGCTGAAGATGTCGGGGTTCGATTCCCGGTCGGTCCAGGTTCTTTTCGTAAAGGAAATTTCCTTGACTTCCCTGGGCATAGAGTATAATCGTACCTGCCACACGATATACGAATGCGAAAATGGCAACTTTAGCAAAGAAAGCTATCATTAATAACTATGGAAGTGCTCATAAGAACACTAAGCTGAGATGCAGGCTCTGTCCCGTGAGGACGTTAATGCCAAGACGAAGAATAGGCAATGAATTCCAATGTACTAAACCTCGCACAAAACATGAATTCCCGTACTTAGTTGTGTGATATCGTGGCAAAATATATTTTTTCATACCGAGTGCTTCTCGCAAGTTGTAGTGTACTGTGTAAATAATCTGATTGTTTTGTACTAGGAAGCTTATGTAAAAATATACAAAACCGAAGTTTACTGCAATTTTCTAAGCGACATCTTGAGAGTTAGTGGTGTAAATGAAAAACGCTGGAATATCTATTTGAACTCTGTAAATACATCGAATATACGTATTCAACGCTTCTCCTAATTTATTGAAGGCAAGCAATGAGACAGAATCTATTAAAAAATCACATGCTAGAAAATAAGGAAAAATAGGCTTTTGGACAACTTTGATTTTGTCGTGCTTGACAGGAATTATGCACATTTCGATAACGTTCTTATAACTATCCCATTCTAAATTATATTCAATTCGGATGAATAAACTAGTAGCATGTTCAACGAACTCAATAACTTCATTATTGAGTTCCAAAAATGGTTTCAACGAGTTCAGGAAGGCACAATTTGACATGAAGAGAGCATTAGCTTTCCGAGCGATCAATGTTAGCTTGTTTTTGCAAGACCAATCATCAATCCGTTGCAAATCTTTATCCGCAAATAATGAATCTGGCAATTTTTCACAACACAAGCAGCACAAGAAACCATAAATATTCATTTGAATTTGCAAAAATTTCGCAACCTTACCTCACATTTGATCTCTGATCAAGCGACATGCTTCTTATTTCCAGTGAAAACTAGATGCATGGCTTTTAACATAAAGAGAACCTATATTAGGCTGGGGGATGCAAACTAAAAATCAACAAGCAGCCAAGCTGCTGTCGAACTAAAATTTTCACAAAAGTGATCCTAGTATGCCTAGGAATGTTCGATCATGATTTCGTCACGCTAAACAAAAGTTATACAATTTATGTAACACAAAGACTGCCAACTGGTTAAGAAAAGTTGTGCTTGGTCCAAATTATGCAGAAGTCTTTTACAACTTTTCTCAAATATGTTTCTAATTAACATACGACCTGCAACTTTCTTATTAAGTCTGTTTATTGGGTTTATGTCTGCATTGAATAGATGATGCTTTGTGTGAAGCACTCTGAAAAGAGTGCACTTTGAATTTGATTTCCTGCAAAACAAGCAAATCAACAACGGTTGGCACTCGTGGAAAAGATAGTGTTCAACCTGTGATCTCGCCCTAAAAGCCATTGGTAACCGAGTGTGTAGCTCCTTGTTTCTACGAAAATGAATGGACCAGGATGGAGGCTATCATCACTGGGAGATAGAGGAGTTTCTTCTCTCCTTCGTAGTATTGTTGAATATCGTGTAAATCCGTTCGTTTGCTCGGTAACAACAAGCTACACACTCGGTTGCTAATGGCTTTTAGGGCGAGATCACAAGTTATGCGAGAAATATTCGAATCCGCACCCCCCAGATATTAGGTATGTAACAGTGCTAATCTGAACGTTGTTGTGGTAACCGGCCGAATACATTTTTTTTTAATTATTTTTACACTTTTTCAAACGCGTCTGTACGACACAAAAATCGTCTGAAGAATGATTTTCAGTCGGCTCGTCGCTAAGCAACGGTACTTCTCTCTTACACATACATTCCAATAGAAGTACCGCTATCGTCCTACGCTCAATACGTAAGCATACCATTCAGCATATTTCCAATAAGAATCTCTCTCACTTTTTCTCCGAAAAATACTCAAATGTCGAATTCGTTTTTGAACCTAGGTTGGAACTGGCGCAACCCGTTCTGAATCACAGTTTCAACCCCAACCCGATTCAGGTTCGATCGAACAACACTTTGTTTGACGTTGGTTTGTTTATGTGTTGATCACCGACCCAGTTCCTAAAAACGAAAACGACAAAAGGTACAAAAGATGTCACAAGGCTTCGTCATATTTTTGTCACGCCGATCAGTGCTGCCAGATATGCAAACAAAACAAAGTGTAATAATTCAGATTTATTTCAAATATAAATTCACAAGTATTTATTATTATTTTTATTTTATTTACTTCACTACATCTCCTTTCACCTGTACTCTAAGAAAATACGCTATATACATAATTTCTGTCAAACCTTGTCGGTTTTCTTATGTCAGTTCGTTCTCTCAATACTCGTGTGTTAATCGAAGAATCGGCCTGAGGAATACCCTGAGAATGCAGAGGACCTGTGAGCTCTGACTCGACTTCCATAGGAATATCTTCCAAACTCGGCTCCAAATCATGATTTGGCAAGTTTAGCTCTGTTTCTTCCTCTTCTGATTCTGTAGGAGCAAGTTTTACGTCTTGAAAGTTACGTGCGTATTGTACTCCATTCTTACTAACAATTACAACTTTCGCTCCATCTATTGCTACGACTTTGAATCGCTCATGTGAAAATGACGGATCACATTTCCCTTTCTTGTACTGAGCCAATAGTACAGAATCTCCTACAGAAATATTGGATTCTCTAGCTCGATTGACGGAATCAAAATATTTCTTACTCATTAGCTTTGCTTCAGCGTCACGTTCTCGGATATCAGTTGTGTCTATCTTTTTCGAAATTTCTGGACCCCACAGACTCGGAAATGTACCACGATATTTCCAACCAACTAGGAGCTCGAAAGGCGTAACTCCAAGACGAGCATGAGATACAAGATTGTTGTGGTTATGGGCGTATTTTTGCATTGCAGCTTTCCAATTAATTCCATCGATACGAGATGCAGCCATAGCCTTTATAATACCTTGGTTCTGACGTTCCACTAAACCGTTTGATTGCGGACTGAGTGGAATTGATTTCCGCACTTTTACGCCCTTTTCTTCCCAGAATTTCACAAATGTTGAACTTTGGAATGGTGGGCCATTGTCACTCTGTAAAAAGCAAAACAATTAAACTAAAACCTCAACAAAATGCCATTATGAAACTCTTACTTGCAAAATAATAGGGCATCCCCAAATTTTGAAAATATTGCAAAGGGCCGAATTTGTGTTTTCGGCGCTAATGTTTCTCATTTCCGTAACGGTTATGTACCGTGAATAAGTGTCCGTAACGATCAAAAATTCTCCTGAGCCAAAATTAGGTAGTGATAAAAAATCAATCTGAAGAATCTCCCACGGACCATTCGGAAGAATCCTACTCGAAAGTGGCAAGGGAGGGTTTTTCTTTGACAACATAATGCACGTCTCACATCCCTTAACAAACCGTTCGACTTCAAGTGACATTCGAGGCCACCAGAAAAAGTCACGCATTATTCGTTTCATTGCAACTTCTCCTGCATGTCCACTGTGAGCCGCACGCATTGCTTTTAATCGAAGTGATAACGGTAGTACAATTTTATCACCCTTGAAAACCATGGATCCAAGATAGTGCAGACTCTTCTTTTGTGCTTCATACTTTCGTAATGCGCCGGGCCAAACATTACTCTCCAAAGCATCGCGGACAAGCTCCAGTTCAGCGTCTGTTTCAGAGCAACTTTCTACATCGCTCCAGGTAATTTCCATATTGCCGGCATCCAGTGTGTACAAAAAGTGGTTTTCATCGTCGTCTTCGTCAAAAGGTGTAGCGTCCTGTGTTGTTTTCACCAATCTAGACAGCGCATCAGCTACGTTTTCATACCCAGGAACTCGCTCGATATTGAAATCATAAGACTGCAGTCTCAGTGCCCAGGATTCCGCTCGAGTTGTCGCTCTCCTACCCAAACGATGTGAACCATTGAAAATGTATTCATTGGCTTCAGAATCGGTGCGTATGGTAAAGGTCTTGCTAAGTAGATATGAAGAGAAACGCTCGACGCCCCACACGACCGCCAGTGCTTCTTTTTGGGTGTGGGGGTAGCGCTGTTCTGTAGTCGTTAACGCTTTCGATGCACAAGCAATGATTCTTGGAGTATCGTCTGTGTTAAATTGAACTAGAACTGCTCCAAGTCCCACAGGTGAGGCATCTACAAATAATTCAATTCTGTCTTTTGGGTTATAGTACCCTAGACGCTTGATAGTTTGAAGTGCTTCATTTTTCAACCTTCGGAACTCGTCGTCTTCTGCCTTGGTCCAAAAGAAACTGCTAGCATTTGCTAGGGCACGTAAGTGTTGCGTTTTGTCTGCTCTGTTTTGAATGAACCTATCAACATATGTTATTAGGCCAATGAAGCTTTTTACTTCCGCACACGTCGTTGGTTTCCTAAAGTTTCTTATTGCGATAATTTTTTCCTCTTGAACTTCCCAACCATTCGAGGTGAACAAGAAACCGATAAACTTTACCGATTGACTACCAAAAACGCATTTGGACTTGTTAAGCTTGACATTATTGTTCTCGAGGCAAGCTAGTACAGCGGCCAAATTAGCATCATGTTCCTCCTTTGTTGCACCGAAAACAAGTACATCGTCCAGGTAGTTAATTTGTCCCTTGCAACCAGCCAAAACTTTCCTCTGCATAATTTCTTGGAACAAATCTGGCGCATTACATAAACCAAACGGTAATCTAACGCATCGAAACATTCCAAATTCGGTGAAGAAATTCGTCAGGTGACGAGAATCTTTGTCGAGCTCAATATGAAAGAATGCGTTGGTTAAGTCAATGGTTGAGAACCATTTAGCACCGTCAAGTTCAGCTACAATCGATTCAAGAGTTGGCATTGAAAATGGGGACCGATAAATGTAACGGTTTGGACCTCTCAGGTCGATTACCAGACGAATATCTTCTTTTCCTTTTGGAACTACTACAAGAGACGAACAGAATGCCGTGTCCATGTCATCGGTTACCCTCTCGATTATTTCAGCAGAAATCAGTTGTTGTAAGCGTTCCTCTACTAATGGTTTAACAGCTTGTGGGATGTTCAAATAAACATTTCGACATGGGGGTTTTAAAGTATCATAGAAAATTTTCACGGGAGGGACATTGAACTTAGGGAACGGCTCGCTTGATACAACTGATGCTACTTCGTTGCCATTGTGTATCAATTTTTCAGTATGCACTGTAGAAACTGGCACATTTAGTCCTAGAAGCAACACACTATACCTAGTAGCGGTTGATCTACTCAATAAAGCCTTCGTTTCATTGACAACGTAAAATTTTTCCGTATACACCGGTCTATCGTCTGTTATGAACAGATTAGCTTCGAACGTTGCAGATACAGGTATCTGCTTAGACGTCGCATACGCCTTCAATGATCGATCTGATCCCGATTTTACGTTGAAGACGTCATGGTTGTAACGACCATCGTTCATGAGACGTTTGAAAGAGTCTTCAGTGAACGTGTTTACCTGTGCCCCAGAGTCAATTAAAAACTCGCATGCCATGCCTGCTACCGTTGCTGTTACTATTCCATCCCTTCTGCTCGTACCGATATGATAAACCGTTAACGCCATCAAATCTGATTCGTCTCGTTCTTGAACGATAATCTAACAAAAAATTAATAAAACATTTATCAATTGGAATCAATTGAGGATATAGTTGTAAACCCTTATGCCACGTCATATTTACTGATCGGACAAAATATAATATGTTTACTTCATTTACATGTTTATTAACATGCTTGGACGCCATTTTTTTCCAAAGCTTGTCCTATCGCAAGCGTACATTTTCACATTTGGTTTATTGCAATTAAAGACTTCAAAACTAAATTGCTAGATTTTTCATTTTGCCAAAAATTTAACTTATTCACTTTTTTTTTCAATTACTTACTCTGGAACTTCGTCAGCTGCGCCATTGTGGTAACCGGCCGAATACATTTTTTTTTAAATTATTTTTACACTTTTTCAAACGCGTCTGTACGACACAAAAATCGTCTGAAGAATGATTTTCAGTCGGCTCGTCGCTAAGCAACGGTACTTCTCTCTTACACATACATTCCAATAGAAGTACCGCTATCGTCCTACGCTCAATACGTAAGCATACCATTCAGCATATTTCCAATAAGAATCTCTCTCACTTTTTCTCCGAAAAATACTCAAAGGTACAAAAGATGTCACAAGGCTTCGTCATATTTTTGTCACGCCGATCAGTGCTGCCAGATATGCAAACAAAACAAAGTGTAATAATTCAGATTTATTTCAAATATAAATTCACAAGTATTTATTATTATTTTTATTTTATTTACTTCACTACAGTTGTAACGTAGTTAACTTATCTATGAATACGCGAAAAATATTGTTTATGTAGAGTAGGTGTACCAATAATGGATGCAATACACGCTCGTTCAAATCTACTCAAAAGAGAGTAACGTTGACTCACTTTTGAAGTTTCAAGTTAGTTGTCAAAAGTGAGTAACCTTATTTTATCAACGTGAGTAACTTTTTAGTCAACCATGAAAGAAAACGACCTTACTCACTTTTGAGTAAACACAAACATATTTGACTCACTTTGTAAATGTCAAAGACTTGTGAAAATTTCGCGCGCTCGAACTGACAAATCCTCCGTTGTGGTTAAAATTTTTCCGTCGACGTGATGTCGGACTGTTTTCAAAAACAGTCGAGACAAAAGCCGAGCCGGCAGAGCAATGACAGTTAGTTTGCTTGAAACTTCGCTTCGGAAGTCCAACCGGCGGATTCCAGATTAGTGCTGCGAAGTCAATAATCCTGATATCAAGTGAAGCGAGGTTGGAGTGAAAATGACCAAGTCCTGGTTTTGATCGAACAACCGCAAGAAAAAAATATAAACAGTAAGTTTTTATTGGACTAATTATCAATTCTTTACAGTCTAACCGGGACGGCTACTGGCACGGTCAAACTACATCCTCCATGGTTTCATCAATCCCCCAGAGATTTATAACATCCGGAGATCCATTCCAGAGCAGCAAAATTTTCCAAACAAATATCAATTTTTTTACTTGTTATCATTTATTATTCATATAGTAATGTGAGAGATAATGAATAAATGTTATGTTTTTTGTATATTTCTCCTGATTTTATGAATAACATAATAAATTTATTTCCGAAAATATTATTTCCTGAAGTGAGTGACATCTACTCACTTTCGCAAATTTCAGATTAAACGAAGTGAGTATGTGTTACTCCCATATTGACATTTGACAATGTTACTCTAAAGTGAGTAACGATGGTGTTAATCACTTTTGAGTAGTTCCACTTTGCTCCGAAGTGAGTCGAAATCTACTCACTTTTGAGTAGATCTGAACGAGCGTGTATATCAACAGTATGGACAAAATTCCGAATCAAACTGCGTTTCCAAAACGTATGCATGACTTGTTGTTGTTAATTACTAGTTTAAAGCCTTGCGAAACAGTTGAATTAAACACTTTTAGGACTAAATTGATTCAGGGCTACTAAAAATTGGTTTTAAAAGCAGTGTTTTTGTATCGATTATGGCCATAGTGTTTCAATTTGCACGAAATGGACTCAAATGCCATCCAGAGCGAATGATAATGCAACGCAAACTCCGAGATGAGCCAGCCTCGGGCTGCAAATCTCGTTAATAAAGATAATAATAATAATAATAATAATAATAATAATGCAACGCTAATAAGTAATAAGTTTTCCAATGCACTAAACTGGAGAAATAGTTGGCAATTGTTCCTGATCTTATTATTTTAAGCTTTCTGCTAGTGCACTAAGCAAAAATAAAAAGTGCACTGCTGTTGGATGCTTTCTTCTTGAAGTTTAAGTGCAATCTTAGAAGTTTATTCCAAACTGTTTCACCTTAATCTTGGGGAAAAAAGAGAACTTAAAATCGAGTATCGCTGAAACAATCCTCTCTACCGTGAAATTAGGGCCCAATCACAAATTTCATAATGCTGAAGGGGGTGCGTGGGCGTCCTTGGCGTGTTACAGCTCATACAAAATTTGTTGAACACTCATATAAATAGCGTTACGAGGGGGTGGGTGGGTGTCCAAAATGGAAATTTTTGAATGAACTCTTAGCAGCTGTCGCTTGCGAATGTTTTCGAACGTAAGATTGCCTTACCAAACCGACTCATCGTGGAAGTCACCCGTAAAACAGCTTTACTTTTTTTTATTTCACTGATCAAAAAAATTAAACAAACCACCTCCATAGTTTTGCCATAATAAGGCAATCCATGAGACAGCTGCGATCAGCTGGTTTTTTGTTTACCACGAGGTTTTGACGTTTTGCGATCGGAGTGACCGTTCGATTACAAAGGAAAATGTTAAGCTCTGATAACACTCGCGTGTGTTGTTTATCCAACTGTTTCGGTTCTATGCACACTTTTAGCTGTCAGTCCTATCGCGCAAAGTCCTCATGGATAGCCTTATTGGGCTCTCGTCCACTCTTTGTACCAGATACCTTTGTACCAGTACCGCCATAGTGGAAAAAACACGATTTCCAACTTAAAACGGTAAATTTAATTGCTCAACATCTAAATTTGTTCATTTGTTCTCACTAGGGAACATACATTTATCGGTTGAAGCAGTTTTACCGGATGAAAACATAAATTTCGTAACGGATGTCATTTAGCAAACTGCTAAGTAGGTGATATATGTGTGAGGCAAAATTTTCAAATGTTCATTTTCAAAGATTATTGCACGAATGTTCTTATCAAGCTTTAGAAAGAATCAAAAACAAATATATTTATCATTGTGAATATTAGCTGTTATATTCTAGTGAAACAATTAGAAAAAAATCTTTTTGTTCCCACTATTGTCATAATTGGTACTTCTACCCTATTGTAACTGGCTAACTGATGAGACGTCTGGTTAGTTGACACTCATCGCAGTACAATTCAATATGTCTAAATATTTACTCAGTCTGTCTTGCTCTTCTAGTATCGAGAAAGCACCGGTTTTAACAATTATTGTGGAGAACAATTGACAAATAACACTTTTCAACTCTCCTACCAACGACATCCAATATATCGTTCTGCACGCAAACCTCATCATCGTTTTGACATTTACTGACCACATCACCTCGTCTCGTTCACAAAGCAAGCCATGCCACGCCATCTCCACACCACATTGATCATACCTGTTCGTTTGGTGTCACGGCGCACCGACATCATCATCATCGTTCGGTAATAATCGATTTCAGCCATTTCAGCGTGGGTGTTCGGCCTACGTAACCGTTAAAAGGGGTATCTTCGATAATTCGAATACCACAACTTACTAAATGAAATTAACACAATTTCTGTTAATCGTCTAAGCATAACAAATAAAAAAGTAGGTTGTGTTAGTATGACACTGCATGTCATAGCTGTTTTCATTGGAAATTAGAACATTTGAAGCATTCAGAACTGATGTATAGGTAATTGATAATAATGTTACATATTCATTAACAAATTGAGCTTCACAAATCTCAAATTGGTAATAGTTGAGAAGAACTACGCTCATTTCCCACAAGTTACATTAATACTTAATTTTTATTTGAAATCGTGTGACACATTGATTAACTTAACCTATTGAACCGATACCCCAAAGCTGAAAATCGACTATTGCCTACATGCAAAATTTAAGATCCATTCGATAAAGAGTTAGAGAACCATAGTAAAAATTGATTTTCATGGCTACCTCGAAGGTCCTTTGGATCGCATTTGCACTGGTTTTGTGTTCTGTAACTCGATACCTTCCTAAGTCGATGGTTTCTTCAATATCGAGCTATGGAAAGTTGACTGAATATAAATTTCAAATCTTGCCGTAATAATAAAAAAATGTTTAAAAAAAACCTATCGAAGTTACCCCGTTTCACAGTAGCTCCAAATGGAATCAACAGTTTTCTGCTTTTTGGTGAAATTGGCTGATCCAATAGCAAATGGAGCTACTCAAGCGATTTTCAACTCTTTGTTGTTAGCTCTACCAGGTGCGACTGTGATGACGACTGATGTCATACGATTTGACCATCACCACCGCCGTCGAAGCCGCGAGCGCTGAGTAATCCATTGCAATCCCATTAGCATATAGCCGGCTTTCACGGGCGCACGGTTAACTTTTTTTTTTATTTTTGTACTAGCTTGCGTCTGACCATGGTCATCATCTTGGAGCTAAAATTAGCAATGTCTTAAATTTTAAAAGCGAACCTTCGACAAGTTCATTTCGCCTCTCAATTGAACGGCAAATTAACACAAACAAATAATTTCAATCAATTCGATCGCTTTGCCCTTCGTCAATCAACTAAATCAATTTTGGGGTAGGTTTTTCTTTTCAAGGTACAAAATTGCTTTTTCAACCGCTCTTCCCTCCTATTCGAATGACGACCGAAGGAAAAAAACGACCGTCATCGAAATTCAATCAAAGCCAGCAGAGTGCCAATGAAAATAAATACTTTTGGTAGTCGTTCACACGTACGAGCTCTATGGCCCATTCCAAGTGATATCCAGCTGCTAAAAAGAAGTGATTTGGTCAATTTGCATGTGAAACTTGTGCAATGCGCATTCTTGATTGGTTGCATCCTAGACGGCGATGATTTCGATGAACTCATTGGAACCGGAGACAGGTGTGATTGGTTTTGGGAACAATTGGACTGACACAAATTGGGAATACATCAAAACAAATGGCTTATGTCATTTTTTGCATCATGAGATGCGATTTCAACGATCTCAGTCGATTGAATGTGAATGTGAATGTCGTCAGTGCAGGTTACATTGGCGCAAGGGCAAAAAATCGGATCGAAGAGCCCGTGATGAGACGCCCGCATAAAATGAGTTTTCGAGCCAGCCTACTTGAGTTGAAAATCCAAACTTTTTCGTTTATCGTAATGATCGACTGGATGGAGCATGTGGTGGAGTTGCTATTATCATGCATAGGCGTATAAAACATCAACTTTTTTCGTCCATCGAAACCAAGGTTTTTGAAACTTTGGGTGTTTCTGATGAAACACAGCTTGGTAAATATACTTTCATAGCTGTCTGTTTTTCTCAAGGGTGGAGGGCGGCTGTCAACTGGGAGTAAAATTGAAAAGCCGCCAACCTAAGTCCAGAACCAGTTTTAAGGCTTAACGCGGAAAAGTGAAAAATATAATTCGCAAAATTACAGTTAATCAATGGGCTTGAAAGATAATGTTTGCAAGCAGTTATTTGCTACGTGCTACTGCAGTACGCTGTTGGCAATTTAATCAGCAAATCCGACTTAATTCCCAAAATAGATGTTTTCTGGAAAATTGATTACGCCTTCATCATTGTTTGGTCGGAATTTTGTATGGTTGTTTACTTTTTAGAACCAGCGACACTTTGGGGTAGCAGTAAAGAGCCGCCAGTTCCACCCTTGGTTTTTCTTTTCAATGCACTAGGCAGCAAATTATTTTGCTTCAAACTGACTTGCGGAAAGTGATTGGATCAATTTTTGTTGTCATTGGTGGGCCAATATTATACAATATTTTCACATCTGACATGACTGAGTTAGGGAGGGCATTCAGATCAAATGCGATAAATATAAAAAATGTTTGTATCCACTTACTAATAGAATATCTAAACCTTGATCTAAAATTTGTCTTAAGAACAAGCTTTTGATCTTCAAACAAATTTTTAGGCCAGCCATGTTGTATGCTGTAACAATATGGACAAGATGATGTAATACCAGCAATTTTGAAAATGATTCTGAAGCTCCCTCCCTGGTATAATGCTGATGATTTACATTAAAGAATATCCAATGTTGAACCATTGGACCAAATGTCGAATAAAATCGTTAATCATTACAGACACAAATCGCTGCAACCTTCTATTGCCACGATAAATACGCTGTATATTTAGGTTATGTTAGGTTAAGTTAATTGAAATCGTTTTGTTTCTCTCATAAGCTGATGAAATCATCATATTTAAAAATTCTTAACTGCTACGGCAAATAAAATGTAATATGTTGGTAACGAAATGTTTATAAAAGCTTTATTTAGTTTTACCTTGGATGATAGTATGACAGAACACCTAAATATAAGAAATGAATGCAATATTTGAAATGATACTAATAACATAATTTAAAATAAGTTCAAATCTTATACAGCAGTCTAGAGCTGTATTATGACAATTCATACGATCGCTCAACATAAAAAGCAGCAGCAAAAATTTAAGTCTTTAACGCAATCGTAACTACAATTTCACCATGCAAACAAAAGTACCTGTAGATTATGTCATTTTAAAAGCCCAATCACAAGTCATGCTGCAGCGCCACCGTTGTCGTCGTTTACGTCTTGCAGAGCGTTTCAGATCGTTAACCATACATACGGTACGGTATGTTCCTCCCTCGTCATATGGACCTAATGATCGCTATCAGTCTTGCAGTGAACCTTCATCATCGCAAGATATGTGTGCACTTTGGATGATTGCTCGATCAAACGATAAGCACTGCTGCCACTAACAACGGTAGTCTGGAGGATTTTCTCGCCTAATCCAAGCGCGTGTTCATCGCAGCCTTCCAATTACAAAGCCATTACCACCCCCTCCGGTTACGGAACGCAACCCATTATCGGTAGGAGGAGGTTTCACACCTTGCATAATTTTCTGCACCTCATAGTTTAAATTGTTTAAATGGTTTCAGCATTGGCCAACCGTTCAGCGTGTCGTTTGTTAGTTCTGTTCTAGGCGAGTAACCGTGATCAAGATTACCTGCTCGTTGCGCCAAGTATGTGTAACTAGCATAGGCAACGTCGTTAAAACGTACGGACGAAGTCCGACTGACAATTTACACCCCGAAGAGGGTTCAATTTGGTCTTCGGCAATCATAAGAGTGATCTACATCTGAAAGTCGGCCTTGATCTTCAATGGCAACGGAAGATGATCAATCTCTGGGCAAAGCTCGCGCATGCTAGTCGCGTTCTCCTACTTCCTTCGCCATGAGGGCTCTAATTTCCCCGTCTTTGTTTTCCATCTAGCCATAAAAGTGAAAAACCGCCGATGATGGCGTCCCATCGAGCGATACCGCCACATCAGAGATTAATCTGTTACGATTGTTCTCCGCGCACTGGTTGCTATGGCGACGTGCCTCAGATTTTAGTGGTGATGGCAACGCACAGTGGTCGCATATTATACACATGTTAGCAAATAGTACAAATCTCACTTAAATTATACAAAAATTCTCATTCATTGGCATAACTTCTTTTAAGGTACAATTGTCTATAAATTAGTCGACTCATCAACAGGTTACAATCATAATAATTTTTGAATTCACTGAAAGACAAGTAGCATTAGAGCTATGTATGCTGTTTCGGCTCAAGAAAAGTAAAGTTGTGGGCTTCGTAGCCGTGCGGTTAGTGTCACCAGGCATTTAGCCGCATTGTGCTAGGGAGTGTGGGTTCGATTCCCGCCTCAGGCCGGTAAACTTTTCGTGAGGAATGTTTTCCGACTGTGCCACTGGGCGTTGCATGCTAGTCCGTTGTCTAGTGTGGTGCTTCCTTCAAAGGGCATGAATGCCCACTGGAAGCATTAACGTGTCAGTGTCTTTTTGAAAAGAAATTCCTTGACTGAATGGATCAAGAAATTTCCTACAAAGAGCCTTATTTGAAATGACCTTTCTTCTCAACTGCGATCAAATAAATGTGCTTTTCGCATCGAGATGGGCGATTACTTTACTTGTCAAAAGCAAAACAGCCTTAAGGTGAAACATCTCGGAATCAAAAGATGGTCGGCACAATGGCCGACTTCTCCCCCTACTCACGTATTCAAAGACACAAAACTGGAGAAATAGTTGGCAAACGATCCTGAACTTCTTATTTTAAGCTTTCCGCTAGTGCACATAGCCAAAATAAAAAGTGCAGTGTTGTGGGAAGCTTTATTCGCGAGATTAGTGCTTTTGAAGTTTTAGTGCAATCTTAGAAGTTGATTCCAAACTGTTTCACCTTAAAGCAATATATTTTTTGTAAGATAACTAGAAGCAGATAGAAATAATGTCTTCGTTTTTGACGATATTAATAATTCAAAAAGCAGAAGAGATAAGCGAATTCATCATCCAATCAAGATAGTGTATTGGAAGAAGAGGAAGCTTATATGGAGAGCAATGCATAGCGCTAAACCGTTGATTTTTGCGATATAATTTGTTCGGTGAGGTGTCTTGTTATAATAAAGCGGATTGATGCAACAATTTTTGTGATCAATCCACCTAGCAGTGCGTTAAAACTATTTTTAGCATTGTAGACGGTGTAGACAAACTATTTTTTCATAACATTTAAATAGACACATGATGTTTTCGGCAAAGTTGTAGTGGCAATTTGAAACAACTTTGTCGAAGACATGACTTTTCTTTCTCTTATACTTGTTGAGATGTGTACGACCTCTAAAAATCATATTTTTTTCCAAGATATATAACATATTTTGTGGTTTCTACAGAGTTGTTTATCATAAAAATCAGAGGGGGTTGTGTACAAGACACGACCGCTTGACGTTCTTCTTCTTTCTGGCGTTACGTCCCAACTGAGACAAAGCCTGCTTCTCAGCTTAGTGTTCTTATGAGCACTTCCACAGTTATTAACTGAGAGCTTTCTATGCCAATTGACCTTTTTTGCTTGTGTATATCGTGTAGCAGGTACGAAGATACTCTATGCCCCGGGAAGTCGAGAAAATTTCCAACCCGAAAAGATCCTCGACCGGTGGGATTCGAACCCACGACCCTCAGCTTAGTCTTGCTGAATAGCTGCGCGTTTACCGCTACGGCTATCTGGGCCCCTCCGCTTGACGTTAACTACGCCATATTATTTGTTGTATGTTGATAGTTTCTGATTTCATCATAATGTAGATTTTCTTGACTTCCTAGGCATGATATGCCATCGTAGCCACAAGTATCCGAGATACGAGATAAGAAATTTGAGAAAATTGAGAATAATCGCTCAGAAGAGAATCGCTCTTAACGAGCCTTGCGTTATACGTACATACCAATGAGAATATATACTGATATATATTCTCATTGCGTACATACCACCAAAACCAAAGTTCCTTAATACACAGGTACCGGATTCCCGCAAATGTTTATGTATCACTGAGAAAAAAGCAAAAAATAATAATGAAGTTTGCTTCAAACTGTATAGGAGTATCACTTCTTCAATTAATTTTCAAGGAATTTGGATTTCAAACAAGTAGTTTAACACAGTTAAAGTATAGTTACATTATTCTCTTCGTTATCCACACCTTAAAACTGGATAAAAATAAGTTTGAAATGAATTTCACGTGAGGTGGTTTTGCTTCAAACCAGTTCGAAACGCAAGATTATCATTTTTTGTAAATGTAAATATAAAGAATAGTTTAAGTGAGCAAATTTTGCTGAAATATCAGACTACAGATTAAAAATAAAAATATTTCATTACTAATGCGAGTGTGTTGGTGAGGCATTTTTCTGGAATCCAGTACCTGTGTATCAAATTACTTTGGTTCCAAACAGAACTGAAAAGCGTATTCAAACGCAAAACTAGAATGACTCGTCCGCCTGACCGTGTGCATGGTCCGACGGCAACGCAATGCTGATTTCATTCGGGACTCTGAAAATGAAAGTATTTTACTCCCAGTCGTTGAGCACAATGAAACTGCAATTTATTTTCGAAAAAACCGTAAGTTTAGGACTGAATCAAATTAATCATATTAAAAACAGACAAAACTGTTTTTTTGGATTTCTTATTGACAAACATTAGGTAGGCTAACGATTTCAACAACAAAATTTGAAGCATCTAAGTAGGTGAAAGGTTTGTCAATAAAAAATCTCCTGAGGTACGGACTTATCAATAAAAATTCATTCAATAATATCAATAATAGTTCTTCACAGCAATGATAAATCAGGCTATGCACGGTACCTACGTTAAAGCATCCACAAAAGGAGTATGTAGATTCTATCAACTGATACCCAGTTAATATAGTAGGATTCCACAGAATTGTTGGAAGGACTCTCACACACCTCGGAACATATACCCACAAAAAATTGGATTCACTTATAATACAATCGGTGACAAAAGTTAGTAGCCAAATGCTGTTTTCCATACAAAATTCCAAAGTTTAGGCATTTGTATCTCAGCTTCTGGCAGGCCGAAATGGCTGAAATTTGGATGACGAACTACAAATAACCTGAAATTTTGTGTATACTGTGCTCACTAAATTTCAGTCGTTTTCCGAAAAGTTTCAGAGGGTTGGTCAAAGAGAAAAGTATGTAACCTAGAAATTGGCCAAATAAAACAGCTGTGTGTTTTTTTATTTTCTTCGTTTTGTTGCATTAAAATGAGAAAACTGCATTTTCAGTTTTGGCATTCGCACTCTTTTTACTTGGGCCTTAATTAAAGCAAATTTGCACCCCAAATGACAAAAAACTCATTTTGAGAAAATCGACTTTCATTTTTTTCAGCAATTTTTCATTATATATAAATTGTATGGTAGCCAAAAAAGCAAGCCTATCTTCTGCGAATTATTTTATTTTATTATTTAGAAGTACATCTTAAAAATTTCAGCTTATGAAATTACCTTCTCACAAATATATTTTTGAAAGTTTTCCACTAATTGGAACATAGTTTTTCCGGCTTTTCATTACGAATTTTCTCAACGGTGGAAAATTTTGTGGAAAACTGTTTCCAGTTAATATTTTTTTTATTCCTGAGAAAATTTGCTTTCATTTTCATAAAAAACTTTGTTTCTACGATGCTTCGTTCTTGAGTTATGATTTTTCAAAGTAAGTAGTGTCAGCGGAAAACAAAAAAATTCCAACTGAGTTTTCCGGGAAAATAGGCGACCCTGAATTTTTCTCATTTTTTTATTCATATATTGATGAGACCTGCCTGTGGAAAAAGTTTCATGAAAATCTGAGACCTTTCGGCCCAAACCCGTACGGAAATAAAAAAAAATCCCCATATGTCCATTTCCACTGATGTTCCGGATTTTCAGAAGGATCAATAATTGAGCATTCGATATAATTTGGAGATAACGATGGCATACTAATTTGAAGTTCATTTCTGCAAGTCGTTTGAAAAAATAAACTACCGGTCTCTAGCCCAATTTTCAAAAAATGTTCACTTTTACGGGTTTTCTGACCTTCTAGGGAATCACAAAGTGGCCGTTCAAGACCAGATGACGGCGATGACATTGATACGAGTTTGAAACCACGCATGGAACAAAACGCAGCTCTTTGGACCAATTGTCATATTTCTATTTTTCCATACAAAGGTATCGACCGTGATAATTACATTGAATTTGTTTATCGGCATATCGGTCTATTTTGCTCGAAGTAAGAGGGAGCTTGGAGAAGAAAGCAATGAATACTAGATGGATAGGTACCGTAAGGGAACGGCGGAGGACCAAGCAATGGCCATTCGAAATCATACCGAGGCAACGATGATATATTTATTTGAAGCTCATCACTACAAGCCTTTTGTAAAACAAAATCCCAGCTCTCTAGGTCAACTTTCAGGATATGTCCAATTTTATGAACGTTCCGGATCTTCCGGAAAACCATAAAGTAACCTTGACCACAATCGGTTGCCACAAGAATACATAATTTACATTTGAGGTGTTTAAACTCCGTTTACTATGATTAAACCATAAACGAATTATTTCGTGTTGGATTGAACTGTTTAGAAAAAGAGTCGATCGAATTTGATAGAATTTTTACGAGACCTGACCCAGGAGGACACCAGAATAACTTCAGTTCTCGGGAATAAATTGGTACACTTGTGCCAGCATATGAAACAAGAAGCCTTTGGATTGCATGTAGTGAAAATCGTATCTAAATCAATTGGATTAAACGTTCACAATAACAATTTAGAAAAAAAATCATGATCCGGTCGGATATAGGTCAAAGTTTCAAGTTGTTCCGCGAGATTATATTTGAAAATTTGTCCCAGTATGAGCCAAAAATGGTTTCAAAGCATTTATTCAAAAGCTAACACATATCCAACCATCCTTACTATCTAAAATAATTGAATATTATTTTATTTTGATTATGTTCCATACAATGAAAGTTCGACCGAAAATTACATTTTTCACGTCTGAAGACGAAAAATAGCCGTAACTTTTCCAAATCTAAATCGATTGCTATGATTTTTGGTGCGAAAGTTGAATAGCACCCGATTTTTTAACAATAATTTTGAGTTGTGCTAGAAATCCTCAAAAGAAATTCTGCCCTACTCGATATTTGTCCCCCTTTACTCTATGCTTTATTATTCATTCCATATCAGAAATGTTAAGATTTGCAGCCAAGTGAATTATAAATCACTCATATTAAGTCAGGGAATTTTGTTCAGTGTGGGTGCTAGATAACTGGGCCGCCCAAGTAGCAAAGTTAATTTTATGCTATTCTTGAAGTATCCTCTTACACCAATTCTATAAAACTAGAAATAAAACCAGTAATTCCACAAACCTACACTAACCCAATGATAAACCTCTCATAAGACTAAAGTGGCCCATACTAGAGACGGCGTTGGAGAGCAACCGTCAAGTATCTCTTAAAACTAGTAATCACTTATGACAATCCTCAAAACTTCAATAAACCTTCCACAAGTAGTTCTCAAGACAACTCACAATATGTTTATCATGTTGGTTTGGCTAACGAATTTATAAATACTTCTTCATAAAACTATCAATCAATAATAAAACAAAATGCAAATTAAAACCCGAAAATGTTGAACAATCCAGCATACATAGATTCTCCGATCATGGCTCCCTTGCCAAAGCATCGATAATTACAATCATGGCGGTAGTTTTTATAGAACCATGATAAATTTTGCTGAACTTGGGCAGGCATAACAAATATCACTTATATTATCCGTTGTTAGGCTTAAGGCGATCTTGAGGAAGACAAACTGATCTTCTTGAAGAACGTGATAAGATTCGTTCGTTTTTCTCAAGAGAAGCGCATTTTGACGTTTGTTTATTAACATTTTTCGTTTTTGGAGAAAAGCGTTCATGCTAGATTTTGGTACGGCATGAAATTTATAGCTACCAAACGACTAAAGGTAAGTATTTCCAGCTGTGGATAACTTTTTAATAAGGCCCAGATGTTGAGCAGGGAAAACAATCGGACATTTAACCCATATCCAGAAGTTCACCTTGCAAAGAGATCTCCAGTGGTCCAGTTCCGCTCCTATATCATGGCCAAGGGGAGAAAGACCACTGGAACTGGTTGTTTGCGTTATTAGTAAGTTGTGCACCGTGAATTCAACAACGACTTCCGTGAAGAACAGATCGAAAATCCATGCAAGGCGCTCCCGTAGACGATATGATTATAATACTACAATCAATAATTTATTAGTGCGTTGATTGATGGGGGAGAAATTTATGATGTTCTCGGCCAAGAATTCTTACTCTCGCTCGAGCGCGTTCTTACAGATAAGTACAAGAGTTTCATAAAACTGTTGCCTAGGTCGGTTCAAGATCATTTCTACTGGATGAAAATCACTATAAAACCTAGAAGATTATGCAAATCTACGATAAAACTATCATAAACATAAATATAGCCAGTTAGAATCTAAATTGTTACTTGGACGTAGTATCTAATGAAAGTGGTCCATATTTGAGTGTGATAATCAATAATCATCGTTTGTCAACATTTTCTAAAAGTAGGAGTTTTATGTCAATAATTGATTATGTTCCTTAGATGTGGATATGTTAACAGATATTTTTTTTTTGACAATGAATGTGTCTAAAAATAAGACTTGGGCAAGTTGAACCCATTCAATTTATGGAGGGAGATTTCGTTCAGTGTAACTGGAGCCACTGTGCGACGGCGCGAGGCGTTCCATTCTGATGCGGCATCATGTCGAAATCGCTTTTCATCCGCGCGCGACGCGGTCGATCCCGCCACCAGAGGAGGCCTTTGTTTCATAACGATTTTCCCCAGCCTGCTCTGATCGGTGGTGCGGTATGCTACGAATTTGCCGCACCACCACCGTCATCAGAGCGTGAACCTCCGCCACCGTAGCGAGGAAAATTATATGTGATTTTAGCCTAATGGCTTGACAGATCTAGTTTTGGTTGGACTGCAGATAAATAGACGTAACTGTTTTTAATTTCAAACATAGTTACGCAGACATTAACGCCCAATACTAAAAATGTAGTGCATAAACGTCAAACTCGAACAAAAGCGATATAAACGCCACGTGTGAGTTTTATTATAGTATCAGGATTGAGCTTTATTTTGCTGTACGATTTAAATATTTCAAGTGTCACATCATTTTGTCTGTGGTTGTCCACCGTGGTTCACTATGATGGCGAGTATGATGTGACCTGTTTCCGGACTTCAACCGTGTCATTTTTTTGTTTGCATGTAATTCGCACCGACCGTGGCAGATTTTTAGCGGCGCTTTTGGAAGATGCATTCACCAATAGTTTACCATATAATTTAACAAAACGCGAAAAGCTCGCCGAGAACAACGCTCAGCGCGGCAAGGTGAAAAAGTGATTGTGTAGTTCTTGATGGTGAATAATGTTCGCCTAATTGTTCTATCAGAACGGCGCTGACTGAGAATCGTGAGAATGATCTTCCGTCAGCGTTTAGAACCGACTCGGAGACCTTCCAGTCAGCAGAATGAATTATGTCGATCGGCCGGAGAGTCTTTATTGTGTTTGGTAATGGCTGCCGCCGGGGGCAAAAATGATTGCGCGATCGGCGAACGTTTAAGTCGTCGTGGAATATGCAATCGATGATTAATGGAATTGTTAATGATCGATGTAATTGTTCTAGCTTGCAGGCAAGTTTTGGAACCAATTTGGAAGCCTTTCCCTGAAACGATACCTATTGCTGCATTGAGCTGTACTAACGATGACTTGCTAAATTTGTAGGAATATTATATTTCCAAGTGTTCAACTGTACCGATGTACACAATGAATGTTTAACGGTTATTGATCATAAACACATTTTTACCGTTATTATTGTCAGTACATTTCATGAACAATTTTGTATCTAATTATTGCCATCAATTACCGTTCATGTCAAGAAAATCATTTTCCTATGTATTCCAAGCATTATTGATCTTGGGGAGCATCAAACTCGTACACATTTAATTGTGGATTAAAATCGTTTTTTGTTCTTTTATTTCTTATCCTAATTGGGTAAAATATAATTAAGCTTTTATTAACATTTTGTTAACAACATAATACATTTAATTTGTCGTAGCAATTCCTCAATGTGATTTTTGAAAGTTAAATTTTTATCTAGAACTAGTGGTCCCGGCCTGGGAGGGAGGCACAGATACAACACACGAAATATGACACAACACTTTTCCAAATCGCAAGATAATTCCCGCTCACCAACGACAATCAAGGCAGGCTTGCGAAGAATCGCTAGTTTTCTTTTGTTGTGTACCTTCGATCTTTCTGGACAAACTTGGAAAAAGGGCCATTGTTTTATGTGCATCCAATTTTAATTTTGATTGAAAAAGCATGAAAAGATGTGTGTTTCAATACTTTATATTCGATCAAATTAAAAGGTGCTATCGTGGCATTGCTTTTGGGTGTTCAGGAATTGATTTTCAACCGATTGTTGTCAACTTTGTTGAAATGCAAAAATATGTGTTCGGGATCGCTCGAGAGAAAAACTACTTTTTCGTAGCAGTCGTTTTATGCTCAGCTCAAACTGCAAAAATATATTTATTACTAAACTGCTTATCTTATTTTGCTATGAAACTTACAGGAAATAGTTCACTCTCCCTCATGCAGCTTTCACGAATTCACTTATGCTGTTTCCTGCGCTATGCAACTGTTTCTCTGGGTACTGTAGTGATAAACTTCTCGAGATATTATAATTTGTTCAGTTCTACATCAATACTTCATTTTCCTCTGACGGTTTGTTTTTATTTTGATGTACTTTGTTTTGACATCCTACTG
The DNA here is from genome assembly GCF_002204515.2 of Aedes aegypti. NCBI lineage: Eukaryota > Metazoa > Arthropoda > Insecta > Diptera > Culicidae > Aedes > Aedes aegypti. Next base: position 46,042,988 of record NC_035109.1, on the reverse strand, counting down.
CGGTTGACCGGTCGCGCCTAGTGATTGCCCTGTGATAATCTCACAGGGCAACAGGGCACAGGGGTTCCCTGTTGTTAACGAAAAGCTAGAGCTAGATGCCGTCAACAATATGTTTTGATGAATTACGCGCTTTTCTCATGTTTATCCATTCTTTAAGATCTGGGCTCACAGTGACAGTTCATGACAGCAGAATCTCGGCTCACTATGACGTACATAAATTTTGTATCGGTTTCTCCCTCCCAGGTCCCGGCAAACTTCGTCTTGCCATCAAGTAGGCTGTTGTATAGGCTATGGATCGTCCCATACAAAATGACAGTTTCGTCCTCTCTCGTTTTTCCGGCTTTCCCGGTGAATATCCTGGGATTTTTATACGCACAAACACGTCAGAACTCTTGACAAACAAAACGGAGAAATAATCATTCAAATCCGTTAACCCATTCATAAGCCATTTCGTGACACACAAACACCATTCCATTTTTATTTATATATAAGATGAGTCCTAGATACAGTACTGGACAGAATAAAGTACGCATTTGAAACACAATCTTTTAAATTATTGAAAATCTCTCAATTTGCAAAATAATGCAAAATTTAATTTTGAAAATATTTTGAAAACAATCAGTTTTCCGAAAAATGATGTTCTGCAAATTTGTGTGTCTTATCAAATTGTACATTTTTGCAGAAGGACATATTGCTCTAAATATTTTTATTTAAAAATTATTTTTACTTTAAAATTTTGTCATTTTTATCAAAATTTGAGATTTGCGATAACTTAAAAGTTCTTTAATGAAAAACTATGAATTTCTAGCCTAGCAAATTTGAGGTTACTTTCAAGCTGCGGTGAAAATTTCAGGTCAATCGGACAACTAGAAACCGAGATATAAGACTCTAAACTTGATCATTTTGTATGGAAAAACGGCCAATGCGTACTTTATTCTGTCCAGTACTGTACTTAACTTCATCTGACCAATTTTCTGGAACCCCTCTCAATATGAGAGATTTTGGTTTATGTGGGTATATTATAGGTTAAGTTTCGGAAGCATCAGGAGAAATCATCCATTTTTGCAAGAAAGAAGAAAAAATATTTAAACTTTTTGTAATCTAGTACATACACCACGGATATTTCGTCCTTTGGGGGAGAGGCCTACATATGTGATCCCCAAATAAACATTTTTCACATCTCTGAGGAAATTCAGGTAAGTCAGATGTGATAATATTGGTCACAAAATGCTGTTTCAAGGAACACCAGCTCTAACAGGAAGTCTTTCAGATTTGGAGTTCTGATAATGAATCTGAAGTGTACGATTTGACAGACAACTTTGAATTGTTCCAACAATGTATGTTGGAAAATTAAAGTTTTTTAATTTTACGATCAAGCCTTCATGCCAAACACTGTCGAATGCTTTCTCTATGTGTAGAAAAGCAAGACCAGTAGAATAGCCTTCAGATTTGTTGGAACGAATCAAAATTGCTACTCATAAAAATTGATGAGTGGTCAAATGTCCATGTCGGAATCCGAACTGTTCATTGGCAAAAATAGAATTTTCGTTGATGTTCTTATATTTTCACTGATGGAGGAAAGCAAACTGATTGGACGATAGCTGGCAGCTTCGGTAGGATTTTTGTTAAATTGATACACAATGGAATTTTCCCACTTATTTGGAAAATATGCCAACTGATAACTTTTGTTAAATATATCAACCAAGAATGATAAGCCACTCTCTGGAAGTTTCTTGAAAAGGATGTGAACAATTCCATCATCACCATTTTTATTTTTTTAAATAGTTCTATTTTTTTCCAAATCACACCCAGTAACTTGATTTTCAATTGAAATTGCGCGCGATGTCAAACTGCATAGAAAGTTTTTGAGCTATTTCGTAATTTGTTATTGATAATTTGTTTTCCTCTTTCAATGCTAAAATTCGCTACTAAGTTTTTTTTTGCGCCTATTGGAATCTAGTTTTACTTCGTAGTCGCGAAAGCCGTGATAAAATCTAGGAACTACTGTAAATATTTTTCTTCTTCTGATTTTCTTTTCAGCATTGTGTTCATAATCATCAGGAGAATGTAGTCTCTATTCCAACAAACGCCAACTCTGGCTATGATCAAGAATTTAATTTATCATAAAAACCCAATCCCACAAAAAAGTCTCACGTACGCTCGATAAAACTATCCAATAGCCACGATAGCCATTGTTTGCAGCGTTCATTTGAGTACCAAATTAGGTTTTTACTGGACAGTGAAAAAGTACTTCAATATAGATTAGAGGCACGAATGTTCACTGAACATAGAACAATTCATCATTCAGCTGGATCCGATTGGCCACAAAACACTGATTTGGCTAGCGTTAATTTTAAACAACAGGAACCTCATCAAATTCAACCACGAACCCGTTCACCAATGCCCACAAGCAGAATCGAGTGGTCGAAATTACTGCATTTGGTGGAAAATTTATTTAGCTGCTCCCATGCATCCCATTCGATTGTTGGCGAGTGGAGCAATAAACTCCATCTTTATGGCAATCCTGCGTGGCATGAATCACCAAATAAGTATACCCCGATCGAGATTGGGTGAGATCACTATTGTTCGACTCGAACTCAAAAATTCTACCCCCAATTCAATCTAGTGACCGAAGACATTTTTGAGTGGGATCGAGCGGGTTTCCTTCTTCAGTTTTTGTTTCGTCCCGCAAAAGATCCAGTAGGCGTGGATCGGCTCGAGTTATCTAGTTAGTAGAAATCAATAACAGTATTTCATATTTATTCATCCGCGTGTCGTTCCATAATGCAGGAATGGCGACTGAATAATTGATTCTTGGTCGTCCCGGACGCTCAGTGCCAACAAGTGCCTGTGGGCCAGGAATCAAAATTACGCGATAAAAATTCAAGCACTTTTTTAATGGACAAAAATCAATCTAAGAGTAATGCAAACTTAATATACACGAAAAAGTCGTGTTTAGAGTAATTAAGATGCATTTTGCATTGAATTGAGAATATGTGTAAGTATTTTTAACCGAATTTCGCTTATATGTTATATTACAAAATACATTGTCACTTTTGTCAAACGTCGGTATACAATCAAATAATCTCAATAATGAGCATTTCACTCTATACTTCTTTTCATAATTATATGACCATCCATATTTTTTCGTATACAGAAAAAAATAAATGATTTAGAAAAAATATCTGGATAAAAAGTTCATTACAAGAACAATACAACATATTGTAACGGTTCCATTCAAATGGTAGGTTTTTACAATTTATTTGCTTGGTAGGTATCGTAATAATACAAATATTGATATTTTCTCATATAAAGCATGAAAAAAAAAACAACAAGAATATTGTTTTTTATTGGTGACAACATTTTGAGGATACTTGTTAAAAAATTTCTTTGTGTATTGCTTCGAATGTCAATGTGTGTATTGTTTGTAATACACAAGCAATTCAACAAATTTCATTTTGTTTGGTAATGAAAAGAAAAGAATTTATATTTCGTATGGATTGTCCCCCAACATACCGGATATTTGCGTTAACAATTGCAAAAGAGTTTTAATTCTGTGGAGAAAAATTTTCCTAAAATTGTAGCATTCGCCCTTCGAAAAAATACGGCTAAAACACTTAATTTTACATCTCTACTTTTTTAATTGTTTAATTTTTTTTTCGCTCAATATTTTTAGCTTTCTGAACTTGTTTTGTTTACATTTACTGAATGGTACGTTTTTATCCGGGTATGGTTAAGGGCTACTAGTGTAAATTAAAGGGTCGTCATTCAAAAAAAAAAAAAACAATTTAAAGGATTAAAAAATAAAATTAGAAAAAAAATTGTCACTTATAAACTTGATGTAACATGTTGCAAAACATGCTAGGGAGTCAGATTCTATTCTTGGCACTTTCGATTCACTCCAGTTGGGGATTTTTAAAAAGTTACTTAAGTCCTATTTGGCCACAATATGCATCATATTAGAGGGCTTTTCATGAGAAAGCTTCAGAATTTTTTCAAGTTTAATGCAAAAAATATTGTTTTAATAAAAAAAAATGTGGTTCTCAATCAACAACAAGAGGTTTTAGAGAATGAAGGTCCCTTCGAATGACTTATTATTCTTAATGGACAATTCTATTTAAATTTTTGCATTTAAGTTTTCAAAAATGACTACTTCTAGAGAAGTGATCATGATGATCATTATGATTCAGAATAATTTAAGGACTCATATTTTATCATCAAAACGTCTTTATTTTGACAAAAAAAATCAAAATAGTTGGTTTTAGATAAACTTTATTATTAAAAATGTCTTCATCATGAAACTTTGCACGATTTTTTCTAAAACTAGAACCGTAATATTTCAAATAATTTGCATGCAAAATCTCATTAGCTATTTTCAGAAGTAATTATATTGAGTCATAATTAATAATTTATCTATAGAAAACACTTATCCTACCGTACTGTAAATCGAAGATTATCGGGCACGGCTTCTAATAATCTTATTCTAGATAGAAATCGTCCTATGCCGAAGTGATACATGCAAGTGCCTAAGATGTTGCAGGAGACAGATAGTGGTATTTGTGAGCGGGATCGAGTAGAATAGGGCTTTATAGTGTCGTGCACATTTACGTAGCTAGGATTTTTTTGGAGGAGGCCTAGCAATTTCTTGTTTTACAGAAGTAATGTCGGTCGCAAATCACGATTTTTTGCCTATATTTGTATTAATTTTATTTGTATGTGGATTTTGTCGCATATCGCTGTACTTCAATGGTATTTCTAAATTTCAAATTTCACTACGGCATATATTCATTATTTGTTTAATCCAGTAAAAAAACCCTTGAAGAATTTTTCCAAACAATCAACAAGAAATATCTCTTGTATTTCTTCCACAAACTTTTCAGGTATTCAACCTTGTGCTTTCAAAAGATTTCTCTGAGAATTGCTACGAAAGTTTCTACATGAATTATTTCAGTACTTTTTCAATGTTGTATCCAAGAACTTCTCTACAAATTTTCACTAAGTTCCTCCAGGGATTCCAACTCCGGGATTAGTAGTTATTATTTAAAAACTTTTTCATCCAGTTGCATAGGCTTTCTGATTTTACCAGAATAATTTTTTTGCAGAATCTTTATCAAATTTCTTGAAAAATCTCTTAAAGATACCGCCAGAACCGGAGAATGCTTTAGTAATTCGTTTACACATTTCTCCACGAAGGCCCTCTGCGTAATTATTACATATAAATTCCAACTGTTAGTTTGAAATATCATCCAGTTGATTCTTAATAACTTGTTTAGGATTTTTTCGACTTTTTTTTTCGAAATCCAAGAAATAGTACAAGAAATTTAACGAGTCTCACCAATTTGTCTTCAAGATCACCAAGCAATGATTCTTTCTAAAAATTCTTCACAGAAATCACCAACAGTTTTTCCAACATCGTCAGTTTTTCCTGAAGTTTCTCTTTCGATTCCTTTATTAAATCTTTCAAATATTCTCTCGGAACTTCCTGCAAAATAACATTAAATGATTTTTCAAGGTGTTACTCTAAAGATCCCTCCTAATATTCCACAAGATTTTCATAAGCAGTCAAACGGGATTTTGGAAAATGTTCTTAGTTTCTCAGAGAAGTTCTCTGCGATTTCAAATTTCTTCAAAGATACCTGTGTAACTTTTTTTTTTTGAATTCTAACAATGCTATAAAGTTTCTAGTGGAATACGTTCAACTGCTGTCTCAAAAACATGTCGAGGAAAATACTCAATAATTTACCAAGCAATTTGTTCTACTTCTTTTGAGAATTATATTATTTTTTGTCCTGGGATGTTGTCCGAAAATTCTTTCAAAATTTTCACCATAGGTTCATCCAAATATTTTCCAGTTTTTTTTATACAGCGCAAGCGATTCTTCTGGGGATTTTTTGAATAAAATTATTAAGGGATTTTGTAATTCATTTAGCTTTTCTTTCAGGTTCTAGAAAATTTCCTCCAGAAATACCTCAATAATTTTTTTTATGGATTTCTTAAGCCCTCTGGTTGAAGCCTTCCTCAGGGAGGTCATATGTGTACCGCTATTAACTTTCCCGTGGAAGGCTCCAACTACGAGCCGAAACGTTGTAAGGTTAATATCTGTCCCGCTTTCACTTCGTTTGACCGGAAAAGCCATACAAGAGGGCTTTATAAACAAACCAACCGGTCGCATCAAACAGCTTTAGGGATTTCTTTACAAATTACTTCTAGAGTAACACATAGAAAAAATGTTTTGGAAAAACTTCTTAAGAAATGTGTTAGATAATATATGAAAAAAATCCTATTGAAAAATTTCAACGTAGGAAAAGAACGTAGGTTGTCTTAAAAGTTTGTTGTAAAATTTACTACAAACATTCTTGTTCTTTTTTGTCGTCTTTCGTGACGGACAATGATTGGCATTAAAAACCATGTAAATTTTACTGAAGGTTTTTGTATCTAACATCATAGAAAATATTGGCGTTAGCGTAGTTACGGTATACTTCGTAGATTGGACACTAGCAACATTAATGTTTCGTTTGATTATCTCATCCAGACTGCTTACATGAACAAGGCTGGGGAAGAAACCTTGAACCAATCTTGAATAAAATTACCAAGCGCATGAATATTGCTATTCCTGGCCACGCCCATCTTTACCGTAACTTAGGATAGGGGAAGGAAATGTTGATGTAGCACTTACTTTATGAGAGGCCACCGACTCAGCGACGCCCTCATAAGTGCTACGGAGGAGGAGGAGGTTGGGAGAGGTATTCAGTCAGGATTCGCCTGTTAAGCTGGCGATGGACCTGGGGCGTTTGCTGTTTAAGTGTTTCAATTTAATCTTTTGATAGCCGGCAATCAAAATCTATTTAGCTTTGAAGATTATTAGGTTTCTGCTCAGTATCAAATATAAAGCAGAACCGATCCCTCTAGGGTCATCGGGTAATAATGAAAAAAAAAACAAAAAAAAAAAAAGTTCTGAATATGTAAGCAGACAATAACCCTTCAAGAACTACGCACTGTCAATTGCCTAACAATAAACCGACCGGAACGCGCAAATGTAACAAAAATTTCAATTATTGAAAACTTGCGAAAAAAAAGTGAGAAAACCGACAACCAGTTCCGCGACAAATAACATGATGAAATGCGTTATCGAACAAACTTGACCGGAAAACGAGAAATAAAAATCCAATTCTAGAAGTTTCTAAGCATTCCGGAACGCGAAAATCTAATTCTATAATTCTACGCTTAATAATAATGGAACAAACTCACCGGGTTGATTAATTGAAATCATGTCTGTCCCCTCCTGACTGGTACATATGTTTCGTCCAAGATCCCACGGTAGCCAAATACAGCTGAATCAACACCGGAAACACAAGTCATATCACTCACTTCACTTGCACCTAAATTCATTATATATTTCTTCTTCAAACTAGTTAAATTTAAACAATGATCAAATATATAAATAAGCAAAATCATAAAGTTTTGGATGGCAGAGAAAAATTTTCGCGTCCGATTTATATCAAAGCACACTTCGATTTCCTATCTAACATCATAGAAAATATTTTGCATGAACTGCGAAGTTTGATGATACTATGATGAACATATTGATATATTTTTTCCTACTTGCAGAAATACCACACAAACTTTTTTGAAGAGATTATTTATAATACCACAATAAGGTAAGAACTGTAGAAAATTACAGCGAATAAAAATGGCGGTATGTTTTTAAGAACATTACAAAAGATGTGTTACGGTAAAATTTGCAATGTAAGATTTTACTGTATTTAGATATTGGAGAAAATTTTTGCATCGCTTTGAAAGATTGCTGAGGAATTCCTGATGAAACTTTAGAAATCAGGAACCAATGTATAGCAACTCTGCAAATTCTTCATGCTTCTAGAATTTATCATTTTTTTAAGTATTTCTTGCTGGAATATGAAAATATTTTTGTATGGAGTTCCTCAAGAAAGTTGTTAAAGGTACGAAATATAAGTGATTGTTTATCATTTTTCCTCTAGCGGAAAATGATTATAGAATAATCAAAACCTCTGATGATTAAAAACAAAATTTTAAAAAAGTTCCCCAAGAATCGTTTTTAAAAATTATTCTTGAAATCTAGCAGATTCTCCAGAACTCTCACATAAAGCCCCTAGGTATTCCGTCCTGTGCCAAGGGCTGAACATCTCCCTAATAAAGATAAATAATAATAATAATATTCCGTCCTGAAATTGCACAACAATACAACCCCATAATATGGATTTTGCCAATAATTGATAAACTATTTCTAAAGAAATGTTTCAAGATCCTTGCAAAATTCTTTTGAAATATACACTACCCGTCATAAATACGGACTCACTAAAATAAGTATTGCAACACTCAGCTGAATAATGAATCACCCCCAAAAAGTTTAGCATCACCTCAAAACAGGTTAATTCACATTGCTATATCTCGAGATCCTTACGACTTGCAAAGAAGCGATCTTCAGCAAAGTTGTTCAGGGGATCAAGGACATCCGGAAAGCAAACAGTTTGGTTCGCGCTTTTGCCGCTAGGTAGCGCTAGTGAGCATGTAAAGCTGAGCATTTTAAACTAGTTCTAGCTTGTGATCCACAAGAGATAGAAAGTTTGAGTCTTCGGCAAGTAAAGAACAGAAATTAAGTAAAGGACATTCAAATATCAAATTTTTTGGTTCCTTATTTTGTCACTAGGTTGCACTAGTACGCATATTTAATTAAATATATGAAACAAATTCAATTTTTTGAGTCAGATGAGATAGAAAGTTTGAGTCTTCGGTAAAGTTGTTCGGAAAGTCAAGGGCATCCAGGAAACAGATTACTCTGGAGGGATGACTGTACTTAAACATTATGAATTTTATGAGATAGAATTTCCAGAATGCTGTTCATAAATCCTTTGGCATTTGGAAGTTGAAGTGATTAGGGACGGAATCATATTAAATTAATGTGATGCAGGTCTGATCAAATGTATATTCAAGTGTATCATATCTGATTCATATTATAGTGATTCTGGTATGACTTACTCCATGTGCGAGTGAGTCAGTCAGGACTCATATTCATAATATTCAAATTATCCAAGTCAGAATCTCTTCATGGTTCAAGTTTGATTGACTTCATATCCAAGTGATTGATGTCTGATTCTCTTTATGTTCATGTCTTTAGGGTTCGATTCACTCTATATTCAAGAAATTCAGGTTTGACTTGAATATGGAGTAAAAAAATCATGTCAAATTCACTCCATGTTCAAGTGACTCAGGATTGATTCGTTTTATATTCAATAGATTCAAGTTTAGTTCTCTTCATACCCGCAAGTGTTTCACGTCAGATTCACTTTAATATTAAGTAATTCAGAATTGATCAATTTCATATTCAAGTGATTCAGTTTGCTCCATATCCTAATGATTCTTATCTGGTTCACTCATATTCGACTGTTTTAGGTTTGATTCATTGATGTTCAAATGATTTCAACTGATTCACTTCATTTTCAAATGGTTCAAGTTTGATTCACTTTATGTATAAGTGATTCAGGTCTGATTGATTTCATATTCAAGAGATTTAGGATTTATTGAACCCCTGAGCAACTTTGCCGAAGACCCGAACTTTCTATTTTTTATGGATCACAAGCTAGAACTAGTTTAAAATGCTCAATTTTACATGCTCACTAGCGCCACCTAGAGGCAAAATCGCGAACTAAACTGTTCCCTTTCCAGATGTCCTTGATCCCCTGAACAACTTTGCTGAAGATCGCTTCTTTGCAAGTCGTAAGGATCTCGAGATATAGCAATGTGAAATTACCTGTTTTGAGGTGCTGCTAAACTTTTCAGGGTGATTCAATATTCAGCTGAGTGTTGCAATACTTATTTTAGTGAGTCCGTATTTATGACGGGTAGTGTATTAATAAATCCCTTCTTCAGTTCCAGTTAATTTGCTAGATGTTTCAACACAGTTTCCTTTATCGCTATGCTAATTTCGGGAGCTAAAGTATTCTAAGAATTATTCAACAATTTTTCTTTGAAGATTGGAAGGCAAGATACTTTTCAAAAGCACTCTTCGTAAATAATTCTTGTATAATCCGAAGATTTAAAGCAGAGTTTCCAGAAAAAAAACATAGAATAATTTTTGACGCAATATGTGATGCATTTCTGATATTCTGAAGGACTTTGGATGAACTGCACGGAAAAATTGTAATGAGAAAACTATTTGAAGGAATTTCTAGTGAAATTTTTAGCGTAAGATCTTAGTATCAGTGTTTCTTTGGACAAGATGTGAGGGAAATCTTTTAAAGGTTAAGTATTTTTTTTTCAGTTGACTATGGGTACATATTCCAGAATCCATTTATCGGTAAATAATAGATATTAAAGGAATGTCTGATGTCTTCCCCGAGGAATTCACGTTGAAAGTATCAACAAGTCTTACAATATTTTTTGACTTATTTCAAAGAAATTTGTAGTAAAAATTTTGAGGCCACCCTTTGATATTCCTTGAGGAACTTGATTATACTAAAATTTTTCAATTAATTGAATCGAAGAATGGCTTCAAACATTTTGCTACGAATTTGTAGGAAATTAGTCTAATAGATTTGTAATTTCTCGAGCATTTAAACATAAACAAATTCCTTGGAGAAATATAATTTAGAGTTTGAGCAATATGCGATATTACTTTAATCAATGAAAGCAAAATGAAAGTAAAAGTTTATTGCTGAAATATAAAAAAAACTATCGTTGATTTGGTTGGTCTTTCTCACATCAGGTTAAATTTTTGCCATCCGTCGGAAGAAAACTGAATTAGGTTGAAATTCCTTGAATAGTTTTGTTATGAATTAAGCCATACTTTTTTTACCTCTAATTTTATCGGGCATTATACAATCTGTAGTTAATGTATGGATATATTTTTTTAAATCTTATCACGAAAAACATCATCACCGGACACCTCAAGCAGGGTAGCCTCCATGTGGAATATCATAATGAAATCAATATGCTGTTTTATGATAAAACAATTTCTTGTAGTAATCAATCGAGCGACGATCTTCCGTTTGCTGTGTGATCTTCCGAAGGCAGAACCACCACGCCGATGTTGTGTACAATAAGCGAGGTTTTTCCACTATCCTTGAACAAAATAAAAAACGTAGCTACTGAAAAGTTTTTTGTCGATTATAAGAATTTTGTCAATTGATTCGGAAGATTTTGCTTCACGTTGAAATCGTGTAAATTGTTTTTATTGATGTTTAAAGGAAATTTTATTGATTATTAATTAAATATTGTGGTAATTTAAGGTGATTATAGAACAAAGCCACACCTCAAATTTCAAGAGCACAAGACTTGATAACCAAACAGTGCATCGCGTTGAAAAATTATCCCATTGGTCACCACCTGCAAGCAACCGATTTGATTGATTTTCAACGCGAACTGTTGTCAGATTCTCCAGTCTTGTGCACTTGAAAATTCTAAGTGTGGCTTCGTTTTATAATCACCTTGATTTGAGGTCGCAATGCCCATTTTCAAAAATGTCAAGCATGTCTAGTTTTTGAGATATTGATTGTCAGAAATGCATTATTTATCGATTTCAGTCAACTTGCATACAAGTTTACCAACTTGTATGCTGATTTATAAATCTATCAAACTTTGTGTCATACAAAAGTTAGTCTTCGGTGTAAGTAAATAGCGGTGTTTTGGTGGTTGAGAAAAAACTTTTTCCGCACTAAAAAGCAGGCAATAAAAAAATTTACACAACAAAGTTTTTGGACTTTCGTCACGAAATTTCTATTTCTAGCCCATAGTGAAGTGCCGGGACATCATTAACGCCATGGCGACTGACTGGTCCAATCAACTAACTGGACTCCGGTGGACAAACGTCCATGCCATTAGCCGCGTCGATGATGAGTGGAGAACCGTTGCATGCCTGCCTTAGCAAATCCCTCTGGCGTGACTGGATGTCTGTCTGTCGGTGAACATGCGATTAAGCTGAAAGCACAAGCTCCTACGACCTTCAACGCAGTTCCGGGGAGCGTTTTGATAACCAGGCGAATTGCGGCGCAAAAGAACCGAACTTTACATTTCGTTTACATACCCTTGCCAAGGTTGCACCTGGGGCCGGAGGAAAAAGCGAAAAATTGACCGAAAAACACGGCTTTTCGCAGTGTCTGTCCGTGAACCTGACAGGCCGGGAGTGCGTTTCGGATTGGTTACCACGGGAAGGCATAGAGGCAGGGCTGGTAGCAGGTCTCTTTTTAGTGGTCACTTTTTCAATGCAAGTCTCTGATAGTCTCTATTTACTACAAAATGATCTCTTAACTCATATTATTCTGAGTAGAAGATTCAAGAAAAAAACATTGTTACACGTAATTCTTTCATGAATTTCTCCAGTTGTTATTCTAGAAAACCTTTCCAGAATGGCTACATGGGTTATGAGAAGAATATCCATAGAGGATTACATTGGAAAATATCTGAACAGTCCTCTAAAGTTCCTATTTGAATCGCTACCAGCCCTGCGGAGGAGAAAACTCACGGCCTGCTGCGGCATTGTTCCACAAGACAGACAGTGAATGAATCATGGTATGCCATGCATAAGCATTACGCTGCTGGTTGCTTATTAGAGTGATATAAAATAACAGCTGGTCTGGTGAGCTATTAGATAAGAGAAGCAAGTGTTATAGTGGCACTCGAGTGAGGAGGCAGGGTAGGAGCTTGCACTACTGAGCTAATGAATATGAAACTTTTTTTTCGACGATGAACTCATGTCGGATTCTTGCACGTGGGTGAGTCTCAGACCAGCTGTCTGCGGGTTATTTGTGTTTATTCTGGGTTCAATGTCAAGGAAAAATCGATAGAATGGCCGTGGTAAAGACAGCACGGTTGCTACAGTAAACTATTTATGAGTTTGAAGTTTATTGCTGTGGAAAATGTTTATGCCTGAGTAATCATTCAACGCATTGGAATGATAATGTTTGTTGAGACGTTTCATGTTACGTTTTACTTGAGTCGTTTTACAAATGATCGATTTTTTTTTTCAAATTTCTATAACAGAGCAAAAACGAAGTGCACGAGGTTACACAGATAAAAGTTCTTCTAACGAGAGTAAGATTCTTGAGCTGGGCTACACCATTTTGCATGATGTACAAAGACTGGTCGATGCTGTTCTTCTATGCCGAAGATTGATCTGAGCTATCGTAACCGTAGACACTATCAAAACTAGGCAATATTAAACTTTTTTTCAACGTCAAAACGAACAAGAACAGCAGCGTTGTGACCAGATTGGTATCCATACAAAGACGTTAAAGGCGAACAAGCACAGAATACACGGTTTAAAAGGCTTAACACAAAAGCATATACTAATAGTTTAAGTTGTTCAACACCACGTACTTTATTTATCCTGTGTTTAACGTCAGGTTTGTGACCGTGGAAAGGCAGCCAATTATCTCAGAGATACTTGTGATCACTTGGAGCATTGTTCCTGGAAGCGCAATACGGGCTCATTAAAAAAATATAAAACGCAGATTTTTCCGGTGGTTCCTTACAGGCACGAAATGGAGAATTTGAGGGCACTTAAAGTTCACTTCTGAATTGGAAGCAATTGGTACCTGGTCCAGTGGAGAAGGATTGCCGTAATCGTTGTTCGGAGTTGTTAGCAATAAGCATTATAAAAGCTGTACCAATGTTCAGCATTACAAAACCTCTTTCTTGGTTTGAAATTCTACGTTGTTATTATTTTTATGATAGTTCTTTTTGAAAAGTTAAATTGCCACTTGTAATGGTAATAATCCAAAGGCTCGTTACCACACGTGATTCCACATTTATGCTATGGTTCGTAAGAAAGGGCATGCACACGAGTCTTCCATCAGCGTTATTTGCACCGATAAACGATGGCAAATATAAATAGGTACCAGTCGCTGTAAAATCCCTCCGTTTTCATGGCACTAATCAGCTCCCTCGACAGATGGTGTGCTGCAACGTGGTTTTGTTTGCAGGTCGAACACTGTCAGGCTTAGGTTTAGACCAGTGATCTCCAATGTTTTATTATTGATCGTCTGCCTTAGAATTCTAAGATAAAATATTTAGGTTTTGGCCGTTGATGTTTGAGGATTTGAACTGAAAAAGCCACACAGAAGAACAAAATAACTCAAAATAATAGAATAACAAAATAAAACAAAATATATATAGACAAAATTCATATGTAATTCAAACTCACATAGTCTCAACATTTGTATTGCACATAGATGAAAATTTGATTTTTGAATCATGATTTACAAGTAATGAAATTCATAAATTAATTCGGTCATGGTATCATGACGAAAAATAATGATTTCTGGAGTCATAGACACGATTTTTCAGAGTTACAAATAAACGATTAACTTTGCATCAACTCATTCGTAACAATTACCCATCACATGACAAAGTAATTGTGTGCTAGAGTATGCGGCTCTCCATCAGCAGGTTCTTGGTTCACATCCTGTTCTGGCATTTTTGTTTTAATTTTGTCAGGTTGCCTGACAGAACTATCAAAGGAATAGCGGTTTCATTACACCTGAAAATGGAATTATTTTTGAAGAAAGCGATTTAAAAAAATATATTGGTATCAAGGGGGCGAATGTTCAAACAAGCTTGGGAAACACTGCTTTAGACCAATAAGTTTTCCTCCTCGTTCGGGTTTTCAGCGAAAAGACCAACATATCATTCATGCACGTGGTGAAAACCATGAAAACAGTAATTTTTGCAAGACCATTTTGCTGATTGACAGCCAGTATCCTCTTGGTTTGGAGATGGATCGTTTGATACGGGTGCATTAGCTAGCGGCAAATAGTAAACAATAGAATTGGCGAACAGATTTGTACAATGCAACAGTCGGCAGCATATCTAATGCTAATAATCTACCGTTTCAAACAAAACTGCACTGCGGCCTGCCAGATTTCATAACTTCTTTCAAATGGCCGTTATTAGCGAAATTCTGCTAAGACAGGCCCCAAGGGAAGCCTTTAAGAACGTGAGCTACCGCCGATAGGTTATTTTCTCACTCTCTCGCCTCCTTCTCGGAAAACTGGGCGGAAAACGAATGTTGCTGCGTATGGCCTACTGCCATTGCTACTAAATAGCAACACTTAGACGTCGAAATGTCAGGCTTGACCGATCATCGGGGGAGGCCTTGCTGCCGAAGTTGCGTTACCAGACGCGATCGAGTAGGCTTCTCGAGAAAAAAAAGTCGAGTTTGCGCGTTAAATGCCGTGGAAGAAGGTGTAAATGAGACTGGCAGCAATACTACGGCTTAGTTTTACTCTGGTAATTAAGGGTATGCGATATGGATTGTTTCCATGTCGATACGAAACGAAACGATACGCGGAATATCTTGCGCTGATAATGACGAAACGAAACGAAATTTAAAAATGTTTCGTGTAACTCGATACGAAATCAAATATCTGACGGAATTTTTCGAAACGAAACGAAATTTTTAAGTTTGTTTCGCGGAATACACGTTTATGTTTTCTTTCTTGTCAAAAGCTGGAAATTTGACAAAAGGCTTAAAACACGTCTTTTTAAATCCTCTACCATATGGAAACCTTAGTGTCGCTCAGCGGAATCTTTACATGTTTTGGTAAGACTCTTTTTTGTTTGAAATCTTCTTAATAACTTTCTAAGGATTCATTTCAACATATCTGACATTCACACAAGGGAATAAGTGGGTTTAATTTGAATGTTACAACTAAGAAGTGGATTAAAAAGCAGTTACAAACATTTAAAATAATCTCAAAAATATTGAGTGGACCCCAAAATTATTTTAATTTTTAGAAATGCCTTACAATTTGTTTAATCATGTGGATCTGATGTTATGCCAATCTATACCATAAAACATGAAATAATGATTTTCATTTTTTTTTTTGCTGTACTGTATGCTTCGTGGCTTGAATGAATGTGATTGGGGACACAAGTCGATAAGTGATCATGAAAATACTAAACTGAGAAGCAGACTCTGTCCCACTTGGAACATAACACCAAAAGAAGAAGAAAAATAAGTAGAACAGAGGAATCACTGGAATATTTGCTTTAGTATTTACTGGAGTATTGAATTAAATTTGCTTTTTAAAGAATCCTTCAGCACATACCTAAGAAATCAATCAAAATAAATTTAAAAGAACTGCAAGAGTAATAAATTCCAAGAGACATTGCGGCAGCAACTTAACCAGGATTGCCTTTTGGGGTTAATTTAGAAGTTCCTAATACATTTTCTGGAAAAGCCTTGCATAAACTGTGAATTAATTCTTGGAGGGATCACTCTGGAGGATCAAATCTGGATGAATGCAAACTTTTAAAGTAAACGTTGTAGAAAATACTGAAGGTATTTCTTTTATTTTGTAGAGCAAATATAAGAGAAATGATCCTATTCTGTGAAGGAATTTCTGGACGATTTCTGGAAGAATTAAGAATTGTTGATATCATTTAATTTTCCGATTCTTTGTTTAAAACTGACTACAAAATCACATTTTCACTAAATTTTGAGCCTCGAGAGTATTTGAAAAAATATTTGAAAATTTCGAAAAAAAAAAGTTTTGAACTGGACTACATAGCATAGAGGAACCGCAAATAAGATTGACAAGTTCACTCATGTTCGTTCAGACGGATTTTTCAATGAACTAAATATAATGTTCGGCTTATTTTTTTTCTCGAGATTTAGATGTGCAAAAATCGAAAAAAATGTTGCGCTTTTCCATTGTGAAATACCCTAGGTACCGTAATCCGGGGGCAAATTGATCACTATTTTACAACTTTTTGTAGTGTTATCCTTCGGAATGCAAATGTTGTCAAAAAAATTTCGAGAAAATCAGTACTCCATTGATCTTTATCAGTTTATGTTATCAAATTTTCATGAAATAATATTTAACATATCGTAAAAATAGTTTCAATATCAAAAAATTAAAATGACACATTGGGCAAAATTGATCACCCTATAAGAAAGCAGGCTGAAGAATAAAAAATTTCCCTATCTATTAAATTTGGGTCTCCTGAATCTGAAAACGATGTCAAAATTCTTACATCTCGAGTATTTGATCAATTTATTGCAAAATTAAAATTTGAAAATTTGCCTAATACGCCTAAATGTAGGCAATTTCCATTGAAATAAGCACATTATACAGAATAAACGGTTAAATGACCAAATAATTTACAAACTTAGATTTTTTTTCACGAGCTGTGCAGATTTCGGTTTCCCGATTTTAACCGAGACTCAGATAACAAATTGTCCGGTTGCTTAGCAACGAAGCACGATTTACTGATACTTGGCTCTAATTTGCTGAGATCCCAGGAAATTTGTTTGTCGACTACTCGGCTGTGCGGATCTCGGTTAAAATTAGCCGAGACTCGGCATTGTAAATTAAGTGTGATTTCAAAAATGAGTTCAATAGTTCATACTTAAGCTTACACAACATTTTAAACACTCGAAGTTGACATGTAGGCAAAGCACCAGTGGATTGTTTAGCACTGATATTTTCAATTGCATTGCTTAGGGATGGTACACAAATTATGTCACGCTAAATTTCAATTTTTTTGACCCCCTCCCCCCCCCCCCTTTGTCACACTTTTTGTATGAGTCCTCCGAAAATTTTGTAAGGCTTGTCACGCTTGGCTCGACCCCCCCCCTTGGAGCGTGACGTAATTTGTGCATGACCCCTTACACCGCCAAAAACTGTGTTTCTTTAGATTTGTGCTCTTGAAGATTTGAGGTGTGGCTTTGGATCACACAAATCAACGCGATTTTTTTACGGAGACAGCGACAAACACTCGCTGCGAATTCGTAGAGTGACATGTATGACACAACAACGTAATCGCGGCGATTTTTCGTCGCCGTCGCGGAAAAAAACGCGTTGCTGTTCTTATGCAGAGTTAAATGTGACGTCACAGCGGGAAAGCAAGAGAGAGAACTAATGCGCGCATCAATAATCTGCACTACCTGAGCAAATCCAGAACATCAGGGACTCACGCTCCGCACCTGTTTTTGACATTTCTGTACAAACAATTTTTGCGATATATTAACGGATTTGCTCAAAACGACACGCGATGTTCCCCGGAGGAAACGAACAACCGTGGTTTTGCCCTCTGCTTTCTTATGGAAGATAACATTGCGGTAGTTCATCAAACGCAGTTGTTCCTTTCCTGGGCTATTCGCCGCGAGGACTTTAGGGCAAATAGGCGTTATTGGAAACTTTACAACAGCAGTGTAGTTTATCATATCCTGCGGACCAGTCAATACTACAGTCACTCCACAGTTATGGATAGCACTCAGATATGGATCAAAGTTGGATTAAACGGAGATTATATAAAGAGTTGCAATTACGCAGAACCCATTTTACCTACGCGGACCATAAATCTATACAGCATCGCAATCAACAATAACATGCTTAAACACATTTGTTCCATTTGTAGGAAATAAAATGTCATACATATGCCTAGAAGCGTTGATTCATATCAGTGGGGCATTGAAACTCATAGGTACCACAGTTATTAATCTAAGATAAGACGATGCCTAAAGAAACGTCAAAACGTATGCTTTCACTAGCACACCATTCGTTCGCATCGCAGATAATTTGCTGTTATAGTGTTCTGATCCATGATTTGAGTCGATTTGATCCATAATACGGACCCATTTTTGACTGTCGCTAGAAGTAGAAGCGAGCGCTTTGCCTTTTTTGTTTTGTTTCGCGAAATTCCGTTTTATTCCGTTTGTTTTCAATTTTCCGTGGAAACATTTTAACAATTTGGCGAAACGAAACGAAATAGCAAAATACAAATTTCGCCTGTGCGAGTTCCGTGGAATTCCGCGGAATTTCGTTTCGAAGCGTATTTGACGGAATCATTCGATATTTCGCATACCCTTACTGGTAATTGACTTTGAGAGCCATTTGGAAAATTGTTGACTAATCTTAGCTGAATGCAAGTGTTTCATGGGCTATTAGGAGTATTTATGAAAAAAAAATCTTGAGAACATATGCACTAGACTGAAGCAAATTTTGAAGTTTTGGCTTCCCTATGCTTAAACGATCTTTACTATGGCCAATAGCATCTTTCCAAAGTTCCAAAGTTGACTGTAGTAGGTAATACATGATTTTATGACTTTGTGTTCATGAATCCGTGTGGATATCTTTCAGGCTATCTCCAGGGATTCCCACAGGGGCTTTTTCAACGAAATATTTTATAGAAACAACGTTGAGCTTGTGAATAGCTGGTATCGCTCGCCATTTGATCGCCCAATTTCCAAACTGGTTCTTGGTGAAAATTGAAATGTGTATACTTCTACGCTGATTCTTTCAATAACTACCATAAGAATTTCTCCTGCGATTCTCCGCAATTCTGCCTTAAAATTTTCCAGAGATTTATCAAGGAACTGTAACACTGATTGCTTCGGTAATTGCTTCAGATTTTACAGTAGGCATTCCTCCGGGCAAAACTCCTACGATTCCTCCTGGATCAACAAAAAATATAATAAAAAAAATTGCTGCATATATACGGAATTCCAATCAGGGTTTCCTCCTTTATCTCTTGCAAAATGATTACCTGCGTTAATGAAACTAATGCCTCCTCCAGTCATTTTTAGGAAACTATAGCAATTTATCTAAGAGTGTTTTCCGAAGATTAGCATAGTAGTCTTTCCAAATATGTTCATAAGTTCAGCTTAAATTTCAAGAATTACTTCAAGTTTTACAAAGGAATTTGTCTAGAGATTTCTGTAGACGTACCTTCAAGAGTTTTGTAAGTGATTTTGAAGGATTTGTGTTATCCACCAAACATTTATCCAGTGATTACTGCAGAATTAACAGATTTTCTTTCATCAGAAATTGCTACACGGAAAAAATCTGATTCTCTAATTATGATTTACTAGTCATGGAATTCATGAATTGGTTAGATCATGATATCAGGATCACAAATCATAGTTCCTGGATCTATATTCGGCAATCTGACTCATGATATCATGAGTCCATGTCATGATGTATTTTAATAAGATCAAAATTTACTGGAATCATAATATCATAGTCATATTCTTGATTATGAATTCTGATTTTAACCCGTGTAGGAGATCATCTATAAATATCCGAAAAAGTCGCAGGAGGATTAGCTTGCGAAATATATGAAGCAATTTTCGGACACCATGATAGGAGGTCCTGATATTATAACCTAACCAATTCATTACTAGTAAATCATGGTTTGAGAACCAGATTTTTTTTCAGTATAAATTACAGAAAAAAAATATTGTACTGATCTGTTTGAGGAATTTGTTGAGAGGTTTTTGAAAGAAACTCGAAACTTTTGGAGTAATACCTTAATAATTACCGAAAAACTAAATATTACATATACTTTGCAATTAGATTAAATGAACAAATTGATATTAAGTTTGCGAAAAAGTTACATGTCTTCTCGGTGAGAATCGAACTCACGACTCCCTGTTCTCTAGATAGGGCGCGTTACCTCTACGCCACAAGAGGACTCAAGTCAGATGCTTAAACGATTTCTCTTCATCAAGCCTCTCTTTCGCTTAAACAGTGTCGATATTTAACCGTATTTAAAATGTGACACCGTATTTAACATGTGACACAAATTCACGTTATTTGGCTCGCTTCTTTTATGTACATCTAAAAGACGTAAAATCGCATGTTTTTTCGGAGTGTGTAGTGAGAAGGTTTACCACGGTGCTCCCCTGACCGTTATTATCAGAAAAAAATGTCCATCAAATCTGTGCTCACCAGTCGTTTTCTATAGATAAGCTGCTTATATGGGCAAAATTTAAAAAAAATCGTAGAGCCCGTTTTGAAGTTACGCCCTTTTGATTGTATAAGTCTACAAATTCAATGGAAATCTGAGATATTTTAACGGATTTTTATTGGTCGTGATTATCAGAAGAAATATACCATCAAAATTTGGTTCAAATTTGGTGTTTTTAGTTATTTGTAACTTCTAGGTGAAGTTTTGAATGAGAAGATCAACAAAATATGGAGTTACGCCCTTTTGGAGGTTAAAGACAGAAGTTTTAAATATATTAAATAGGCATTATAATAACGTCAGGCACGTTCAAATGTTTTCAACGACACTTTGCTCTTACATGCCGCAAAAGTCCCTCACAATTAACTGATTTTTCATTGGCTCAAGTGCTATAAGGCATAACGGAGCCGATTTCATCATATAACCAAATTAGTTTTCATACAACAATATTCTGGATAGTTGGGTGAAGCAGTGAATTCACGAATGAGATAATTTAACATGCAATTCATGTTATATATCGAAGCGTAAGTTGACATCAGTTAATACTTGCGGACTTCAGTTTTCGATTATGGGTAGCAATTTAACTCCAATAAACTTCAAATTTGGTGTGTATGTACTTTGATAATACATCAACAACTGTCCAAAAAATTAAAGAAAAATATTTTTTGAAAAATTTCCCAATCTCACTCCATAGACGGGGTGACACTATAATTTAAATCACTTGTTTTTAAGGATATATTGAGCTTCTTGAGAATTTTTAGCATTTCGATCACTTTCTCTTCACTTCGTGTGTTACGCGCCATGGTCTGGTACTAGTTGGGCACTTTGCTAATCTTTTCTCATAACCGCAGACCAGAATCTATTAATGAATAGTTGCGCAAAGAGAACTGGTAGCAACAAGTTCCCCAATCACAAATCATTCATATATTCTGGCCACCTATTTTACTGTGTGCGCTTTCCAGTGACTTCACTCAATTGCACTTTCAATTCGAATTTTTGTTTACAAAGTCGCAAAGAACAAAATTGAAATTTATCTCTGGTTTTGTTATTGTAAAGTAGTCACAATGAAGAGTTTAGTAGAGAATTTCAACAACACATACGACAAACAGAATGAAATTAGAAATTAGATCTTTTTCGGTTTCCTTTGGGAATAAGCCTTGGTTGAATAACTATTATATAGTAATCAAACTGAATAATTTTGTATAGTTTATTAAATTTCAGTTGCATTTCAACTTTGAAACGGATTTTTAAATATACACTGATAAAGGGAGATGACTTACAATACCACTACAATACATATAACAAGAAGGGTGGTCATTCACAAATTAAAAGGCCTTAAGGAGCAATTATTTCGTTACATCATCGTATTACACCACAACTTAAACCGTAGCATTACAAAAATATATTTTTTTATTTCGTCTTGATAGACTTCGCAATAATTTCGAAACTATTCACAGCTGAAAAATATTGATGAAATACGATGCAAACAAAACGAAATGATATCTAAGATGTTTCAGAAGCATGATAAACCCATTTAAAAAAAGACAATTTACACCGTCTTCAGCCAAAGGCTGCACAGACTGAACAATCACGAACATTAGACAACGGACAACACGGAACATCCAGTAGCCCAGTGATGAATTTTTCGTTTGACGAAAAGTTTCCACCGACTGGAACGGGAATCGAACCCACGCTTCGTGGCACTCACAATACGCCCAAACGACTGACGCCGCTAACCGCATGGCCACGAAGCCCACATTAAAAATACGATTATACTAAAAAATTGAATAGCTGTGTAAACAGTATTTAAAACCAGCATTTATCGTCAAGTTTGCATAATTTCTCCTGTTGTTTTTCATTGAATTGTCTTTGAAGTCTTATCTTCATTAAAATATAGTCTTTTCAGTTTCCCCAAAAGTGCACTGAAAACGTGATTATTTTACACCTTCGGAAATAATTTATTTTAGGTGCGACAATCCGCTATTGATAGATTTCAGGCAGTTTGCCAAGTGGTTGACATCATAATCCCGGTAATTTTGAGATCCATCAACTCCCTTGTACTTCCGTGAGATGGTATACTAACGAAAATTTTAATTCAAAACAAAACTGATTGATTATTGTGCGATGTTGCTCCACACGAAAAACTGTTGCAGGTTTGTGAAGCTGTCTAAATTCTATGCATTGTTATTCGATTCACGGAATCCACATGTAGATTGTTTGATGTTTCAGCAGAAGGGGGTTGATTGATTCATACAATTCATTCACTTTTGCATTTATCCAGGAATCTTATGTGTTTTTTGAGATCGAAAAGACCGGCAACATGTAAAATTATAGATTTGTGAAATATCTAAATGTTGTAATGTATGGAACAAATGATCACAAAAGCACAGACGTAATAGCTAGAACAATTATTTAATTGAAACATAGTCACTTGAGCATATACGCCCTTGCTAAAAATGCTAGCTGGCGGTAGTGAGCAAACGTCAAACTCGAACAAAAGCGATATGAGTTCCACGAGTAGCCCATCGGCCAACTAATATATGTTAAAATTGAGCACTATTCGGCTGTGCGATGAAAATAATAGAAGTGTTACGTATGTTTGTCTGTGACTAAAATATTGACAGCGCTCTTTCTGGGGCAGTACAAAGTTAGCCAGAATAGCCGGACGCAGCTTGTTGGGTAATAACAATATTTTATGACTATTGATAACAATACAAAATTGGCTTCGCAATGCCTTGATCGCTCGAGCCGAAGGAAAATCGATAAGTTGTGAAAGACTTTGACGGCATGTAATTGCAATGTGATACTGAAAACATTTGAACATGCTTACTGGTATAAGAATGCCTTATTAATCTATTTAAAATTGGTGATTTCAATAGTTACAGTTATAAAAGGACGTAACTCAAAATTTCGACAATATTCTCATTCAAAACTCCGCCCAGAGGTTACAAATAACTAAAAGCACCCTATTTCGAACTAAATTTCGATGGTTTAGTACTTTTGATAATCACGATCAATAAAAATCCGTTCAAATATCTTAGATTTCCTTTGTATTTGTAGACTTATACAATCAAAAGGGCGTAACAACAAAACGGGCCCTGAGATTTTTTTTTTTAATTTTGCCCAGGCATGCAGCCAGGGCCGGATTTACAAGTGATTTGTCCCGAGTTTTTATCTGTAATACTTTGAGGATACATACAGGATTCTCTCTAGCAATTTTTCTAGAGATTCCTGCACTGATTTTCCCAAAAATTCTTCCTTCGAAATATCTAGAATTTTTAGTGAAATTTCTGATGGAATCTTTAAGGTTATTTCTATGATTATCGTTGACAAAATCCAGATTATATTCTTGAGATATCCGAAACAAAATTCTTGGATGGATCCCTTATTTAATTTCTTTTAAGGAATTCTACGGGAAATAATCACTTATTGATCTGCTGGATAAAACTTCGGAATAATCTGTGAATCTTTGGGAAAATACCTAAATTCTTACGTAATTTCTAGAGAAAATCATGGAAAAATACAAACAGAAAAACAAGCAATAATATTATCGTAATGTCACAAGGAATTACAAACAAAAAAAATGAAGAGAAAAGAATGCGCTTAAACAGTGCCAGCCCTGCAGTGTGATATTAATATTCAAATAACTAAGTTCTATTACTTGATCAGCAGATCTATAAATTGCATTCGAACCTAGTCTTATAGTTCGTTGAGAAAGCTGTCGTTACCGTTGGAAAAGTCACGTTAGAAAATCAACCAAATTGCACTATAGGTACTTGTTTATCCAAATCTTTTTTTGTTTCTCATGAAGTCTACAAAATCCCATTTTGAATGCTCTAATATTTTGTTTTAATAATTTCATTTGACTTTATTTAAATAATTTTCCATTAATCCCATTAATCTGGATTCCTTAAAATAAAATTAAACCTTTCAAATCATATGATGCGATTCAAAAAATGTATGTACTATTGCATTGTTTCTAATTATTCGTAAAAGTTTAACTACAAATATGTTTGTCAAGATTTGTGGGGGCCCCTAAAATGTGGGAGCCCAGGGGCTATGACCCCCTCCCCATAAATGCGGCCCTGCATGCAGCATAGTTATAGAAAACGAGTGGTGAGCACAGCTTTGATGGAGATTTTTTCTCTCTGATAATAACGGTCAGGGGAGCACCGTGTTTATGGTTTGCTCTCTCTTACCACTACATTAAACATTAAAAACGTGATTTATCTGTCAAAACATTTAAGTATAATTGAAATATTCCCTGTATGCGAATATAGAGCTAATAGAGTGCTTATTTATTGCATGTATGCATAAAGCTTAGAAGTAAGGTAAAAAGGTGTAATACGTCCCCTCCCCTTAAAGAAAAACTGCTCTATCGCAGTTGCAAATGCATCACTTCTAAACTTTTTGATGTCAAGGTGTTCTTAATTTAGTTGATCATGCTCTGCAAGCAAAACTTTCTCTTTCCAGGTTGCTTCGAAAAGGTGTACAATAGACCTATTCATATTTTCAAAAATGTCTGGAAACTCCCCAGTCAACCAATACTTAGATTTTTCAATGCAAAATGAACTTCTGGCCAAAATTTCATTCAATTTAGAGTATGTTTAGTTGTGCTTCAAATCAATTATGTGTTTTTAAGCTATTTTAAAGCTTTAAAAAATCATAACTACCGAACAAAACATCAAAATTTATCGAAAATACCTCTACATAGTAGTTTATCCAATTCTACGAACTTTTGCCGAACACGATTTTATGATTGGAGCAAGTTTTAACATAGTTTGGTTGAGGTTTGTATCTCGAGGTTCTTGAAAATCACTATTTTTAGGGAGTTTTCTCTCTGAAAAACATACCTGCATGACAATTTCGTATTTTTAATTTCCAGACATGATGACAATGCATATCTTAAAGTCAATCCCGTTCAAAGTTACCATTTATCTTACGAAAATAAATTGTAAAAAATAAGTAATTATAAAGCGCATTTGTAAATCCACTGTGGGTGAGCCAAGAGCACCACCGTGAGCTTCAAGGAATACAAAAAATAAACACGTTAGCACTGCCTTTTCTCAGTCGATGATGATGATTGTTTTCAAATCCTTCTAAATGATCAGTGAAATGCGATCAAAACAATCATCACTCGGAAAGAAAAAGCAATGCTAACTTGTTCAATTCATTCGTTTTCGGTACATGTGTCATGCATGATTTGATTATCATCAGGTTGCGACGCGGTGCTCGATCTTTGGGCATTTATTGTAATTTATTGCCTTAAGCAACATGTAGTCTTTTGATGGTCAATGAATCCAGAAATGTATTTTGTTTTATTCCCGTTGACTAGGGCCTGAAAAAATAATGCCAATGGGTGTTTTATATACCATGTATATTGAGAAAACTGTAATTTCTGGGTACTGCGGAGTACAAATTTGGATCAAACAATTTTAAAACTCAATTTAATCTCATTAGCGTGTTCGAGAAACTTCAACAGAATAGAATTAGCTTTCAAATAGTGGTAATAGCAAGTGGATTTGATTTTCCACATGCTAGTTATGATTTTTCAAACCTTGAAATAAGCCCAAAAACACATTTT
Source organism: Aedes aegypti (assembly GCF_002204515.2). Lineage (NCBI taxonomy): Eukaryota > Metazoa > Arthropoda > Insecta > Diptera > Culicidae > Aedes > Aedes aegypti. Next base: position 46,016,680 of record NC_035109.1, on the reverse strand, counting down.
CAACTTGAAGCATACTGAAATCTTTATCAAATGAGCTGAAAATTTGACCAGACATTGTTGTTGGCATGAGAATTCCGAATACTGCTTGACCGGTAGATTTCCAGGCATTTTTTAAAATATAAACAGGTCTAGTGTACAAGATGTTTTTTTGTAAACGGCCACAATGTTAACGTTTCAAAACAACCCGGGCAATATACTCCTCCCCTAGAAAAAAGGTCCACAGCGTTGTAGAAATGTTTCCAAGGAGTATTCCACCACCAGCTAAGCTTAAAAGGATCCATTAGTATTCGTCTTCCGGTAAATGTTTTTGTGACAAGTACAATAGTAAAGAATGGGTTTCATTCACTCTGAGGCTTGCTTATCAGAAGCAAAATTCTAAACCAAAAACCTTATTTTTGATATTTTTTTGAATTTTTATTGCTTGTTCATACTTCTCTACGAATATATATGCGCAACCAATTTTTTTCGCGGATATGTGATATGTGATCATATTTAAGTGTAAGAAAAGCCTCAATAACGTGAAAATGAAGAAGGGCGTGTTACACCGAATTACCCTAATAGGATAATAGGGTTTCTATGCTATGGAAAAGATGTTATTAGGTGTGTCTGCATATGTGGTGCTTTTATAATACCTGTATACATCTATGATGCTATAGGGCTTATTTTTAGTGGATCCTTGGAAGAATCTTAGAGAAATACCTAAAGTTGATATTGTAAGCATCAAGTTTCTATTCCTCTGATAAGTTCGAAGATGTACTATTTATCTATCTATCTTCTTTCATATATAAATAAAGATGTATTATTTTTTATCTATCTTCTTTCATCTTCTATATAAATAAAAATAGAATGTTGTTTGTATGTCACGAAATAGATTGAGAACGGGCCAACCGATTTACGTGATTCTCTCGCAGTTGCGTTCCTCAATCGTTGCAATGTACTTAATGATAAAAATTGAAAACTGGGAACAAAAATCTGATATGTGTAGGTGTAGGGATATTTCATGTTCTACTGCAAAGCCTACTTAGCATGCCGGGACAACTAGTATGTAAATGAAAATGGGATGGTGTTTGTATGTCACGTAACAGTTTGGCAAACGGATTTAAACAATTTCTTCACTGTAGCACTGTTCAAGGGCTACGACGTATTTGAAAAGAATATTTTTTGTGGAAATTCACCGGGAACGTTGAATAAAAGGTAATAAAAATTTTGTATGGAGATGTTTGCATAGCCTACCGAAAATCCTACTGAGCAGTGCATCGATGCCGGGTCAATTAGTCATAGATAATTCTTCAAACAATCCAAGAGAAACTCTATGATGAATGAATAGATAGAAGTGAAGTTTCTGGAATGCTCAGCGAAGTTCAAGAAACCACTACGAGAAGATTCTTGGACCGAGCTTGATTTGGAAAATTTTTACTGTTTTTCTTTTTTTGTGAAATGCGACGGAAATTAACGTCTACTACGAACCGAAGGCACCTTATATCGTAAGTTTTGTGTTACAACCAAGGGCAAATCGGCACGTATCAACTTGTCAACGCCTACTCGATTATGTATTGGGCCCCATGCCAACTTGTTTCGATTATGTTCACTCACGTGTCCATATTCAAGAGACAACTAAATAACACACCAACGATGTATCTCAATTAATACAGAAATGTAGTCAGATAGCCCAGCCGGCAGTTATTACATCGCAGTGCGATAGCTTTTTTCTTTTCTCAACTACATTTAGCTTAGTTTTTCTACTGGCACAATGCGTTAATTGCATACGCCACAACGCACATAATGCACTTAAGAAACAATTAATACAAATCGATCGCACGTTTCATCTTCTTCCTTGGCCGAAGCTCGACCATGGACGATTGTTACACTGAACGAAAACTCCGGTCGTACATTGAATGATTTGTAATTCACATGATTATAAAACTTCACATTCCTCATTTTGAATGATTATGAAAGAATATGCTGTATCCACTGTCTGTTGAACAAAAATCATCCAATTCAGAGATGAATTTTAGATCATAATAGAATGGTATTAGGCAGCTAATCGAACAATGATAACACATATGAATGGAATGCAATTTATGGCGGATTTTAATTTCTCCCATGTCCCAAACCGAAAATCATTCAATTACTGTCTGAAGTATCAGACGAAAAGGGGTTGGTCAAATGTCAAATCAATCTTCTAAATCTTAACGTAAACATGGTGACGGCAGCGTGGTTTTCCAAGCGTTTCTGGGTGAATTTTACAGGTAATTGCACTTGGATTCTTACATTAGTCTTTTTGTATCATTTATTTCACATTTCTTAATGCTATCTACTAACCACAGGTCGCTAATATGCAAGTATTATGATTCCATGGAGCTCAGCGAAATGGTGTTCGTCAGGTTGGCATTTGTTCCTGAAGACTGGTGAATAACATTTAATAACCTCATTAAGGAAATAAATAATAATGTACATTCACCAACAGTGTTCTATAGTTGTTAAGTTTTGATTTGAATTCTTTTAATTATTAACTATAATGGAATGGGGATTGTTTGCATGTGTGTATGATAATCATTCAATTTTAGGCATCTATATGAAGGATAAAAATCATTCCAAGACTGGATGATTTTCATTCGGAGTGATTTGTAAACAGATGATTTTAGCGCAAATGAAAATCATCTTCATTGTGTCTGAAAATAGGTATGGGGCTCGGATGAGTCAAAAATCATTCAATGTGCGACCGGAGTTTTCGTTCAGTGTAGTCGCCTTCTTTTTCTCCTCCACACTTAAACCGCGATCATAACTGCGACGACGCACTATGGGCTATCAGATGGTCAAAATCGGAAAAAGTAACTTATTCTGATAACTTATTCTTAAGTTGATGGAAACTGAAATTAGAACTATACCATTTAATTCCACTTAATTTTGTATCTTCTGACAGATACGCGTATTTCGACATCAACTGTAAGGCCGTCTCCAGTGTCATGTACTAGACTCGACTTCGAAATAAACGTCAAAAGAAACAAACTTTAGTGGAATCAAATGGTATTGGACTAAATTTGGTTTCCATTTACACTGTTTCGTGTAAGGACTACATTGTAAAATATACATTTGATTTTGTAGCCCCTCGGCTGCTCAGTGGGATAATTGTGGGTGGGAAATTATGTCGAGCACGGGGTCGTTTATTCTTATTAGCAACCAAATGTCAATTCCAAACTTCCAATGATCAAAGTGGATCCGAGTGCAAGGTAAAGATCTTACAGCGGACTAGTTAGATCGAGGCCTGGATACCCCTTTCTGGGCACGGAAAACGATCAGAAATCAAAAGGGTGTATAATGTAAGGCTTGCGTTCTTAAAAAAGGCCAACTACCAAAATTTCATCTTATAGTACTATCATTTTATTCGCCCACGCAGGGGCATATCATTTAGTGAGGGTTTTTCGACATTTTGGTGTACTTGCGGTTTTTCGGGTATGACAGGCGATGCGGAGGATGCTGGTTGGCCGGTTCTCTAACCGGTCGATGGGCGGTGACCTGGAGAGCCACTGACACGACGCTGGAATCGAGCTTTGGCACGGATGGGCTGGATCATGTAGACGGATACCCAACAGAATGCAGGGTTTGGTGGGTTTGCGACGGAGTGGCCGGTTGATGCTGACGGATACCCAGCAGATTGCAGGGTTTGGTGGGTTTTCGACGGAATGGTAGATTGATGCTGATGGATACCCGGCGGGGTACTGGGTTTGGTGGGCCTTCGACGGCCGTCCAGATGATTTGGGCTTCGTGGGTACTGGTAGATGGATCAAGGCGACCGTAATTAGGCCACGCGGTTGTAATCGCCAGCTTCCAAAATGGCGTTGGAATATGGCCGTGGTATAGCGACTATTGTCCTCGCTGAAGTTCAAAATGGCGTTCGGCTTCGCGGACGGCGCCCAAATATCGCTTGCACAAATGGCCCTGGGATGTCCTGCGGAGAATCAAAATCTCCGGAAGATGCTTCCGGATGTCCCAAAAGAAACGAAAAGGCCCGGTAACGGACCTACACCGGAATCATTAGTACACCAACAAAAATGTCATTTTTCTCTCACTATTCCCATCCAATTTCGCACAAGTACACCTCATTTACAAAAGATTTGTTACCTTTTCTTTGATTTTTACAGGTTTTCTTCGTTTCACTGGTAGTGGCAGATTTCGATCACTTCCTATTGTTTAGCTAGTTAACAAAATTAGAATTTAACACATTTTTCACAATTTTACTCTAAATAACACTAACCGTACTATTAGCATTTAGGAATTTAGAATTAAGCACTTTTAATCTGTCTGTAACGTCCTTTTCGACTATATGGACTTTAAACTATAAAGAAAACGCAAGAACATTAGACACACTATGGAACTGTTAAACACATTTTACTTAACCCTACTTTTTACTTTTATACGGCGCGCACTTCACTATCTAACTAGTCTTCGACAGAATGAGAGATTCTCATCGTCGTTCGGACCCTTTTATCTTTGATAGGTATTTTTTTTTTGAAAACCCGAAGTTTGACATTTGGTATTTTGATCCCTTCGACCTAAAGGTTGGGTACCCTTTCACACAGCGAAGCGGTTAGGTCAACTCTTTTAACTCGTAGGGTTTTGATCTTCGCTTAAACCGCTGTCAATGAGTGTGAGTGCGAGTTCCTGGAACGAGTACTAATAAACTAATCAAATGGCTCTGCACATTTTGACTGACAACTAAGGATGCAGCCGCCAGCAAGGCTGTCAGCACATTGTTTACAGGGTCGGATTTAGGTTTTAGGTGCTCACTGGCAGGTTGGTTAAATGAGAAGGAAGCTTGTGGAGGAGCCAACAATCCACAAATATGGAACCAGCGGTTACAATTTCAACTGAATTTTTAAAACATTTATTTATTTTTTCTATCTTTATTAACGAAATTTTTAACCCTGGGCTAGTTCATCTCGGGACCAACGGCTTTACTTCCCTTCCGAAGGAAGTCGTCACTATAACTTCTTACGTCATAAGTGACTATCTCGGGGATGGGATTCGATTCCAGGTCCTCGGCGTGAGAGGCGTGTTTTCTAACCACTACATGGGTCCGTCCCCATTTTTACACATTTTTGTCTCAAGTAGATGTAAACTGAGGGTTAAACTTCGATTTAACTGCACATATTTGAACTTTTTTTAATTCGAAAGCTTGTCTCGATAACTTGTTTTGTCACAAATTTCATATTTGAAACATAAGACGCCAAAAATATTTTAGGCCGAAAAATGATGTGAAAACCGCCCATAGTGGGACGGCGTTATCTTAACTGGGGTTCGATTTTTTGCCATCGTTTTCTCCAACCCACGATGCATGCTTGTTACGCCATACAAACGACGACGACAACAACACACAGTAGCGTTCGCGGGCGTTCCGTAATGGATTTAATAGTGGTACAAATTGCCTCCACCCATATGATAAGCATAACTAATAGTAATGCCGCGGTGTGGTTGGATGATAATTTTCCCATGCCTTAGTAGGCTGGGAGTTATAAGTAGGAAGATGGTCCGTGGTTAAGCACAGGTGCGGATGCCAACGGTTCGTAACCATGCGTCGGGTGCGAACAGCTTATTTTTACGGGATAACCCAATTGACGCAGTCTAGCCGTTCTGACTACTGACTGCTGGGAATAGCTACATCCCATATAGGTGTGAAGAACTTCACAAACGAGCCGAGAAATGTGGGTTTGCCCAGAAACGAGATAAGCCGGGTAATCGCCGGGTCGGCAAAAACGACCGTGGAAGAAACAAAAACTGTTTTTGGCCGAGGTTGCTTTGTTCAAGTTAAGGCCATAATAATGGGAATGGAGAGATAGGTATTGATGGAAAACTCAGAAGAATCTGGGTAGGTACAATCTAAGCGGTTGTTAACTAGCGGTTAATGGAAACGAATTTAGGTTATCGGGTTAAGTTAGGAGGCCATTAGAATTTATTTAAAAACGATGTCGATAACACGCCCAGGATCTTTCGCTTCCGCGTCCTTCTTGGCATTACGTCCTCACTGGGACAAAGCCTGCTTCTCAGCTTATTGTTCAATGAGCATTTTCACAGTTATTACCTGAGAGCTTTCTTTGCCAAAGTTCTCATTTTCGCATTCGGCAAGTACGATGATACTATGTATTTGTCCAGGGAAGTCAAGGATATTTCCAGGATCTTTCGATTGTGTGTGACGAAATCAACTGTTATATCACAATAAATCTATCCACGATTTTTTTTTCGAAGTTTCGTTCAAGAATATCTTCGGGTTTGCCTCCAAAAATATAATCACGAACCATTCGATGCATTCCTTAAGAGATTCGTCAGAAACTCGTTTGAGTTCAGTCTTCGAGTACGATGCATTTTTACTCAATGTAACAGGCATAACCAAAAGATTTCTTAATCACACGTCTCTTTCGCTTAGAACTTTTCCAAAAAAAAAAAAATCCGCATTGTTTTGGTGATCATTCATCGTAACTTTAATATGTTCTGAAAGGTGAATCAGTTTTCTACCATAATGCGAAGAGAACAACGATGAAGATTAATAGATCATTGCAAGTAAGCTCTTATAATGAATCAATGTCGATATGTCAAACAGGAATGTATTCCAGATATTCTTCTGGCAATTCTGTCAACGTTTTTTTTTCCAGATCCGCTCTAGAGATTTCTTAGGAATTTCTTTTGCTTTAGAAGTTTCCAAAAAATCATGCCCAAAATTCTCTGATTTTTTTTTCAAAAAAATTTTCTTGAGTCATTCTTGAATGCATTGATACGAAGATTTTTTTAGAACACATTAAAATTTCTTTCAGTTGTTCATCTATGGACTCCATCCAAACTTAAGAATTCTTGATTCTGCTACTCTTCCAGAAAGTGTTCTGGACACGTCAAGCAATTCATTCAAAGATTCTCAAGACCTCCAGGGATTCCAAGAACTTCTACAATGTTTTTCTTAGAGTTTTTTTAGAATTACTCCAGGAAACTCTAAAGAAGATTGCTAATGGATTCGAGTCAAAAATCTTTTTTGGATCTCTCCAGAAATACCTCTGGGGTTGTATGAAAAGGATCCTCAAAACATTTTTCGTCAATGAATTCCAGAAACATTTCCCAAGCAGCACAGTTTGTTGCAACTCAAGAATAAAAGTATCTCTTTAAACTAATCAGTGATGTAAATTGGTGAAAATATGACTTACAATTGCACTGAATAGCAACGCAAAAAGCGCAAGAGGCGGAGTCTGTTTGCAACAGATTTAAGTTACCGTCGTGCGGGGTGACATTAGGCCATAAGGGTGACTTTGGGCCAAGATTTTTACAGCAAGCTAAAATCAAAATAATGAAAACAATGTAGCAAGCTTCAAGAATACGTTAAAAATAGGCACTGGATGATCATGGATTAGTTTTCTGAATACCGCTCTAGTCATGAGATGCTTTGAAAAGGGCGGTCAAAGTCACACCCTAGGCCCAATGTCACCCCGCACGGCGGTATATCGAAATTGCTTATTTGTTGCAAAATACTTAAAGGAAAAAAAAATGAAAACAAAAATATGAAGGAGAATCGAACTTCCGACCTCAAGATCACCAATCTTCTCCTCTACTCACTACTCCACCAGCTCTTCGAACAATGCTTCGCCAATGCACAATAAAAGCGACCATATGGCCCATTAATCGAAGCTTGTTGCTTATAACTTTACTGCGCCCTTCGGAATACAAGTTCATTAGGTACTGGCGAAATTAGGCCACGCCTGAAATAATCTAAACTTTTCGCAAAACCTTCCGCGCAACATATGAGAAACACCTTTTAAACAAACAAACTATTGCTAGACCATGTTTTTGTTGTTAGATAATACGTAAGGTGGAACTCAACCATATTGCAACTGGATTGAAACAAACAAACTTTTAACTGTCATACACGAAGTTTAGTGCAACTTCCTCGCAACTGGGAAGATTCTTGAGTTGTGGGTAAGGGAACGAAAATTGAATGCAAGTTGCGGATGCTTTAATGAAAGTAATTTGAAACATAACATTAAAACCGGCATTTTGGTAGAAGTTTCAAGAGTTTGTTTGAAATGTTGCTGAAAATATCTTGATACCGTTTTGATTCATATTACGGACAGCTTCAAATTCCGGACACTCTCGTTTGTATGGGAAACATTTCACACGAAAGTTCTCATTTTCGAGGCTCGTTTTATTAGGTTTTTTTTCATAAATATCATTGTAAATTTATAATACCCAACTACCTTAGACGTCTCCTAAGTGGTTGAACGATTTCAATTGATGATTTGACTGTTCCTTTAATGATTATCATGAGCTGTCCGTAATTCGAATCAAAGCGTCCGGAATATGAGGCAAAAGTGAGGGAGCGTCCGGAATAAGAATCATGAAAAGGCCACACGTTTTGATTTATTTAAAATTATTCAAGTTGCGGACGCGTATCCTTTACCCACCATCCGAAAGTTAACGGCTTCCGACGCTCGATAACGCTAAAAAATCACACAGAATGATTTATTTTGTATGGTCCAAGCTGGGTTATACTTCACTGAGGCCTTAAGTGTCCGTAATATGAATCAAAACGGTAGATTTGACTTTATTGCTATTTGCAAGGGACATTTGCAGCAAATCTTGTCGTTTCAAAATTGTTAAACGTCAAACAAGGAGTGAAATACAGGTTCATTAGAACGGCAATGAAACTTAATGAGCCTTTATATTGATATGCAACTGAACTAGAACCAGGTAAGTTACAGATGCTTTTATTGATACGCGATTGAAATCATTTTTGAAAAGCATTTCTTTGGAAGATTTTCGCGTGCTACTTGGGTTGTTTCACCAGGATTTTTTTTGGACTTTATACAGAACAGCTTCCAAAAATGTGGTCACAGATCTCATAAGAGCTTTATCTGGGCATTGCTATCTGTTTCACTACATGACAAAAGTTCGAAGGACAAAAGGTCGAAAGATGAACGATCTTAAGGACAAAAGAATGAAGAATGTAAGCAGAAGGGATAAACGGTCGAAAATATTTTTCATAGAAGAAAAAACAAAACAAATTATTTTCGACTTTCTGTCTTTTCGACCTCTTGTCCTTTCAACTTTTTTTCTTTCAAATAAACACGATTTGTTACTTACGACCTTTTCAAATCGAGATCCAGAACTGTATCCGCAGCCAAGACCTATTAAGAATAATGTCTGATCATTTCACAGACATTTAAAAATAGCAAAACCCGTGACCCAACCCAATTCCACCCACAAACGACCACCACGAGCAGCAGCACCTTGACGGCAAACGCTATTTTTGCAAACAGCACGTTTGTCATAAATTTTTATCCAACGCCACACCTTTCTCTACCACGTGAAACTTTTGCCAAACAAACAGCTGGTAGCTATCTGTCGGACGCCAACACAACAGCCGCGACCACCACAATAGCTCACTAATTCGATTACACATTCCTGAAATTATGAAAATCCCTCACTGCCCGTAAACGCTCAACCGCCTCATATGAAAAAAAAAAAGTAGGCATGGAGAAAATTTGAAACTATTCATCAGGAAAAAATAAACTTGAACTTAATTCACGAATAGAGCCCTAAAGTCCTTTCTTGATATTTGTATAAAATGCTTGAGCTTGCGTCACGGTTTAAGTCTAAAAATTTGCATTGATTTAAGTCTAAAAATCTTATTCTTTTGTTTTCTAAGTTATGCCACACCCCTAGATTTGAACTCTGATTTTTGGTGAGTTATGTTTTCCGTGTACTTTCCGAAACGTCAGATAGGAACAATCCCAATGTTTTAATGCCTATTTTTAATCAAGGTTTTATTATGAATTAGCTGTTTTTTAAACGGGAAAAATTGTCAAAGTAGTTGCAAGAACAAGCTTTTTCGTGTTTTTCAATATTAGCAAGATTTTATTATAATAAATTTGTGAGCTTTTATTTAAAAATTTAGTACCTTATTGTATATGGGGGTTGAAAGTTTATATAGACACTAATATGCCTTTATCACAGACAAACATACGTAACACTTAGAACAAATCTCGATCAAAATCATAGTCACGAGGACATGTACGCCCAATGCTAAAATCAGCGTGTTTGGCCGACGTTCCAACAGATGGCGGTAGTGTGTAAACGTCAAACACGAACAAAAACGAAGCAAGCGCTGCGGGTGGTGGATTGGCCACCTAACATATTTTTGAATCAACCGTTAAAAAGGTGGTCGATGGACAATGATGAGAGTGTGACGTCTGTTTGTCTGTGCCTTTATTCTTCAATACGGTACTGCACTTCGTCGTCTCTTTGGCATTACGTCCTCACTGGGATAGAGCCTGATTCTCAGCTTAGTGTTCTTATGATCACTTCCAAAGTTATTAACTGAGAGCTTTCTTCGCCAAAGTAGCAATTTTCGCATTCGTATATCGCATTCAAAAAGAATTCTAAAGGTATCAGATTTGACATCATATCATAACGATATTATCCTCACTGAACAACCTCAAGTCGTCCAAGCTAAAAGTTAGGTCAGTTCTAATTTTCAAACATGGTTTTCTAAAATCTTAGATTTCGTTGATATTTTCACTTCAATTGACCTACGTATCAACTTGAACACTGAGATGTATGCTCTAAATCGTCCGTGCGTTATAAAAATTCATCAAAATTTGTTTTTTCTCGGTAAAAGGCACGGTGTTCATTTTACCACCACTTCCCCTAAGACGAATTCCATGTCAAATCGGTCAGTCACAGAACTCGACCTTCTTTGATTTGCAGACAATCGAATCCAAATTGAAGATTATCAAGCACGATATTATTTTTTTTGACTCATTCTGGATGAAATTCATCATAAATCAAAACAAGAGTCTTGCGGGAGTCTATATAGGACGCTTATGCTTTTATAGTCAGCTTACACCTCACTGCAGCCGCACATGCTTGAAACTGGCCCCGACTGAAGCTAATCGCGGAACTGGGTAGGTATGTCACTATGGCACCCAGCGAGCGAATTCCAGCAAAGCCTACTTTATATGCAGTTGTCTTCAAAAGGCTGGCGGCATCGACAAATTACGTAACGCTCTAGGGGGAGGGAGGAGTAGGCTTAAACGTTACGACTCATACAAAAATTTGAAATTTTTCATACAAAAAGCGTTACGGAGGGAGGGGGGAGGGGGTCAAAAATTTCCAATTTTAGCGTTACGTAATAAATGGACGCTACCTAACCGCGCACAGAAAGAAAGCTTGTCCAATCAACCGACAGGGGCGTTCGCTTTGTTGATCGTCTCACACTTGCCAAAGTAGGCGACTTCCGTTTGTTTTCTTCTGCCGCTTCGTTGGCTCGGATTCGATGCTGAAATGTGATCCGGTCCAGCAATGACAACGAGACGGTTCAGCATCTGTTTCAATGACTTGTGCCAGCATTGTCATATTCAGAGAAGTAGGTACATCAATACCGAACAATCCACAGTCTGCTCGGTCTGCGGTTACGATACGGCGGATATTGCTGAGTACAACACTTCTCACTTCATTAAGCTTTGATTTATGGGGCAATGGGGACCGTTGTTGAGAAGCTCTTCGAATAGATTGGTTGGGGCTGGAATTCGATACTAAACAATAGATATGTGTAGTGAATGGTGGAGTATTTGATCGAGTACTTGATATGCGGAAGCCAATCGAATGGAACAAGTGTTTGAATGCAAGTTGGTATCAAATCTGAAATTGATTCCAGTGGATCATTCAGTCATTTGAAGCGAATCTTGACTCAACAATTGAAATAGAGGATTCAACGTTTAAGTATCCTATGATTCTTCCAGAAAATGTTCAATTATCAGATTTTTTCAGGAAATATTTTATGAATGCATCCTTATTTCCTTTTTCAATTTGTTCCTAAATCTTATACACTAGCTTATCCAACACATTATCAAGATAGTCACCGTAGACGGCACTTGGAAAATTGACGTATTCATAGAGAATATTCTGTCCTTAACCTACAGTTAACTCTCCCTTACTCAATATTCCGTATCTCGATATCAAGTTAGAGAACCGCAGTAAAAGTTGGTTTTCATGGCTAACTCGATGATCCCTTGGATCGCAGTAATAGAAGTATGGGTAGTAGAACGCTAGTGGCGCTGTTATCACAAAAAGGAATTATTTTATTGATACATACAATTGATGTTTTTTTACTATTTGTTTAGTGACATGTTGTAGAAAATGTTCATTTTGGTAAAAAAAAAAATGATTTGACACTTGTAGACCCGGTATTCAAGCTGTCAGAGCGTGGCAAACTAGATGTTCGTCACACAAACAGTCGCGACATTAGCATTCTAAGGCTAATGCTTCTACTATGCAGTTGTACTGGTTTTGTGTTCTGTAACTCGATACCTCCCCAACTCGATGGTCCCTTCAATATCGAGCTAGGGAGAGTTGACTGTATTTTGGAAAGTAGATAAAGTAGATCTGAGGATAATTTACTAAGAACCATTATTGAGAAAAAATCACTGGTCTTCTGAAAGTTATCGAAGAAGGATTTTTGAAGAATTATAAGAGAAAATTCCATTATGTGAATTTGGAATAATGACAGAGGAACTCCTGGGTATATCAATGGACGAATTAGTTCAGTGTTTGCCTTTTCATGCCGAAGCTGCAGAATTGCGCTGGACATATTTTTGTTTTCAAATGACTCCATCACAGTCAGATTCATATATACTTTCTGTTCGTCTTTAATGTTTCATTGCCAATAACATTTCATATAGAGTACTTGGATAGTAGTACTTAACTAGAGATATATAATCAAAAACATGAAAATCCTGAATACAAAACTGTAATATCTTCTGAGGTAATCTCTCCATGCTTTTCTTGATATCTGAAATAACTACATAGTGGGGTGAAAACCTATTAGTGCTCTTCCATGATAGAGGGTTTTCTCGGCCAAATTGTCTGAAATTTTACAATAAGAAGCTATTTCATACGACGCGACGGAAAAAGTTCAGCTTTTGGAAAACTTCCTTGCCGAAGTGAATGAAAAGAATAGGATCGGGTTCCCTAATGTATTAATGGTTCAAGTAATTCTTTACCATATAACAAATGTGGTCCCGGTTTTGCCTGCCCGTTTATGCAATCATTTTTTACTGCTATAGCTTTTGAGTTAAACTTGGTGCAAATATTTTATATTTATCTCAGAAATGATGAAGAAACCTAGATTATAAAGGAAGACGAAATATATTATTTTTTATCATTTCGTCTCAACTGCAACAGAGATTGTTTTCAATTGAATGTTGTATGAGCTCTCTCATAGTTGTTAGCCTGTCTTTGCCAATCAACTATTCGTGTATTTATATACCATGTGGCACGCATGAACAATGGACATACTACATCTTCTTCTTCTTATTGGCATTACGTCTCCACTGGGATAGAGTAGGGTAGTGTTTTAAAATCACTTCTACAGTTATTAACTGAAAGCTTGTAACTTTCACATCATCACTAATTGTAGATCGCGTGAGCATCAGTATAGCTCCCACTGTCTACCGTTCAAAATGAAAGTATAGGTCATCTTACCATGTATCAACCACTACACGACACAACAACACAACAGAACATTATACCCCTTCATCTTGATCCAGTGTCGCATACCAAAATAGACCGCAATACGATCACGCTAAGAGATGAGAGTTATCATCTATATAGCTACCTAAAGCCGAGAGCGCAATATATGGGGAGCGAGGCCTGATCTCCATCATCATGAGAAGACCAGATTACACCAAGATTATATCCATAATATGGTATCGGAAACCCTAGCCAAAACTATTCTCTCATAATCTCTCTCATTGCAAATTACCGCCACCCATGTACCCATGTATGTAGATGGAGATGGATACTACCTAAGGGTACATCTCTACACTGAATTTCAAATAGAGTCAGTCGTTGGTTAATCGCTAAGCAGGCAAGTCTAGCTAGCAAATTAATATCGAAAGCCTGACCGACAAGAAGAGTTTAAGTAGAGTGCATGTGTATGGTGAAGAAACGGTAAAGTGGTTGGTGAAATGAGCTTCTTGATTTGTGAAAATGAATTTCTTCCTTCCGACAGCAAAGTCCACCTAGTTCACGTGGAGATGCACTAGCATCATGATGGACTAGTTGACCAAACATTATTGGAGATCGGTAAGAGATTTGAACGAAGTTTAGAACTAATCCCAAGTTTCACCCAGGAGTAATGGGATAATTACTAAAGTGTGCCCCCAATATGCCTCTCCATTTAGGCTTTCCTCTTTTACCCTAAAATCAATGGCCCTGGTAGCCATCACGTCGTGGTTTAAGTGCGCCGCTGTACCGCTATGGCTGATGGTGAGGTCTGCTGCGGAGTGATCGGCATGAAGCCGATGTCCCCCTTCTGTCCGGACAGATCCTCGCTTTCCTGTCGCCGTGGGATACACTTGGACACTGACGCCACACAACACTAGGTTTAAGAGATCATCTAGTTAGTAAGTCGTCAAATAGAACGTAAGTACAAATAAAACCCATTTACTCATTTCATGCATGTAAAATTTATACTTTTCTCTTGTAACGGAATGACTCGATTAGTCTACTTCATGGTGGTTCCACGTTCGAACCTTTTTAGAGGAAATTGGTAGGTGAGTCGAAGGTCGCTACTTCCTCTTCGTATCATTTTGTCTCCGTCTCATGCAACCTTTCTTTGGGAAGGTAGCAAATGGCGCCCAACGTAAATGTTACTGTACAGTGGATAACCATTTTGACGAAGTTTTTCTATCATGGAGTCATTCGCTTATAATAAAGCAATTTCTGATTTTTCATGTGCAATGGTGGATGGCTTTTGTATATATGCTTTTGTAAATATGTATATAGTAATTTAGTATTAATCTTTCTGGATTTTTTATGGAATTTATAATTTATATATTTTAATTTTACTTGGACATTAGAGCTGGAACTCTTGCATTTTTCTCTGAATTTCCGCAAGAAGTTGTAAATATGTCAAAAAAATATATCTGTTTAAGCAACCTGAGTTGCAACAATATTTGAATTAAGCTGCATATTATCAATAATTTGAACTTTCTCCTTGAATTCCACATGTTTCTCATAAAATCAAATTAATATTACTGAATTTTACTGAATTTCCCAACATTTACATAATTAACACGCTTATTGATTTTAGGATAATTGAATTGAGTAGCCGATCTCCAAATAATCATTTTATCGATCTCAAAGTAATTATTTCGTTAATTGAATAGAAGAAAAGTGAAATAGAAGTGAAAAGGACACTAATGGCGTATAGCATTGAAAGTGAAGATATCGTGGATAATTTAACTGATTTTGACGGTGAAGCTAGTCCGGTAATGAACATTAATAAAATGAGTCAGCGGCAAGTTCGTAGACTCACAATCTCTCCCACATTTCGGGATAGATTAAACGAAGTTTATGAGAATAAAGCGAAGCAAACTGCGGATTCGGTTATGGAAAATCAACGGGACAAACGCGAGCGCGAGAAAAATCCGGATAATGAGAGGCAAACCATTCCTCCCCCGCCGCCGCCGGCAATGCAACGTGAAAAAGTAATGCACGGTGAAGATTTGGATACTATTCGCGAACCAATGATAGCAGGTGAAAAGTACACGGGTACTAAGAAGAAGATTTCGTCGGTAGTTCAGGAACAAAATGGTGCTCCTGATTTAGATTTGAACTTCAATCCTGAAGTGATTTTAGTTGAAGGCCAGAAGGATTCGGTTGAATTTCTTCCACCAGGTTTCAACATTACTTCTCAGTTTTCAAATCCGGCTTTGTCGAACAATCCCCTATTTTTCAACCTTCCGAATAGCAGCTCAAACAGCAGAAAATCGCTTCCGGTTTCACAATGGCCGATTAAGTACGCAGGAAATGACAATGGAATTGGTTTGAATCTTTTCCTTCGAAGAGTTGAATTTTTTGCGCACTCTGAGAAGATGTCGAAAGAAGAATTGTTTGAATCAGCCCACTTTCTCTTAGTAGGACCTGCTCAAGACTGGTTTGTTGCAAAATGGCCGATTTTACGCAACAAAAACTGGGATTATTTCATCCAAGCCTTGAGACACCAGTTTTTGCCAAGTAACATTGACCACTACATAAAAGTGCGTTCATTCTCAATGTTTCAGGCGAAAACAGAATTATTTTCGAACTTTTTGGTTCGCATGGAACAGTTCTTTTTGTGCAGAACCACTCCAATGTCCGAAGAAGACAAATTCGACATAATGTGGCACACAATGAGGCCCATCTACCGAGACCGATTGGCCTTAGTGGACGTGAAAGATTTACACACTCTTGAACAACTATGCACTCGAATTGATAACAACAACGAATCAATCATGAATAAATTCGTTCTCTCATTCGAAAATCAAAAAATTAATGAAATCAATTTCAGTAGCAATCCCAGAGCAAATTTTAATTCCATTGTTAGACCCCAATCAAGCAATAGTAATCAATCCAATCAACAACGAATTCAACAACATAATCAAAGTAATAGTAGAAATAACCAAAGCAGCTCAAATCAAAATTTTATTCCACAAAGCAATAGACCAAGGAACAATTCTAATAACAACAATAATCAAAATATTCAGCAAGAATACCAACCAGATTGTGGATGGAGAGAGTTATCGTTAAATGATATTCTGAGGCACTATAAAGTTCCTGATCGTAGAATTTGCTTTAATTGTCGGAAATTTGGTCATCATTTCACGAAATGTTTCTCAAGGCGCAATGTATTTTGCTGCATATGTGGACTTCCGGAATTTCATTACGAGGAATGTCCATTCTGTGAGGCAAAAAACCAGAGAAGGGGAGATTGAAGGAGGTGATTTCCCCAACCTCAGAAATTCCTCCAGGTTTTCACCGTGATCCAAAAACCGTAAATGTTTTTCAGCAAATTGTTTCCGAATTTCAGAATACAGATTGTACCGATGAGAAACAAGAAAAAGATGATTCAATAAATTATTTTGGTTATTTTCGTCAAGTTGAAACCGTTTTTGTGAATTTAAATAACGATGCTAGATATTTTTTGAAATTTAGTGTTTTAGGATTTCAGTTGCATGGATTATTGGATAGTGGGAGTAGTGTGTCATTAGTTGGAGAACACTTTGGAAATTTAACTAGCTTTCTGCAAATTCAAGATCTGAACAAAGACCTCAAAATTTCAACTGCCAGTGGTGAACCGATGCAAATTAAAGGATTTGTAGACGTCCCATTTACTGTGAATCACTCAACGAGAATATTACCTTGCTTAGTAGTACCTGAGCTTGGAACTCGTTGTATTCTAGGAATGGATTTTTTCAAACTATTCAATATCAAGCTGACTTTTGAAGACATTGAAATCATTGGTAATCTGGTAACCTGTAATATTGAGTTAAGCAATGAAATTCAGCCAACTTCTCACGTTCTCAACGCGGAAGAGACTGAATTACTAGAATCCGTTAAAAGTTCTTTCAAAACATCAGAGCCTGGCACTCTAGAAGCTTGCAATGTCATGGAGCATAGCATTGAGCTCACAGATAACAATGCCATTCACTTGAATCCCCATCCATGGTCTCCAACAATTCAAAAGAAAGTGAATGAAGAAATAAATAGATTATTAGACTTAGACATCATTGAGCCCTCAAACTCAAATTGGGCCTTGCAAGTAGTACCAGTTACCAAAGAAAATGGTGATATGAGACTTTGCTTAGATGCTCGTAAATTAAATGCCAAAACCGTTAGAGACGCATATCCTCTAGCGAGCTCAATGAGAATTTTAAACAATCTAGGCAAAAATCGATATTTTTCAGTTTTGGATTTGAAGGAATCGTTTCTACAGGTCAAGCTTGCGGAAGACTCTAAGAAATACACCAGTTTTAAAATCATTGGCAGGGGACTTTTTCAATACAAAAGATTACCTTTTGGGTTAATCAACAGCAGTGCCACTATGTCTCGTATCCTTGACAGAGTTTTGAAAGAAGGGCTCTATGAGCCATTCATATTTTCGTATCTTGACGATATTATAATTGCAACTAGAACATTCAAGGACCACATAAAATATCTCAAAATTGTCGCTGATTGCTTACGAGAAGCGAACCTTTCCGTAAATTTGGCCAAGTGTAAATTTTGCCTGAAAAGAATAAAATATTTAGGATTTATTCTTTCAGAGAACGGCTACCAGCCGAACCCTGAAAGAGTTACTGCGATCTCCAAGTTTGCTCGACCGCAAACTCCAAAGGAGATTCGCAGATTCTTAGGGATGGCGGGATACTACCGCAACTTCATCCCGAATTTTAGCGGTATATCAGCCCCTATCTCTGACTTATTGAAAGGTAAGCCAAAGAAGATTAGGTGGAATGATAAGGCCGAACAGGCATTTATCAAACTGAAAGAATGTTTGATTTCGGAGCCGGTCTTAGCCAACCCAGACTGGACAAAAGAATTTACCATTCAAACCGACGCTAGTGATGTAGCAATAGCTGGCATACTGACGCAGGTGTTGGATGGTAAAGAACACATTATTGCCTACTTTTCACGAAAGCTGAGCTCTTGTGAAAAGAAGTATGGGCCCACCGACAAAGAAGGCTTAGCTGCTCTCGAAGCAATCGAACATTTCAGATGTTATGTAGAGGGTGCTCACTTCACGCTGATAACTGATTGCTCTGCAGTCACGTTCATCTGCAATTCTAAGTGGCGTCCTAGTTCAAGGTTGTCACGATGGTCCGTCAAATTACAAGAATTCGACATGACCATCAAGCACAGAAAAGGACGGGACAACGTAGTTTGCGATGCCCTAAGTCGTGCTGTTTGTGCCATCTTTGATGACTCGACTTCAAAATGGTACAACGACTTGAAAAATAAAGTGAGCAACGCACCAGAAAAATACCAGAATTTTAAAATAGAAAATGGCGACTTGTACAAGTTTGTCACTTCCAGATCATCTCTTGATATGGGCAGACTGGAATGGAAAGTGGTTGTGCCGCCTGACAAGATGACACAACTAGTGGAAGAAGAACATGCCAAACTAATGCATCTTGGAGTAGATAAAACCCTTGAGCGAATAAAATTAAAATATTATTGGCCTAAGATGAAATCTGATGTCAAAAGGATTTTATCTAAGTGTGGCATTTGTAAGCAGTCGAAGCATTCCACGATTGCTAGTGTTCCTCCAATGGGAGAGCAAAAGAATGCTACGCGTCCATTTCAAATGATTGCTATGGACTATATTAGTGGTTTTGTTCGGAGTAAATCAGGAAACAGTGATTTGTTGGTTTGTCTGGATGTGTTCACTAAATATGTTCGTCTGTTCCCTGTTAAAAAGATTAGTGTTGAAAGTTTGACTCAGTTAATTAAATGTGAATGGTTTTTGAAATTTGGTGTTCCACAAGTATTGATTTCAGACAATGCTGTAACGTTTTTGGCTAATAAGTTTCAAGATTTGTTGTCTAAGTTCAATGTGCATCATTTTAAAAATAGCAGGAGACATTGTCAAAACAATCCTGTTGAGCGGGTTAACAGAGTTATTCTAGCCTGCATCCGGACCTATTGTCAAAATGATCATCGTATCTGGGATTCTCAGATCCCGGAAATAGAGTTTGCGATCAACAACACCAAGCATTCATCTACGGGATTCACACCATTTTTCCTAGTGCATGGCTATGAATCGATTGTTGATGGAAGGGACCATCTTCAGGATAGGTGCACTTCTGATCCTTCATCAGATCAATTCATCGAACGCAGGACTAAAGCTATGGGCACCGTGTATGGAGAAGTAATCAAAAACAATAAAAAACAGTTTGAAAAGTACAAAAAGAATTATGACAGCAGGCACAAAGGTTTACCACCTACTTTTAACATCGGCCAAAAAGTTTACAAGAAGAATTTCAAAATTTCAAGTGTTGTTGATCATTATTCAGCCAAACTTGGCCCTGTATATGTCCCATGTAAAATAATTGCCAGGAGAGGAGCATCATCATATGAGCTAGAAGATGAAGAAGGCAGAAATTTAGGTGTGTTTGCGGCGCAAGATTTGATTCCTGAATAGATTGTGTGAGATATACTTCGAGAAATATGTATTACGAATATAAGTAAATTTGGTCGTGTATTTGAGAAATTGTGTTATAGATCGTATGAATGAAAATCGCGTGTAATTGAATGATTAAGAAACTGATATGTGGATAGTATGTTCGAGGAAATGGTGATCACCGAGAGTTAGCGTAATTTAAGAATAAATAATTTGTATTTGTGCGAAAGTTTGAATCAATGAAGCGTTTGTGAAAGTATAACGAGTGTTAAGCGTAGTATAAAAGTGAAGAATTTGTGTGAAAGTTTGAATCAATGAAGTATTTGCGAAAGTATACCGAGAATTAAGATAAGTTGAGAATATAGAGTTTGTGTAGGTATGAATATTTTAGTCACCCGAGTGTTCGCGTAATATTAGCAGAGTGTTCGGGTTTATGTAGAATTAGATCGAGTATGCAAGTTAAATTGTTATGTCCGAGAATCTTTTATGTGTGAAGTATGAAAATATGGGAAATTTGAAGTGAAATGAATGTTTGTTTATTTGTAATGTGGAATTTGTGTTGATGTTCCTCAAATGAACGCCAGTGCAACCTTCAGTTGACTGAGCAGATTGGAATAGTGATCATAGTTTGTCCTAAATTGGCGCATCAGTTAACTTCGAATGATCATGGATCTGTTCCTGACTGTTGTTGACCTTCGTATTAAAAATAATAGCAAAAATTGAACCAGTAAAAACGAATGCTTCTATCTGGCAAATAAACATCCATATACGCATGAGAGGTCAAAGGTTTGCTCAGACAAGAATGATCTTTATGTGGGAAAACAGATTACACTTGACGACACCCTACACTACTTTACAAGGTCGACAATTGTCGATCGCATGAGTGGATTGCTCATGGTAAGAAAGAAGCCACTGCTATACAGAGATCTGATCTCTATATTGCAGTCTGGTGTGGGGGTATTGTAACTTTCACATCATCACTAATTGTAGATCGCGTGAGCATCAGTATAGCTCCCACTGTCTACCGTTCAAAATGAAAGTATAGGTCATCTTACCATGTATCAACCACTACACGACACAACAACACAACAGAACATTATACCCCTTCATCTTGATCCAGTGTCGCATACCAAAATAGACCGCAATACGATCACGCTAAGAGATGAGAGTTATCATCTATATAGCTACCTAAAGCCGAGAGCGCAATATATGGGGAGCGAGGCCTGATCTCCATCATCATGAGAAGACCAGATTACACCAAGATTATATCCATAATATGGTATCGGAAACCCTAGCCAAAACTATTCTCTCATAATCTCTCTCATTGCAAATTACCGCCACCCATGTACCCATGTATGTAGATGGAGATGGATACTACCTAAGGGTACATCTCTACACTGAATTTCAAATAGAGTCAGTCGTTGGTTAATCGCTAAGCAGGCAAGTCTAGCTAGCAAATTAATATCGAAAGCCTGACCGACAAGAAGAGTTTAAGTAGAGTGCATGTGTATGGTGAAGAAACGGTAAAGTGGTTGGTGAAATGAGCTTCTTGATTTGTGAAAATGAATTTCTTCCTTCCGACAGCAAAGTCCACCTAGTTCACGTGGAGATGCACTAGCATCATGATGGACTAGTTGACCAAACATTATTGGAGATCGGTAAGAGATTTGAACGAAGTTTAGAACTAATCCCAAGTTTCACCCAGGAGTAATGGGATAATTACTAAAGTGTGCCCCCAATATGCCTCTCCATTTAGGCTTTCCTCTTTTACCCTAAAATCAATGGCCCTGGTAGCCATCACGTCGTGGTTTAAGTGCGCCGCTGTACCGCTATGGCTGATGGTGAGGTCTGCTGCGGAGTGATCGGCATGAAGCCGATGTCCCCCTTCTGTCCGGACAGATCCTCGCTTTCCTGTCGCCGTGGGATACACTTGGACACTGACGCCACACAACACTAGGTTTAAGAGATCATCTAGTTAGTAAGTCGTCAAATAGAACGTAAGTACAAATAAAACCCATTTACTCATTTCATGCATGTAAAATTTATACTTTTCTCTTGTAACGGAATGACTCGATTAGTCTACTTCATGGTGGTTCCACGTTCGAACCTTTTTAGAGGAAATTGGTAGGTGAGTCGAAGGTCGCTACTTCCTCTTCGTATCATTTTGTCTCCGTCTCATGCAACCTTTCTTTGGGAAGGTGACAAGCTTTCTTTGCCAAAGTTGCCATTTTCGCATACGTATATCATGTGGCAAGTACGACGATACTCTATGCCCAGGGAAGTCAAGGAAATTTCCATTACGAAAAAATCCTGGACCGACCGGAAATGGAACCCAGACACTATCAGCATGGCTTTGCTTTGTAAAATAACTGACAAAAATTTTGGAAGATTTCATGAAGAAATTATTGGAAGAGTTTCTGGGAAAACTACCGAATAAATCTCTGAAAAATTCGAAGAAGAAGCTTGAAAAACTTTGGCATTAATATCTGGATAAAATCTTTGGAGGCTTCAGGCTTGGAAGAATCTCTGAAGAAATTTCAGGCAAATTTCATCAAATCGTCTGAAGATTCTAGGACAAATTTATAACGGAATCTTTGTAAACATTCAAAAAGTTTAAAACACTCATTGAGCAATCCCTGCAAAAAATACTTGAAATAATCTCTTATGCATACGTCAGGTATCCGGAATGCCTAAGTCCGGCTCTAAAGGCACGTTCCCCACTGTAAAAAAATTCGAGTGTATTTCCTCACATACTTGAAGAAACGAATAAAGTTTCTTGGACAATGGGATATTCCGTTGGTGGAATTTGCAGACAAACTGGACAAATACTTGGAGACATTCACATTCTCTGATAAGTCCTAAGAAAACATGAAAAAATATTATCAAGGAATCCCTGGATTGTTTTATTATGGAAATACTTGAGGATTTTTTTTAAGGAAAGTCGTATAATAAGTTTTAATGGGAAATTATTGCAAGAATATGTACGACACAAACACTACAGGAGTTCTGAGGAAATGGTTAAAAATTTAATAAGGAACTGTTCAAATAAAAATATCTTAAGAGCAATCCAAAAATCAAGTATGGACTATAGGTGAAGCAGCTGAATGCCTAAAATCTCGTTATTAAAGAAAAACAAAAAATTTTGCTTTTGAAATTCTTAGAAGAATCTGTAAAGGAATTCATGGATAAGCTCTTGGGGAGTTTCCTCAAGAAATCCTTTAATATTTTTTGAAAATTTCCTGGAAAGTGTTATTGGATATTTAAAAGAATACCTGGAACTGACTTACTGAAAAAACTCCTGTACGAATATATGAATAGTTTCTCCGAATCCATGGATAATTTGCTGAAAAGGACCCTATTGAGGATCTTAGAAAAAAATATATATACAGACAAGTTAATGCTCCCAGTGGACGGAAGCACCACATTAGATAACGGATTCCAAACATTACATTCATTATTTCTTATATCTAGGTGTTCTGTGTTATTAGACAACACTATCATCCTAATTTGGTAACACAAATCTAAGATTTTATTAACATTTTGTTAACAACATATTACATTTCATTTGCCGTAGCAGTTCAGATTTTTTACAGGTGAGTTGATTTCACCTGCTTATAAGAGAAAAAAAACGTTTTTAATATACTTAACCTAACTTAACCTAAACGTATAACGCATTAATCGTGGCAATAGAAGATTGTAACGATTTTTGCCTGAAATTATTAATTATTTTATTTGACATTTGTTCCAATGTTTCAACATTGGATATTCTATGTAACTCATTGGTGCTATACCAGGGAGGAAGCCTCAAAATCATTTTCAAAATTTTATTTTGAATTCTCTGCAGAGCTTTCTTCCTGGTATTACAACAGCTAGTCCATATTGGTACAGCATACAACATGGCTGGCCTGAAAGTTTGTTTGAATATCAAAAGCTTGTTCTTAAGACAAAGTTTTGATTTTCTATTAATAAGGGGATAGAGACATTTTGCATATTTGTTACATTTGGCTTGAATGCTCTCAATGTGATTTTTGAAAATTAAATTCTTATCTAGCATGAGCCCTAGATATTTAACTTCATCCGACCAATTTTTTGGAACCCCTCTTATCGTGACAACATGTCTGCTTGAAGGTTTCAAATAAAGAGCTTTTGGTTTATGTGGGAATATTATTAGTTGAGTTTTGGAAGCATTAGGACAGTGGTTCTCAACCTTTTTGCAGCTGCGACCCCCTTTGAAGATCTACAAACATCCCGCGGACCCCTTAAATGGATGGTCTTGAAATGAAATTTTATGAAAGCCTTCCAAAGTTTCTTTATGAACTAGCAGCCTTGACAGGCTCACCTAAAAGTAATTAATAAAAAACAGCTTTAAAACGAAGCAATTCGCATGAATTCGTAAGTGGTACATTTTAAACCGATGTATGAAAGTTGCCCCTTTCCATCCGTTACTTTGGGACTAACCCCTGACTCTCACACTCAAGATTGACAATCAAAAGGCAACGTCCTTACAAAAACTGAGGAATATGCAAATGTGTTTAAGTGATCACCTACTTAAGAGAGATTCAGAGAACTCTACAGATTTTTAGACATGTGTACAAACAGATAATGCAATACTTCTGCTAAAATCATCTGGAGTCCACTAATTTTATGAAGAATCTTGCCAAGAGTTTACTTAACATCTTTTTAAGAGTCCGATAATAAACTACTGAGAAGGATAATTTAAAAATTAACAGAAAATCAGATAGTGGAGATTCTTCCGATAAAAGTTTTTTCTAGTTTGTTAAAAATGTTCATAAAAATATTCACGCAGTACGATGACGTTCTGTTCGAAATGCAAAAGATTTCCACTAGATTTTAATGATGTCTTTGGGTATTTCCAAGCTTTCCATCGTAACCTTCGAAATCTTCGCAAGGGAATTTCCCAAAGGAAGGTTAGGTGTCCTCCATGCATGCTGCTTGGAATAATTTCATAAACTTGCAATAAGCTTTTAAGAAGCCTAACTGAAAACCGTTGCCAGGAGTTCGTTAAAATTACGCCAGAAATTCTTCAAAAGTTTTGTCAGACCAAGAATCTTTGCAGAAATTAGAAAATGCAGATCACTACGGCAGATATTAGTCAAAAATTTCACTAAAATTATAATAATAAATTCGTGAAAATTGGTTTGATTATTTAGAAAAAGAGAATAATTTCAAATTTCTTCAATTCCTTCAATAGTTTGCTAAGGAATTTTCCGGGTGTCTCACCAGGATGCTGAAAAAACCTGTAAATTACTAAAGCAATATTATGCTACGAATTTCCTATGGAAACCTTCAGGAACGAGATGAGGTTCGTTGTCACACTTGATAAAAGTATATCATGCATTAAATTGGAATTGTAACCTCTTATTGGCAGAAAAACACTGCAAGTATTGACTTGTCGTTGTGTACATAAAAATTGAACAAGTTTATTTTTCAATATTTGAAGTATAAAAATCTGAACCCCACTACCAATGCTCTATGCAAATCAAACGAAGTAGAGATTCCCTGTATTTATTTTTCAATAATGAAAAATGACACATTTACAATGGCTTCGCGGACCCCCTGAGAAATCGTCACGGCCCCCTAGGGGTCCGCGGACCACCGGTTGAGAAACCCTGCATTAGGAGAAATCTTCCATTTCTGCAAGAAAGAAGAAAAAATATTCAAACTTTTTTGCAATCGACTACAGATGACACGCAGACTTCGTCCTTTGGCGGAGAGGCCTGTGTCATCCGCAAACATGGATTTTTGACATCCCTGAGGTAACTCAGGTAAGTCAGATGTGAAAATATTGTATAATATTGATCCCAAAATGCTGCCTTGGGAAACACCAGCTCTTACAGGAAGTCTTTCAGACCTGGAGTTCTGATAATTAACCTGAAGTGTACGATTTGACAGATAACTTTGAATTATTCTAACAATGTATGTTGGAAAATTGAAGTTTTTTAATTTTACGATCAAACCTTCATGCCAAACACTGTCGAATGCTTTTTCTATGTCTAGAAGAGGAAGACCAATAGAGTAGCCTTCAGATTTGTTGGAACGGATCAAATTTGTTACACGTAAAAGTTGATGAGTGGTCGAATGTCCATGGCGGAATCCGAACTGTTCATTGGCAAAAATTGAATTTTCGTTGATGTGGGCCATCATTCTGTTCAAAAAGTTTACTGACGGAGGATAGCAAACTGATTGGACGATAGCTAGAAGCTTCTGCAAGATTTTTGTCTGGTTTTAAAATTGGAACAACCTTAGCATTTTTCCATTTGTCAGGAAAATATGCTAATTGAAAACATTTGTTAAATATATCAACTAAAAATGATAAGCTACTTTCTGGAAGTTTCTTGATGAGGATGTAGAAAATTCCATCATCGCCAGGAGCTTTCATATTTTTGAATTTTTTAATAATAGTTCTCACTTCTTTCAAATCAGTCTCCCAGGCATTTTCGAAAACGTTCTCTAGATTGAGAATATTTTCGAACTCCTGAGTAACTTGATTTTCAATTGGACTAGTAAGTCCTAAATTAAAATTGTGCGCACTTTCAAACTGCATAGCAAGTTTTTGAGCTTTTTCGTAATTAGTTAGTAATAATTTGTTTTCCTCTTTCAATGCCGGTATTGGCTTCTGAGTTTTTTTTTTTCAAGATTTTAGATAATTTTCATAAGGGCTTAGAGCCAGGGTTCAATTGAGAAATTTTATTTTCAAAATTTTTGTTTCTTAATTGAGAAAAACGTTTTTTTGATTTCTTTCTGCAAATCCTGCCATATAATTTTCATAGCAGGATCGCGAGTGCGTTGAAATTGCCGGTTGTAGGACATTATCCAGAAAGTCAAACCCCAGAACGACATTACCCAGAATGACGTTCCCCAGAAACCCATTCCCCAGAATGGGACATTTCCCAGAAATCCATTCCCCAGAATGGGACATTCCCCAGAAAACCATTCCATAGAATAGGACATTCCCCAGAATGGGTTTTATACGTTTGTAAAGAGTGGAAAAAATTGGTAGTTTATTTTTTTTTGTCGTTAAGAAATGTACCTACTGAATTGATTCGAATTCCCAGAAGCTTCGAATTCCGGACATAGACGTCAATTCACCCAAAATATTATTTTGTCAAATTCATTATTATGGATCTCAAGCGAATAAAATCGGAATTGAGTTATAAAATCTTTTGAACGGCGAGTGTTTGGTTCCTTTTTCTCAGGCAAACCATCTAAGCTTCCGTCCATAAATCACTTGGTCTTCTATGGAAGGGGGGTGGGCATACAAATTTCAAAAAGTTTGTACAGTCAAAAACTCACGAAGGGGGAAAGAGGTGGTTTTGTGGCTAAGTGGTTCATCGGCAGACCCAACCATAATCTTAGGAGGAAAATGCTGTTTAAAAATTTTCTTAATTGTGTCTTAATTAATTTCATAATTGTGCTACTGTCGTTTCCCTGAATATCATTTCCCTGAATGCCACCTCTCCGAATGACCCATTTCCCCGAATAGTGATGCAGTTCAAACAGGTGCAACAATAGTCTTTAAGGACTGGGTGCTGAACTAGAATGAATGATTAGCAATTAAAAGAAGAAAATAATATAGATTTGAACGTCATCCTCGACTAAATATATCTTGCCAAAAATGCCAATGATGGTGAAATTCGAAAGAACCGCCAATCAAGTGAAGAAGGGTGCATATTAGATGACCGGTTCGTTACCACCTCGAAACACAAAAGTTATGATAATTATAAGAGCTAAAAACTTTTCGGAAACAAGGCTATTCGGGGAAACGGGTTGTTCGGGGCACTGTCATTCTGGGAACTGGCGTTCAGGGAAACGACATTTGGGAAACCGACGTTCGAGGAAAAGTAGCTCAACCGTTTAACATAAGCTGTTCCTACATATGCCATACTGTGTTTTATGACCAAACTTGCTCCAAGCTATTGTTTTTTTGTTTTCATAGTTATTCTTCCTTATTTTTAAATTGGCTATTCTTTCTAATTGTACTTTCAAAGGGAGATTGGTGTAGTGTAATATGTCACAAAGTAAATTAATGGAATTTGTTTTTAGGCTTTCATGCCATATTCTCCCTTCTTTTCAACATATGCTGTTCTTCCTAGGTTTATTGTCTAAATAATTAGGGATGGTACACATATTATGTCACGCTAAATTTTAACTTTTTCGACGAGAAAATCGTCAAAAAATATAAAAATCGTCCAAATGGTTCGAATTACATTTCCGGCCATAGGTGGTTAATTTTAAAGAATTTTTGATTTAAAGATTTTCCATTCAATAAATGAAAGACTGCAACAAACCGAAAGTCCTACAGTTAAAAATAAAAAAAAACGATACGAAAATGTTTTAAAAATGGTTTTCCTCGAATTTTCCAGTTAGATGCATTCACTATTTATTATTTACCATTTTCCTGGATTTGAACACCTCAAAGATCTCTTGTTATTTTTTTTCTGGGGAATGTCCCATTCTGGGGAATGGTTTTCTGGGGAATGTCGTTCTGGGGAACGTCATTCTGGGAAATGTCATACAATCGAAATTGCCTTCTCCTCGCGTTTTTAAGACGGATCAAGAGTTTAAGATCATCGTCTATAATCACGGATTCAAATACATTTCTTGAACTGATGCGGATAAATGCTTGGTAATACCGCACGTTCAAGCCCACGATAGCCAAAACACGGAGTTTAACAGAATTTTGGGAAGATTTTTAGTGGAATTTTTAGTGGCACCTCAAGGGTAGGAATCACTAGGAAAATCTCTAGAACTAAAAGGATTTTGTGAAGAAATTATTGAAGAATATATCTGACAATATCTTAGATTATTTAAAAAAGAATATCCAATGGGGGCCCAGATAGCCGTAGCGGTAAACGCGCAGCTATTCAGCATGATCATGCTGAGGGTCGTGGGTTCGAATCCCGCCGGTCGAGGATCTTTTCGTAAAGGAAATTTTCTCGATTCCCAGGGCATAGAGTATCTTCCCTGCCACACGATATACACATGCAAAAATGGTCATTTGGCAAAGAAAGCTCTCAGTTAATAACTGGTGAAGTAATCATATGAACACTAAGCTGAGAAGCCGGCTCTGTCCCAGTTGGAACGTAACGCCAGGAAGAAGAAGAAGAAGATCCAATGGAATTCCTGGAAAGTTTCATGTTTGTAGCAATTCCTAAAGGAATCATCATTGAAGCGTTTTCTGGACATACTCCTGAAGTAGTCTGTAGTAAGTAGTCCTGAAGCAACTCCAGTAAAATTTTACATAGACTTTTCAGTAGAAGCGAAATATGTAGTAATATTCGAAGGTATTCCTGGCTAAATTATGGTTAAATCTGTAGCAATAACTCATGATAAAATTTATAGTAATTCCTGAAGAATCTTTTGAAAGGAAATTTTAAAGACTTTTTTGAACAAAAACGAGAGAGATTACTGGGGTAATACCTACAGGATTTTTTACATGGATTGCTGAAGAAGCACAGAATTATCAGAAGCTCTGTCAGAATCAATACAAGAAAATGGAAAAACACAAAATAGTCTCCTCGAATTCTAGGCGGGAAAATTATAAAACCCTAACGTGGCGTCATAGCATAAAGGTTAAGTTCAAATGGCATTTGACCAAATTGCTCGATTTGGCTTTACGCGGTAGCTTTGTGATCTGTCCGCTTATCGACACTTTATCCAACAATCCTTACATCTAACGACCGTTTCAACCTAACTACTATTTTGGTCAAACGACCATTGCCTAATGAAGTTTTCGACATAGGCTAAGAGGTGAACGGTGTTTTTGCCAAGGGAGATACTGGCGGCTCTTTATTGCTACCCCAACATGTCGCTGGTTCTAAAATGTAAACAACCATGCAAAATAACGACCAAACAATGGTGAAGGCGTAATAAATTTTCTTGAAAACATCTATTTTGGGAATTTAGCAGAATTTTCTGGTTAAATTTCCAACAGCGCACTGCAGTAGCACGTATCAAATAACTGCTTGCAAATAGTTTCTTTCAAGCGTGCTTATTACCTGTAATTTTGTGAATAACGATAATAACATTTTTCCGCGTTAAGCCTCAAAACTGGTTCTGGACTTAGGTTGGCGGCTTTTCAATTTTACTCCCATTTGACAGCCGTCCTCCACCCTTGGTTTTTACTTAACGATTTTTGACAAAACTAACAGCTTTATGTTAGTGACTCTTGTGACTCATTTGGCCAAACGTTCGATATAACGGCATTCTATGTCATGACATCTGGCCTTATTGCAGGTATCTATAATGACCTTTCGGTCACTCATGTAGCCTGACGAATCTTCTTCTTCATGAAATTTTCGACCTAACGATTCTTTCGTCCTAACAAACATTACGGCCTATCTGTTTTCCGCCTAACGACATTCGGCATAATCACCTGTTCTCTTCACTTTTGGCCCTTTTGTACCATAAAGTTTCGTTTTGAAACATTCCCCTCACAAACAGTGTCCAATTAAAGCCGATACAATCCAAAACAATCACATTGACCCACATTTCCGCCTTTTGCGCAAAGCACATCTCGCCCCAAAAACCGAAGGAAGGGACGGAGCCGGTCCGTAACTGGAGCGATGACATTTCACGACACTGGCGCGTCGTCGACACAGGGAGTGAGCAAACATGCCAAAAACCCATCGAAACACATACCTAATTGACGAAAGGTGCAAAAACAAGAAAAAAAAAATCGTGACCGAAACCGGAACGGAAACCGGATCATCATGCATATTTTTCATCAGTTTTCTTCTCTCGTCGGGCGTTCGTTTATGTCCTCATCCAAGCAGCCCTAGTTGGCGAAGGGCCAAAAAACGGCTGCACACTTTCTGCATTCCGCGCCCGATCGTAAAGCGCATGAAATGCGATTGTATGAAAACAATCCGAACCAAAGTGTTGCCGAACAATGCGAACGGAATGGAGCGCATTGGAAACTCATCCGCAAAATGGTTCGGAAAGTCTCGTTTGTTTTCGTGGGAAGGGAAAAAAACGAGTCTCAGTGAGTACCTATGGATTAATTGATTTTGCGTGGTGGGAAAACAAATCAAATTAGGTTATTCAAAGTTATGTTGCGGCGTTGCGGTGACGACGGCTCTTAGGGCGAAGTAGCCTACTTAGATTGTAGCAAACTTGGTCCCGCTCTCAAGGTGGCCGACAACCACAAGTCCAAGTCGACATCAGAATCAACTGGAGAAATCTGACCGGACCAAGTCTCACACTATGGAAAGGGCGGATTGGGTTGGTGCTTTATTGCCATAAATGTGAGCGCAAGAAAAAAAGGTCGCCGGTAAACTGGTTTTCTGTGGTTTAGTTTAGTCGGAGAGCAGAATTGTCGGCTTGAAAAAATCGAAAGGAAGTCGCTCAATTTGTTCGCAATTACCCACATGTGTAGGTATTGAAAGTAAAACACACTCGTTAGCAGAGATGCCATGTGATTTCTTTGGATGTGTAATTGCATGAAAAAATGTCTTAAATTTCAATATTTTTAATCTAAAATAAGTCCTAATACTGGGTCAAATCTGAAAATCACTCTCTTATTTGTCAATTCTGTTGTAGATTGTATCCATTTTGGATTTTTTTGTAAAAATGCTAATACTTTAAAATAGAAGGCCACTCCACTCGGCTGGTTAGCAGTAAACCACGATTCTTAATTAAAAACAAGTATGATAAATGTATTTACTTCTATAGGAGTCAATATTCTTTGGCTCCTGTGTGCCAGAATATCCGGTGAGTTAGAGGACAATCCATACAAAAAACAAATTCTATGCTTTCCACCACCGATTGAAATGCAGTTCGTTGAATCATTTTTGTATTGTACAACAATACACAAATTGCTATTATAGACAATACATTAACAATATATCGTATTGTATTTTGAAAATGTATGAATGAAAAAAAATCTATATTTGTATTGTTACAATACTTAACAACCCATACATTATATTGGAAAAATCTCATATGCCATACAATGAACTGTTTAAAACAATATATTGTACTTTAATTGTATAGTCATTTTACAATATATTGTATTGTATTTCCAATATGGCACTGTTACAATACGTTGTATTGTTTTTGTATTGTATTTTTTATCCGGGAAGGAATCGCTTAAGAAATTTCTTGCGCATTCCTTACAGAAATTTTCTACACTGGCTCCCGTTTGAACTAACATTTCTTTTAAACAGCATACTGCGATCAGAAAAGGCGCTTTCTTGATCGATTGCTTGTAAGAATTTCCCATGCATCAAGATAAGCCAAGAAATTACTTTTCAGCAGCAAATCTAGCTTCAAAAGTGAAAAATTCCAGTGCAAGCAAACAGCTCGTTGACTACCGTCAAAATTTGTGAAATATTGCATAGTTTCAGTGCTGCGTTGCAGCATTTGCCTTCTAAACCTGTCACTACCGATGGATACGAAGTGCTATACATGAAAAACTGTTCAATTCTAAATTCGTGTTCTTCTGCCAACATATGTATTTTGCAGTGATTGAAATGAATGGTCAAAGCGAGTTAATCAAGCTCTGTTTTATGCAGGGCTGTTTAATGTCATGAATATCACGTGACAAATAAATATTGCTAATATCATCCTTCCCGTGGTAAAAGTAATAGGAAATTGTTTTTTCCCGGGAACTTTTTTCAATTGGTGATATTTTCTTAAACTATGTTGTACATTTTTTTTAATTTTGACATTATAAAGCATTGCTTCACTGTGGTAAAGAAACGTAGGAAAGCTTGTGCATGAGTCGATACAGCTTATCAGCGTGACTATTTGTACCCGTAATTACGTTGTTTCAGGAATCCTTTAGATGAATTTTGAAAAATACAATTCTTTCACAAGCATTTAGTTTTGTCCTGGCGAAATCATACCAGCCACACGACAAAAACATACAAAAGTAGCCAATTGATGTATAAAGCTTCCAGTGAATGTTGAAGTACACGCAGCACACTAGCAAAAAGGCTCTGTCTTCTTAGAGATATGAAATCGTTAATAAAAACAAGTTCAGTTTTGTTTAATGCAAGGCAGTGGATTGGTTCTGGAGGAAACATGTTCAATGTTTTATAAAAGACATGACGGTTACAATATAGATCGAATGAAAAGCCTATTTTTGCAAGAAGGGTATGGTATAAATCAAAGCAGCTTGAACACTAGACTGATGCAATTTTTGAAGTTTTTGCTCCCCTATGTTTAAACGATGTCAATTATAATGAAAATGATCCTCCCAAAATTTGAAGTGATTCGGAAGAAATTTGGTTGTGCACACGCTATTTGAAGTTTATATGGAAATTACTATGGAAAAGGAAAATCTTTTGTAATCAATCCTCTAACTGCTCGTCATAATAATATATGGGAAAGTGAACACACTCATCTCATGTGTACACTTCCCAGCTACAACTTTGCCGAAGACCACATTTCGATGGGACGTAAGGATAATTTGTTATTTTTGATAACAAAGTGTAAATCATGCTGAGATGATCATTCAATTAGGGCAAAATCACCGGTTTTGGCCAGCCTAAGAGAAAATGTCAATAAAAATTAAATGGGAAGCCGTATTTACACTACAAATATGTCAAATGCAAACTTTCAATCCATGTTATGTGTGTAAAATATCAAAACTGAGCTAAAACCAATTTTTCGCTTTGAAAATTCCATTGGTCAATATAGGCCAATGGAACCAGTTTCGGCCAGAGATTTAACTTCGGTTCCTAAATTGTCCAATCGCATTGATTTCTCATGAGAGTGGCGAAATTAGGAGTGCCATGGCCTAATTAAGTGTATGGGAGTTAAAATTTTAAGGAAAATCAATTGATTTTCTTATGTTTTGAATCAATTTGAACGAGTAAATGAAGGTAGCTGTATCATATGAATGTGATCTAATGAACACAAAAGGTTTCATGCTGATTGGATATGTAAAACGGTGTATAATCCACTATGGCTACAACTGGCGTATGGCCAAAACCGGTGCTTCTACCCTACTTTCAGAGCAACACTGCTTTTTTTGCTGTAGAACATAGTAGCCTGGATTACTTTGATCTATTCTTTCCGCCAGGAGCACCACTGTTGCCTGACGAACAATTGGTGAAGCATGCTGTATGCAAACCAACTTTATGATGATGAATAACAATTTATCCTGATGTCCAATCAAAAAATTAGACGAATTTGTTCACTTTCCCATAAAATATCATGACGAAGAGATAGAGGGCTGAACACAAAAGATTGGCATTTTTGATAGTAATATCCATATAAACTTTAAATGGCGTGTGCACAGTCAAATTTCTTCCGAATCACTTCAAACTTTGGGAGGATGCTATTTACTATAATTAAAATCGTTTAAGCATAGGGGAGCAAACATTTCAAAATTTGCATCACTCTATTGAACACCAATAAAGGCCAACATCGGAAGAGCAATCTAGCCAATATCCATCATGATTTCCAAAGGAATTGAAATTTCCTGACAAAAGTATACGCAGCTAGTTTTTCCACCGACAAGTCAAAAGAGCAGCCTATTTTAGAAAGTAAATTTCTGATGAAATGCTTGCAACTATGACAACATCATCATTATAACAACATGAATCAAAAGAAAGTACTGTATTCAAATGAAAGAGAAATGATCAAATAAAATAATAAGCAAATAATAATCATAAACAGTATAATTAGAAAGAACAACTAACATGTGGAAGAAGGAAAATAGAGTCCTACAGCCCTGTCCCAATTTAAGTTTAGGCCAAAAACACATGTTTACTCAATTTTTTAATGTTTTTCTTTAGTTAAAGTCCAAAAAGCATTTTTGTTTGTTTTTTTTCTTTTAGATTTTGTTACACCCCTTGGCTTAAACTCAAATTTTGGGTGTATTTTGTTTTCCGTGCCCCTTCCGAAATGTCAGATAGGAACAACCCCAGTGTTAAAACTAAAACCCCTGTGGTGTTTTTGTCGACTAAGCGAACGTCAAACATGATCAAAAGTGTCAAGGTTCATTTATGGACCCAATTTTTAAATTAAAGTGTAGATATGATATAGCCGTTATTTGAGCGGGAAAAAATAGCCAAAGTAGTTGCTGTAACATGCTCTTTCGTATCATTAAATAAAAACAAGATTTCATTAAACATTTTTGGACCCGATTCTCGAGAAGCGTCATTAGTTCCATAGTACCATTGACATTTTGGCAAAACAAATTAGAGTAATTCAGAAAATGAACGGTTTGGGATAGTGGCCTTCGGGGTAATGACCCATTCGGGGCAATGTAGTTCGAAGTGGCGTTTTGGGCGGTTGCGTTCAGGGTAAAGCCTGATTTGCTGCTGAAGAGGAATCGCTAAAGAAATTTCTCGCCGATTGCTTGTGAAAATTTTCTACAACGACTCCCGTTTGAACTTACATTTCTTTTCAACTGCGTACTGCGATCAGAAAGAGACGTTTTCTTGATCGATTCCTTGCAGGAGTTTCCCATGCATCAAGATAGGCCAAGAAATTTCTTTTCAGCAGCAAATCAGGCTTAATGGGGTAGAACCACTCAAGTAAATTTGAAACAAACAGCAGTAAATTTGAACCTCATACCTTGTTCATTCAATGGTAGTGAACTGATAGATCATGACTTTGAAATCTTATAAACGTTCGTGTAATAAGACCAGACTATATTTAGAATTCGCTAAAACGAATGGTATATCCACAATAACTAAAAACGTACCTCCTCACCACTTTGCACACTAGGGTAACCAATATATTTTGGACCCCCTTGGCCATTTTCCTGCAAACTTCTCAGTTCAAATCGAAAGATCAACTCAATTTGCATGCCATTTGGAAAGATAGGACTATTCCGCACTTGCATTAACCGTTTTTACAAAGAAAATGTGTTTATTTTATCTGAAATTAATTTAATTTAATCGGTGCATCCATGCAACCGTTACAACACGTTACACACAGAAATTGGAGTCGTCAGAAACTTTTCAAATGTAAACAAAAACTTTTTTCAAATTTCTGGACAAAAATCGTAGAATTTCTTCGGGTTTCCATTGTCGATCGATTGATTAGACTATGGGCAAGCATATTATACATCCAGTGTCATGGACTTTGTCGCCAAACGATAAAAAAATGCCGGGGGTCCAAAATATATACTTTGAAGGTCCAAAATGTATTGGTGTGTCCAAAATAATGAAAAACAGTGCATCACAATTCAATCATTTTCGACGTTTTTTGGATCCTACATGACCATTTGGGCATTTTTATCTCGTAGAGGAAGTTTTTCTCTATACTTTGACATGTTCTTTGACTTGGTTACGCTGTGCAATTAATTAATTGGGATACAAAACTAAAATCACTTCCTTAGGGGGTTCAAAATACGACCGTTACCATACTGCTAACGTGCTCATCACAAACAAATCTCAGCATTCTAGTTTTCAAGCATGATGTTGGCTTCATTATTATAGATATAGCTAAACACGTTTAAAATTCTAGGAATAAAAACATTCAACAATTGTCAACAGCTTGTATTGTGTCTCCGTTACATTATTGCAATTTTTGGCATGGCATACTTGTTAAGTCATTCCGCTTGGCCGATTAATTCTAATATTAATATTTCCTTATATCGCTAATATCACTAAGAATCATCAAAGGTGTCTTGCCCTAGCCTCCGCAGCCCTTCAACAGAAATTCCTTAATGTTTTTTCCTAGGCTTTCTCTAAGAATTATTACAGTAATACATTGTAGATTTTTCCAGGGATTATTATCTATTTTATCGTAAAATCTTCGTGACATTACGAACATTATTACTGCTTATTTTACTATATACCGTGCACTCCCGCTAATTAGAACGCTACCTCATGCAAACAATCACGATTCATTTTCAATTTGAACTAGTAGTCACCCAAAAACCGTGTTTGGCTGTTTTGCTTTGATTCTGTGTTTTGTTTCACGGTGTACCATTTCACTTCACTTCGTTCCATGAGCGGAGTGACGTTTGGACTAGTTTTAGGGCCCTATTTTATAAGTCGAGTCGATCATAATGACTCGACTGGAGTCACTGTCGACCAAAAAATTCGTTCGACACGGCTCTGTCACTCGAGTTTATCGACAGTTGTCACTCTATGTGACTGGATTTTCTATGGAAATCGACGGGTGACATCTGAAATAAACTTGGTTACTTTGATCGACACTCATTACAGACGAGTCACACGAATCTGCTCGATTTACAAAATATACCCCTTAATTTGAACGATGTGCCAATTCGCGAAGTGCAAGTTAAGAAGTGTGAAAACAACGGGGGTACCCGGTATACATTTTCATGTTTTTTTCCAGGAATCAATTCAAATCAAATATTTCCTTTCAGGCAGATAGAGTCCATTTGGAATTTCCTCTAGGAATTCCTTAATTTTTTCAAAGAAATCCCACCAAGAGTTTCGTTTAAGATACCTTAAGAAATTGAACCTGGAAATGTTCTAAGAATTACCCTACAAATAACCTCAGTAGCTGTTTGAAAAGCAGTGATTTCTACTAGAGATGGGCAAAATGGCTCATTTTAGTTTACGGATCCGATCTGAATCAATCATTTTAGCGAATGGGGTCTTATGAACGACTTAGCGGCTCGCATACTTATTCAGAAACTCACGATATACTCGGCCGATTTCCCCTAGTTGAAACAAAAGGAGAAGACGAAATGTGCTTTTTCTCGCTATCTGATCTGCCTGCATGCAAGTGGGCGGGGCAAATTAGTTGTTTGACTGTGCATGCTGAGAGTGCGGAGCTGCAGCAGGCTCTGTTTGTATGTGTACCATGGCGCGCAAAGAAAGGCACGTGTTAATGGTTATAAAAGAGCCAATAAACGAACGAATGCAACGAATGAGAATAGAGGAAAAGAATCGGTTCGTTCTTTTTCCGGATCACTTCTTGTCTGAAACGTGCTGATCAAATGAACCGACTGTCTCCAAAAAAGTACCACGGATCACTCGTTATATTAAGTGAACCGGATCATTTGAACGGCTCCCATTATTTTTGCCCATCTTTAATTTCTACAGAGAGTACTTTAGAGATAGGGTTTCCTCCAAAATTATTGTTCAGGATTTCCCAATTATTTGCTACTACTGCAAGTGTCTTTTA
This sequence comes from Aedes aegypti, assembly GCF_002204515.2. Lineage (NCBI taxonomy): Eukaryota > Metazoa > Arthropoda > Insecta > Diptera > Culicidae > Aedes > Aedes aegypti. The sequence goes on along the minus strand of NC_035109.1, from coordinate 45,978,615 downwards.
AAGAACACACGCACTCTTCAAAAAGTATTGGATGATATCATAGAAAAATTGCTAAGACTTTTTTTAATAATATTCAAACAAATCCCAGGACAACATTATACAGGATTTTCGAATGAACAAATTTATGTACGTATGATTAGAAGGAACACTGAATAATTGCTGCAGTATTTACTAGCAAAAGATGTTAAAATATGAGGTCATTGTCTTTTTTTCCAAAATTTTTTGAAGAAACCGTGGAGATAATACTTGAGAAATTACTCAAAAAGTGTTTGGTAGAACTGCAGAAGTAATCATTAGAAAAAATACTGGAGAAATTTCCGAAAGAAACTAATGAGCATAGTTAAATATATTGAATCATGGAGGAGAAACTTTTTGAGCAATTCCTGAAAAAACAGTGGTTCAACTTTTTGAAGAACTGTATGAAAATGGAAAAGAATAACTGGAAAATTTGTCGTAGGAACTCTTGAAGGAATACTTGTAGGGTCTTTTGAGAAAAAAAACTCTTAGCGAGTTTTTTTTTAGAATACTATGTTGCTTTTTTGGAAGAACATTGGATTTTTTTTTTCGAATCTTTGGAAGATCTTCTACTTGGTAAATCTAGTGAAAAATCGATAGTTCTTGTGGAAATTATTAGAAACATTGAAGTATTTCCTAGGGCAATTTTTTGAAAAATTCCATCCCTCGAGAAACCGCCGGAGGAATTTCTGTACAAATTCATGGGAGAATTGGTTAAAAAATCTCTATAAGAATCTCTGGAGAGGTTCCTGGAAGAGGTCTCTGGAGAAACCACTAGAAGAGTTTCAAAAGCTTTACCTGGAGGAATCCAAGAAGAAACTACTAAAGAACCTGTGGAATAGACGCGTAAGAATCTCAAAAGATTTCTCTTCCGCCTCTAGAATTAAGCACTAAAATTCATTGGAAGCAGAAAAATGTACTAGACTTGACTCGATTCGACGGTCTTACTGTTGACGTCTAAATATGCGTATCTGCACATAACATAAGTGAAACTCGAGCTCAAAAAGTGATACCTACTTTACTTCACTTTACTTTGACATCGAAATGTGCCCGACAGACCGTTATTATGAAAGAAAATTGTCCATTAAATCAGGGTTCGATTCCTGAGGTTATTCTGCACCTCTGGACTAATTTAAAAAAAAATCCCGAGGAGAAATATCGAGAAATCTTGATTTGAAGCTCTTTTTACTTAAAAATTCAATATAATTCATATTAAAATTACGTCAAAGCGCTGAAAACACCTACAAAACTGCACAAAAAGTTGATCAAACAGTTCTCAACTCGTATACAATTGTTACCGTTGTTATAATTAGAATTTTTACAACTAACTTAACTTACCGGAGTGGCTTAAGTATGTATTTCCCATAATTTACTGGTTTTAGTTTAACTGATTGTTGTTCTCTATGTTGAACTGATTGAAAAGTCAAACAAATAAATAAACTATTCACAATGTTGATATTTCGAGAAAAAGGATCTTAGTATAAATGTACCATAATAATAGTTCGAAGATAAACCGTGTGGTTACGGTTATAGTAGATTAGAACATGGACCAAACGCTTGCTTCAAATCTGGAATGATTTGGTTACTCTGGTACGCTCACGTCAATATCATAATGAACATACGCGGATGTCTTCCATAGGCCCGTTGACCTTCATCTGATTGATGCAACTTGTTATTCCGGCATTCGCACTAAATGACTAGCCCACTGAAGTTTGTCGTATTTTATTTGCTTAATAGTCTTCGCTACTGTTCTTAAATGAATGTGGTTAGAGAGCCAAGCATCAGCGTTTTGTACAGGGTAATTGTAAATTGACAATGATGTTTCATTTGAGTGAATGGTTGCAGGTATAGAGAATGGAAATCGTAGTGATGTTGATAGTTAAGTATAGTCGACTTTCCACATCTCGATGTCCTACATCTCGATGTCTCTCCCTTTGTCGACATGCATTTTCACTCTCCATATATAGATATTCTCCTTATCTCGATATCTCCATATCTCAATGTGTTTCTGTTGATTTTTGGTTCTCAATTTTCTCTCCGTATGTTGATATGACCAATATCGAAGGTTACTAGACCAAAGTTATGGGATTCAAAACAAATTAGGAGGCAAAGTTTATTTGTGTATTACTTTCTTGGCAACGGAGTGTTTTTAAATGTAGTATTCATCAAAAATTTGTTCTTTGTCTCTATATCTCCCTATCTCGATGGTCCCTTCGATATCGAGATGTAGGGAGGCGACTGTAGTACTTTATGGGGGATTTATTTTTGAAATTGTTAAAGAATTTGTTAATCTTCGAACACTTGTGACATATGACAATCATGTTCTCCGTCTAGTTAAAATGCTGAGGGCAATACTCGATGGAAAACTTGACGTAACATCAAGAATAGTACCAGATGTACAGAAAAGCAAATTTTATTAGGTAAAATAAATACTATAGACTTTAGTGGGCTGGTCACGTAGTGTGAAAACCAAAAACTAAGCTTTAAATAAATAATATTCAGCCTTGAATGTTTTACGTTCATCGAACATAATATCAATATTATATTGAAATTTATTTTTTTGATTTTATTCTATTAAACTAAGCTTACTGGTTTAAGCTGTGTAAAACATATTTAAGCCACTCTGGTAATTAAGGTCAGTTGTAAATATTTGTAATCATAACAATGGTAACAATTATATATCAGTTGAGAATAGTTTGGTCAACTTTTTGGACGTTTTTGTAGTTTTTTTTCAGTGCTATTGCAAAATTTTAATATGGATTATATTGAATTTTTAAGTAAAAAAACTTCAAATCATGATTTTTCGAGATTCCTCCTGGGGATTTTTTTTTTAAATTGGCCCAGAGGTGCAGAATGACCTCAGGATTCGATCCCTGTGCTCAGATTTGATGGACAATTTTTATGCATAATAACGGTCTGGCGGGGCACCGTGCGTTATACCACCAATACAACAATCGACATAGTATTGAAATGAACCAAAGATAACAACCAAAGTGGGAACGAAGGGAATGAAAATAACTATATTTGGTACAACTCTAAAATTAGATTTACGCCACACATATCCAAGATATTTAAGTCAATGTGTAAGGTATTTATGTTGTTTCTACCATATGGTATTTTTTGGTGAATAAATGGAAGGATTTTGGAAGGTAAATGCTTTTTCACAATATGAACAGGAAGTGTTTTGATAGGGAATAATATTTTCGAAAAGATCACATGCTGTGGCTATGAAACATGAATATTGGAGAGTATGAAAGTAAACATTTACATTCTATGAAAAAATAAATGTGATTAATCTTCAGACATTGCTTCCCAACGTTGCCGAACATCCCCCGATCTTGATGACTGCAGTCTTCGCTGCAACTGGTCTACTGCTCGCCTATGGTTTTTGTTTACCATTGACAATGACAGTTCAATGTCTTCTTTCCTAGATATACCACTTGCCAGCAGCCGAAAGTGGGTACAACTTTTCAATTCGCTTTCGCACGGAAAAAATCCGTTGCCGGATTCATGAACAAAAAGTCATGATTTCATAAAATTTTATGTTTCATGATATCATGACTAAAAGTCATGAAATCGTGACTATTATGTAAGAATTCGTATGCTCAGGGCGTTACACAAATCTAACTGTCACTTTCTTCACATAAGTCAACGTGTCTCGTGGCGATCGGTGATCTTTTTTAGTGAAATTATAAAAAAAGTTTTGTCTTGAAAAAGTTTTATTTCTTCGGAACCTTGTCATTATATCGATGACATTCTTGGTGAATTTCTCGTGAGTTCCAACATTGTTTCACGACACAATCAATGTACTTACTTAATCCTCACTTTGCAGAACCGGGCAATGTTTCACTTTGAGCGAAGATTTTGCTTGACAAGCTCGTCGGCGATTTTAACTGTTTGGAAGTGATGTATACCCCACGTCCTATAACAGAGCAGGTCACAAAAGGCCTTCGGCAGCCGGATGATCCAGTTCAACTTTCCACATCCGCAGAGTTGTTAAAGAGTGTTCCATGACGCATGCAATCCACCAGCCCAGGGACCATTTACCAATTCAATTGATGCTCGAAACAACATTTTGCGTACAAACCTAACCACCGAATGTTCGCGTTCCTGCTAAAGATGTCACATTCGTTAGGTTGACATTTGTGGAAGGTTTTCACGGTTTATTACGAAACTATCGGCATAAAAGCAGTAAAAATTTTAATCATTATTTTATTTGTTTACCAATGGCAAATATAAACTGGGATCTAAATTGACGTATAATGTTTCATTTTCATGAACTGAGTTCATGATTCAGGGATCCTGCTTCATGATTTCATGACCGAAACTGCCACTTTTCGTATCAAAAACAGGAATCATAAATGACAGATGACTGAATCTATGAATAATGCTTATGTTTTCATGAATTTTATTCATGGTTCCAGCATACATGCTTCATGATTTGAGAATTTTAATTGCCATTTTTCTTCGCTAAAAATTGAAAACGTAACGTACAGCCGGCGTTACGGTAAAATGCTTCATAATTTCATGACTTTTGGTCATGGTGTATTTTCATAACATGAAAACACACTTTCCTCCCGAAATCATGACTCTTTCTCATGTTTTAGAGTGCCGCATTTTTACCCGTGCGCTTTTGAGTTCCACATATGTTATGTGGTATCTGCCAAAGGATACACAATCTAGTGAAATTAAATTCGGTTTTAGTTACTTATAGGTACTACAGCAAACAGCTCGAGGATTTATCATCATCCCTAAATAGTTGCTATTGTATATTTTGGGAGAATTGCAGTAAAAAAGACTGAAATCAAGATCTGCTGTTGATTCTAGTTGAAACTAATGGAGGCTTCGTTGCTAGATGCCTATTGTTTTGGTAAGCTCCAAGAAGTTTCTTATAGCATCAATAATCCGCTCTAACGAAGTTACGGTGCTGCCATCTGGAAAAAGTTTACTCTATGCGTGAAGCGTCGAAAATTTAACCCGGCAAGGTATAGGAAGTGAAATTTCATATGCTTATATAAAATTAATTACAATAGCTATTTAAATTCTTTTCAGTACATGTTGATAGAATATTGTTGGGCTACATTATAGACACATTATTTTGATTTTTATATTTTTTCCTCAATATTCTGCGGAATCCATAGCTTATCATATATCTAACCCCGTACACTTAACAGAATTTAATTAAATTTAGTTTTGATTTTTTTAGAAGCATTTGAAAATTGACTTCCTATACTTTGCCATGTAAATAAATTGGAGCTTCACGCATAGGGTCAACTGTGGTAATTGCCTCCGTCATCGCGAATTACATTTTTGCATCAACTAGAGATACTGTTTTGTCCCATATTCCGAACACTTGGTTTTTGTATGGCGATATGGTTGAAATGTTTTGCTGAATTATTTCATCAAGCTTCCAGTAAATGGCAGTCATTTAGAATTCAATTTGATTGCCTTTTAATCTATTTTGTACATTGGGAGTTGTAACGATTTTCTGGTTTGAGATCAGTGAAATAAGCTCAGATAAATTTATTTGCAAAATTATTCATTTGATTACCATTTATTCGTGTTGATCGTAATTTGAATTAAGGGGCCGTCCATTAGTTACGTGAGGTTTTATGAGGGGGAAGGGGAGTTTGAGATTTCTTACGCGACATACAATTTAATATATTTTCATACAAAAAATCTTATCATGCGTCCCCCCATGGGTGCACAGAAAAATATATTTAAATTTCAATGTAGTGTAAACTGAAGACTACTGAAAAAAATAAATCAAACTCGTGAGTTGTTACAGCATCATGTAAACTTAAATGAATATACATTCAATTTTCAACTAAAAATGCTTGAATATTACATGATCGTGAAAATTTAAAGTTAATTCGATTTAAAAATAATGGATGTGTCGTTGAAATTAAGATTTATTTTGATGCTCCAAATATGTGCATGAAAATAAACTTAAATTTACAACATATTTTTAGCTGTGTGGTTGAAAAATCTCCAAAATTGCCTTACGTAATAAATGGACCGTCCTTAAGGTGTTCGGAATATGAGACAGAATTAACACATTGTTCGACATTTGAATTGAAATTTTATTACAAACTTTTACGTAAAAACAATACTAAAATAAGTTAAATCAACCAATCCAGGAGTTCACTAATTTGACGTCTGAGCAGTGCCGAATTCACTCGTTACCATGGCCTCATAAATAATACGGCACCGCTCAAACGTCCAACAGTGAACTCATTATCGGGCCACCCTACAACTAACAGTTATTTTTTGCGAAGAAATTAATATTTTTACAAGCGAATGGTTTTTAATCAGCACGTAAATTTCATGGAACTGATTTTGAATTGAAAAGGTTTCTTGAGTAAACTTTTGATTGGGCGGAATCTCTCTGGAGCTTTCCTTGTGGAAATCACCATTATTTACTTTACGGTAGTTCCTCAAAAAAGTATTCGTGGCTTCCGCAGGTAATTCAACCAAAGCAATCTCGCTCTAAATTACTAAAAAGATTTTTTTTCAGATTTTTTTTTTTCAAATTTCATCTTTTTTCAGATCAGATCTTCAAAAGAATTCCTTCAAATAGTTTTCTTGAAGTCTATCTAAACATGTTTTACAGTAATCTATTTACCGTTTTGATTCATATTATGGACACTTTAGGCCTCAGTGAAGTATAACCCAACATAGAGCATACAAAATAAATAATTCTGTATGATTCTTTAGCGTTATCATGCGTCGGAAGCCCTTAACTTTCGAATGGAGGGTAACGAATACGCTTCCGCAACTTGAATAATTTTATATAATTCAAAATGTGTGGCCTTTTCATGATTCTTATTCCGGACGCTTCCTCACTTTTGCCTCATATTGCGGACACTTTGATTCAAATTCCGGACAGCTCATGATAATCATTAAAGGAACAGTCAAATCATCAATTGAAATCGTCAAACCACTCAAAAGACATCTAAGGTAGTTGGGCATTATAAATATTAAAAGATATTTTAGGAAAAAGCTTACTAAAACAAGCCTTGAAATTGAGAACTTTTGAACGGCAAAAATTAAAAAATTTCGTGCGAAATGTTTCCCATACAAAGTAGAGTGTCCGGAATTTGAAGCTGTCCCTAATATGAATCAAAACGGTAGAACCTTTATGGAATTTTTGAAAAAAAAAAACTGAATGAAACCTAATGAGTATTATTGATCTAATTTGTGTAGGAACTCTCAGCTGAATTCCTGAATTATTTGATGAATCTCTACAGTTATCTTCAAGAGCATCATTAGAAGCATTACTGCTCGAGAAATCTTATCAAGAACTCCCGGAAGAACTCTAAAGCAATCTCTAAAACACATCCTAGATGACGAAAAATTCAAATAATTTTGAATTGCTTTCCAAATATATTCCGTTCTACTCAAATGTCTTAAAATCTGGCATCCCTGCTCGTAAGTGAAAGGGTTTACCTGCTAGGTTAGTTTGTTCGTGGAGCGGAAGGAATGCGATCTTGAATCGTCCGGAATCCGCCCAGCTTTTGTTCGTTGAACTATGGGGCTCGCTCTGGAAAACGAGAGCAAAACTTCATTTAGGCCAACGCCAGCAGCCGCGATGACCCGTGCTTCTTATAATGGGATTTGCTAATCGGATACCTTCGCGCGGCTGGCTGACGTGTGCTCGGCGAGGCTAATGAGGGATCAGGGCAAATGAGAAACCCAATCGGGGCCGCGTGCCTCATCGATCAGGTGTTTTCGCGCCGCCGTGTGGCTTACATTCGGTACATGAAGCATATTGTTGCAGTTCAACCTCCAGTTCCAGATTGTGTTACCGTGGCGATAATCCGGTACACCTGCGAAGGTGACTGGCAACTGGAGTAACAAATGCAATTATTCCACATGCTCCCTCCTCGTGGAGTCGTATAAGTCTTTGTTCAGCGTCTGAGTACATTCACTTTTGTGGATTTAGATTTTAGAACGTTGCAAGGGGCCTCGGGTTCAAGCAGGAAATCGAAACGATACATTTCATAAGCTCACCGAAAATGTCATCCAAACGATGATTAATGGGCCTTGAGGCGACATTTGCACTTACAATACCTAAATGGCCCTCATACGATTCGGGGGAGTTCGCAGTCTACCGTGTCGTTGCAATCGCTTTGGTCATCCGACCGATCGCGCTTGAGCAATGAGTCATCAGCGCAGCGAGCTCCGGTTTGCGCAGGATGATATCATGGCTGACTTGGACGGGTTTTCGTTTAGTTTAGTCACGCCCGCCTCTCACGCCGACACGATATTGGGAACGAGACGGAGCGCAAACTGACATCAGCTGTTCGAGAATTGCGATGAAAGCGATGTTGTGAGTCTTTGGACAAGAATCATCAATCTTCGACGATTGCCGAGGTATGACACCATCCAATTCGGTAGTCAGCTTGTTAATTACAAAAAAAGTTGAAAATGATAACTTATTGAACGTGGTTAACTCCGAGCAATCGCCTGCTAGATTATTTCAATAAGCTTGTTCTGCGCTACTTTGGCGTGTGCGGTAATTAGCCCCTTTACTGACACGCTACACCACCACACATTGATGGCGATGTCGAAGCCGAACACACCAGTAGCCCAAACGGGATTACCCTGCTAGATTATAGCGCGTTCCGACGTGAATTATTTAGCTAATGACTCAATGCCACTCGGTCATACGTCATTTCGTGCAATTCTTTCTACCGCTGCTGCTGGTGCTGGTGGGACCAAAACGGCACAACACCCACACGGAATCCAAATTCCCCGTCCGAGTTTGAAACACAGAGAAGCTCCAATTGAATCCCAAAGGGAGGTCACGTACCGAACCATGGAAATATCGATTGAGCCGCTCACAAAGCAAAAATAAAAATATCAGCAGACTTACGACTAACGCAATTCGGGGACTCGAGGGGCGAATGGAGGTGTTCGTACCTGCAACGGATTTAGTATACGCGAAGCTCAGCGCGGGATATGACTTGCACTACAGTCGTAGTTGGCGGGGACGGGCGGTAACCGAAGTAGCCATGAACCGGCCAAGGAGGCATTGCCGTCGTCGCTTGCTTCACCGCTGGATTTGTAGTTTTAATTCTTCGACCCGTTCGATGTGGATGATTTGACTATATGAGTGCACAGTCATGGAAGATCGTTGACTTGTGGGTTCGTGGGTGGTTGAAAGGTTCGATATGACGAACTTTCGGTGGCAATGAATAAGGGTTTCAGATGCGGGACGCACAAGACGTAATGGTTTTCTTTCTGAAACATTCATTTAGAAAGCTCAAACGCTTCTAAGTATAACAGATCTAAATGCAATCAATTTGTTTCACAAAACCATATTTACATTTTTATAATACTACGTTAGCTCAAGGTAACCGACATGCCTTATATAGCAAGAGTATGTATTTTTTGTCTTCATACTAAAGAGGCGTTTTGCTACTGTTCAACGTAGTGATAATTTCCCTGAAGTTTTTATCTTCACCGTTATTGATCTTAGCATCTATCTGATAAGGAATTAATTTAACTAAACACACGTCATTCGGAGTTTGGATAAAAAATATTCTAGCTCCTAGAAAAAACTGTCCAGCTGCAGCTTTGTTCAAGAACAAGTTTTGATTAGAAATAATATGGAAACGCTGTTGCCTCGAAAACGAATCAATTTATTATGTGTGTTGCTTATGCTTTACGAACAAACGGTATTTTTCCCACAATATATGTTTGGTGAATGCTTTCGACTGTGATGACTAATTTCTTTCTAAAGTTTTATCTATCACACGGAAAAAAAATCCGTTGCCGGATTCATGAACATAAAGTCATGATTTCATAAAATTGTATGTTTCATGATATCATGACTAAAAGTCATGAAATCGTGACTATTATGCAAGAATTTGTATGCTCAGGGCGTTACACAAATCTAACTGTCACTTTTTTCACCTTAGTCAACGTGTCTCATGGCGATCGGTGATCTTTGTTTAGTAAAATTATAAAAAAAAGTTTTGTTTTGAAAAAGTTTAAAGTCTTCGGAACCTTGTCATCATATCGATGACATTCTTGGTGAAATTCTCGTGAGTTTCACGAGACAATCAATGTACTTACTTAATCCTGACTTTGCAGAACCGAAGATTTTGCTTGACAAGCTCGTCGGCGATTTAAACTGTTCGGAAGTGATGCATTCTCCACGTCCTACAACAGAGCAGGTCACAAAAGGCCTTCGGCAGCCGGATGTTTCAGTTCCACTTTCCACATCCGCAGAGTTGTTAAGGAGTGTTCCATGACTCATGCAATCACCAGCCTAGGGACCATTTACCAATTCAATTGATGCTCGAAACAACATTTTGCGTACAAACCTAACCACCGAATGTTCGCGTTCCTGCTACAGATGTGGCACTCGTTAGGTTGACATTTGTGGAATGTTTTCACAGTTTATTACGAAACTATCAGCACAAAAGCAGTAACAATTTTAATCTATATTTTATTTGTTTACCAATAGCAAATATAAACTGGGATCTTAATTGACGTTTAATGTTTCGTTTTCATGAACTGAGTTCATGATTCAGGAATCCTGCTTCATGATTTCATGACTCAACTTGCCACTTTTCAGCACCAAAATTGGAATCATAAATGACAGGCATCTGAATACATGAAAAGTTCTTATGTTTTCATGACCTGTGTTCATGATATCAGATCCTGCTTCATGATTTCATGACCGAAATTGCCACTTTTCGTATCAAAAATAGGAATCATAAATGACAGATGACTAAATTCATGAATAGTACTTATGTTTCCATGAATTTTATTCATGGTTCCAGCATACATGCTTCATGATTTGAGAATTTTATTTACCATTTTTCTTCGCTAAAAATTGAAAACGTAACGTACAGCCGGCGTTACGGTAAAATGCTTCATGATTTCATGACTTTTGGTCATGGTGTATTTTCATAACATGAAAACACACTTTCCTCCCGAAATCATGACTCTTTCTCCTGTTTTAGAGTGCCGCATTTTTACCCGTGCAGTCTTAAGGCAGCTAAAACGACTTTTGCTTCTACATCTCCGACGTTTCGGCGTATATTTCGCCTTATTCAAGGGTTTAGAGGCTGCGTTTTGTTGTGTGTATTGGTGTCTTGTCCGACTTGTGATCGTCTAAAATTTCTAATGGCGTCCCACTATGATCTGTGCGTATCATTCTTCGTGGCTCTCACTGTATTACGAAATGTTTCGTTCCTAGTAAAGGCAAAAGCAACTGTGCGCGGGCGATTATCGCGTAGAGCTTTTATCGAAAAGCGTAGGTGCAGGCGAAAGCTAGTTTAAAAATCCCTGTGAAACATTTCGTAATACAGTGAGAGCCACGAAGAATGATACGCACAGATCATAGTGGGACGCCATTAGAAATTTTAGACGGTCACAAGTCGGACAAGACACCAATACACACAACAAAACGCAGCCTCTAAACCCTTGAATAAGGCGAAATATACGCCGAAACGTCGGAGATGTAGAAGCAAAAGTCGTTTTAGCTGCCTTAAGACTGATAGAGCCGATAAAACTTTAGAAGAAAAAAAAAAAAGCCACAATATATGCGTTAAGTAACCAAGGATTCCAAATACGTTCAGTCCAAAAATACGTTCAGAGATTCCTTTAAAACATATTTTTGCAGTTCCGTTGTAAATCAATCAACTTTTCATTGAGAAGTTGATCAACATAAAGGCCTACTTTTCCTACCAAAAAATCAGTGCTGAAAAGTGCTACTTTTCAGCACTCTTTTCGGTGCTGAAAAGTAGCACTTTTCAGTACTGTTTTGGTAGGCGTCAACCGAATAACCTAGTCTCTTCATTCCATTTGTGCCTATTCTGCGCGGCGTGCGAGTCGGTACGAGTCGTTCTCACCTCGGGTGACGTGAGGCAACTAATTTTAATCCAATGGGAGCAAGTCGACAATTGCCACCTCATTCGACTCGTCTCGCCTTAAACGCTGCGCAGAAAAAGCACAATTGCATCTGATTCTATATCCGTTTTGCGATGTGGTTCCGACACAGACTGGCTGGGATCGAATCGTCCAGCATTTGTCGTCAGCTGCTGCTTGTGCTGTCTTACATTTTCTTTCCTCCAATAGGGAATAATGATCCGCATAATACCAATGGGAGCGAGAAAAATTGTGACATTCATGGGTAGTACTGTATCACAGATTGAAAAATACTGAATTGATAGTACGCATGGATGTATGCTCATGTGGGTTCTCTCGAAAGATTCGTTTGTGCTTTTAGAGTTCATCCAACTGAAACGGCATTTTTCGAAATAGCAAAAAATGTTGTATGCAACTCGTTGCAAAACTCGATTTTTTCAGCACTCGTTGTATTTATCCAACTCGGCGAGCCTCGTTGGATAAATGTACAACTCGTGCTGAAAAAACCATCATTTTGCAACTAGTTGCATAAATAACTATTTCCCAACTGTGAGTCGCGACCCCCTGGGGGGTTATGAGTCAAAAGCAGGGGCTTCGCGAAAAAAAATTAAATTTCGTATTTTTCGCCTATGTATTTAAATATTTCTTGGCTGACGGGGTTGGTGGTCCAATGGCTACCGCTTCTGCTTCATAGGCAGAAAGTCATGGGTTCAATCCCAGGCCCATCCTATTCCTCGTACTTTGTAGTAGCATATTTCACTTGCTTCTGTCTTCCACTCTTAATATATCACAGTTGATCTATCACAGTTCATAGCATTTACTAAAACCAAAGACGGATAAAAAAACCGTTTCCTCACGCTTCCATTCTTTTATCATTATAGCACGCCTTTCCTTACACCAAACAGCAAGACTCTCTGCCATAAATTTACCATCCCCACACCTTCCCGCATAAACTGGCGTAGATGCAGGTGTATATCCGGTCTACTGTGGGAGCCAGTTTAATGCATCATCAATTCCTTCCCCTTCCCTTGATTCGTCTGCATTCTGACGTGTCGGGTGCCATTATTGCCTAAAGATAGAAGATCACCAGCACTTATACACTGAGGGAGTCTGTTAGCCCCAAGCAGTTGGTTGGATCCTTGCGATACTGTAGTAGTAACCACGGGCGGCCAATCAAGGTCAAGCTCAAGCTCAACGTAGGGTAAATGATGGCTTCGGCACCCTGAGGGTATTTTCGGCAGCACTAACTTATCGTCCTTTTTTAAACTTATCTACGGAACAAGAGTTAACTTCAATGTACTCAACAGATTCCTTGAACTATAATCTTCCATGTAAATCACATCTTTCACAAAACTATTATATAACATGGGTTTAATCATTAAATTAAATAAATGCTTACTAAATTATCGTCATTCATGAGCTGCCGAATAAAACAACACAAGAACAGCTTACAAAAACTCACCAATTTAAAAGGTCCAATTCTCCGCTCCAATGCCAATTTTTCCACATAAGCTTCGCACCGATCACTTAAGCACTATTGAACTTTAGATTTGTATATAAAGCACTCAAAAATACTTATTTTTTATGCTTAATATCTCAAATTAAAATTAATGCACTTTGCTTTCCTCGGCAATCATTTTTTATTACGGGACCAGGTTGCCAGAAAACCATATTCAATTGCGGTGTATTCATTATTCACGATTAAAATTCACAGGAAAAAACGAACATGACTAATTAATTTATTAGAATTAGGCAACAAAGCATGCATTGGTAACAATTGAGTCTTTTAAAACTTTCTTATTTGAAGATTGTAGTGCATGATCTTCAATATACTGAAAAACAAATAAAATATACGTCTTTTAATAGTTGAACTATTTTGGCAACACTCCTGTTGTTCTACAGGCAATCAGAGGATGATGTATTTGTGTCAAGTCATAAGTGAATTGATTTGCAAAGGGCCTATTCTGATTTTCTCATACACTGAGAATAATTAGAACGCAAATAAATTTTACTGGCAAAGATTGGATTTGATCCGAATGAGCCGATCGAACAATATTCATAAGCCAAAAAATTCGTGAAACATCGCAATCGGAAATTTTTTTAATGTTTCCTTTTATTCTCTTGGTAATAACTTGATGATAGAGCGTTCAAGAGCAGCAACCTTTACAGACCACAATCATATCGAGCCATTCAGAGTGTCAGCTAAAAAATCAATGCACGGTGAAATTGTTTACCTTTCAAATTTAAAGAAATTTGAAAACAAATGTGCAAGTACCGTCGTTGGGGGTGAGATTTGGCCATCTATTTTTGAACAAATTTCGCAATTTGACTTGATGTGTTTGGCTAAATATGAGAATGCATTGCAAATTCTGAACAAATAATTGAAATTCGATTATTTTCCTTTAAATTGGAAACGTAAAATTGGCCCAAATTTACCCCTTCGAAGGGGTAACAAACAAATTACACTCAGGACAATTGAACTATTGATAAACATAGGAAACCCATATGGAAAAAATAAATAAATGGGAGCCAAACAAAGTTACGTTACATCGAGATATAAATTACGTTATTTTGAGTTACGCTATAAAGAGGTTACGTTATATCGAGGTATGACTGTAATTACAATCCCTAGCTGTTGCTAGGACATGGCCAGAATAGTCTCGACTGTAGAAAGATGTATCGATCTTGTCTAGCAGCCCAAGTCAAGCTTGAACATTCTGGGACTGTTTGGATAGCATTCGAGAAGAAGGCACCCCTCATTGAATGGTACAGGTCGGACTCGATTATCCGGAGACTGGATTATCCAGGATTCGATTGTCCGGAATTTTAGATTCGATTATCCGGAATTAGTATTTTGATATTCTTATTTTCAGTTTTTATGCATAAATTTGAGATAATTTATTATTGCAATGTACAATATGAATTGTTTGACAGTTTTGGATGTAGGTAGGAATATGGGGTTTGAAAAAAAAAGGGTTTTTTCTGTATGCTGGTCAAAAAAAATATTTTTATCTCAGGAGCCCTTATGTTCCTAGAAATAATTTCTAGATCCGGAGCCACTACCATAATGTCGAAAATTCAACCCTGAGGCATTTGAAAAACATAAGGCTTGCTTCAAAATAAGTCTTTAGTTTACTTTCTAAACATTCCAAGAAATAAAAATTTTCAATATTTTTGTTTTGATAAAAACGGAATAAATTATAAAAGGAATCGGAACATACCTGTAGTGCATGAGTTTTAAATGATTTTACCAAACCGGAGGCCGCCATATTGGATTTCAAAATGGCGTCGGACATTTTCGTCATTCCCTCATCGTGCCCGTTCCTAAAATACCCATATTGCATGGGTTTACAACAATTCTTACACTCTTGAAGCCGCCACCATGGATTGCTAAATATGGAATTTAGTTAATTTTCTTTACGCATCGTCCAACAATTTTTATTTTATAATATTATCAATTGATAAAGATAGAATTATATTGTTATATGAGAGATGTTGTACTGATAGTATCATCATGAGATTTTTTTGGGATAGGGATACTATCACTCTATCCTCTATCTCTGATAGAAACCATTCTCTCAGTGATACTATCAGGATAGACAAGAAGTGATAGTATCATCTGGCTAAACTGATAAGTATCAGTTGTCTATCAGATAAATGATAGTATCATCGACTATCTGATAATTTTGATGCTTGAACCTGGAATCGAACCAAGAACCTTGCGATCGATAGGCTCGTGCGCACTCCCCTCGTCTATCGACGCCTTGATGTGGGGTGATGCTAAAACGATACATAATGCTTTCGTATTGCAATAATCGTTCCATCTTTTTTAAGGCAAAATGTTTGAATTTCTATAGCCCAGATCACCGCGTGTAGAATTGATGCGCAATAAGAACAAATCAAGAGAATCGTGTTCGACCATTCCCTCCTCCGCAACGGTCTTTGTATGAAAAAAAAAAAGTTTTGTGTTTGATCCACAACGTTTGAGCCTACTCCCCCTCCTCCTAGAGCATTACGTAATTTGTGGACGGCGCCTTCTTCTGCACAAATTTAGTGGCGTTGTGTATTCAATATGACGCTCAGCCATTCTATTTATAACTGCAATGCTGTTCTCAGTGTAGTCTGTATTTTTCTGCATTGGCCCTTTCAACAAGTAGAACATAATGAGTGACGTTTAAATTCAGGCATTGTCAACAAATACGAAAAGTTACCAATACATAACCTAGTTTTTGTACAGTTTTGGATTGCCGAAGAGAACAATTTAGCTGCCGACAATAGTAATTGCATTGCCGATAAAAGAACAAGTGTCTTGTGACTTTGGCGAGGAAAAATAGATGATTTAGAGAACAAAATAGTGTTTTATGCATAAAAATTAATAAATAAAGAGTGCTCAAGTGTAGTTCAGGTGTCTCCTGCTAATTGTTGTGCTTCATTGTTCTGTATAATTGCCTTCTTCAAAGTTCAGCTGCTTAGGCTGCCGACAATACGTAAGTTCCCCTATTTGAATATTTCTTAGCAACTTTTCAACTGTTATACAAAAATTACTAAGTCAATTATTTTGTGAAATTGTACAAATAACTAGGCAGTACTAATCAATTTAAAAGATTCGGTTGGGATTTGTTTACTATAAGTTCCTGCAACAACTTCAATTGTTTGAATTTTTAAGGTTTGGGTTAAATACAGAACCATTTTCTGAAAACTATCAGAAAATGATTGGATTTCGTCGACACATCGAAATATGCAGAAATTTTAAGCAAAAAAAATGAAAACTCCTAAAAGCCAATTTTGTTTTAACAATAAGTTTCAAACATTTTAGATGGTTGATATATTTTCCAAACATATTTAAACTACTCTAAATAACATTCAGACGCGAGTTGTAAACATTTTGAATTGATAAAATAGTAAAAAACTATACCACGAACCTTTTACTAAATTTCAAAATTACAATCAAACAAGCAGGACTGGCATCAACTCGCACAATGCGCTCAAAGAGCAGAATTTAACCAATGCATAAAGACGAGACAGACGCGCGCAAAGTGTAACAACACGAACACAATGAGGGCGCGCAGTAGGGAAGAGAGTGATAGCGATTACGCAAAGAGTGATGCTGACGGAGTGTGTTGGCAAAAGATGCTCAAAGTGTACACAATTTGGCTCTTTTAACGTTATACCATGGGTATTTTCAGAATAAGAACAACGAGAAGATGAAGGAAATCAATGTCCGACGTCGTTTTCGAATCCAAGATGGCGACTGCCGGTTTGTGAAAATCACTTCATCCACCCGACGGCTCCGTTTCAAAAACTCTCCCATATTTTCCAATAGAAGCTCGCCCCATTTAGTACACTACTCAATGAGCCACACAAAAAGTGTGTGTTCACCATTTTTCTTTAACACATTTTGTCGAAGGCTGCATTGCAGTAAGAGTAGAAACACAAAGAGGCGTCAAAGAGGTAAGAACCGGTGAGAAAGTGTAGCTGCCGCACTGCACTCACATTCATTATAAACACAAAGTGTAAGCTCTTTGTTTTTTCCCTGTTTGCACTGAGGAGATGCCAGCCCTTCAAACAAGTAGGATTTGGACTGATTTGAAGGAATAATTGTCAAAAAATCTTAATTTTATGGATATAACAAAAAAAATCGTGGTGTTCCCAACAAAGTCAAACACTTTCGTTAGCTAAAATTTTCTGCTAGTAATCCGTGAAGTGAACACAAAAATCCAAAAATAGGGTAGTAAAGTAAAGAACTTTCATGATACACTTTGACATATGGATTCCCCTCAACCGGATGGTCTCAAACATTGCAATACTAAGTACAACGCACATTGTGGCTAAATATGAGTCCATTATCTTAATAACACTTTGTTCAAGTGAATCTTAATGGGATTTTTTTTTATTACCGTATGGGTTTGGGCCGAAGGGTCTCAGATTTTCATGAAACTTTTTCCACAGGCAGGGCTCATGGATATATGAATAAAAAAAAAATGAGAAAAATTCAGGGTCGCCTTTTTTTCCGGAAAACTTAGGTGGAAATTTTTTGTTTTCCCTTGACACTACTTACTTTGAAAAATCATAACTCAAGAACGAAACATCGTAGAAACTAAGTTTTTATATGAAAATTTAAGCAAATTTTCTCAAAAATCCAAAAAAAAAGAACTGGAAAAAGTTTTTCACAAAATTTTCCACCGTTGGGAAAATTCGTAAAGAAAAGCCGGAAAACTATGCCCGAACTCGTGGAAAATTTTGAAAAAAATATTTTCGAGAAGGTAATTTTATAAGCTTTAATCACTGAAATTTTTGGAATGCACCTTTTTTTCGTTTTTGAGTTATGGCCAATTTTGTAAAAAATGTCCAGATGTGCCATATAAGACTTTTCTTTGAAAAATCATAACTCAAGAACGAAACATTGTAGAAATAATGTGCCAGATGGATTTCGCGGAAAATTATTCGGGCGTGATACAAGATTCCACTCAAAGCCATTACTTTGTACGACCTCAAGTAACAATACATCCATTTGTAATTTATTACAAAGACTTCGATCAAAGTCTTTAATTTTGTTGTAATTGCTGACATAAAAAAGCATAACCACGACATCAGTTTATGCTTTTCAAACAAAACTAATTTCAAGATTAAAAAAAAAAATTCCTGAGCTTGAAAAAATCATTTATCTTTCTGATGGTTGCGGAGAGCAGTACAAAAATAAATCAAATTTCAAAAATGTATGCAAGCATGAAAATGATTTTAAAATTAGAGCAGAATGGCACTTTTTCCCAACCTCACATGGAAAAGGTCCATGTGATGGTATCGGTGGCAATATTAAGCGAATGGCTCGAATGGCCAATCAATTTTTTGACTGGGCTGTGTCGCAAAAGGTGAAAGACCAATTTAAAAAAGATTGGGAATTCATCTATGCAACTGAAAATGACTATTCAGAGGCTGAAAAATTAATTCAGGAGAGATTTTCTAACCTTGTTCCAATTCCTGGAACAAAAAAATATCATTCATTTATTCCAAAAGACGAACGAAGCATTTTTGCGAGTGAATTCTCAGATGCACATGAAAACCATGCTTTGTTCTTAATACTACAAAGAAACGAAAATCTTCTGGTGGTAGCAACCAAAGGCAATCCTCCCGGTTGAAAAAATAGGTAGTTTTAAGATAAAATGTAAGTTATGTACTGAATAATTGAATAAAAAAATTAACGAAAAATATAAAAAGAATCTTATTTGTTCCATAGAAAAGAAAGAATCCCTTGGAATGGCAAAGAAACAGTTTTTTCAGCTTTGCTTAACGGTGTAATGTTTCATGAAAAATATAATCCAATCCGACTTATACTTCATTAAAACCAATCCCATATCGTTTCTTTCAGATCTTTTAGAAAATTTGCAATTGCTTTGATAAAAAAAACCTTGTTTTTCTGATGCTTCGATTGAAATATGGGTTTTCAAAGAAAAGGCTAATATGGTCATTTTTCACAAAATTGACCATAACTCAGGAACAAAAAAAAAAGTACATCCTAAAAGTTACTAGAATTGAAGTTTATAAAGTTTCCTTCTCAAAAATATTTTAATAAAATTTTTCCGCGAGTTCGGGCATAGATTTTCCAGCTTTTCTTTATGAATTTCCCTAACGGTAGAAAATTTTGTGGAAAACTTTTTCCAGTTCATTTTTTTTTTGGATTTCTGAGAAAATTTGCTTAAATTTTCATATAAAAACTTTGTTTCTACAATGTTTCGTTCTTGAGTTATGATTTTTCATAGAAAAATCTTATATGGACATTTTTCACAAAATTGGCCATAACTCAAAAACGAAAAAAAGTGCATTCCAAAAATTTCAGTGATTAAAGCTTATAAAATTACCTTCTCGAAAATATTTTTTTGAAAATTTTCCACGAGTTCGGGAATAGTTTTTCCGGCTTTTCTTTACGAATTTTCCCAACAGTGGAAAATTTTGTGGAAAACTTTTTCCAGTTCATTTTTTTTTTTAGATTTTTGAGAAAATTTGCTTAAATTTTCATATAAAAACTTTGTTTCTACGATGCTTCGTTCTTGAGTTATGATTTTTCAAAGTAAGGGGCTATCCATTAATTACGTAAGGGTTTATGGGGGTAGGGGGGGTTTGAGATTTTTTACGCGCCATACAATTTATTTTGGATTTTCATACAAAAAATCTTATCATGGGGGGAGGGAGGGTTGAAAAAACCCGAAAAATGTCTTACGTAATAAATGGACCGCCCCTAAGTAGTGTCAAGGGAAAACAAAAAATTTCCACCTGAGTTTTCCGGAAAAATAGGCGACCCTGAATTTTTTCAATTTTTTTTTTATTCATATATCCATGAGCCCTGCCTGTGGAAAAAGTTTCATGAAAATCTGAGACCCTTCGGCCCAAACCCGTACGATAATAAAAAAAAAAATCCCCTTAAGTGTCAAGAATGGGGTACTACTTTTCGTTCAAAAATAAACCAAAAATATTCGATTAATGTCTCACTAATTTTAAAAATATTAGTTTGTTAAAAATTAATCCAAAGAATCTTAAGTTTATCTAAAAACTAAAAAATGCTTATCAACTATCATGTTACAGTTTATCTATGGTGGGTCGTGAAAAATAAACCTAACGGTCAGGTGAATCGCGTATTCGAAAAGCTCGAGAACCTATGCTCTAAACGCAGCTATGATGCTTCGTTTATAGATTCTCCAAGAATGCTGTCAGCCCTTCCACTGGAATTCATCCAGAATTTACACCAACAACGAACTTAGTATTGCTTCCAAAATATTTTGGTGTATATTCAGGAATTTTACGAGAATTAATTTGTTTATATTTTTTATGATTTATTCTCTTCTTTGTGCAAAGTTTCATCAGTGAAGATGAAGTGAGAATATGATATTTGAAGAAAGTTTTAACTTTGGCTGCTGGTTGAAGTTTGATCGTAAACTGAAGAGCTGGAGAAATGTAATGAAGTGGAAATAGCTGACCCGAAGAAAATCCCTGATGTCCTATTTTAATCATGGAGTAGTGCTCACAGTGGAACTTTTTCCAAGACAGTTTCACTTTTGCTACTCGCCCAGCCTCAATTTCGATTTTTGGCCATGTATTAGGTTGTATGTACTCCATACATTGATCTGTTTCATAATGTGATGGGAATGTTTTATGTTCATTTCAAAGATCGAGTAATGGCGCTTAAGCCAAGGCTTCATAGGCCAGAGTATTAGGCAGAAATACCTCTGTCCCATCCCAGGAATAGGAAAATTCACTTGGATGGAGTGCGCACTATCATTCCCGACCTAAGTTACTTCCAACGATTCTATCTATCCCCTGAAATGAAACGGTTGGTATGGTTGTCCTCGTTTCTACCTTAAAACAGTTTAGAAATTTTCGTCTATCATACTATTCATGAGTGAATAGTCTGATCGCTGCCAATTTCTAAATTATCTTCAGTAAAAAGTCTGCACAGTGGGCCTGGCCAATTAAATATTTGTGTCATATTACCGATTTGCTGAAAATTTTAATGCTGACAAAAAAAAAATACTGGAAGAAATTCCGGAATCTCCGGAGTGCTTTTCAACGTTGGATGTGCAAGCGCTTAGAATAGAATAGAAAAGGATTCTTATGACTCTTTCATGCGTAATTTACCGATTTCTTTTAGGTGTAACTCCAAGCATTACTTTAAAAGAATCCTTCAGCGATCCACGCCGAAATTGTCTACAATAGTTTCTCTAATAAATTCCTGCTAAGCTTTGTTTGGATCTATTTTGGCATATTCTGTCCAGCCTGCGAGCAGCATCAATGTTTTGACTAAACCAAATTATTAGCGAAGAGTTTGATATAAAATCTAGTTTTCATACATGAATTGATCAGATGTAACGCCATGCTTTCATTTGAGGTGAAAAAAATCTCATGTTGAACTATTCTCGCGAACGCACAAACCAAAAAGGGCCAAAAAAGTAGGGCAAGCCTACTCTAATAATTCTACCAAGAGGTTTTAAAAGAACTTATGAAAAAGTTTCTAGAGTGTTTCTCTTGAAATGGCCTAAATTTCAGAAGTATTTTAGGAACTCGTCCTTTCTCCTCTTTGAGATTTTGAAAGATTCCTCTAATTAGTCCTCAGAGATTTTGACCTGACATTTCAGACAAAAAAAGGGCCCTCGATAGGTTTTTCTGGAGATCTAGAGACTTATAAAAGAAGAAGTACTATTTCACATGCTTGATTGTTTCCTAGAATTTTACTACAAATTACTCTGGGGATACTCTCAGTAATTTGTTCTAGTGGTTTAAGCTGCAGACAGTGTTTGGATTTTAATCCGAATAAGCCGATCAACCCATATGCGGAGAGTGTAACAGTCCGTGGCAGATAGCAATCGGAGAGCCCTATGAATGTTGCTTTTCACTATCTCGTTTGGTGTGTGACGTGCAGTGTTGGTATACTCACACTCGAATCTCCAGCATTGAGTTCTCTCGAGAGAGCAAACTCATTTGAAATCTGCTTCGCAAAACTCACACATGACGTTTTGATGCAAGATCATTACAATAGAAACGTTTATTATATTTCTAGCAGAAAAACAAAGTATGTGTGCTCTGCGTGCAAAAATTGTGAATATACAAGCCAACGAGTCAAACGGATGAGCCAACTCATGCATAATTTTGTGGTTGCTGAGTTGCGTGACTTACATCTCAAGCATGAAAAATCTCAAGCACGAGAAATGACAAATTGAGATTTTCGCATCGCTGGTGACGAGAGAGTGTTCAAGAGCAGCGACTCTCACAGACTACAACGATATCGAACCATTCGGGTGATTTATGTTTTGCATAAAATCGGTAATAACTTTCATATTTTCTGTCAATGCAACCTCAAACAACTTGATTTTAATCTATTGGATTATTGAACACTATTTTGGTAGCAAACATAGCACAGAAAAGGGAAAATATTCGCCTCTGTTTCTGGATGAGGATGAGATTGTATCAGCGAATGTTACAAGTGTTGACACACAGTGATCGGCGCCAAACGGTGGGTGGCCTTTTTTCTTTCGTGGCTCGTTACCTTCCACGAACGATAAATGTCATGCGCGTTGTATGAATGCAGGCGGATAAATGGGATAAAATTATGGCTCGTGTGTCAATGATCGTTAAATTTTTCAAATCATGGCTGCAGAAAAAAATATAAACAAAGTTTTGGAAATTTTTAAAATGTTTTTGAGGAGTTTCTTGTGAAGTCCCTAAAGGAATTCCTGGAGGAATTTTCAGATGATTTTTTCGAAGAATGTTTGGTGGTTATATTACTTTAGCTTGAATCTTTACATTAACTGGAATAAGTTCTAATAGAATCCGTAAAGATATTAGGGGTCGTACACAAATTATGTCACGCTCCAAGGAGGGGAGGCGTAAGGCATAGCGTGATAGCGTGACGAGGGTCAAAAATATCGAGCGTGACATAATTTGTGTACCATTCCTTACTAGTAAATCAAAAAAGGATAACCTGCAATATTTTGCAATATTTTGAGGAATCATTTTAAACCATTCGGAGGAATTTTCCGAAAGAAATTTGATTCGATATTTTCAAAGACGAATTCTTAGAGAATTAATAACAGAAGAGTTTTTGGTCGAATCCTTGGAAAATTCCAAGAAGGAATCATTCCTACACGAATTTTGAACCGTCTTTTCGAAGATATGAAAAAATCTCGAAATCTATAGGAATTTATTGCAAAACACTCGTTAAATTGAAAAGTTGGCTTCAGAGTAGGAGGCGGCTTATTTTTTTGAAAATTCTGAAACCCCAAATGTTGTGCGCTCGTCTGAATTTAAATCACATAAGAAGAGAAACCACAGAGTTCGAGCCAAATATATAAGGATTTAGAGGTGGCGCAAGTGACTTATATGTGAATTTTCAAGTTATAAAATATGACGTTCAGTGAAGTCTTCATTACTATGTTATTTTGTAACCAATTTTAAAGTTTGAATTTATGAAAGTTTGTAGAACGTCAAATAACTCTAAAATCAAAATTAGCCTTGGTTTAAAACAGTTTTCTACATTTTTTTCTTCATTTTACCAAATTAATATTATCTTTGTTTGACCATAACTTCATAAATGCTCAACCGTTTTCAAATCTTTCTTTTGCTTCTGAAGCTTATTTAGTTGTTTTCACATACTGTATGCAAGACATTTAATTTATTTTTTTGGACTTAGTTATTCAATCAAAACTGCCCTGAAACATGATTTTTTAAATACAAAAATCAAATTTCTTAAGATTATCAATTTTTTGCCGGAAGTTACATTTTTAGTATTGAACTGAAGTTTTAAGATAGTTGATAGTTGAATAGTGCCAATATATTTTTGTATTGAAATTGTTTAGAAAATATTGCTTAGACCTTTTTGCATGTTTAACAAAATGAGAAAACCCAGTTCTGCTTTAGTTTTAAGGTATAACTGGGCTGTTTTTGAAACATTTAGTATTTTTCATCGGAAATTCATGTGTTTGAGCAGTATTTGTCAAATAAATAAGTCAAAACATTATTTTAGTTATGTGTGTTGCATTCACAATTTTAAAACAAATAAATTTGCTTCGAAAACATGAAAAAATGCTTAAAATCGAACTCATGAAATTATGGTCAAACAAAGTTTTTTTTAGTTAAACTATTTTTAATTCTAGAAAAATTTGATGTTCTACAAACTTTTCACACATTTAGAGAATGCTCAAAGCTTTGTAATTTGTTAGAAAATAAAAAAGTAAGAACGTCATATTTTATAACTTGAAAATTTGTACCTCTAAATCGTAATATTTTTGACTCAAACTTTGAGGTTTCTCTTTTTATGTGATTCAGAAGAGCACACAACTTTTAGGTTCTGAGAACTTTAGAAAAATAAGTCGTACCCTACTTCAGAGGTTCCCTGGAAGATTATATTAAACTTTGTATTGCTGTTCGCATTTGAGATGCAAATCTCGACTAAACGTCCACCAAATGCGGTAACACAAAACAATCAAAGGACACATAGCAACGATAGAATAAATCACCGCCGCCTCAGCAAGAAAAATCTATCTTTGACATCGCATTTCGTGTGAAAAATCTTACTGCGTTTGGTGTTCCCGCATTTGATATTTGCATTTCAAATGCACACAGCAATAATATCGATTTTTGGTTTCACTACTAATGGGGATTTCAAACCGGAAGCTCAGATCTGAACATGAATTTGAACCAGAAATAAGAGTTTCCTTGTAAAATGTCTTCGACAATTCAACAGCAACATCAATATTTGACGGCAGGTTTGAGTAAAAATGGCGTGAATGAACGGATCAGAGTAAAAATACATCATATAGTTAGCATTGAGACGAAAGCAGGAGCTTGTATTTGAAAGGATTCATAGATTTGTCTGTACCAACTAGGAAAGTGAAGGCAATCGATTAGTATCCAGAGTGGCAAGTATCACCAAAGCCCTAAAAACAGGCTGCGTTGTCGCAGCAGCAATAAAGCGGGCGCAAAAGAGATATCTTGCGTAGGTATGTTTTGCACACTTGACAAATATAAGATGAGCCAGTGAGAGTCCTATTTCGGAAACGTGGAGAATTTTGCGATTACAAACAAAAAACCACAGATTTCGAAGACCGGAAGCCAGAAGTCCTGCAGTAATGCTAATGTTATTGAAATTATGCATTTTAGCTTGGAAATTGGTATACATAAGAATAGGAGTAGTAATAGGAATAGGAATATGAAAAGGCTAGGAGAAGAAATAAAAATATGAATAGGAATAGGAATAGGAGTACGAGTAGGAATAGGAATAATAATAAGAATAGGAAAAGGAATAAGAATTAGGAATATGAATAGGAATAGGAATAAGAATAGGGATAAGAATAAGAATAGGAAAAGGGATAAGGATAAGGATAAGAATAGGAACAGGAATAGGAATAGGGATAGGCATAGGAATAGAAATAGGAATAGGAATAGGAATAGGAATAAAAATAATAATAGGAAAAGGAATAAGAATAGGAATAGGAATACAGTCGCCTCTCCACATCTCGATATCGAAGGGACTATCGAGATATGGAGAGATCGAGACATAGAACAATTTTTTGATGAGTACTAGATTGAAAAACACTTCGTTGTCAAGAAAGTAATACACAAACAGATGTCATTTTGCGTTCCTAATTTGTTATGAATCCCAAAACTTTGGTCTAGTAACCTTCGATATTGGTCATATCGACATACGGAGAGAAAATTGAGAATGAAAAATCAACAGAAACATATCGAGATATGGGGATATCGAGATAAGGAGGATACCGAGATATGGAGAGTGAAAATGTATGCAGACTGAAGGGACTTATGAAATCATCGACATAGGGAGAGATATCGAGATGTAGAACATCGAGATGTGGAGAGTCGACTGTAGAAATAGTAATGAGAATAGAAATAGAAATGTAAATAGGAATATAAATAGTAGTAGGGATAGGAATAATAATAGGAATAGGAATAGAAAAAGTAATGTGAATAGGATTAGGAATTAGAAGAAAGAAGAGAAAATACTTAAGAGAAACCGTTTTTTTATCAGCAATTGGTCATCAATCTTGTGATATTCGTCACACGTAGCTATTGAACCAACCTTGCGCAATATTTTAAAAAAGTAAAATCATAGAAAAAAGAGATCGCTACTCACCTCCAGCTTCACCGAGTAGTCGTCGATTAGCTTCTCCTGCTGCTTCTTCAGCTCTTCGTTCTTCTCGAGGAGGGCCTTGCCGAGTTCGGCCGCCAGCAGCAGATCGGCCTCCTTCTGGTGCAGCTGGGCCCAGACATCCTTATCGGAGATCTGACCGCTGTCGGGTGGCCGCGTCTCCATGTCGATGATGTAGTCCTCGAGCGTCGGCTTGGACCTGCTGTGCTTATCCATTCAGGAGGAC
This sequence comes from Aedes aegypti, assembly GCF_002204515.2. Classification (NCBI taxonomy): domain Eukaryota; kingdom Metazoa; phylum Arthropoda; class Insecta; order Diptera; family Culicidae; genus Aedes; species Aedes aegypti. The sequence goes on along the minus strand of NC_035109.1, from coordinate 45,951,838 downwards.
GCCGCACGAGGATCGGAACAACAGTGAGAAACCAATTTTGTCAGGGCCGGAGTTCGGCACGTGTGTACACCTCTAGGTTAGGGTTTTTTTTTTGTGGAACTCTAATTTTGAATCTACGGTTTCACTTTCACGGAATGATGGCGATGGGCGAACGAGTAGGAAGGTTAAATGAGATGCTGAGGTACAGTATTAGTCACACGTGGCATCCGATTCGTTTGAGTGGGTTATGATGGTTTGTGGTTTATTAATTCAGGGCATCCGCAGCGAGTGATGTGTACCGAATTTCTTCACGCTCTCATTTTTTGTTTCTCCGAAACGTCTCTCGGCGATGCATCAGCCGTTAGCTGTTCAAACGCAACGGCATGCTTCTATTCATTGAACGAAACCGAAAATACCCGACGACGCCTACTGCGGTTGAATCACTTCAGCACTGTCAACACTTTTGAGTTAAGCTTTTCTTCATCACTGCACACTTCCTGAAACTGCCAAATTTAAGCTCCAATCAAATTTCAACTTGCTGAAAAAAGAAATCACTAAACCCATCGTCTTACTAGCACCATCTCTAAATGTGCGTCCCACGCTTTCTTCCTGCGTTTTTTCTACCGGTCATTAATTCATAAAATTTAGATACCACCGCTGTTGATGAATGAGCCATACATATTATGCATTTTTGTTTTCCTGGCTCTCATCATTAGCGCACTTGATTATTCACTATCCAAACAACAAAAAAAGAACATCAAGATCAAGACTTTTTATCGTCGCTGATGGAGATAAAAGTTTTTCTTATGGGTACTTGCGATATCAATGAAAGTGCAATTTTTCGTTTTCTCATCGCATCCCGCTTGCCGAAGATGCATAACCATCGAGGAGCCGTAAAACGTCTTTTCATGCATTTTCCGCGCATCGCACAACAAACAGTCTATCTACCGAAGCTAAAGGTCTCTATCATTTTCTCCCCGAGACACCGCGTCTGATGGGATCGAATCGAATGGCGGCTCTAGGTTACTGTATTCAGTTTTTTTTTTCTAATGCACAATAAAAGTTTGCTGAATGCATTTTTTCGGCATGCTTTCTGACGGCGCGATCGTATCGGTGGAAAGATCCGAGTAGGCGATGTGTTGCTTGAGAGTGCGGTTGCGTACAAGATTGAGTTACGATCAGCAGGCGGTGCACGGTAGCAGTGTTGCCAGATTGTTAGAGGAACGATTCTTTAGATTTGACAAAGCTATTGTAAGGACAAATACACGCATAAATACGGACTCGCCAAAAGATGTATTGCAACACTCAGTCGAATATTGAATCACCCCCTAAAAAGTTTAGCATTGCACTATGTTTTATTCTGTTGATTTCATGCGCTTTTTGAATAGTGCCCAAAAAGTTGATTTTAGCGGTATAGTTTGTTCGGAGAAGTTTTTTGGTATATTAAAGCGCATCTTTTGATGCAACGAAATTAGTGATCAATCCACCTAGCATGAAAGAGAGAAAAACTATTTTTTCAAAACATTTAGATAGACATATGGTGTCTTCGGCAAAGTCGTAGGATTTGTAATTTGAAACAACTTTGTCGAAGACACGATTTTTATACCTCTTATACTTTTTGAGATATAGGCCGTTGTATGTGAATGGCCCCTAAAAATCATATTTTTTATCATAACTTTTTTCCAGAATGTTTAACATTTTTTGTTGGTTCTACAAAGTTGTTTCACATGAAAAAAACTTTCGAAGTAACAAAATTATTTATAAATTACTCTTTTTTCCAAGGGGTAGTGTAGGTCCCTATAACTGCCTTCGGCGCAAAATGGCACATACAACTCTTACAAACCATGAAAGTACCATATCTTCCCTTTCGGCAGTTGATAAAATCTTTTGTCTATAAGCGTCTTTTACTATCTAACAAACAAGCCTTATTGAAACGAATTCGACCGATAATATTTTCACTTTAACAGATAGAGAGGTGCGATGTTCAGCAAAAACACGCGTTTCAGGATATCTAACAACTTTGTAGAAGGTATGGAACATGTAAAAAATCTCAGTAAGAAGTTATGAACAAAAAAAGGTTTTAAATGAGTTTTTCCATACAATTTTGTGTACATTCTGTTTAAAAGTTCGTAACGTTCTCTGATAAAGATGAACTTCTGGTAACAAACGCAGGATAAATTTCGACTGAAATTCATAAAGTAGCACAGTGAAGAATTTCTTGACAAATTAAAGGCTAACTTCGAAAAAGACTATCAGTGATATTCCTACAAAAAACGCAGATGATAATTCTTGGATAAGTTCCTCGAGGTATCCTTGGAGAAACTTATTGAAAAAATCTTAGAAGAATAATTCAGAGGACTTCCTGAATGTTTCTCACGAGCAACTTCTAGAGGTATGCAGAAAAATTCCTGATAGAATCTCTGAGAAAATTTTTGAAAAATTTGTAGAGTTGTCTCTGGCATTTTCTCCAGAAATGCTTCCAGAAAACTGTAAAAGGTTTTTTAAGTAATACCTTCGAAAGATTCCTCAAATAACTTCCATAGTAATATGCTTAAAAATACATAGTTTAGTAAATGATTTGGAAGTTTATCTAGGATTGCTATCAAATTTAGCTCTAGTCTACAAAAAATCTTTCAAAAAATCCTTCAAGAGTCCTCCAGAAATGACTCCAAACTTCCTCTTGAAGCTCTGCGAAGCATGTTCCCATGGATCATTCCTAACGGAAAGCAAATGCAAACCGAATTTAGTACTACAGTTAATTCTCCATAATTTGATATTGATAGGACCAACGAGTTAGGGGGGAGTATAGAGTTACAGAACATAAAACCAGTGCAATTGCAATCCAAAGGACCAGCGAGTTAAGCCTGATTTGAAAAGGAATCGCTAAAGAAATTTCTTCCCGATTCCTTGCAGAAATTTTTTATAGCGACTCCCATTTGAACTGACATTTCTTTTCAACTGCGTACTGCGATCAGAAAAAAAGCGCACTCTTGATCGATTCCTTGCAGAAATTTTCCATGCATCAAGATAGGCCGAGCAGCAAATCAGGCTTCAAGCGAAGTATGCAATTCAACAGAAAAGTAATCGCCTATCTCGATGTGTGGGAAATTTCTTGCAAGAAATGCTCAAGAAAAGCATTTTTCTTTCATCGCAGTACGCAGTTGAAAAGAAATGTCAATTCAAATGGAGCTCACTGTAGGAAATTTCTTGACTATTTCTTGGGCAGAAATTTTTACTTTTCTTTACCTAGCTTTAGCCATGAAAACCAACTTTTGCTATGGTTCTCTTAATCTACATCCACGGCATAAAAATTAACAAGGCAGGCTCTTTACTGATGTAAATATCAAGTATGATTGTAAACATGTGACGTCACTCCTAGACCACTAGATCATTTTTGCAAATTTGTTCGAGGTGGATAGGAATGATGTCGTCAAGTAGCTGTCAGTTTTCGGAATATATCACCTTCTTAATATAGTACACCGTGCTCTATATCAAGATACGGAATATCAAGAATGGGAGAGTTTACAGTATAGCATCTAATTTCACAATCCCTGGTGGAATTAAATGGTATAGTACTAAAATCGGTTTTCATTCATTTATAGGTATTCCCCTAAACAGCTCTAACATTTATTGTTCCTACTGAAGATTCTTCGAGAAAGACCCACAGAAAAATATTTGGTGAAACCTGGGAAGGGGAAACTGTCACGAAATGTCTGTACGTCAAGCTGAGGCTAGTTTCTGCTGTCACGAACTGTCACTGTGAGCCGGGATCTGAAACATTGAAAAGAAAAAAACATGATTAAAGCGTGTTATTGATCGAAACATATTTATGAATTTCATCAAAGGAGACACAAAACGAATGAGTATCAATTCATGCACATTTAAAAGTAATTCACGAGAGCACTTTTGACTCTTTCCAATAAAAATGAAAATTTAATGCTATGAAAACTATGGCCCTTTTCCCATGTTTGTCCGGAAATAACGAAGGCACACAACAACAACAACAAAACTAGCTATTTTGATTAAAGCTAAGCATGATGTTTTTCTCAAGAAAAGTATAGAAATTCCTTGACTGAGTGGGTCAAGAAATTTCTTACAGAGAGCCCCATTTGAAATGACATTTCATCTCAACTGCGATCAAGGAAATTATGTTTTAGGAAGAAATTTTCCACGCATCTAGATGGGTGATTACTTATCTTGTCAACTGCAAACCGCAAAGTTTTTAAAGAATATAGAAAAAATCCCTGGCACAATTTTTATAAAAAATCTCTAGAGCAGGTTATGGGGAAGAGATGTATCTCTATATGTATCATTCTTGAAAATTCTCCACAGGGATTTTCAAAATTTTCTCCTGAAATTCTGAAAAAATCTTACTTAAATCATCCTAAGAAACGCTAGACAAATACCCCTTAAATAAGTACACTTTTTAAGAGGAATACTTGAAAAAAAAAAATCCCACAGCAATTGATGAACGAATCCTAAGTGGGATCTAAGGATGATTTCTGTATAAATTCGATTAGGATTACAAACCCTGTGAAAACTCAAGAAAGAATGAGTTTTTTTGGTGTCGAGGAAAAAAGTTGCGTGCCATTGTTTGTAGATTTTCTCGAAGGATTTGCTGGAGAAGTAAAAATTATTGGTAAACACATTTTTCGAGAAATATTTTGAAGTTAAGATATTTGTGGACAAATTAATGAGCGGTAAATGTTAGGAGGAATCACTAGAGAAACTCCTGAAGAAATTCTTGGAGTGGTTTTTGATCAAATTTTTTATATAATATATTAGGAATCCCTTAAGAATTTTTGGAATATTTCTAAAAATTCTAGGAAATTTCTATTATGGCTTCTTGAAAAGCTCTCAATGGAATTGCTGAAGATGTCTCTGAATAATTCTGAAGGGAATTTACCAAATGAACGTATGCAGAAATTCTTTCGAGTGACGGAATCTGGATCAATTATGTCCGGTTCACGATGTGCGGGTGAAAAAAAAAGAATCAAAGTGCATCAGCAGTGTTTGATTCAACAAATCTGTCGCATAATCCTGTGGAGCGAGCGACGAAATCAGAATCGTATCTTGTTCGCGTAAAGTTCAAAAAGTATCGGTCATCTACGTTTATGCTCTCGTATTGATTTCAGATTATATCTTCATCGTTTACCTAAATGTATCCCAAGGTATTTAAAAGGGAGGTAATCCAATATGTCAGATTTACCATTCCGCAATTTCGAAATGTCAAGTGACAGCTAGCAAGTTTGTTTTGTTCATTAACTATCACTACATAGAAACAACATCCCATTAAACTTTATTATTCAGCATGGTTCGCTTATCAGGCACATAACTTGACCAGTTCTCGGTTTCATTTCACTAAGTCGCTTCATAATTCACAGATTATCAGGCGCAAAATACGTATTGAATGTTCCTTTAGACATCATCGACGATTCCTCACCACCTTTCAAGCTTATGATAACACTCAACAGTCCATTCAAGTTTGACGGATCGCTGTAGGGGAAGACGGGGTAAGAGCGCCCACCGGGGTAAGCCGGACTACCTTCAGTTTGGCATGATAATGGCGGTTTTCTTAAAAGTTCACCAAGTACTTTCCATAAACACAAGATTTTTGACATTCCGAACCATTTAGGATGATATTTACATAAAATTTGTCATAACAAATATCAAAAACAAAGTTTCTGCTCGTCGATATTGAATTTGATCTAAATATAACATATGCTCACTTAAGCATTTGGGAAGGGATTTTTTTGTAAAAATATAACAAATAATCCGTCCATGCATCAACAGAAATGTGAAATATGCTTCAGTGAAGTGAAATATGAATTGCGAATATTAAGCTTTGAAGTGAGGCCCTAGTCGTGAAAATTGCGCAAGCGGGGTAAAACCGACCACTGTTGACGGGGTAAGACCGCCACTCCTAATTTATACCAAATAAAATGTCTAAAACATTTGTAAATTTGTAACTACGATTTACATTACTATTCAAGTAAAAAGAATTCAATTTTATTATAAATACAAGCCAAATCTGTATATTTTTCCAAAATATGGGTGTCTCAAGGTAAAAATAAGTAAACATTTATTTTTTTTAATTAATTCACCCTAAAAATGTATCAATATCCCAGTAAATCAATGTAGAATTCATAAAACTATATGCTTTTCATAATCTTAGGGAACTGATTTTTTTTTTCGCAAAATTGTGTTCAAAAATCGTGGTGGTCGCTTTTACCCCGTGGGTGGGCGGCTAAGTATAATCATGATAAGACATCACTTTTTCAAGCGTCAAGAAATAAATATTTTTTACAAATACAACGCCTGTGATATTTTTTGATCATGCCTAAGGTTTCAAAAACCGTCATGCTGCGTCGAAAAAGGATTGACTATTTCTTGATTTTGACATATGAATTAATATGCTTAGGCGGGTGGTCTTACCCCGTCTTCCCCTACTCTTTTTCACGGCATTCTAGATTTTGCTCCATTTACTTATGTGCCATACAATTTTGAGCAACTGCAAGGTCTTTATTTCGTCTTGGTCTTAAATGATATGATTTTCGAAAACTTTGTCTTCGAGAAGTTGTTTTACTCCCAAAGCTATCATGAACAACAAACAAAATTATTGCAAGAACTATCTACTTTCAAAAAGACGAGTGGTTGAAAAACAGGGCTATGGACCACTACCCAAGGGGTGGGACAGCTTACTGATCTTGAGCTAGATCATGAATTGCTTTAGAGCAACTCTGAGCAACTCAACTCGGTCGTCGTTATGTGCACATAGCAACCGTAAATGTTGGATAGTTTGTTTCGAAGTGAAAAGTTTTCGAATCGTGTTGTATGCAGCCGATAGCCCTTGTTAGTGGTCTTTTGCTGAATGAAAACGCTTTCTTTCAGCTTTGACTATGTACTATGTGAACAATTAGCAAGGATTCTGTTGCAGTGTCGTGACAACTTTGCCACTGATTAACTGTTAGCATTCTCTTCGCATCGTTGCGTTGATATAAAAGTACTCACAGAAAAAATACAAGCCCTTGAATTAGTTGCTTTAATGGAAAAAAAATATGCGGCTAGTACTCGTACTCGTCGGCCTGGGGAAGCATTTAATCTATCATTTGATATAAGAAAGTAATACGTTTCAAATACTACTCAAAAGCTTTGTAGCTAGTTATTTATATGAATTATTTTTAATTCTATTTCATCTCTGTGGCTGTCCGTTGATTACGTACATAAGATTTTTGATTGGTTTTCAACCTTTCCTCCCACCATGGTAAGATGGTTTGTATAAAAATTGCAATAAAGGTGTATGGCGCGTAAAAAAAATCTCAAACCATCCTCCCCCCATAGCCCCTTACATGTATGTTCTCTGCATTCTACAAAGCATGAAAACATATTAAGTTAGTCAGGAACATCACTTTGTACTAATAAATTGGTAAATTCAAGTGTTGCACATTTTTCTGTAGCGATTATCCAATCCCACTCCTTCCGATATTTGTTGGTAACATAATCTTGCATATGTTACAGCAAATCAAACGATAGGAAAAGTGAATTTGCTGATCCCTAAGCTATCTGTGTTGCAATGATAGATTTTCACGAGGATTTCTTTAAATTTGAGCGAAAAACTGGTTTTTCATTTTTGATGATTACTGATGATTGAATGATGGATTCTTGAGCCTTAAACAACCTTTCTCATATCCAAACCCACACTGTTTTCTTGTAGAAGTGCAGAGGACTTCTCGGCTTCCATAAAGCAAGTTACACGTCAATATTTGCCTCCCATCCTCAAATTGACCTGCATTCGGGCGCTGACGGCGCCGTTGTTGTTTGTTGTAATAATGATAGAACCAGTATTTACACATATGAGACTGTTACTAAGCCTGAGTAACGTCTGTTGGTTCCTTATATAAGTAATGCTGTTCTTGCAATAACGGAGTAGCAACCGCAGGCGGTCAGTCATGCTCATGAAAGTATGCAGGAATTATTTCTGTTGAATTTTTCTGGATTAATTTGAGGACGCACGTTTAGATAAATTATTGTACACTCCTCTACAGTATAGTTAAAAAATACCTCTACATTGTTTCGGGACATTTTTGCCTCCTTTCAACATATTTTCCGATTTTATCATTAGCATTCTCAGCTCTATTTTATAGATTTCGCTAAGGAGCTTAATCTTACCCAGAATACCGCATTTTTTTTTGTTTAGAGAGACTTTACCCGGAAGGGGCATTTGTCTCTATTGAATACTTTATTTGAAAAACGAACATTTTGTAACTGTTACATATTATATGCGCTGGAAAATTCCTATCTTTTTCGTAAAGTTAATGAGTTTGGTTTCAGTCGTTTTTTCATTCTGAAGAATTCTTCGTAGCTCGTTGTTAACTCCTAGTTCTTGACGCGCTGCGTTATACGACTGGCATGATGCCAACACATGATAAACGGGCAGGTTGCGGTCACAGAGAGTGCATTTTTCACGAGGATTTTTCTCAAAGAGGTAGCGCTTCAAAAACCAGGCGTGACCAATACGAAATCTTGTCAAGACTATTTGCTCCTTACAGTTTGATTGGTTAATCCATCTTCCAACGTTTGGTTTTACTATTTTCAAATTATTTCGAGGCGCAACTGGTTTGTGTCTGCCGCAGTTAGCTGCATTGTCCGCTTCTTCATTTCCTGGAATCCTAGAGTATACCGGTATCCAGCAAAACCTCAAGTCTTTATCTTTTATCACTTTTTCGATTTTTTGCTTGTACGAATTTCTTGATTTCCCTGACTCCAACGCTTGAAGTCACTGAATTTTACAGACCTGGTTTTAGCACGATGAGCTGCATGGGCCAATACTGCAACTTTCGCCGTGAACACTGAACATTGTTCAGGAAGACTTTGCTCAATTCTAAGGCCAGGTCCGATAACTCCATATCCCACCTTTCCTTCTTTAAGTGAGGCCTCTGTGTACCAGTGGTCAAAGTTTTCATAATTTTCCGAAACTAGCCGGCGGGAAATATCCTTGGCAAGATAAGGTGTCTGTCCAGCTCTGACTTTTGATTTTACGTTCCAGTCTATAAAAGGTTTTTTCTTGTTCCGCTCTGTTCAACATTGTGTGCAGTTTACTTAATTTTGGTAATGGTTTTCCTGTTAGCATATGGAATAAAGTATCGGCTTTGACCCGGAGATTGCTTGATTCGCTTGCAGATTTTTCAAGAGGCATCCACTTTCCACCATCAGAGATAGTATTGGAGATGTTTTGAGAGCCCCAGAGGCTGCTCTGATAGCTTGATTGTATACGGGAGAAAGTTTTTCGATATTTACATTTCCTAATAGTTTCATTCCTTAAAAAAGTTTCGAAATTACTTAATTTAGTTTCCAATATACAGCAATGTTTTCCGATCCGCACCTTTCAATATAGCTTTGAGTAGGTTTAGTCGACTTCTGCATTCTTCTTTTACGTGCTTCGTATATGCATTGGAGGTGCATTTCCGGTCAAATAGCACTCCTAGTCAGGCTTGGGAACTGTGATCATAATTTGCCACAGTTCATCGATTCTGCCAGTCAACCAAAACACAAAGCAGCAGCAGCATCAATACCATCAGGTGCTGCGCTGCCAACGTTGGCTGTGGCTTGTGTGTGGCTTGACTGTTTTTGTCTCTCCACTACGACCGTTTTCGGGCAGCCATCTCGGGATAAATGACTGAAAAAAATGTTAAATAATTCAATCGCTAATATATCGCTTGTGTTTTCAACTAATTGAAATCTATTAGCTCTAATAGCAAGACCACAATCACTCGGTTGCGATACATATGCAAAAGTTCAATTTCATGCTACCTTTATCGAGCAAAAATGCAAAACCCCGAAAACCGGAAAAATCGTGTCACCACTGTGCTCGGAGAGTCATTTCGCATTCGGGTTTGAAAAAACGTTGCGAAGAAGAAGATTACAGTTTTGAAGAGACGTGACATTTTTTTGTTTTGAACGGTCATGGCTTGCTTTGGATTTTGTCGAGGTGGTAAATGTTTGCTACAGTACATTTCCCATCCCTGCTCCTAGTATTCTTGTTACCTTCGGTTTATCTAGCTCATTATCGTTCAAAAGGGATTTTGGCGTCCTCAAGATGCCATCTACGGTGATGCATTAGTTTGCAGCAGTGCATTGAAGATGATTTATTAGAGGATAAGTCGAATTTGATATCTGGAGCCCATCTACTAGATTAACCGCTTTTTGGAGTCGTTTTCTTAGGTAACTGACACATTTTCCTGCCACTAGTATTATACCGTCTGCGTATAGAAAGACTTGCACATTCTTTGGAGCAACAGAATACAACGAGTTCATAGCCATTAGGAACAGGGAAACTGATCATACAGACCCTTGAGGAACTTTATTTTCCAGGTGTTTAAATTTTGATAGGGCACCTGCAAAACTAACCCTGGCTGATCGGTGCTGAAGAAATTTTTTTCTAAAAAAAAAAAAGACACGGACACCGTCTTTAGCCATTTAACTGTACAGACTGTAACTTAACACTAGACAACGGACAAGCAGGCTCCAATGGTACAGTCGAGAAACATTCCTGACGAAAATTTTCAATGGCTGCAGCGGGAATCGAACCCATATCTCATGACACGATGCGCCTTGACGACACTAACCGCACGGCCACGAATTGTTGAGGAATTTGTTCACGTTTGTTCCAAGATTGTTCTCGATGATAGTTTCTAAGATGTTCCTGTGCCAAACTTTATCGTAAGCCTTCTTTGTGTCAAGGATGACTACGTCGCAGTGTTCTCCTTTCTTCGCCGCTTCTGTGATGCATTCAGCTAGCTCGGCGAAACAGAAAGTAGTGCCTCACGAATGGCAACAATGGCAAAGAAAGCTGTGGAAGTGCTCATAAGAACACTAAGCTGAGAAGCAGGCTCTGTCTCAGTGATGACGTAATGCCAAGAATAAGAAGAAGAAGAAGACATTGTTGGTATAATCCCCGTAGTGATTGCAAGAGAATTTTCTGGAAGAATACCGGGTGGAAATTCTGCAGTAAATCTTGACAGATTTCCCAAAAAGTCTTGAATAGTTCTAGGGAAGGGTTTCTAAAGGGTTTTCCAGTTGAATCATAAAAACCTTTAAAGAGTTTCTGAAGAAATCGCTATAGGAGTTTTTGGGAACCTTCGAAGGAATTGCTGGTGAAATATTTGGAAAAACACTTCGCTAGAGAAATGGTGAAATTTCTAAATAAATTCTTAGAAGTATCCCAAGAAAAATTTCTAAGCGAATAGATGAAAGAATTCCAGGTGGATTTCGTGGAGAAACATAAAGAGGAAGCTGTTAAAGAATTCCTACAGGAATTTCTAATAGAATTACAATCGTGATTCCTGTAAAATACTCCTGGGAGAATCTTAAGATAAATTCTTGATGGAACTAGACGAATTTCCGAAACGAATTTTTGTTGGAATCACTATAGAAAATTCTGGTAGAATCTATAAAGGCATTTCTTAAAAAAAAAATCCTGGAGGAACTCATGCAGTAGTTTCTGGGTAAATCAGTCAAGGACTTCAAAGTTTTTTAATATATCTCTGGAAGGAATTTTAGAAGAAGTTTTGCTGGTGTCCCTAGTTGACCGGTGTAATTTATGTAGAAATTAACCCGTAGGGGCCTTCCATAGCCGAGTGGTTAGAGTCTGCGGCTACAAAGCAAAGCCATGCTGATGGTGCCTGGGTTCGATTCACGGTCGGTCCAGGATCTTTTTTTTAATGGAAATTTCCTTGACTTCCCTGGGCATAGAGTATCATCGTACCTGCCTCACGATATACGAATGCGAAAATGGCAACATTGGCAAAGAAAGCTCTCTGTTAATAACTGTGGAAGTGCTCATAAGATCACTAAGCTGAGTAGCAGGCTCTGTACCAGTGAGGACGTTAATGCCAAGAAGAAAAAGACCCAGTGATTCACCGCAATAACTCCGGCCACATGAACATTCTTGAGATCCTTTTATAACTTTTAGGAACAAAGTGTAGAACTAGCCCTCGTGTGTTAAAATACACTCAAATAAAGATTTAAAAAAAAAAAAAAACTTTTAGGAACAAGATATGTGTACGAGTATACTGACAAAAAATCATTAAAATCCGTTAAGTATTCGCTGTGCGGTGAGAGTTTTAGTAATTTTTCTTTCACTCAGGTCTATTCCCACTACTAAATGTATATTCAATAGATTTTTTGGACAAATACCTCTAGTAATTTCTGGCGAACCTCTGCAGGGTCCTCTAAAATAATTCGTACATGTATTTAAGGAATCCGTGGAACAATTGTTTGAAGAACTTTCGATGGAATATTTGGTGGAATCTATGGAAGACTGATTGGACGAATTTCTGGTAGAATCTCTAAAAGAATTGCTGTTGGATCCTATGGAGAATGTTTAGAGGGATCTTTGGATGGTGGAATCTCTGGAGAAATACCTGAAGGAATCTTAAGGAGAATTTCTGGTGCAATTCCTGGTGGAAATCCAGTAAAGTTTGTAGAATAATTTCAGGCAGAATTCCTTGAAATGATGATATGAAAGAGAGGATGAATTTCAACAAATTTTAATGAACTGTACTGAGAAGCCAAATCGAACGGTCGGTTACGGATGTTCCGTGGGGTCTGTTCGACATTTGTCGACATTAAGTCATTTGAGACATTGCCATAACAGGGCTTGCAGCAGGTCTCTTTTTAGAAACTTGGTATCTATTTTAAGGCAAGTCAATTTTTAACGGAAGGTCTCGAAAGCCCCCTTTTTACCAAAATGGCGTTAAAAGTCACTTTTTTCCTTATTTTGCTTGCAGTGAATCCTGCTGATAAATTTCAAAGGTTCTAGAGAATCCTTCAGTACGCGATTATTTTACAGATTCTTCAAGATTTTTTTTTTCAAATTTCTTCAGATATTTCTTCTGGCATACTTTCAGGGACTCCTCCAGAAATCCCCCAGTAATTCCTCCACTATGTCACTTAGAAATTATTCCATCAGTGTTTCCAGAGATATATAGAGAAATGTCTTCAGAGTTTGCAGCAGCAAAAAATTCAATATCGCAATATTTCTGATGAATGCATGAAAATGTCAATTATAGTTGTAATCCAGAAAAATGTTGGCAATAACTGATAATCCCTTGAGCAAAAAATAATTTCTGTAGATATTTTCCGTAGAAGCATGGAAACGTGGAATGTCTCAAAATTCCGTAGAACTACGGAAATTTCCATAGATCTGGCATCACTGCCCGGTAGTGAAGCAATGAAAATTACAAAGCAACCTGCGCCCACCTTCATCACCCAGTGCAGCAACAACGCCGCTGCTGTGAAGGTTGATCGCGGCAAGGCCTGCTATGTTGCTGGTGCCGGGTACTTCGGTTTTATGCATTAGGACGATTGTTGCCTTACGAACAGGTGAAATTTCGCTGGTACTGTGTTGCTATGCGTGCGTGAGTGACTGAACGCATTATGGTCGGAAAAGTGAATCACATTGTGGGCGAAAGTTCGCGTTGTAAGCCGAGATCGGCTGGAACTAATGTAAAACGGTTGCATACACATCGGTCTAACACGCGTGGTTAGTTGTTGCACTGCCGAGGCGGGAAGTACGGTGGATTTTTTTTTTTACTATTACCAACTAATGCGTACTGTTGTATACATTTGACGCTCTGATTGTTACCCGTTTGATGGTAGATTGTTTTTTTAGCGTTGTCGTCACGTTACTGCCGCTGTTTTTGAATTCCTTTATGGGCTATGATTGCAGCCGAAATTTGATGCTCAAAATTGAAAAACAAAAGCATTATCAAACATGTTTGGATGGAGCGGGGATTTTCAAAACATCCGATTGTGGAGTAATGTTTCATGGAGCAGAACTAGTGGTTCATTATGGGAAGAAATGTAAGCTTGACGGAATCAACAGCTACATATTTGTTGTTGGCATAAACTCATCAAAAGGGTTTGAAGGTTTTATGAAATTATTGATTGAAAAATTCTAACCATGTACTGTTTCATGCATAACAGCATCTAACTAAATGGATTCAGGAAAGACCTTGACCTTGAACAAATGTTTAGTTTTGTCATCATAAGCAGAGTTGCACAATATCGATCATATCAGCTGATGGCTGATGGACTAAAACTATCAATATCAGTTGCGAACTATCAATATCAGTTGCGAACTATCAATATCACTTGGATCTGACAACCAACAGCTGTGATGCGACATCGCACTCTAGATCACAATCACTGCAAAATGAGGGGTAATTACCCACGCTATTAATGTTTTTCAGTGACCAACACACAGTTTTAATCCGTCTGCAGCACTATCAAGAATATCGTACTGATAAATTTTATTTGCTTAATTTAAGGCTAAACTTGAGCCATCAGTGATATCAATAGTTTATCGCCATCAATGTACTGGTGATGGAGTAGAGAGCATGATGTTGATGTGATATGTAATGATCCGAATTGTATCGCATTCAGCCTGTACAAATCAGCAAATTTCAAGTGTTGATAATGACAGCAAGCAGCTCTGATCATAAGTAAAAAAATCGTGCAGTTCGCAATCTTTAAGGAATTCCGACAATACGCGACAGTCTCCTTTCTTTGCGAACAACTGATCACGATAGGCGGCACTCTTTGTTTCCTCACTTGAATCAATGAGCCTGGGTTGAAGGCTGCTTCGAATTGCTGTTCGGAAATTTTGTTTAACGCATCGAACCGATTGCTCATTTCGGTGCAATTATCAACCCTAACCATTTCACCCTTGGAAGAAAGCGCGCATTGCGGAGAAACGTCCATTCTTCCATTTTTGCCACGTTTAGTGACAGTTTTAAAACCCACTTTTTTGGAAGGGAGTCGTGAATTTAGAGATTGACCCTTCCCTTTGTGCGTGGTTGCAACCATGTTCTGTGATTAATGCAAAACAGAAGAGGTTTTGAGGTTCTAAGATGTTTTTTGTAAGACGGCGTTCAAGAAGGATTACCCTGCTAGCTTTCACTAACGGGTCCAACTTAAAATTGAAGGCATGGGTTCAATCAAGGAACGAATAAGGAACAAGGAAGGAACAATAGTAGAAAAATAGTACTGAAAGATGCGTTATTTCAGCACTGAGCAGTACTGTTTTATTGCCTTAGGTAGTTTTGAAAACTTCCGAGAGCAGAAAGAGTTTGTGTACGCACAGCACGAGGATACGATACGCACTGCCATTTGCAATTAAGTTCTTATAATATGTTCCTATATCAGGAACATCCAAACTGAAACTGTCTACATTATCTGGTGCATATACGTACGTCAAGTAGTCGAAAGTGCAACAAGTATTCATTCTCCAATTTGTCACTGCCATCTCAACCGAACGGATGTATCCACAAAACACCATAATCAAAATTGCCATGTTTACCACATTGGTCAGATCGTACTTTCCCTCGTTTTTATCTCCAAAGCGATAAGATAAGCGCACAACGAGAAAAGACTTAGGTAAAATGAATTTTATTGTTATCGTTATCAGCGCGTCAATGCCACCTCTACAGGTGACAGAACATTCAACTGAATGAGTCACATATCGCGTTTATAGCTTCGTTGTTTTGCACTTGCCCCCTTCAGGTGTTTGAAATCGATGGAACGCGTGGCAAAACGTTGCATTAACGAAGCCCTGTGGGCTTCCGGCTTCATAATTGAAAATTACAAACATGATTATTTGGCCATATTTTATGCGTTTGTACAAGCATAAATCTTAGGCAACGACGCGTGGCCGGTGTTCATTACTTAGTATAAAATGTTTTTAATTAATACAGTGGGATTCCGTTTTTGGCATGCTCCGTTTTTGGCATGCTCCGATTTTGGCACCCCCCGATTTTGGCAACAAAATGGATCCGTTTTTGGCAACATTTTTCAATACCATTAAAATTTGTATGTTTTTGTAAATATTATCGTGTCTGTTGCTTTAGTCATTTGAACAGCATGTCACCTCCACACCGATTACATTCCAGAGCACCATTTTCGTCGATATTTCCCCAAATCTACCAACTACTAAGGACTCGCGTACGCGCTTATTTACGTCAGAATGGTCATTGGTCATACATTGACAACGTTTCATGAGGCCAATAGTCTCCACCAGTATCTCAACTAAAGACTCTTTTCTTAGGCATTCATATTGAATGTCCAGCCCACTTGAGTCTGCCAGTAGGTGATACAATAAAAAACACTTTTCTTCAGATTTGGAACAGCTTGTTTGAACAAAGCACCAGCACCGACATAAGAGCATAATCTATGACTCACACAGAGTTACAATCATAAATCTTGTCTCATCTTTTATGGATTTATGGATTATGGATTTACAAACATAGCGCATGTAAAAACACACCGCAATAATATATACAAATATGTACAGCAAAATGTCGTGCATCATAACTTTTAATAAATTTCATTAAATAATATGACAAATGCGAATACAGTCCAAACTACAATTTATTCTCAATAATATCATTGAAGCGTGCGATAAATACGACTGAGAGTGTTTTAACTATTTGTCTGTGGTATTGGTGTGTATATTGATCTCGACGCGTCAACTATTTAAAGCTACGTTTCCTTTTTTCTATAGACTCTGTAAGGCGTTAGATTTGTTTAGAGACGATCCAGAATTCTGTAATCAAGCATACGTGTCTTAACATCATCAAAATGTTCCTTACGAGCTGAGTCTATGAGATTCCTAACTGTACCCTGGAGAATCCTTAAGGGATTCTTGGTTTTTGTGGTACTTTCCAGAAATTTTAATGAATTCATGAGGGTATCTGCAGATTCCAAGTGGACACTGAGGGCTTCTTTAGGGATCCTTAGAGTGTATAAATGGTTATGGAGAACTATGTCCAAAATCTGGTAATTCCTAATAAACACTAGGGCGTCCTGTAAATTTTAAGCGGGATAATGTGAATTTCTAGTGGTATTTTTAATATTTCCGACGAAAGCTTGGGGGCTTTGAAAAGGTTCCCAGAGGAATTTGAGTTGTGCTATTATTATTATTTATCTTTATTAGGAAGATTTTCAGCCCTTGGCTGGTTCATCTCCGTTGAGGTGTGCTAGTGGTAGCCTAATAATAATAAACTTAAAATGTTTTTTCATCGGAGACTTGAGAATTTTCAGCAACATCGCAGCGGAATTCCAAGATATTAACTCCTAGTAAAATCCTTAGCAAGATCCTAAGAACTCTATGCAAGATCCTGCGGATGCTTGGCAAGATGCTTCAGAGCTCAAGCATTTTTCTGTATATTTCTTATGAGAACCTGAAGATTCCTATAAGGTTATTGAGGTTTCATAAAAGGATCCTGTAAATTTCAGTTGATTTCATAAGGTAGGTGTAAAACATATATCAAGCTCAATGAAAAATTATTTCAAGTAAAAATTAAATTCTACAGAATTACAAGTCACATTTATGCATCATCTCATCTTTATGTTTGCCCTTTTGATTGCAGTCAACAGTTCATTATAAAATGTTTTACTTTATCAGAAACATAAATTGAAAAAGCAATTTTAAACTTACCGAATTTTTCAAATTTTACGCAGTAGTCCAAAAGTTAAACTGATTTTGAATGTTCATTCAATTAAAAATTAAGCTAATGCCGTTTTGCAATACCCAGCGCTTTTGATTCGTAAATACGTCTTTATAAGAAAAAAAAAATATTTTTTTCGTGTTCTTTCATAGTTTTAAGAAAATATCTAGTTCTTGAATAAAGGTCACTTATGCGATTATTGGTTTTACAAGGGCCTTTTATACAAAAATTAAAGCTTCTAAATATAATTGAAGATGTTGAGGCGTAAAAACGCCATCAGAAAAACGTTTGCCAGATTTAACATTACGGAGCAATAGATTCATAGCATAGTATAACCCTGGGAGGGAGAAACCAATACAAAATTTCTGTACGTCATAGTGAGCCGAGATTCCGCTGTCACGAACTGTCACTGTGAGCCCAGATCTCAAACATTGGACTAACATGAAAAAGCGCGTAACTGATTAAAACACATTTTCGTATTTCTTCAAAAGTGATAAAAATCGAATGAAAATCAATTCATGCACATAACGCAAGTAATGTCACGTGAGCACCATTTAATCTGATTGAACATAAAGCATTGAAAAACGCATCGTTCTACTTTTTCTAATGAAAATGAATATTTAGTGCATAGATAACTGTGGTCCTATTTTCATGTTTGTCAGGAAAGATCGAAGGTGCACAACAAAAGGAAACTACCGATTTTCTCGAAGCCTGCCTTGATTGTTGTTGGCAAGCTGGAGTTATCTTGCAGTTCAAAATAACGTTGTCTTATATTTCGTGTGTAGTATCGGTGCCTCCCTCCCAGGTATAACCCTTCGGAAAAATACTTCGAAGTGAACCTTTTCGAAGTCTCAAAGCCTTATGATTCCATAAAAATGATGTATTAACATTGTAAAGATGTTTTCAAAACCAATAATTGAAAAATAAAATTTGAAATATGGGTTCCGATTTTGGCACGGTTCCGTTTTTGGCAACTGAAAATTTAAACTTTGTTGCCAAAAACGGAATCCCACTGTATTAACTTTTTTTTCGGCCGGAATCAAGATCAGTTGAAATCAAGAGTGGTTCCCACTCTCGTCCATCCATAATTATCTACGCAGCCTACTGCATCATTTACATCAGCCGACGTAATCTCACCTGGTTACCACCACTTTGTTATCCCCTGGCCGACTGCGATCGCAGCAGAAAAGTGCACCCACCAAAGACTGCCATAACGAAAAATACATTCAGCGAAAGTTTTGCGCCCATCAGGCCGGGCAGGGTAAATATACCAAAAACCGAGGGGCCCATTTAAAATGCGAATAATTACTCGCCGTTGGTTCCGGGCAGGCAACGACGAAGACGACTCCGCCAACATCCATCCAAGGTAAATCCACAGTGGGCAAATATGGGTCCGCAATCGGGCCCAAAAAAAATACTTAATTGGGTTGTTGAGGGGACCAAAGCTTTTTTTTTACTGATTCTGAATCTTTGTAAAAAATTGACTCATGCTTCCGACATTTCAAATTTTGTGTTGGCCTGGATCTTTTTTAAAACACTTTTGTAGTTTATATGGAAATCATTTGCCATTATATGGAAATGAAACTTCTGGGTGAGCTGTCATTATGTGAAGTGATATGTCATTGTGCCTACAGATTAAAATCTTTCTATTGATTTATCCAGCTTTTCACGCTCGCCATAAAAACAATATGCTACAAAATATTTGACGGAAGCTGACTATCACCACTGAACTGAAACTTCAAATTATGTCCACAGCATGCCTTGACGAACAGTAAATTTTTTATTATTTTCTTTCTGTCAATCAAATGAAAATTTTGTTTGTATTTGCAGAAATAGTCATAATGGTTACATTTAATAATGAAGAACTATTTATTTTATTTTAGGCTTAAACAAGTCAGTCGACCATACCTCACAACAACCTGAAGGAGAAATGTTTAAAAGACCCGGCTTAGCATTTTGAATTGCGCAAGACCAAGGCTTACAAATTTGCCAAAAAACAGTCAAATAGATCAAACATATCCTTACTAAATCATACGATGAAGTCTCACAGAATCGTGTAATAAGTTTGTCAGATTTACATAATCCTGGAAACAGTTTACGCAGCATGTCGTCGGGCCGTAATTCTTACAAAGTTCAAAGCATAGTTTTCACATATTGCTGGGTGGGATTATGATAAAATCCTAAAAAACATCGTTAGGCATCATGTCAGGATTATAGTTTGGAAATTTGGATAAGGTTCTGAGGAAACGCCTAGCACGTTTATTACAGCAAACGATTCTCAGTTAACCAGTACAGCTTCCTAATTGTTACTTAATTTTGAAAAAGATCCTTAACAGTATTTTTACAAAGTTCGGAAGTATATTTTAACAAGGTCTTTGGCGAAATCCTTATAATATGAGGTGAGATTCTCACGCAATGTTTTGTAGATTTCTTACAGAATACTGAAGAGGGTAATTTCAAAATCCTGGACATCATCCTCACAGATTTCATGACAAAAGTTTTTTTTTTAGAGCAAGAGTCTGGCGTAATAGTGAGCACAATTTTAACTCTGGGTAATATTATAACAAAATCCTGGGAGATGTTCTCACAAAATATTGTGTGAATATCGCAGTAGCAGAGATCCCCATTTTCCAGGTAAATTTCATTCCATATTCCAGACACCAATTTGAATGATTTTCGTTCGATTTACGGAAGTGTTGTACAGCACTATATTGTTTCAATGATATGGCCAAGCTGCAGGTATTGCGGACTTGCTTGAAATAAAACCTAAAATAAGAAAGGGAATGATTATTACAGCAGTATTTATGAAAATCGAAATTAAATTTTAGTTTGAATGACAGAGAAGCAATGAAAATTATTTCAGTGAAAGATGGGTTACTAAGTATTTATTTTCGATTTTCAGTTCAGTGGCGGTTGTAAGCTCCTGTCAATTTTCTATAGCATGGCGAGCGTAAAAAGCTGGATAGTATCAAAATTTAGATATTACAGTGTCATACATAGAAACATGGTCACTTTTGAGCAAGTTTTTATCACTAAACAACCCGAAAAAGTCTTGAAATTACGCGTTTTTTATGAAAAAAAAATATGAATACATCGATTATAGCAGGTTTTATACTGTCCTGACCTCAAAATAAGGGCCGTGAAATATTGCCCCAATTACCCTAAATTTGTATCTTTTTCATCTGTTTTGAACATAATACAAGGTGCGTCCCACTCGGGTTCAGATTGGGTACCACTTCTAGTACTGTATTTGGTCCCTAGGTACCAGTACACCTTTCCCGGCATTCTAGATTTTGCTCTATTACCTTATGTGCCATAAAATTTAAGACAACTGCAAGGGACATGAAGGTCTTTATTTCGTCTTTGATAATACTCTAAAGAAGAGCATTTTTGTGAATACTCCTTCATAATCATATTATGTAAATGCTTGAAGTTTTGTATTTTTGATATACAGTTGTGTTGAGAATAATAGTAGCTGAAGCCGATTTTCATACTAAATGCTCAACTTAGCAGGCTATAACTTTGTGTTCCTTTGTGAATCGGTATCGATCTTCACTACTATTATTCTGAACACAACAGTAAGTATTGGCTTCCAAAGCTAGTTGAAGATGTATTGTAGGGTTTTAATGCTAGTATACAGACAGATAGGAGTCCAACAAATAGTTCAATGTCTTTATTTCATAGTACGCCCATTGGCGTAGCTAGGATTTTTTCCTGGAGGGGGCCTAGGGGGGGCCTAGCAAATTTGTTGACTAACCGAAGTAATGTCGCTCGCAATAATCACAAATTTCGTAGTTTGCATAAATTTAATATATTTGTCATTTTGTCTGACATCCTGTATATCGTTACTTGTAAATTTCAATTTTCATTACGGAAAATATTCAATCTATGTCTAATCCAGTAAAAAATCCATCAATAATTCTTCCAAAGAACTCACGAGGAATATCTCTTTGTAATTCTTGCAGGAACTTTTCAGATATCGGGGATCTCTTCATGAATTATTTCCAAGCCTTTCCAGTACATTCTCCCAGAACGCGTTTAGGGGAGAGTTCTGTATGACCGGACAGCCTCTAAACCCGGACACTAGCCGTTTTTTTCAGAAATCAAGAGTAATTTAAAAAGTTTAACACCATAATACAATACCTATTGGGAAGTTATTTGGTTGCACAGAATATGACGTTTCTGTTTTCACAGATTATGAAATCAGAGACATGTGTTTTAAAAGCCGGACACTTATATGGAAGTTTTAAGCTTAATTTTGGACCCCTGGAAAACACTGATTTTGTAGATAAAAGGGCATAAAACAATAATCAATTTATATGAAGCAGAAAAAACAAATGTTCTATCTTCAGTCTATGGTATTGGTTTGAATTTTTATCAACTGGTTCACTTGTACGAGTTAACTGAAATTAGTATCCGGACATAGAGGACACCTAAAAATTTTTGCAAATTTTTACAAAAAGTGTGACAGCTTTCAAAAACATATTGTGACGGTTTAATGAGCCACACATATTTTATTCCTCTTGTTCAATTGTAGATCTTTCAATTAGTAACAAAATTCACGCCAAAAGTAATGTACTTTTAGAACTATGAATTTTCAACGAAAAGTGTCCGAGCATTCTGGACTTACCCCTACCAGTTTTCACTAAGTTCCTGCTGAAACTCCTACGGAAAATCATTTCCGGGATTAGAAATTATTATTTAACAGATTTTTTCTTGGAGTTTCTTTAGGCTTTCTAATCTTACCATATTTTTTTTTCGAAGAATCTGTATCAATTTGCTCTTGGAGAATTCCAAATTTTGAACATTTCTCCATGAAGGTAAACTATTACACATTAACATGTTACAGGTACTTATTACACATAAAATTTAACTTTTTGGTTGAAAATATAATTCAGTTGTTCACTAATGATTTGTTGAAGATTTTCTGGATATATTGAGGAAAATAGTACAATAAATACTACCAAAACTGTCTTCAGGATCACCAATACTGGACTCTTTCCACAAACTCATCAGAGAGTGCACTTAAAGGTTTTTCAAACTTTACCTTCGTGATTCTTCCTAAACTTTCTCTTCAGATTCATTCACCAAATCTTTCAGAAAATCTCTCATTAAATCCCTCAGAAATTCTTGAAGGTTTACTCGAAAAATTCGCAGCAAATATTATCCAGGACTTCCTGCAAAAAAAAGTTGGATGATTAATTCAAGATTATAATATTCTACCAGATTTTCATAAGATTCAATTGGGAAAATGTCCTTAGTGATTTGTCAGAGAAGTTTTCCACAAATCTATCTGCTTTATTTTCACAGAAAATTTAAGATTTGTATGAAAATCAACTTGAAATTGATCCCCGAAATCCTTCAAAATTCTCTCTCGCAGACTCCTCTCTATAATATTTTAAAATTTGTTCAATCACGCCTACCTATTTTTTTAATTCACTCTTTCCAAAATTTTTAGCGGAATACGTTCAGCTATTTTTTCATAAACTCTTCCGTAAAAATACTCCAAAAATTCCCGGGAAATTTGTTCAGAGATTTCTTAAGAGAGTTATAGTATTGCTTCCCCTGGGGATGTCGTCGATTATTTCGAAAAATTCACAAGAGATCCACCCAAGAATTTTCCAAACATTTTCTATTTTAAACAGCATTATCGATTCTTCTGGAAATTTTAAAAATATTTCTTTTAATAGATTTACAGAAGGATTTAAAAATTAATTCTTGAACATCTTAAAACATATTCTCCTGAAATTCCATAAGGCATATATATGAAAATATATTTTCATTTTTCAAAAATTACTCCATATTTTACTCCGAATGATTATTCAAGGATTCTTCTATGAAGAATATCTGAAATCCATCCACTTTCCATATTTGGCTTAAAAACTTCTCCAGAAATGCCTCAAAATCCTTACAAATTGCTCTACGAATCTTTTCATTGACTTCTATTTTTTTTTTAATTGAAGTTCGAATTGAACTCATTTTAAGATTTTGTGCTAACGTAAGAACTATAGTACACTCACAAGACGCAACGCGAGACTGGACATAACACTTATTTTTCTTACGAACATAAAAAGGATTCAAACATTTACCTTTTTCGTCGACCGGTTTTGGGGTCGATGTTGCCCATCTACAGGACGATGTCCAACTCAACAAAGGTAAATGTTTAAATCCTTTTTATGTTTGTAAGAATAATAAGTGTTGTGTCCAGTCTCGCGTCGCGTCTTGTGAGTGTTCAAATTGAATTTGGAAAAAATTCTGAATTCTTGTCAGGAATTTCATGAGTTCACCACAGAATTTTTGATACTTTTTGGTGAAATTCCTGACGATGTACCTCACAGAAAAAGCTTTTTTGGTTTCTTGTGTAAGATTAACTACAAAAAATCTGGTTCATTTTTATCGACTTTTGTAATGGGCAATGATGTTAAAACGGATGAAATTTTTACTGAAAGTGTTTGTTTCTAACATGTTAGAAAATGTTTTGCATGAACTCCGAAACTTCATGGTAGTATGGCCAACTGATAAATTTGAAAATTATTTTATCTATTGCCAGAAATTCCAAACAAACTTTTTTGAGGGAATATTTTTAAATTTAGAGGAAATTTGTGCATTACTTTGGAAATTTATTGAGGAATTCCTGATGGACTTTAAGAAATCAGGAACCATACATATAAAAATCCTGATTTTATTTAATACTCCTAGAATTATTTTTTTTCCTTTGGATTCTTTAAAATGTTGCTTTTGGAGAAAGATTTTTAACAAAGTTTCTCGAGAAAACGTCATGCCAAAGAAGGAGAAACAACAAAATGTTAAAGCAGATAGAAACAACAGATGGATAACAAAACAACCATAGATAAATGATGATCTATATTTCTTCTTCTGGAAATGAATAACTGCAGGATAATTGAAACCTCTCTAATGAATTAAAAAATAAATTTCTCTAGGAGCTCCATCAGATTCTTCTTTAGAAATTATTCTTGAAATCAAGAAGAATTCCTTCTTTGACTTCCGGATTCCCCATAATTCTACCAAAAAGCCTTTAAGAATTCCGCCTTGGAATTACACAAGAATTCAATTCCAGAATATGGATTTTTTGCAAAATTACAAAGGTATTCCTAAAGTAATGTTTCAAGGAATATCTTTATATTTTTTTTAAATTATTCCCTGTCTAGTTTTTATTCTACATGTTTCTCCACAGATTTACTTTACCGCTATGCTTATTTTGGGAGCAAAAGTATTCCTGGGAGTTTTCAATAAATTTTCTCTTAAGTTTCGAAGCAGAAAGGCATTTCAAAAATACTTTTTGTAGATAATTCCTATATAATCCGAGGATTTGAAGAAGAATTTACAGAAAAAAAGAGAATTTGTGACGCAATTTACTATATATTTTTAAAATATTTTTGAAGAACTTTTGATGAACTTCGCGATAAAGTTTTTAATAACATTTTTGGGAAAACTATATGAAGAAGTTTGACAGAATCAATGTTTTTTTTTTTTTGGAAAATTGGCTAAGGCAAAGTTTGAACTTTTGAAAGGTTAAGTATAAATATTTTAGTTGAATCCGGGATCACATTTCGGGATCAACTTGAACATGAAAAAAATTCACAATATTATTTGACTAATTTCTAAGAGATTTGTAGCAAAAGGTCTAAAGCCATTCTTTGATATACCTTAACGAATTTGATTAAACCAAAATTCTTGAGACTGTACATTTTTTCTAGGTAAAACGTAGTATAGAAATTAAGCAATTGAATTTAATTCAAGAAATTATTTGAAAAAATCAAAGCGAAAATAAAGAAAGAACATATTAAGCGATTAAAAAACAATGGCCGATTTTTTTTTCAAGCTTTTGGTACAAGCCTTAACTAGGTTGAAATTCCTTGAAGATATGTGTTATGAATAAGGTCTTGTTTTTTGTCAATAATTCCAGCTATCGTATGTCTAAGAAGTTCCTTTAGTTTAGTTTAGTTTACCTTTAATATCTATTAGTTTTGTTGAGTTGTATTAATTTTATACGAGTTGTAATTATGTATGACCCTCCAAGTTGTAATTATTCAGGGCACCTTCAAGAACATAAGAAATCATATTGCAGGTCGAATGCTGCTCTATGCTAAAACATTTGAAATAATATTTTTTGTACTATTCAAAAAATACGAATTAAAGGAACTGCATTTCCTGCATACTGACGGTCTTTAGTATCACAGTTTTTTTTTCAACGAAGTTGTCGAGCGACAGCCGGACGATTAATCTTTCGATGGTCGCGCGTTTCACCGAAGACAGAACCGTCACACTGATGCTGTGTATGACAAGCGAGGTTTTCCCACTATTGTTTAACAGAATATAAGAACGTAACTACTGAATATTTGTCAATTGTATCAGAAGATTCTTCTTCACTCTAGAATTATGTAAATATTTTTTTTTTATTTTAATATATTTTATCATCCAAAATTCTGGAGGGGGCCTGGATAACTCGGGGGGGGGGGGGGGGGGGGTGTGCTGGCCCCCCTATTCCTACACCAATGAGTACGCCTATGAAACATACAAAATCATTCGATTTTTCCAGCGAAATATACATTTGGAAATCTGTTGCCCGAATGCCTATTATGGACCTTCCCGGGGCCCATAATATGAATGTTTACAAATTTGACGTTGCCTTTTATGGACCCTCCATTTGATTCCCATGTAATTCGGCTCGCTGCCATCGTGCCTATTATGGGCCCACCTGTAAATGCTAATTGTGGACCCTCTTGCTTGGTTTCAGGTACAAAACTGTTCAAATATCTGTATTTATGCGTCTCAAACCAAATATTTTGCATTTAAAGTGCTGACTAACAAAACAACCAGAGTTCCCCCGGTGGATTTTATAGATATAAGCTTGCATTGACTGTTAATTTTCTAGTTTTCTGTAGGAGGTCCTTAATACGCAAAGGGTCCATAACCGGCATTGACTCCTAATTTTGTCCTTTGAAAATTTTGGGCTTGTATAAAAATGTGTCAATTGATTTTTTTTTATTTTACTTATAAAGGGCGTTGATCATTCATGTAGAATATGCTCGATAATATTTAAAACACAGTTACTGACATAATTTCTGGCCACTTAAACTATTTATGAAGAGTAATTCTTGCAAGTTATTCAATTTGGAATTTAGTTCATCATTTTTGCATTCTTTACAATAATATTTTTTCAGATTTGAACACATGAATAAAGAATTCGACAACATTCATTGCTATTGTCATTTACGAAACCCATATGAGGCATTCTTCATTGACAAAGTGACTCATCCTACAAATCTATGTTTGTATCCTTTTTTCCAAAGTTTAATCGCGGCATGACTTTATCATAATAAGCATTTATTGGATTTTTTCGGTGACCGTGATACTACTCAAAGTGGAAGGAAGTAAGGAAAGTAACGAAAGAATATAATAGATAGAATCGCAAGCGAGCGATTAGAGAAATGAATAGAAGTTGAAAACTAACAGAAGGCCATGTATGGAAACACAATCAAAATAAAAAATTGTTGCCTAATGTCCTGGTCTTGAACGGCTAGATCAAGGTACCTGTAATGCTAGGTAAAGCAATCTAAGCAGTCAGTGGATGCGGGGTGTGGTACACTGCGGGGGAGGGGGAAATGACAGCTGGCTAGTTTGTGTACGTTGTTCTGTTTTCGATCCCTTAGAAACCAAGGTTGCTAATGGTTGTTTGTTTTTATCAAACAAGCAAACACATTTCGCGCGTCAGTTAATGGTCCTCCTGTTTGCCGAGCAATTAGCCTAACAAATTATGTAAGTTTTTCAAAATAATTATAATTGTGACCAGGAATACTCGATGAAGTTTTTCTCGTAGACCATTATGATCAAGCGCATCCCGAAAAACGCCCGTTCAACTGCTTGATTTGCGACGAAGACTTCCACAGGAAGGCCTTCTGGGAGACCATTCCCATATGAATCCGGGCAATGACAGACGGAGGATATCAGTGAAAAATCCGGTCGAGCATTATCAGATACAAAAAACCCGGGTTTACAAGTGTATCTTTTGCCGGAGAAGCTTTTGGGCGAAAAGGACCACAGTTGCACACTTTATAGTGCACACGGATCGGCTGATTGCTTGCGAGCACTGCAAGATGGCGTTCTTGGAGTGAAGCTTAGGATGTACCTAAGATTAAAGCATATATTAAAAAGCTGTGAAAATTTGGTTAAAATGAAAAGAAGAATTAATAATAAAGTTCAAGGGGCTATCCTCAGACCAAGTGGACTAAAATTTCATTACCCAATTTCAATTGTTGAGTTTTTTATATAGAAAATTCTTAAAATGCATTAGAATTTGAGCTGAAACACAGACAGAGCTCAACTTGTCGACGATAACAGCTCCAAATATGTATTCTAGCTGATTTCGATGTGTTGCAGTGCATTTGCAGTTATTTGGAAGTGCTATAGCACAATAATACCTAAAGACTCCCTCGCTAATACACCCTGAACTGAATTTGGAAGGAACTATTGTTGCTGGAGAGTAGGCGATTGGAATCTACCGTCTAATAATGTTTTAAATTTCATGGCATGCTAGTATGTTTTTTCACAACAAACTAGCCAGCTGTCATTTGTGATTCCAATATGGCGGAATGAACGATTTCACACATTGAATTACCTCCCTTCTAAATACATTAGGCTAGATGTTGTAGTGTTGGACACTACTAACACTAGATAGGCAAACATTTTTCGTCTTAACCTAGAAATTATATTGTTCGGCGTAATTTACAGTTCTATTGCTCTATGGCTTATTTTCGAGGATTCTACCAAGCGGTCATCCATGCTCATGTTCATGCTCATGAAAATTGTATGACTAATGTAGATTATACTGCGTACCCCCTAAAACTGGGTGAAATCTTACACGATATAGAGTGATAAGGGGCAAAGGTTCGCGCCTAACTTGTCTCAGAAGATGGGCTTCATGGCCGTGCGGTTAGTGTCGTCAGGCAATGAGCGCATCATGTCATAGGGTGTGGGTTCAATTCTCGCTGCAGCCATTGAATCTTTTCGTCAGGAATGTTTCTCGGCTTGTCCGTTGTCTAGTGTTAAGTTCAGTGTTGTGAAAAAGTCAATTTCTCACAACTCACGCTTGAGATTTTTCATGCGTGAGTTGTCAATCACGCAATTCAGCAGTCAAAAAATCACGGATGAGTTGGCTCATCTTTTTGACTCATTGTCTCGTATATCCACAGTTTACTCACACACGGCAAAATTTTCTTGTTAGTCTGGTAAATTTATAGTAATCCTTTCTAACTTAAACAACAATATTCGGGTTTCACGAGTTTTGGCCGGGTTTTGCGTCTGAATCATTTTTTACGGTTTGATTTGATTGTGTTGATTTTGCATCAAAATCTCATGCGTGAGATTTGCGAAGCAGATCTCTAATGAGTTTGTTCTCTCGGGAGAGCGTAGGGTAGAAGCACCGGTTTTGGCCATACGCCAGTTGTAGCCATAGTGGGTCTTACACCGTTTTACATAGCCAATCAGCATGAAACCTTTTGTGTTCAGTAGATCATATTCATATGATAGAGCTACATTCATTTACTTGTCCAAATTGATTCAAAACATAAGAAAAACAATCAATTTTCCTTATAATTTTAACTCTCATACACCTAATTTGGCCAGGACACTCCTAATTTGGCCACTCTCATGAGAAATCAATGCGATTGGCCAATTTAGGAACCGATGTTAAATCTCTGGCCGAAACTGGTTCCGTCGGCCTATATTGACCAACAGGATTTTCAAAGCGAAAAAATGGTTTTAGCTCAGTTTTGATATTTTACACACATAATATGGATTGAAAGCTTGCATTTGACATATTTGTAATGTAAAAACGGCTACCCATTTAATTATTATTGACATTTTCTCTTAGGCTGGCCAAAACCGGTGCTTTTACCCTATTGATTGACATTTGAGTGCGAGTCTATCAACACTGGTTAAGTTACAGTCTGTCCATTTATATGGTTGAAGACAGTGTTGGTGTCTTTTCATTTGATTTTTTCGCGCCTCGTCTTATATTCCCCTGATTTGCCCAAGTGATTATATTTGAACTGAAGTTGGAAGGTTTTCGCCAATTAAATTTTGTATGTGTTGTTTAG
Source organism: Aedes aegypti (assembly GCF_002204515.2). Taxonomy (NCBI): domain Eukaryota; kingdom Metazoa; phylum Arthropoda; class Insecta; order Diptera; family Culicidae; genus Aedes; species Aedes aegypti. The sequence continues at coordinate 45,922,233 of NC_035109.1, read as the reverse complement.
AGGGCTCTCTGTTAGTTTTCAACTTCTATTTATTTCTCTCATCACTGGCTTGCCATTTCATCCATCATATTATTTCATTACTTTCCTTACTTCACTTTGAATATTACGTTCATCGAAAAAAGTTTATTGGCTTTATAATGATAAATCTATGTTTGGAAAAGAAGGTAATATTACACATACACAGAAAGAAAAATCATGCATATCAAGGGAATATCTGATTTGTCACAAAATTAAATGACACATCGTGTAAAATTACATTAACATCATATAAATTTATTCGAATTGTCACATAATCGGTTAGAGTTTGGAAATTTGCATAATCTTATTGTAATTTTAAACGACGCACGCTATATCTAAACCAGCAGATTATAAAGATCGAATGTACCTCGGATTTTTTCCCGCTAGATATCAGTATTTGGTTTATAATTCCATAATCGGAAGGTTACAAAATTTTCTATCAGTGAAATTTTTTCCATACATTTTGTATGGGCTGAAATGTGTAGGAAAACGTGATTTTAATTGATTTTCATAGTCTGTATATGAAAAAATAGCTAAAAAGTGGAAAAAATAAATCAAAATTTCACCGATGGAATATTTTAAAACCTTTCGATTATGAAAATATAATCCAATTACTGAACTCTAGCGGAAAAAAATCGAGGTACATTCGATTTGCATAATCTGCTGGTTCAGACATAGCGTGCGACGTGACGTGTAAATTTACGTCAAATCTGGCATTCCCTTCACGTGCATGATTTTACGCCGTGTGTTCAAAGTGATTTATTTTTCATTCTGTGTAGACTTCGTTCAGTTTTGCCATTTGATGTTTATAATATTCTAGTTATCTAGTGTAAACCCCTTTGTTGCATAATTGAAGGCGTTTAGAACATAACTACGGGCATTCAATCACTAGCCAATAAATAATTGATCATTAATCAATCATTGATTATAAAAATACTGACTTTGAAGTATGCAAAAAATATGTCATACACTTGAATATGGTTAGTTTCACTCATAATTAAAGAAAAAAGTACAAATCTAACAGCTTAACCCATGATTTATCGACTATTTATCATTTTGTTAATCATGATTATCTTAACGCTCTGGTTTATAAGCTGAACAATGTGTGGTCAATAAGGACCACTTACACATTGAAATTAGTTCGACAAAAAATGTTTATTTGAGCTATCTACGAAGAGGGTCACACCGATCAATTCTACGCCACCTATCAATGGTACCCCGTTTTGTGGAACTGATACATATACCAATATTTATTTTGTACATCATCTTGTACAAAAAGAGGTAGAGTTATTCGGGGCAAAAGTGTGCAGTGGGTCTTTTTCAACACACGAGACAGAAACACTGGCAATACAATGGGGATTTGACAGCTTATAAGCCCAAATGATCATAGCACAAAGGTCGGAAAAAAAAGTTTGTCCAAAACTTATTTTGTCGCCATTATCAAAGAGATATGTTATTTGTTTTTTTATTGTTTTAGAAGGGACTATTCACATATTACGTAATAATTTTTAAAACGTTTTTTTTTCAATACGCTTTTTTGATTAGAAATGCAACCAAAATTGGTTGAAATTTGCATGAAAAGTGAAGAAATATACTTTGTCAAAATGTCAAAATAGCAATTTGTGAACCAGCAAATTTTGTCAAAAATTTAAACGTCTTTTGCAAGATCTAAGGACGTTTCTTATTGTGCTCATTACGACGTCATGATGCGACGAGAGTTGTTTTTCGTGTAAAACCATCAAAATTACTTACGTGTAGTATTGAATAGTACTTCAACATAATATTTTTTCATCCTCATGCTCGGTAAAAGTGTTGAACCATAAGCTTTCAGATAGAGCAATACAGTGGGGAAATATTACATTCATATAATATGTTTGTAAAATACCTTGCTCAACTTTGGTCAAGCGTAAAATGAAGATGCGGCCCGCGAGCTGTACGTTGGGCAGCCCTGGTCTAATGGCTACCGCTTCTGTCCATAGGCAGAAGATCATGGGTTCAATCCTAGGCCCGTGACTTTCCTTGTACTTCTTTCTTCTGATTCTATCTTTCACTCCTGAATGCAGAGATTTATCCGTTCTACTGTGGGCCAGTTTTAAATGCAACATCAATAGGTTTCTAAAGCTCTTGATAAATTCTTGTTTTTATGGAATAATACGATAGATCGTGTTCTTGCTACTACTTAGGCAATTTTTCTCGCTCAAAAAATGGTTATATCGTATTCAAATTTTATTTTAAAAATGGATCCAAATAGGAACCTTGACACTTTTGATCATGTTTGACGTCCACTTAGTCAACAAATACGCCACAGGGGTTTTACTGTTTACATTTCTTTAACACTGTGGTTGATCTGATCTGACATTTTGGAGGGGACACGGGAAACAAAATACACCCAAAATTTGAGTTTAAATCAAGAAATGTGGGAAAATTTCAAGATACCAGAAAAAAATGTTTCTTTCGATTTAAATTGTCGAAAAACATTTCAAAATTGAGTAAACATGTATTTCTGTTATAAACTTAAGCGTTTGGCACTGAGTTTTGGACATGGCTTTAGGACCTCATTCCTCCCCCTTTCCCTCATTGGTCTGCGTTCTGACTTGGCAGGCGCTATTGTCGCCTAAAAAAAGAAGATCATCAGCATTTATACCCTGAGGGTGTCTGTTTGTCTCGAGCAGTCATCTCAAGCTTCTATAAAAACCCGATTTCGGATACAATTTTGTCCACTGTGCAATGTAAGGCAGATTCACACCGCAATGCGCAATACTCCAACACGATCCGCGAAGGTGAGAGTGATGTTTCTCTCGGAAGAAACGGAAATCGTTATAACGAAACGATAGCAACAAAAATAACAATAAATACAGTCAATTCGAACTGGGGGGAAGCAGAAAGCACTGAAGATAAGCGCGCTGATGACGGGAACGCAGGTGAAATCTTTATGTTTTTCTCGTAAATTTATACATAATATCTGCACGAAGGTTGAATCGCAATTTGGCACCGTTGCAGATGAAAGGTGCCAAATTACCGAATGTCTTTCCCTGTAGCAACGTCACAGCTGCTCGAGCAGGTCATCTTGGTGATCGAACTTTCTGTCGTAGGAGGCGTTTCCCGAAACGGAGATGGGAAATGCTTATGAGGGACAGAAATTAGTCGCAACTTGATCGCACGCCAATTGTAGCAGGCTAGGAAGCTTAACCAAACATCCACACGTCGGGTTGCTTCGATGTCCACGCACATACCCACCGACAATTTGCTCGTCACGCTTGACCAAAGTTGAGCAAGGTGTCCGACACGACTCACGACTCATGGCAAGTTCGGTAGCAGCGATCATCGATCGGTATCGATTTCCAGCGCATTCCACTCCAAAACCGAAAACCGCACCGAAATAATTAAATTGACGGACCTTGGGCGCTTGATTGGTGCTATATTTTGTGTTTGTTTTATTCGTTACTTCTTTTTACCGAATTATTTCGCTTCATGCCGTGGTGGAGCTATTTTCGACCACAAAGAGGAATAACCTCCAATTTCTCCGAGAGTTTCAGCAATCGATGGTGGCGGCGGTCGATTCAATTCTATTTTGTTCGTTAAGGCCATGAGTCATGTGAGTGTGAGTTCGAGTGCGATGTGTCATCCAGTGGCGAACGTATTCAACCTGTCGGTGATTGCTTCTGTTATTAGAAGGAGGGGTAATCTAAAGCAAATATTTGTTCGTATAGTCGGCATTTAGAGAGATGGGAGTGGATTAAGTTGTGCAAACGCTCAAGGATTTCAATCATAGGCTGATTGAAGAGTTTATTTCGGCAAAACTGATGAAATCGGGCAAATTACAGTAGCGTATGCTACTTTAACATGTCATCGATCGAACATGGTTTGTAAAATCGTGAAGTTTGAAGTACCGCAATCCAGTTTTAGAACCATTGGTTTGGTGAAGTTTTCGTTATCCAGGAGCTGCTGGCAACCACCTATACCCGAGATTTTATGCTAATTTAGATCTGGTCCGCTTGATGACGATAGTCAAGTATAACTAGTTTAGAATAAGTTGCTTCTCGACAACTATGATCTGCTGTCAAGCCAGGCCAGGCTGCTGTCAAGCCTAAATTTTCATCAAAATGATCAGAGTATGCCTAGCAGTGTGTGATCACTTCGTCACGCTAAAAAATGTTATACTTTATTTGTGATACAAAAACTATCAACCGTTTAAGGTGTTCTACTTGGTCTTATTGATGCGTATATATTTCAGATTTTTTGTGAAACAAGTCTTAAACTAAAATACGGTCAGAAACTATCTGATTCACTTGATTTATTGGAATAATTGCCTGCATCTTACTGTAAAATCTTTGTGTAATGTATTTTAAATGTGCACCTTGAAAATGGTTTCCTGTGAGACAAGCAAACAAACAAAGGTTAGTACTGGTGTAAAAATTGGTGTTCAAATTGAATGATTCGAGATTGCACCCCTCAGCTATACAGTACTACTATAGTAGTATTACTCTTCTTCTTAAACTAGTATTGAACGGTTGTAATGTGGCATAGTTTCTAATAACGAGCCATTCGAAGCAATTATATCTTGTCTCGAGGGTTAGAGCACTGTCATACTAAGGATTCTATACATTATATAGGAACTATTCGAAATTCTTACTGACTTGTCGAAAATCACTGAGCGCAATATTTGGCATTTAGCTCTTTTCTGACCTTCTATGCCTGCTTGTCCGAAGTTATTGGTAAACCTCTGGGGGATGCGAACAGAAAATCAACTAGCAGCCAGGCTGCTGTCAAACTAAAATTTCCATAAGAATGATCAGAGTGCGCCTAGAAATGTACGGTCATGATTTCGATACGCTAAAAATTGTTATACAATTTTTGTAACACAGAGACCGCCAACTGTTAAAGAATTCTTGTGCTCGGTCCAAATTATGCATAAGTCTTGTACAACTGCCTCAAATATGTACCTAACTAACATACGGTCAGAAACATTCTGGAAAAGTCTATTCATTGGGTTCATTTCCTGCATTGAACTGTTGGAGCTTTGTGTGAAGTATTTTAAGTGTGCATTTTGAATGTGGTTCCACCAGGTATTTCTCCAAAAATTCAATCAAGATTTTGTCCAGTGATTTAACTAGGAATTCCAGTAAGGATCCCTATAGAAAATCCTTCCGTAAGTTCAACTGGAATTTCTCACGGGGTTCTAGCAGAAGTTCTTCGAGAGATTTCGCGCGTTCCTTCAGGGATTCCACCTGCAAATCAACTGAGTATTCCATCAGGAGTTCCTCTAGCAATTCATCAGAAGTTTCTCCAGGGATTTTATCAGAAGTTCCTCCAGGGATTCCTTCAGGAGATGCTATAGGTATTCATCCATCATCCATCCATTCCTCTAGCAATTCCATCAGAAGATTCTTCAAGGATTCAATCAGGAGTTCCTATAGGTATTCTATCAGAAGTACCTTTAGGGCTTCCATCAGAGGAATTCCATCAAGAGTTCCTTCAGAGATTCCCCTTTGAATTCCTCTAGAGATTCTACCAGAAGTTTTTCGAAGAATTTCATTAGTATTCCTTCTATGAATACCATAAAGAGTGCCTCTAGGGATTCTATCAGGAGTTCCATCAGGAATTACTCCAGAGATTTCATCAGGAGTTCTTTTAGGGATTTTATCAGGAACTCCTCCAATGATTCCATCTAGAATTTCTTCAAGAATATCTTCAGGAATTCATTCAAGGATTTCATCATGAGTTCCTACAGGGATTCCATAAAGAGTTACTTCAGTGATTCCACCTGGAATTCGTCCAGAGATTCTATCAGGAGTTTCTCCAGAGATTATACCAGGAGTTCCTCGAAGATATCCACTAGGATTTCTTCTAGGGATCCTATCAGGAGTTCCTTCAGAGATTCCATCAGGAACTTCTCTGGGGATTCCATCCGGAGTTCCTCTAGCAATTCCATCAGAAGATTTCCCGGGGATCCCATCAGGAGTTCCTATAGGGATTCTATCAAGAGTTCCTATAGGGATTTTATCAGTCATTTCTTTAGGGATCAGCAGTAAAAATATATCATCGTTTGCTTCCTGATTCTGTTTATGATATCTTGGGAAGTAAATTCTTACCCTCGTTGATAATACTTTATAGATTTTTAAATGATGCTTTGTATTATGTATGATTCTGCTTCTTTCTTTTACCTCTTTTCAGGTTTGAAGAAAATATTTAAAAAAAATCTCATTTAAGGATGGTATCATGTAGTTTTCGAGTCATGGTCCTTTTTCAAGATTTTCTGCTCTGCAATGGATAAATGCCGCCTGAGCCTATAGAATTATATGTCATTAATTATATTTTTTGTAATGTTATTTTGAAAAGATAAAGAGGTTTTGTGCCTTTTTGAGAACGATTTCAAGAAAAATCACTCAAAGGGGTTTTTTCCGTCTTTCAAAATTTTAAGTTAAAAATAAATAAATAAGGAGTAATTCCAGAGATTTAAACACGAGTTCGTCCAGGAATTCCATCAAAAGTACTCCTAAAGATTTTATCATGAATTCCACTAAGGATTCCATACGGAGTTCCTTCAGGATTTCCATCAAGGGTCCCTTTGAGGATTCCATCGGAAGTTCTTCAGGGGATTCTATCGGAAGTTCCTTCAAGGATTTCATCTGGAGTTCCTTCAGGAATTATACCTGGAATTCCTCTAGGGATTCCATCAGAAATCTTATCAGGGATTCCTGCAGAGTTTCCATCAAGAGTTCTTCAAGGGATTTTATCAGGAATTCCTTCAGAGATTCCATCAAGAGTTCTTCAACGGATTTTATCAGGAATTCCTCCAATGATTCGATCTGGAGTTCCTTCAAGAATATCTTTAAGAATTCCTCTAAGGATTCCATCATTAGTTCTTCTGGGGATTTCAACATGAGTTCCTCCAGGGATTCCATATATATATATTCCATTCCATTTTATTAGTGATTCCACCTGAAATTCCTCCAAAGACTCTATTAAGAGCTCCTCCTCAGATTATATCAGCAGTTTCTCGAAGACTTCTACCAGGATTTCTTCTAGGGATATCATAAAGAGTTCCTCTAGCGATTCCATCAGGAGTTTTTTCAGAGATTCTACCTGGAGCTTCTCTAGGAGTTCCATCAGGAGTTCCTCTAGCAATTCCATCAGAAGTTTCTACGGGGATTCCATTAGGAGTTCCTCCAGAGATTCCATCTGGAGTTTCTATAGGGGTTCTGTGAGAAGTACCTTTAGGGCTTCCATCAGAGTTTTTCCGGGGATTTCATGAGAAGTTCCTCCAGGTATTCCATTAGGAGTATCTTAAGAGATTCCACCTGAAATTCCTCCAGAGATTCTCTCAGGAGTTCCTCGAGGAATTCCATCAGGATTTCTTCTTGGGATATCATAAAGTGTTCCTCTAGGAATTTTATCTGGAGTTCCATCAGGAATCTTATCACGAATCCCTCCAGAGATTACATCAGGAGTTCCTATAGGAATACCATCAGAACTTCTAGGTGCAATTCCTGATGGAATTTCTGTAGTAATTCCTTGGTAGGGATTCCTTGAGAAATCTTGTTATTTGTTAACTTGTTAACTAATCTTGGTCATTGTTAACTTTTTTCGTGGCAAGAGTATTAACATTTTTCTAGGAACGACCGAAAATAGTTATGCCGATAAAATCCTTTGCTGATAGAATCCGCTCCATAACATGGTCTTACAATAGAGCTGTGCATTTGCTGCTTAAGTTGCTCTCAAGATGCTCTCAAAGCGACGAAAATGGACTAGCGATTGGAAACTCGGTACGTGGAACTGCAAATCTCTCAACTTCATTGGAAGTACTCGCATACTCTCCGATGTACTGAAGACCCGCGATTTCGACATCGTAGCGCTGCAGGAGGTGTGCTGGACAGGAGCATTGGTGCGAACGTTTAGAGGTAATCATACCATCTACCAGAGCTGCGGCAACACACGCGAGCTGGGAACAGCTTTTATAGTGATGGGTGATATGCAAAGGCGCGTGATCGGGTGGTGGCCGATCAATGAACGAATGTGCAAGTTAAGAATCAAAGGCCGATTCTTTAATTTCAGCATAATCAACGTGCATAGCCCACACTCCGGAAGCACTGATGATGACAAGGACGCATTTTACGCGCAGCTCGAACGCGAGTACGACCGCTGCCCAAGCCACGACGTCAAGATCATCATAGGAGATTTGAATGCTCAGGTTGGCCAGGAGGAGGAGTTCAGACCGACGATTGGAAAGTTCAGCGCCCACCGGCTGACGAACGAGAACGGCCTACGACTGATAGATTTTGCCGCCTCCAAGAACATGGCCATTCGTAGCACCTATTTCCAGCACAGCCTCCCGTATCGGTACACCTGGAGATCACCTCAGCAGACAGAATCGCAAATCGACCACGTTTTGATCGATGGACGGCACTTCTCCGACATAACCGACGTCAGAACCTATCGTGGCGCCAACATTGACTCCGACCACTACCTGGTGATGGTGAAACTGCGCCCAAAACTATCCGTCATCAACAATGTACGGTACCGACGCCCGCCCCGGTACAATCTCGAGCGGCTGAAACAACCGGATGTCGCCAATGCGTACGCGCAGCATCTTGAGGCAGCGTTGCCGGATGAGGGCGAGCTCGATAGGGCCCCTCTTGAGGACTGCTGGAGGACAGTCAAAGCAGCCATTAACGACGCTGCCGAAAGCGTTGTCGGATATGTGGAACGGAGCTCAAGAAACGATTGGTTCGACGAGGAGTGCCAAGAGGTTTTAGAGGAGAAGAATGCAGCGCGGGCTGCAATGCTGCAGCATGGTACGCGGCAAAACGTGGAACGATACAGACTGAAGCGGAAACAGCAAACCCGCCTATTCCGGGACAAAAAGCGCCGCCTGGAAGAGGTGGAATGCCAAGAGATGGAGTTGCTGTACCGTTCTCAAGAAACGCGCAAGTTCTATCAGAAGCTCAACACATCCCGCAAAGGCTTCGTGCCGCGAGCTGAGATGTGCCGGGATAAGGATGGGAGCATCTTGACGGACGGACGCGAGGTGATCGAAAGGTGGAAGCAGCACTACGATGAACACCTGAATGGCGCAGAGAACACAGGCACAGAAGGTCAGGACAGCGAAGGCGATGGCTACGTCAGCACAGCGGATAGCGGAAATCAACCAGCTCCCACGATGGGGGAAGTTAAGGATGCCATTCAACAGCTCAAGAACAACAAAGCCGCTGGCAAGGATGGTATCGGAGCCGAACTCATCAAGATGGGCCCGGACAGGTTGGCCGCTTGTCTGCATCGGCTGATAGTCAGAATCTGGGAAACGGAACAGCTACCGGAGGAGTGGAAGCAAGGCGTTATATGCCCTATCTACAAAAAGGGCGACAAACTGGAGTGTGAAAATTATCGTGCAATCACCATCCTAAACGCCGCCTATAAAGTGCTATCCCAGATTCTCTTCCGTCGTCTATCACCTATAGCAAACGAGTTCGTGGGAAGTTATCAAGCAGGTTTCATCGACGGCCGCTCGACAACGGACCAGATCTTTTCCGTGCGGCAAATCCTCCAGAAATGCCGTGAGTACCAGGTCCCTACGCACCATTTGTTCATCGATTTCAAGGCGGCATACGATAGTATCGACCGCATAGAGCTATGGAAAATCATGGACGAGAACAGCTTTCCCGGGAAGCTCACAAGATTGATCAGAGCAACGATGGACGGTGTGCAAAACTGCGTGAAGATCTCGGGCGAACACTCCAGTTCGTTCGAGTCTCGGCGGGGACTACGACAGGGCGATGGACTTTCGTGCCTGTTATTCAATATTGCGCTTGAAGGTGTCATGCGGAGAGCCGGACTTAACAGTCGAGGCACGATTTTCACGAGATCCGGACAATTTGTTTGCTTCGCGGACGACATGGATATTATTGGGAGAAAATTTGAAACGGTGGCAGATTTGTTCACCCGCCTGAAACGCGAAGCAACAAGAGTCGGGCTAATGGTGAATGCGTCGAAAACAAAGTACATGCTGGTTGGCGGAACTGAGCGCGACAGGACCCGCCTAGGAAGCAGTGTTACGATAGACGGGGATACCTTCGAGGTGGTGGACGAGTTCGTCTACCTCGGATCCTTGTTGACGGCTGACAACAATGTTAGTCGGGAAATACGAAGGCGCATCATCAGCGGAAGTCGTGCCTACTATGGGCTCCAGAAGAAACTGCGGTCAAGAAAGATTCACCCCCGCACCAAATGCACGATGTACAAAACGCTCATAAGACCGGTAGTCCTTTATGGGCATGAGGCGTGGACTATGCTCGAGGAGGACTTGCAAGCTCTTGGGGTTTTCGAACGCCGAGTGCTAAGGACGATCTTCGGCGGCGTGCAGGAGAACGGCGTGTGGCGGCGAAGGATGAACCACGAGCTCGCTCAACTCTACGGCGAACCCAGTATCGTGAAGGTAGCTAAAGCTGGAAGGATACGCTGGGCAGGGCATGTTGCAAGAATGCCGGACAACAACCCTGTAAAGATGGTGTTCGCCACGAATCCGGTCGGAACAAGAAGGCGTGAGGCGCAGCGAGCTAGGTGGATTGATCAGGTACACCAGGACCTGGAGAGCGTGGGTCACAGTCGAGGATGGAGAGAAGCGGCCATGAACCGAGGGAATTGGCGAAATATTGTTGGCGAGGCTTTATCAAGATAATTGATGTAAAGCCAAATAAGTAAGTAAGTATGCTCTCAAAGCTTCAATTGGAATATCCTCTGGTTAAGAATGGGTCCCAAGTCGTCTGAAGGAGTTTTCAACAGTTTTAGAGCTTCTCAGGAGTTTCCCTGGGGGTTCTCTGATTGTTTACTTATTATTTTTAATAGATAACCCAATGTGTTCACATTGGTTTCTCAGATGTTCATTAGGGTTCCCCATTTATATCAATAGAGATCATACTGAAAACCCAAGGTATTCGCTGGGTTTCCCAGGTGTTGGTATGTACTCCCAAAGGGCTCACAGATGTTGCAAAATTATGCTGTGATAATTCCAAAGAGTTCTTAAGCATTTTCAATGGTTCTCAGAGCATCCCGGAGGTTCATAAGTATCTTCAGAGAATTTTCAAGGGTTTTTCTTGGTATTTTGAGCGGCTTCTTAAGATGTTTCAAGTAGTTTCTCCCAAAATTCCTTCTAAGAGGGTTGTTTTGAAAGGGCTTCTAAGAAATTCCCCAAGAGCCTAGAAGTAAAAATGTTTGCTGTAGAACCATGAGGAAACATCATAGTATCACGTTTTATTATATGATTTGTACCGCGCTGTCTCTGTTTTTGGTTAGCTAATGCCGGTATCCGGGGTTCAGAACGTACGAGTTAGTTCAACATGAGCTATTTTAGTCCACGGATTCCTTGGCAATTTCCGCTCGAGAACCTTGACAAAATGCTCCTGACATTCTAGGATATTCTTCAATGAATATTTGCTGGGATATTGGAAAGGTACTTGACGTATCACGATTGTAAGTTTGTTTTTGAAATAATTTTTAAAATTATTGTATGATCTGTCAAAAAATTCGTCAGAAAGTTCTTCAACAATCTGCTAAAGTTTTTTTTAATTTTCATGACTTCACAAGAAGCTTACCAGTCAACCAGAATGTATGTACCTAAACTACTCACACTACCTAAAGACGATTAGACAGCGGAACAATTTTTAGTGCCACGAGAACCATTGTAATATGAGTATTTCAGGAACGGGATCGATGCTGGAAATCGATAGCTGACGCCATTTTGGAATCCAAGATGGCGACATCCAGTTTGTAAAAATCACTTCACACCCATGCAATATAGATATTTTTGGAACGGTACCGATTATTAGATTCTGGAAATAAAAGTCTGAAGCAATTTTGGAATCAAATATTGCGACTTCCGGTTCGTGAAAATCACTTGAGACCCATGAATTATGGTTATTTACGAGACAGAAGTCGGAAATCGATGTTTGACGCCATTTTGAAATCCAAGATGGCGATTTTCGGTTTGTGAAAGTCACTTGAAACATAAGCAGGTGCCTAAAATGGCGTCAGACATAGACTTTCGCCTTCTACTGACCAATCCCGTTCCATATTTCTTGGGTTTCAAGTGATTTTCACAAACCGAAAGTCGCCATCTTGGATTTCAAAATGGCGTCAGACTAATGTTTCCGTCATCCCTATTGATACCCTTGAGAAGAACAACGGATAAACCTGACCTATTCGCAAAACTCCTCAAGAACAAACTAAAAGCTTTTTTTCGCTCTGTTCCTGCTCATTGCATCGCAGTAACCCACTATGTTTATGAGCCTCTGTACGTGCCATAAATTCTTTTGTTCTCATGACTTTTACTGTGCACCGTGTGTTGGTGTTGTCTCGCTCTCTTTTACGAGCAAATTGTAAACAGAGCGCACAGTAAAAGTCAAACGTTTTATAGCATGCACAGGCTCATTGTAGCAACCAGCTGTCCTAGTAGTCCAGAAACAACGAAACTAACATCCAAGTTTGCTATAAATACTGCTCTAATTTGAACTAAAGGTTATTGTTATTCTAACCACCAAAGCGAATACATCCAAAGTTAATACAAACTCAAAACGTCTTATTCAATTCATCTCCGCTATCGAACACGCTCCAAATTACAAACAAAGAGGGAGCCTTTCTATGCTCCAATTCTTTTTACGCTCCCCCAGTTAGGAGCGTAAAACGAGGTTTGGTTGAAATTTGAGGTCGCTCAATGCACTGCCGTTTCACAGCGCGTCTAGTTTTTTGAGATATTGATTGTTGAAAATGCACTATTTATCTATTTAAGTCAAGTTTACCAGCTTGTATGCTGATTTATGTTCTTAATTTGCTATAAAATGCAGTTTCTAGGTTCTAATGAATACGATTTAACGAAGTGTTCAATACTTTCGGTTTTAAAAATGCACTTTTTACGATTTGAAAAAGTATTGTATCTTGTCATTTAAAGAAAACGATATATTTCGTACGGCGAATGCAGGTATGATAAAAAATCGATTCAATCAATGTTTAATCGTGCAACTTCAAACAAACAATGCACTATGGTTTTATTTTACATGTTTGGTGGATTTAATTACTAAAAAGTAACATAAATCTTAATTTAAATTTCATTTAATCTACTATGAAACGAGTATTTTATACAAGTATTACGAACTGCGGTACAGAATTGTAACGTACTGGAAACTTTCTAAGAGCGGTAATGGATTTTGCAACCTTAAATTTAATAGAGACACATAATTTGATCTATGAGACAAATGAAAAGGTTATTTTTGTTCCGCTGTATACAGTATGGCCCATAAAAAATGCAAAAATCTGTATTCCACTTTTGCTTCATCATTTTGATACATAATAAAAGTAAAATCTTAGGGGCCTAGATAGCCGTAGCGGTAAACGCGCAGCTATTCAGCAAGACCATGCTGAGGGTCGTGGGTTCGAATCCCACCGGTCGAGGATCTTTTCGGGCTGGAAATTTTCTCGACTTTCCAGGGCATCAAGTATCTTCGTACCTGCCACACGATATACGCATGCAAAAATGGTCATTGGCATAGTAAGCTCTCAGTTAATAACTGTGGAAGTGCTCATTAGAACACTAAGCTGTGAAGCAGGCTCTGTCCCAGTGGGGACGTAACGCCAGAAAGAAGAAGAAGAAGAAAAGTAAAATCTTGTATTTAGTTTGAAAATGCAATTATTCAACATGTCAAGATTACATTATTCGATGTGTCCACCATTTTGTTCGATTACTTTCTCCAGGAGTGAGCGGAAACGGGAGCATACCTTCTGTATGTAAGAATCAGACATCGAGTTCCATGCCTTCGTGATGCAAGCCTTCAGAGCTTCAACACTGGGATGGGACCTTTCACAGACTTTGGCTTGAACATACGCCCATATGGAATAATCCAGGGGATTCAAATCTGGACTGCTAGGAGGCAAAACATCCTTCGGCCAAAATTCCATATTTTCCTTCAGCCACATTTGAGTCCTTTTGGAAGTATGACATGGCGCTCCATCTTGTTGAAAAACAACGTGTTCGTGTTCTCCGAAGTTGTCTTTCATCCACGGAAGCACATTCTCCTTCAAAATGTTCATGTCGACTTCGATGTTCACTTTTAAACCAGCTTTAATAAAAACTGGAGGCATTTTCAACCCATTCGACGCGACTGCTCCAAACACCATGACTCCGGCTGGATGTTTTGTGGTAAATGCGAATTCCACGTTCTCTGGGATGTCCTCCATCTTCTGTGGCGAAATAAACCTGTTTGTACGTGAGTTGCACACCGGATCGACGGTAAAAAGTTTCTCATCAGAGAACACGACAATCGGACGTTTCTTCTTGAAAACAGACAATAAAATCTTCGAACGCTCCAGCCGTAGTGCTTTAATCCGATCCGTTACCAGGTGACGTTTAACTCTTGCCCTGGACTTTGAATCCAAGTCATCTTTGACCAATCGCTGCATGGTGGTTTTCGAGATATCAGCATCTTTAGCCAATTTTCGGATCGATCTTATTGGATTCTGTTTCAACTTTTCTTTCACTGATCTTATCACCCTAAGAGAACGTGCCGACCGCGGACGCCCACTTCCCGGCTTCCGTGGGCTTGTACCATCATGGAGAGCACGTTTGATGCGGTAAACAGTGGCCGAGTGACAACCCACAGTCTCCGCAATTCGTTTCACCGATTTTCCCGCGAGGAGCAATCTGGTCTTACAAACGTTTGTTTCAAAATATCTCTGTTTTGTTTACATCACTTGACAGGTCGATGCCTAGAGATTACACACACATCCAAATATAGGTAAAAATGCATTAGAATGTATCCAAAAACAGGCTTCAAAAACTTTCGCATTTTTTTATGGGCCATACTGTAGTCACTCTGTTCCTCATGCAATTCAAATAAAAATGACCCATTATAGTGGGTGACGCATAATAGTGTGGCCAATGTATAACGAAATCATCTTTTGCGTTATGTGATGCTTATATGTGCAAAGTTTCACGTATAACATGTCGTTAAACAGCCTTTTACGTATATAAGTTGAGATGATATGCGTGCAAATTCTATACGATGAAAATTGGCATGACTTTGCAAGTAAATGAATACCGTTAAGTCACCAGTCACCGTGCGGCCTCCATTCACCGTGCACATATACAAATTCCTACAGAATATTCATACAATTTTCATAAATTATTCTTTGGTCAGCAAAATAAGATAAAACTGATAAAACGAAGTAGCTCTTGTCACAAATCATTTTGAAAAACCTAGTTTATGTAGACAAAATCATGTGAATTCTGTTTGATAACGAGATATTGCAACAATCTTAGTGAAAAGGCCAAAAAATCACATTTTTTATTTTAACGATAGAGTATGAAATTTTTCAAAATTTCAACAAGTTTTCACTGTGGATATTATTAGTAGGATGTATTTCATCGTATGGGCAATGAGATTTTCTGCAAATTAGAATTTTTATTGTGTTTCAGTCGAAACCCAAATGCACGGTGAATGGATCCTTTTCAATTTATATGGTTCCTTTTACAGTACATTATTGTAAAAGGCATGAAATTATGCGATAATATTAGATTTATTGTTATGGCGTCATTAAAATACTTCATATTTAGAATTTAAGTGAATATGGAATGGTTTGGACAATACAGTCAAGCCTCCTATAACGGTTTTAATTGAAAAATAATAATTTAGCCAATTTTTAAACTTTTTATAGTTTTATTGTAAACTAGTGGTCCCGGCAAACTTCGCCTTGCCATCAAGTAGGCGGTTGAAAAACGCTATGGATCGTCGCATACAAAATGACAGTTCCGTGCACTCTCGTTTTTCTAACTTTCCCGGTAATTATCCTGGGAGTTTTATACACACAAACACGTTGGAACCCTTGACGAACAAAATGGAGGTAGAATCATTCAAATGCGTTGACCCGTTCGTAAGCCATTTCGTGACAAACACCAACCCATTTTTATTTATATATAAGATGAAGATTTGAATACTCTTAAAAATGAATGCGCACACTACTAGCTACATAGTTGCTCCATCAACAACGTTTCTTCAAGATACAAAATCAAATCATGACATGACGAAGACTATACGCACGGTGAATGGTGCACTAGTGTGCACGGTAAATGGTGACATAGAACGGTACGAGGCGACCTTAACATGACATTTTCAAACATAATTTTTGAGTAATTTTTCGTTATGCATCACTAGTTTTAGATTTTTCCCTGAATTATTAAATAATTGCCCGCTACGTAGTGGTATTCTAGTACGCTTCAAATTATTTGGAAAAGTTATATAATTTTTTGAAGTGCAAATTTTTCTTAAATGCACGGTGAATGGTAGCTTGACGGTATGTGACTTCTGATGTTTGGGTTAACCAAAGTTTCTATAAAAAATTGCAAGCAACCCATTTAACATTCAATTAGGCATTAATCAAAGATATTGTAAAGAAATCCAGTGCAACCCTCAGAAGGAGTTCTCCGAAAGTTCATGAAAATTTTCCTCAGGAAATCCTTAATCCCAGAAAAATAATATATGGGCTTTCTAAATATGACTAAATGAAACTTATGATTCAATTTCGTATAACACTGTTCTTCAATACGATAAAATTGGGCAGGTGAAATTATTGGAGCAATTCCGAAAGAAATTACCTTTCAGTTAGGAAGAATTCCTGGTGCTTCTGGATTGCTAGCGAGTTCATGAGTCTATGAGAATTATTCTATTCGTCAAATCTCTGCGAAAATTAACAGTTGAATGAACTGCAAACGATATGCCTTATATTCTTCCATTAGTATTCTCATCAATTCGACAATACTTGACTTACTTCTCAATGGTTCAATTTCAAACTATGCTCATCTCTGTGACTCATTAATCAGCCATCGGCGAGTTTTTGTAGACGCATATGTCTACGTCAGGTTCCCATTGTCAATGCCAACCATTTAACGACCGGATCCATTGAAATGCAATAGAAAGTGGCCTCACTTTGTGCTCGCGGAAGTGTCATGATGGGCAAGATAGGTCTACGTCGTACGCCGGACGTGGCGGAAAATCGCATTCGTTAAATGAACCAAACGAAATTCAGTTTGACCAACATGGTTCCAGGGCATTTAAACTCGCATATATGTTGCGCACCAACGCAACGATACTCCTTGTCTAACGCCGTCTGTCATTATGCGATTTTTGTATGATCGGATTATTTCAGGCTACACCTGCCTGCATTGCGATCGATAACCACTCCGCTGCACTGATCGGAATCAGGCGTGCAACGCGACGCACGTTTGGTTTTCGGGGTTTCTCCCCATTAGATATCGCTGTATCGTAATTATAATTCGAATCATCTTCATCGCATTCGCCGAGAAACATGGATCACATATGTTCACGTTATGCAATTGTATGGATCATACATATGTGCTCGGAAAAGCGAAAAGCGGCCTAGAGTTACTGGTATACGAACAAGTCGGGCAATAAATATCACGGGTGGCGATTTCCTGCAGCGTCCATTTGACTGTGACGCTTTGCTGTGTGCCGCACCGCGCCGGTTATGTGCACTTCCTCGATGTTAGATCATAAATGCGCGCACACTTGCGACGCACGCATCCAACAACCAAACGATCGCTTTACTCAACTCAGCTGGCCATGCAAGAGCTGAGTTGCTTTGATCAACCAACTCTTGTAAGTACCTTAGCGGTTCCATAGGTCAAGCAGTGTTCTTTGTTCGCCGGAGGTCTCTCGCCCTGTCGTCATTCGATGAGTCACTCGACTCGCCTGCTTAGTCTTGAGAATGGCAAGATCGCGCTTCAACCGCAGCAGCACAGAAGCCGAGTGCAGAAACAGGATTTCTTCTGGCTGGCTACGGTTCGAGGAACGCGGATTTCGCTCTTTACGGTCCACCAAATAGCACCTCGTCGGGTGGTATAAGCCTATATGTAAAATAGAAACTTGCTGATTTTTTTTTCTGCGCGCGGTGACACCCCGACAGCCGAGGTCAACGACATACACGAACTCAGAGATTCAGACTCCATCACCGTTGTTGGAGATCGAAATGATCGTTCCGGTTGGGCAAGAGTAATTTCCGCAACAGGGACGACAGATGGATGCGAGGTGTCATCGAGGTCGATGGATGCTTTGCTGCGCGAGCTGAACATTTAGCTGAGTCAGATTTCGTGACTGACAGGTTCGGTGTAGTACTAGAGTAGCCAATGATCATGCAAATTTTCAAGTGATTGGTGTTTGTTTCCTTAATTATGTTTTGATCACCTCTATGAACAAAGCCATATCGTTGAAAAGATTGCCTGCTCATCATCTACTTAAGGAAGGTTTTTCGTCAATATTGTTGAAAATACAGTCAACTCTCCCTTACTTGATATTTCGTATCTCGATATCGAGTTAGAGAACTATAGTAAAAGTTGGTTTTCATGGCTGCCTCGATGGTCCCTTGGATGCAGTTGGTTTTGTGTTCTGTAACTCGATACCTCCCTAACTCGATGGTCCCTTTAATATCGAGAGTTGACTGTAATAACTGAGGGGGTTAGAAGCAAGTGACAAAACCTTGTTTTAGGAAAATTTTGAAATTCAATTTTGACGTTTTTTCAGCAATTTTCAACTCCATACAAATATTATTCAAATCTAACGGCTCAGTCACTTTACGACCTTGCATTGGCTACTGTTTACACGATACGGAAGTGATAGTTACGAAATATTGAAAACTTGAGAACAAAATCTGAAAAATGGTATGTGACGCAGTTACCCCGCTCAGCGGGGCAAGTGGAACACATCCAATACAATTTGTTAATCCAACTCAGAATATTCATCGATGTTATTAAATCAATACTCAGTCTAGGTATGCCATCTTCTTCTTCTTCTCCTTGGCATTACGACCTCACTAGGACAGAGCCTACTTCTCAGTTTAGTGTTCAATGAGCACTTCCACAGTTATTAACTGAGAGCTTTCTTTGCCAAAGTTTTGCTTAGTAGCCGGACACCACTCGACTAAGGAAGGCCCCTCAACGTCACTATTCATCACATTGGGGTCATTAAATTTTATATTCCGAGAACTGTCTGGATTTTTTCTCTCTTACCCAGTACAACTGCCTTCAACTCTTTCTTTATGATTGTCGTCACGACAAAAGAAAGGTCATTGCTTCGATGACCGACTCGGTATGGAAATCCTCATATTTTCCCATCCAACTCTCCGTTTTTTCCTCTTCGAACTTAGTCATGCTCAAAATAATTACTATAGCACACACGATAGCATCTTCTAACGGAACCATCCGTTGGATTCCGCTCGGACGATGATCGCTTTTGGGTCGCTATTCCTTGGCAACCTAATATTAAATTACTGCCTTTTGGGCAGCAGGTACGAGGCTTGGTTTTTGCTCAAACCGAACGGCCATGAATCGTCTTCCTTTTGCCCGGTCGGTGCTTGCATGACTATATTTACCGCACGTGATGGGGGATGCTCCAATCGAGCTTTTTTGCCATTGCCAACGGCAGAGCCTTCTTCCGCAATGGTATTTACGTTGTCGTCGCGAGTGAAACATTGTCCATATAGAGGAGCGTATTTTTTACTCGCCGTTGTCGATTTTACAACTTCAGTGTCATTGAAAGTTGTGTAAAATGTATTTAAGGATCCACGATGCCATGCAAGTGGAGGAGGTGAACAGAATAGTGTATATAATTATTTCAATAACTGCAAGGGAACACAAGCAACGAAGTATTCTATTCTATCTATTTCAACTTATGCATAAATTTCTTAGGAAGAACATCTCATCCTAGAAGTTATTTGATAAGCATATGAAAATTGACTTAAAATTTCAATAATAATCCAATTTTTCCCTTACTGACTTCTGCACGGACTCCACTGGTGTCCTTTGTGCGCTCACCCAGAAACCCGAAGAACTATCATTGTAGCTGTCAAGAAATTTGTTCTTAATAATGTTCATGAAAAAAACATTTCTGTTGTGATCCTAAACTATAAAATTCGTTTTTTTTTATTTCATATTAAAAAAAATAAACTCTGGGGTTCTAACACGACATCTGATCTTCTGTAGAAATTTTTCCAGAGTCCAGAAGCTTTTTAAGAGTTGTCTTTATTAAGTCTCTTAAAGAATAGTAGGCATGATTAACTTCACATGAATGATTTTTTATGAAAAATATAGTCATGTCCATTCAAGCTTTTTTAATAAGCAGACATCCAATAAAGCTTTCTTTGTTCATGTTTACACCAAGTTGTCCGCACAGAGGATAGGGATTCCGCAGCTGACCAGATCTGGTTAGATTACAATTCTATGAATAATATTTTGCAATAAGGCTGATACAAATATTAAATTTCTTTTATGTCCGAGACCACTTGGAAGGTACGAGGGGGGAGAGGGGATAAAAATAAATAAGGAACAAAAAAATAAAAATGAAAAAAAGTTATTTTATCGAATTTTTATTTTTAAGGATAATTGTTAAACCTTTTTCAAACGTCCTCTGGATCATTATTTTACATTAATTTTACTTTAAAAATTGAAAAAACCTAACTGATGTCAAAAAACTTATAAATCTTTTTTTTCTCCCCTTCAAAATTTCAGGATTTTTGAAGGGGGGGTGACATAAAAGAAAATTAACATTTGTATCAGCCTAATGATTTCAAAGAAATACAACTCTATGAATAATCTTTTGCAATAATGATGTCAAAGATAAAAAAAATACTGGGAAACAACTCTTATATCATTTCCTTAAAATCGGTTCCGGACAATGAAAAATTCTTAATATGCACTCTATGTTTTTTACAGAGCCTTCCAAAATATTTGGCGGGTTTCATTCATTTCCAGATCTCAGAGAAATTATTTGTAGATATTTCCAAACAAATATCTGGTAGAGTTGCTAAAAATCTACTTTAATTAGAATGCTCTTTCGAATGAAACCCGTTTTGAATTTACGTTTACGTCAGCAAAATCAAGTGTATCGAATGTTTGATCCACCATAAATAAGACAGAGGCTGATTTTCCAAAAAAAAATATATTAACATTATAGCTTATGAATCTGCAACAATCCTCAAGGGATAAAAACAGTTCCTAAAGGAAGTAATTGTTGACATATTTTTCTACCATCGTTGCTTATCTTTCTATATCATTTCCGAAAGACTTTAAAGGGAAAGGTTCATAGACAAAACTAAGCAATCAAGAGAAGTTTTTTTTTATTTGACTCAAAAACGGTAAGTTTTAACCCGTATCCGACCGGGTTAAGAAAAAAAAAATCAAAAAATTCTCGTGAAGCTATTTTCTATCCGATTTGCAAACTTCTTTCACTATATGAAATCCAAACTCTTCTATTTTTCTATGCTAGGGAAAGTGGTCCAAAATTTTGCCTGTGGCCGGAGTTATTCTGGTGTCCTCCTGGGTCAAGTCGGGTGAAAAAATGATCAACTTTCTTTCCTGAACAGTTTTATAATACTAAACTGTCATTTAACTACTCAAGTTTTGTAGGAACAGTCAATCGTGCAACATGAAAGATATTCAAGTGATTTAAAGAGTCACTTTCATGGAAGTTTCCTTGAAAAACTGAAATATGCCTTCCGGAAGATCCGGAACATCCGTAAAAGTGGTCAAATCGTTAAAAAAGTCTTGGAAAGCCGCGGTTTTTTTTTCAATCTCACTTGTTTTCAACATACATGGACATAAACAATGCTTCGAGTGCATAAGACTCTGTATGGCCATTGGGGGGCTCACCGGAAGATCCGGAACATCCGGTAAAGTGGTCAAATCGTTAAAAATGACTTGGAAAGCCGCGGTTTTTTTCAATCTCACTAGTTTTCAGCATACATGGACATAAACGATGCTTTGAGTGCATAAGACCCTGTATGGCCATTGGGGGGCTCACCGGAAGATCCGGAACATCCGGTAAAGTGGTCAAATCGTTAAAAATGACTTGGAAAGCCGCGGTTTTTTTTCAATCTCACTAGTTTTCAGAATACATGGACATAAACGATGCTTTGAGTGCATAAGACCCTGTATGGCCATTGGGAGGCTCACCGGAAGATCCGCAACATCCGTAAAAGTGGTCAAATCGTTAAAAATGACTTAGAAAGCCGCGATTTTTTTTTCAATCTCACTTGTTTTCAACATACATGGAAACCCCCCAAGTGGCCATAGCTGATCATAAAACGTTCTTTTTATTAGTTTCATCCTTGAATGTAGAAAACTAGTGTAATAAAAAACAACGAGAATTTCCGAGACATCTTCTATAATAAGGCCAGTTTTACGGATGTTCCGGATCGTTCGGAGACCAATCAGTAGCCAACTAGAGTCACATGGTGGCCTTTATACTGAAAACAATAAATTTTCAAAAAATTGTAGTGTTGTAGGGTAAGTCACGTTAATTGTCCACTTTTCCGGATATTTCGGATCTTCCGATGAGCCCCCCAATGGCCATACTGGGTTTTTGCACTCTTATGCACTCAAAGCATTGGTTATGTCCATGTATGTTAAAAACTAGTGAATTTGAAAAAAAAATCCGCGGCTTTCCAAGTCATTTTTAACGATTTTATCACATTTACGGATGTTCCGGATCTTCCGGTGAGCCCCCAATGGCCATACAGGGTCTTATGCACTCAAAGCGTCGTTTATGTCCATGTATGTTGGAAACTAGCGACATTGAAAAAAAAAATCCGCGGCTTTCCAAGTCATTTTTAACGATTTTATCACATTTACGGATGTTCCGGATCTTCCGGTGAGCCCCCAATGGCCATACAGGGTCTTATGCACTCAAAGCATTGTTTATGTCCATGTATGCTGAAAACTAGTGAGATTGAAAAAAAAACCGCGGCTTTCCAAGTCATTTTTAACGATTTGACCACTTTACCGGATGTTCCGGATCTTCCGGTGAGCCCCTCAATGGCCATACAGGGTCTTATGCACTCAAAGCATTGTTTATGTCCATGTATGCTGAAAACTAGTGAGATTGGAAAAAAAACGCGGCTTTCCAAGTCATTTTAACGATTTGACCACTTTACCGGATGTTCCGGATCTTCCGGTAAGCCCCCAATGGCCATACTGGATGTTATGCACTCAAAGCGTCGTTTATGTCCATGTATGTTGAAAACTAGCGACATTGAAAAAAACCGCGGATTTCTAAGTCATTTTTAACGATTTGACCACTTTACCGGATGTTCCGGATCTTCCGGTGAGCCCCCCAATGGCCATACAGGGTCTTATGCACTCAAAGCATTATTTATGTCCATGTATGTTGAAAACTAGTGAGATTGATAAAAACCGCGGCTTTCCAAGTCATTTTTAACGATTTGACCACTTTTACGGATGTTCCGGATCTTCCGGAAGGCATATTTCAGTTTTTCAAGGAAACTTCCATGAAAGTGACTCCTTAAATCACTTGAATATCTTTCATGTTGCACGATTGACTGTTCCTACAAAACTTAAGTAGTTAAATGACAGTTTAGTATTATAAAACTGTTCAGGAAAGGAAGTTGATCATTTTTTCACCCGACTTGACCCAGGAGGACACCGGAATAACTCCGGCCATAGGCAAAATTTTGGACCACTTTCTCCAGCATAGGAAAATAGAAGAGTTTGGATTTCATATAGTGAAAGAAGTTTGCAAATCGGATAGAAAATAGCTTCACGAGAATTTTTTGATTTTTTTTTCTTAATCCGGTCGGATACGGGTTAAGGGATTGATGCGTTCCACAAATTTGCGTAACATCTGAAAGTGAACAACTTTGTCGAACAAAGTAACCACTCGCAACTCTTGGTTACTTTCTTTTGTCTATGAACAACCCTCTGAAACTCTTTGGAAAATTACTGAAATCTAATGAATTCACTACAGACAAAACTTCAGGTTATTTGAAGTCCGTCATCCAAATTTCAGTCAATTCTGACTACTGTAAACTCGAGTGAAATTAATCAGTAGGGTGAAATTGATCACAATGTCACCCGATTTTATTTCTTACTAAAGAGCACAAATAGCTATGCAACATATAGCAAAACAACGTTGTTTGTCTTAACTATTGTCGAATTGTGTGTTGCGAAGTGATGAAAATAATATAAAACTCCATAATCGTGTTCGATGTAATATTGACAGACATCTATTAACTTCTAGTTACAAACAAGGATTTAGACATGGTGTTAACCAGAAAACCTGGAAGGATGCTTGAAATATATCCCTGAAACAGATTTTATCATCGAAATACGTATTAATTTGCTTAATTAGTTCAAACAATTGATTTTTTGGAAAATATCAGGAGACTCCTTCGGAAGTTGCCAACATTTAGGCGTTTTCTGAGAGGTGTTTGTAACTTTCAATTGATCATTATTTCCATAAATATTGCAATGTTAAGCATTTAACAAGCACGTTTGTATTCAGGGAACCCAAATTAAGTAAGTATAGTTGTTTTCAAATAAAGTAATAGTCGATTTGACAAGGGATCAATTTCACCCCGAAATGGAATCCCCTGATTTTTTTATTTTAGAGAATTTTTTAGCACTAAAATTTCTTCTTTATGAAAATTTCAGTACATGAGCCACCGTCGTACTTGTTTTTCTGCAATCAGTTGTTTGGCATTGCCAACACTATGGAAAACAGACCAGAAAAACCGTGAAAAATGATCAATTTCACCAAAAATTACAATAACTGAAGCTGAAATACAGATCAACAAACTTGGATATTTTGTAAGAGGAAAAAGGCATTTTTTTCCTTACTTTTGTCTCTGACTGTAAAATAAATCAAATTTTACTTTGGTTGTTTAGAAACCGCGATTTTATGTTTAAACAAACAGCTCGATTGTGTGTATCTACCATAAGGTTTTTACGCAAAACAACTAACAGACAATATTAATTACATACAAAATAATGTTCATATTTACCGTTTTGATTCATATTACGGACACATAAGGCCACTATGAAGTAAAAGTCATCTAAAAGCATATAAATTAAATCATTCTACAGGATACCTCAGCATTTTCATGCTATCAAAACACTTGCCTTCCAAATGGTAGGTGAAGATTTGCACAACTAGAATAAATTTGAATTAATTTAAATAAATTTAAATGAATAGAAATTTATGTTTTCTTCATAATTTTTTTTCCGGACACTATCTCACTTTTGCTTCCTATTCCGGATGCTTTGATTCGAATTCCGGACAGCTCGTGAAAAGCAAAGTTTGAAGAGTAAAATAGTAAATTAAACACTATCAACCGTTATAAAAACGTCAAAACTAGTTGATTATTGTAAATTTTCATGGATTGCTATGGGAAAAATTTGTTAAATCAAGTCTCCAAATCGGAAGCTTTTGAACGGCAAATTTTGAAACATTTCAATTGAAACTTTGAAATATTTTATTTTGCAACGTCATCTACTGCGAAAAATACGTGACAACTTGACGTAGAAAGCTAAATATTAATTGGGTTGTATTGTGACGAAAAATTCACAGTTTTATGTAGCTTGATTGAAAGAGCACATTTTTCTACGTATAATACGATTTTATTGCAGTTTAATATCTTAATGTTGGCATTACAAATGATTAAAAAAGATTTCAATCCGTCGACTCAATGATATTTCAATTTACATGATAACTTATCCCGAAGTAAAATTTGCCGAGGGATGATTCAAAAGTGGTTTCCGTACTAGTTTCAAACGTGTTTTAAAAATAGTTCCAGGTTGCGAAAAATTGTAAAACTTTGGATTTTAGTTAAATTTTAAACGTAGATTCACAATATGTAAGAAACTGGGCACCCATAAAGCCCTAAAGCCAATTACTGGGTTTAGCATTCACCCTTCACGGAGACGGAATTCAACTCAATTTTGTGTTGTTTCAACGCAATTCCGTAGTTGAGCCCAATAACTCAATTTTGGCTAAATTTCCAAGGTCCCCACAAGGTAGTTTGGCTTTAATCCCACTAGAAAAATATACTCAATTTTGGGTTGATTTAACGCAAAATTGAGTTCTTTTGATGCAAACATAAGAAAAGTTGAATTTACCCAAATTTGGCTTATTGGGCCAAAGTACCCCCATTGGGTAGATGCAGCTCTCTCTATTTTTGACAACATTCGTGTGGGAGAAAGAGAAAACCGAGAGATTTTGGGTTGAAACTATAATCGATATACTTAATTTTGGGTAAAGTAAACTCAAAAATTAGTTAAAAATATTTCTCCGTGTTCTTTTCGTTTACGGTGAACCCAACTTTTGGTCGAATTCATGGCCTGCCTACTTGATTCTGCTGGCGTATAACGAGAATGCAAAACGGTTTTCGAAGGAAATAGTATTCAAACATAGAAATGAAAAGGGGTGTCTATGTTTAACTTTCCTGTATTAAGCAATCTGATTAATGAATTTCAGACATTCAAAATATCGAGTACACCAGCCGTGGGTAGTGTTGTGAAAAACTCAATTTCTCATAACTCACGCTTGATATTTTTCATGCGTGAGTTATCAATCACGCAACTCAACAGTCAAAAAATCATGGATGAGTTGGCTCACCTTTTTGACTCATTGTCTCATATTTCCACAGTTTACTCACACACTGCAATAATTTCTTGTTAGTCTGGTAAAACTATAGTAATCCTTTCTAACGTAAACAACAACATTCGGGTTTCACGAGTTTTTGGCGGGTTTTGCGACTGAATCAATTTTTACGGTTTGAGTTGATTGAGTGATTTTGCATCAAAATCTCAAGCGTGAGATTTGCGAAGCAGATCTCTAATGAGTTTGCTCTCACGGGAGAGCGTATTGATTGAGATTTGAGTGTGAGTCTATCAACACTGGCCGTGGGCACCTGATAATCTTCTATGATAACACAACTTTCTCAAGAAATCAAAATCTTGACAAACAGTCATTTAAGATATTGGATATGCTCAGGTCAATCGATTCAAATTTGTCGAAGACATCATTTTGACATCATGCAAGCAGGTAAACATGGTTCTAAAACCCTGTCCCAATTCTAGTACCAGGGTGTCCATTCAAAATCAGTTTTTCATTTCCCGGATTTTTCCTGGATGTATAAATCTTTAAAAATAACCGAATGTGGTTTGACTACAACTTGTAAGTTCTTCCATACAAAATGGTTCACTTTGATTTGAGATCATACTTGATCTAAGTTACCTGCGAATAAATTTGGATAAAATTTTCCAAGTGTCTTGAATTCAAAACGGTTTGAATTTTGTTTTTTTTTTTGACTTACAGATATAAACTTTAAATTGAAATATCTAATAGACCAACACTAGAGATATTTTAACAAACTTTTATGGATTGTCAGAACTAAACCAGGTCTTCGATTTTTTAACTACATAAATCTATTTTCTTAGTAAAAAACATCACTTATAACTTGGATCCGTTGAATAATGTATTTTCTACAGAGGAAACACCCTACTGGGAAACTTGTAATCAGATGGTACAATGACCGGCGAAAAAAATGATCATTTTGCCGTTTTGCACACAAAATGGCCTTGTTTGGAAACATGGATCTTGACTTCTAGAGCTCCGATTGATCTAAATTTTCTACCATCACTAGAAAACAACTTGAAATTTGTGCAGTAAAAAACTCACACCATTTTGATCACACACTTTGAAGTTATCGCAAATGTCCCATATTGAAAGTAATGTCTAAATTCTGATTTTGATATACATTGATAAGTATGAATTTTACAGATTTTTTTACAGAGGCATTTGCGATAAATTTTAAGTGGGTGATCGATATGTTGTGAATTTTTCCATGCACAAATTTCAAGTTATTTTCCAGTTGCGTTAAAATTCCAGCTCTTAGGAGCCAAGATCCAAGTCATCAAACTTGGTCGTTTTGTATGGAAAACGGTAAAATGATTTTTTTTTCCGCCGGTCACTGTAAGTTAAGACCACAGTCAAGTTCAAAAAAAGGGCAAAGTTTAATAATCCTACCTATTTAAGAATACCTTGGAAATTATGCACTGGACAACGTTTCTGAAGAAATTTTTAAACGGGTGGAACTCGTTCCGAATCAAATGAGATTATTTGATGGGAGCTATATATCACCAAATTTCATTCAAGAGTTCTCCTGAAAATCTGGCTAAAAAGTTCAACATAAATAAAAAAATCTTCTTAGAAAGCCATCAAGAATTTTACCAAGAAGTTTCGTAAAGAACTAACCAAAAATCTGCACAAGAATACTTGAACGACATTGCCATTTTTTATCCTTCAAAGAATTCATGAAGGATCTATCTAGAAATCCGTTGAGAAAGACTGAGAGAATTCACTGCAAATCTGTAGTCTTTCATATATTGCAATTTTAGGGAAAACTTTCCGTTTTACGGTTCAACGAAAAGCTACCGCAGCTGTCACATCACTGAGTGGCACTGGCACGGCATAAAAATTAACAAGGCAGTCTCTTCACTGATGTAAATATCGAGTTTCATTATAAACATGTGACGTCACTCCTATCGTACCATATACCTTCCGGACCACTAGATCATTTTTTTCGCAAATTTGTTCGAGGTGGATAGGAATGACGTCGTCAAGTAGCTGTCAGTTTTCGGAGTATATCACCTTCTTAATTTTAGTACACCGTGGGCACTGGTAAATCATCAGTAAGCTTCACTGATACCTTGGATACCGTCTTGATGATTGTTGCTATTTTTCATAGCGTTTTCTCTTTCAAGCATACTATGATTGAATTTTTGCTTCAATGATGGAATGATTTCGAAGCCTGTGGTAGAACTTTGACAGCTGCGGTAGAACTCTGCGACTGCGACTGCGAAAATTTTCTTAACAACCTTAATAAAATCTCGTCGGAGATTTCTTAACAACTTTGTTACTACTGCAACTACAAATATTCACCAAGAATCAGTATCAGTATCTCCCGAAATCCGCCAAATAAAAATCGTAATGAAACTGTCCAGGATTTCAATAGAAAAACAGGCCTCTCAAAAAATTTTACCTTTTTGCATAGCTTTACTTTAAGTTACTTCCACGAATTTCAAGAAAAAATTAGCCTTAGATCTTTCTTAGAATCTACTAAAAACCTAAGTGATCTTTCAAATTATTTTCGAGCGGCTGGCCTATTACCCCTGAATTACCGTAAGGATTCCTGCAAAGATTTTTTTTTCATCGCTTAATAGAAATCCAAAAATCTTGACAGAAATAATTTAATACCCTTCTCGAAATTATTCAAGAATCTCAATGAGAGTCCATAAAACCTTTTTGGATGCTGCTCAATGCCTTGCCGCCAGAAATCTTCAAAGCATTTCACAAGTTATTGGTAAAAAAAAGTAAGAAAAAATTGACAAATCCAGGAAACCAACGATTGTTTCTGCAGGATTTCGCTAAAACGTTTAACTATCTGTGTAGTAACTCAGCAAAAGTTAATCATGATGCAAAATGCGAGTCGTCAGACAGTCTCGCACCTCTTGGCAATTTCGTCCGTAGTACTCCGAATGGAACAAACTGGTTTGTATTCTCATGTCTGAAATAAATATTTTCCGTGTGTATTCTGTAAATTCCCGGCTATTTCCCGTATTTTTCCCGGTTATTTATGATTCCCGGGTTTTACGCGCTTTTCCCGGGTTTTACGCGCTTTTCCCGGATTTCCCGGATGGATGGACACTAGTGTGGGACAAAATTTAGATTCTCGCTCCAGTCCACTTTTTGGATTGCATTTAGGTCCCATAACAACTGTGCAAAATTTCAGCTCGATCGGTGAAACTATATTTACGCGCCAGCCGTTCAAAGTTGGTATGGGATTTACTATGGGAAAACCTACTTTTGCAAAGAAAAATCGCCAGAGGTCGCCCATTGACCTCTATAAAAATTCTAAACACAGACCTCGATAGATATTTCTACGATGAAGAATATTGCCGAAGACCGCGAAACAATCCGACACTTGTGGTAGTACCAAACGCTTAAGTTAAGACCAAAAACACAGGTATACACAGTTTTTAAGTGCTTTATGTTGGTTTAACTCCAAAAAAACATCTATTTCCTGGTTTTGAGGTTTTTTCACACCCCTTTGTTTCAACTCAAATTTCGGGTTTATTTTATTTACCGTATATCTCTTTCGGAATGACAGACAGTGTTAAAACATGGTAAAAAGTATCAAGGATCATATTTAGATCCATTTTGAAGTTTGAGTATGACATACCCGTTATTAGAGAAAGAAAATGTGTATGAGTGTAAGTCAGAAAACACTATCATGTTATATAAAAAATATGTTTTATCGAAAGCTTTAGAACCCTATTCAGAGACTCGGTTGTCTACCACCGATTGTCTCTGGGCCTTTTATACAAATTTGCTGAAGACACGTTTTTCCTAAGTGAAAAAAAAATATTACATTTGTTAGTTCCATGAATCAATCACTTAGTGCTCTATTTTATAAGTCGAGTCGATAAAAAAGAAACTCGACTGGAGTAACTGTCGAACTGTCGCTCGGTTTTATTGAGATTGTCACTCTATGAGACAACCAGGGCCGAATTTACAAATGTGAGGGCTCGGCGCTATTGTCTTGTAGGAGCCATATTCCCCGAAAAATATTTTGATAGCTCAGAATAGACTGAACACTTTGCAAGGTTTAAATTATCAGAAGTCAAAATATGTTATAACGTACACAAAATGCTATAAGACCCCTTATGAACGTGAATAAATTTCAAAATTGAATTCATGTAACTAATACAGTAATTTCTCGATTATATCACGGATCTAACAAAAATTGGCGTGATATACCGGAGCGTGATAAAATGAAAATGTATTTTTTTGCTATATAATTTTTATCAAATTTTGAGGTATAAGTTGCAGAAATAGAGCAAATGAAATGAAAAGCACGTGGGAGATGGGCCAAAAAGATATATGATAATTGCTTAGGGGCATTCTTCAATGTAAAATGTATGAACTTCATACAATTATTGTGGCGTGATAAAATCGAATATGAAACGGTGCCAAAATCGAGTGTGATATAATGTGTGCTAGAAAAACGAGCCGTGATAAAATCAAGTAACTACTGTTATTCCTTCAATATCTTTAATATATTTGAAGAAATAATGTTTACAAGTTAAATTCAATGATTTTGCGGCATATTCGTCAACAACAAAATTCATTTAATGATTCCCTTCATATTGGTACCTTAATTCCGATTATGCTTATTGTTGAACATACAGATTTATTTAACAGTTTTGGATTGAGAAAATTCGTGTAAGGTTGGTAGCACGTCTTTTTCTGGAAACTTGGTCTCTATTTTAATGCAAGTCCTCAAAAAGTATCTATTTTAATTGGAAGGTCTCTAAGGTAGCTATTTTAATTAAAATGGTCTCAAGAACTCCTTTTTCCTTTGTTTGCAGTGAATCCTGATGCCAAATTCTTCAAGACTTCAGAGAAATATTTAAAGATTTTAACGCGGATATTCATGAAGTTTGTTGTTCTAATATTTTGTTCCAAGTAATTGAATTGAATTTATTTGCATAAATGCGCTCATTGTTACGGGTTCATTAAAAAAATATTGAATATTTAAAATCATATGGATGCTATTCGAAAAAGCATTAACTATTGCATTGATTCTAATTATACTTAAAAGTTCAGCTATAGATATGTTTGTCAACATTTATGGGGGCTAAAATGTGGGGGTCCGGGGGCCATGGCTCCCTTGCCCGTAAATGCTGCCCTGCCTGGAAGAATGGACAAATCACTTGCAGAATTCTTAAGATTTTCGTCGAGTAATCTGAGAAGAAATTTACGTATAACCTGTAAAATAGTCGCGTGAAGGTTCATTGAAGTTTTTTTTTCTGGAGCACCATGATTTTTGCAATCATAAAAAGGAAAAAAAAACTCGCTCTTTAATTGAAAATAGAGACTTTTAAGAGACACTCGCATTAAAACAGTTACTAAGACTCTAAAAGGATATATTCTTCGTTCAAATTTACACCAGAACCAAAAAATTCAATATTTTCCGTGCACTCGGACTATTTTTATAACGTTTTTAAAATTCATAAGAACATCGGTTTTCAATCACCCCTCGGCAAATTATATTATGAGGTGAGCTGTCATGATGTAACTTGAAATATCAAATGCGTATAGCAATCTTCCATGCGAAATATAACATCAGGAAATATTACCAACCGATAGTAATATGGAAAAGTTCACTGGGAATAGTAGTTTACGTAACAAGGTGCAGAATGAAGATTTTTACAGCAGTCATACGTAAAAATCGAGTTCTGCACCGAGTTACATACAACATTTTTTGCAATTTTATGAAAGGTTACTTGAGGAATAATTTTAAAGCAATTTTTCCATGTGCAGATTTATGGTCGTCCGTAGCCATGTTTGAAAAATCCTGATCGTAGTAGGTTGTACTGAGCAATTCTCACAATTTTTCAATCCATCGCTCAGATAGCATCATCATTCAAAATAACGAGAGATTTCGATTCAGATGTTCCGATTGATATTGAGACGGCAGCGGAAGTGGCCCTGGATGGTCTCCTACCAGAGTAAGCTATTCCGAGTACAGTGCAAATAACGGCGGGGCGGAAAAACTTAAATGTGTTGCGTTATGAGTTATTACTAAACGCTTTTCTGATAGGCAATTGACTCATACCTACGACAATGCGGGAAAGTAAGCCATTCCATGACGGGTTGGCGTGATGAAAAACAGCCTATTACGATGAGAAATTGCAAAATAGTAGTTTACGGAACAAGTTGCAGAATGATGATTTTTACAGCACTAGTCGTAAATGTAGCCTACGAGGCTTGCCGAGTTACGTACAACATATTTGGCAATTTCGTAGAAGACCGGAATGCATTCACCATTATTTTACAATTTCTGAAAAATTGTTGTGTAATGATTCATTACGCATCTCAAAACAGTTGCGTAATGAGAAAGCGTTGTGTAATGAATAATTACAGCACTGGTTGCAGTTGCATAACGGCTATTCCCACACTGCATACCTCAGTGCAGGAAAGTAGGCCGTTTCTTGACAGATTGGCGCAATAAAAAAACAGCCTATTACGATGAGAAATTGCAAAATAGTGGTTTACGAAACATGTTGCAGAATGTTGATTTTTACAGCTCGAGTCGTAAGTTTATAGGATAATTACGACGAGTGCTGTAAAAATTAAGTTCTACAACGAGTTACGTACAACATTTTTTTGTAATTTCGTAGGTGACCACTTGAGGGTATCAGAAATTGTATCGGAATGCATTCACCATTATTTTACAATCACTGGAAAATTGTTGTGTTATGATTCATAGCGCAACTCAAACAGTTGCGTAATGAGAAAGCGTTGTGTAATGAATCATTACAGCACTGGTTTCCGTTGAGTAATGACTATTCCCGTACTGCATACTTCAGTGCAGGAAAGTAGGCCGTTTCATGACAGATTGGCAACATGAAAATCATCCTATTACGATGAGAAAGTGCAAAAAAACATTTTCCGATGACTTTTTGCACAGGGAAGGATGATATAAGCAATATTCAATTGTTAAAGTCACGTGATGAGTCTACAGATTGAATTCGTTTTCAATCAATTATACGATAACAAAATTAAGAGATTAGAACCCGTAAAATTAACATCACTCAATAATCCGATTCTCGACTAGAGTATCCTTTGACTGCAGGTGAGATCAACTCACTTGTATAAAATCTGAACTGCTACGTCAAATTATATGTAACATGTTGATAACAAAATGTTAATAAAATCTTAAATTTGTTTTACCAAATTAGGATGATAGTGTTATCTATCACATAACACCTACATTTAAGAAATGAATGTAATGTTTGGAATGATACTAATGAAGAAAAATAAAAGTATCCTTTGACAGATACCCGTAGTTTGACATCAACGTAAGCCCGTCTTCAGTGCTCGACTTGTACACGACACTAAAGACGGCCTCACCGTTGAGATCGAAATACGCGTATCTGTCAAAGGATACAGTGACTCAAACTCATTTTCGTACGGGACACTGGTTTCACATCAAGTAGGTTTAAAACCATTAAATGTTTTACGGAATTAGATATACTTTATCAATTACGAAGGTCGTAGGTGTCTTCTATTGCTCGGCAGTCATAAACTCTAGATGATGTGCTAGATGATTGTTCAATATCTTCATTACGTTGTTCAGATGTAGTAGAGTACATTTGGAAAAATAATGAGCGGACATATTTGAAACTTAAGTAAATTTAAGAAAAATACCACTTTTCCGGTGTTTTTTTTTGCTAAAAAAAATCCAGTAAGTCGAACAATAACGTTTTTTTTCAAGTTCATTTCCTTAACAATGATTACTACGAATACTGAACGAGTTTCAAAAACTTATAATCAGTTTCAGAGTACTAACGAGTGGTTATCGATATTTCATACTTTACATCAATAAAAAATCTAAAACCAAAAATTTTAGTCAGTTTCTTACAGTTTGGCTCTTAAATGGATGTACATTATCCATTGTAATTGTTCCTATCTGAGAATTGCGCAATAATTATTTACATTTTATATTTTACAGGTCGGACTCGATTATCCGGAGACTCGATTATCCGGGGACTCGATTATCCGGGATTCGATTATCCAGAATTTTAGACTCGATTATCCGAAATTTGTTTTTGGGTGTTCTTTTTTTTCAATTTGTATGCATCAATCTGAGACAATTTGGTATTAC
Source organism: Aedes aegypti (assembly GCF_002204515.2). Classification (NCBI taxonomy): domain Eukaryota; kingdom Metazoa; phylum Arthropoda; class Insecta; order Diptera; family Culicidae; genus Aedes; species Aedes aegypti. The sequence continues at coordinate 45,887,634 of NC_035109.1, read as the reverse complement.
AATATACAATATGAATGGTTTTGCAGTTTAGAACGTATTTAGGAACAGGGTGTTTGAAAAAGTGGTTTTTTGTGTATGCTGGTCAAAAAAAAAAAAAAAATCTTGTAAAGACCCCTACCGTTCTTAGAAAAAAAATTCTGGCTACGCCACCGCATTATATAAATTAAATAACAAAAATCAGTGCGCATCTTACCTTCGTGCTGTGCGTACACGAATTCTCTCTGCTCTTGGAAGTTTTCTTAAAAACTACCTAAAGCAATAAAACAGTACTTTTCAGTGCTACACAAACAGTACTTTTCAGTGCTAAAATTAAAAACGGTACTTTTCAGTGCTACTTAAACAGTACTTTTCAGTACTATTTTTTCTACTATTGATCCCTTTACGATCCTTGTTTGGACCCGTGCCTTCGAATTTTCGTTGGACCCGTTGGCGAAAGCTAGCGGTGGTAATCCTTCTTGGACACCGTCTAGGGAAAAAACCTCTCGAAGGTCACGTCTTTCTCGTTTATTAATTAAACATGGTATCAACAACTAACAAAAGGAAGGGTGAATCTCTGAATTCACTACTTCCTTCCAAAAAAGTTGGTTTTAAAACTGTCACTACACGTGGCAAGAATGGAAGAAAGGACGCTTCCCCGGAATGCGAAGTTTCTTCCAAGGGTGAAATGAATAATTGTATTGAAATGAGCAATCAGTTCGATGCTCTAGACAAATTTTCCGAACACCAAATCGAAGCAGCCTCTAGCCCAGGCTCTTTGATTCAAGTGAGGAAGCAAAGAGTGCCGCCTATCGTGGTCAGTTGTTCCGAATTTGGGGGATTTAGGCAGGAGATCTTGAACTCCATTAGGGGAATCAAGGTTTCCTTCCAAATCGCAAAGAAAGGAGACTGTCGCGTTTTGCCGGAAACTCTTAAAGATCGCGAACTTCTTCTCAGATATCTTGAAGAGAAGAAGCACAAATTTTTTACTTATGACGACAAAACTGAACGTTTGTTCAAAGTCGTCTTGAAAGGTCTCTCAAATGACTATAAGTCACCTGAAGAGATCAAAAATGGAATAAATGATTTACTTGGATTTTCCCCAGTCCAAGTAATCATTATGAAAAAGAGAACCCAATCTGGCATTATTCGGAAAGGGCTTTCTCAAGAATATTATTTAGTTCACTTTAACAAAAAAGAACTAAATAATATTAAAGCTTTAGAAAAAGCTAAACTTATGTTCGATGTCCGTGTGACGTGGGAACATTTCCAGAAACCTGGAGGAAATTACCAGAACCCCACTCAGTGCCGTCGGTGCCAAAAGTGGGGTCATGGTACAAAAAATTGTCGCATGGATGCTAAATGCATGATTTGCGGAGGTTCTTCTCACGCTAAGGACGACTGTCCTGTGAAAGAAGATACCAGAAAATTTCAATGCGCCAATTGCAAGGGCCCTCACAAAGCTAACTTTTGGGAATGCATTTCACGCAAAAGAGTCGTTGAGGCTCGTGCCAAGCAGATGAAGGATAATATCCGTTACGATAACGGTCGTTTCCGGAATTTGCCTGGTAGAGTATCGAACAATGCTCATTTTTCAGTTAACGATCGCTTGATTAGGAATCATACCCACCAGGAAGATCATAATCATGCTCATTCACAAACAAAATTCAATCCGTCGGGTAGCCGTTCGAATCTTTCAATTTCGAATGTATCTACCCACGGTAAATCCTTTGCCGATATCGTAGCAGGTAATTTGAACTCTTCCCCTGTTCGTTCCATGAGTACCCATTCTACTTGTTTCAAATCAAATGGAAAAAACCCTACCGCCACAGGTAACTCCGCTTCTTCGTCTACCGAAAATTCCAATGGGAAATCATCAGATGATATGTCTGCCTCTGATTTTAATTTTCTAACTGAACAATTGAATCTAATGATTGATGCAATGTTCAAAGCCACCACTATGACTGAAGCAGTCCAAGTAGGTGTGAAATTTACAAATAAAATTGTTATTGGATTACGTTTTTCTAATGGATCCAAATAATAATTTAAATATTTTAAATTGGAATGCTCGTTCTCTGAATGGTAAAGAGGACGAGCTGTTTAATTTTCTTACAGCTAATAACGTGCATATAGCAGTTATTACCGAAACTTATTTAAAACCTGGATCCAAATTTAAAAAAGATCCTAACTTTTTTGTTTATCGTAATGATCGACTTGATGGGGCATGTGGGGGAGTTGCAATCATCATTCATAGGCGTATAAAACATCAACTGTTTTCGTCATTTGAAACTAAAGTTTTTGAAACTTTAGGTGTTTCTGTTGAAACACAGTTTGGTAAATATACTTTCATAGCTGCCTATTTGCCTTTTCAATGCTCTGGACAGCAAGTTAATTGGCTTCAAACTGACTTGCGAAAATTAACTCGCAATAAGTCAAAATTTTTTGTCATTGGTGACTTTAATGCCAAACATCGGTCATGGAATAATTCTCAAAGTAATTCCAACGGCAGAATTTTATTTGATGAGTGCTCTTCAGGATATTTCTCAATTCAATACCCTGATAGCCCTACATGTTTTTCCTCTTCTAGAAATCCATCTACGATTGACTTGGTCTTAACCGACTCTAGTCATCTTTGTAGCCAATTAGTTACTCATGCTGATTTTGATTCTGATCATGTCCCTGTTACATTTCAAATATCGCATGAAGCGATTCTCAATCCTATCAGCTCCACTTTCAATTATTTACGAGCCGACTGGAATATATATGAAACGTATGTTGACTTTAATCTTGATGTTAACATTTCTTTAGAAACTAAAATTGATATTGACAATGCTCTTGAAACTTTAACAAATTCCATTGTTGAAGCCAGAAACATTGCAATTCCAAAATGTGAAGTAAAATTTGAATCCGTGATTATAGACGATGATCTTAAACTCTTGATCCGTCTTAAAAACGTGAGGAGAAGGCAATTTCAACGCACTCGTGATCCTGCTATGAAAATAATATGGCAGGATTTGCAGAAAGAAATCAAGAAACGTTTTGCAGATTTAAGAAACAAAAATTTTGAAAATAAAATTTCTCAATTGGACCCCGGCTCTAAGCCCTTTTGGAAATTATCTAAAATCTTGAAAAAACCTCAGAAGCCTATACCGGCATTGAAAGAGGAAAACAAATTATTACTAACTAATTGCGAAAAAGCTCAAAAACTTGCTATGCAGTTTGAAAGTGCGCACAATTTAAATTTAGGACTTACTAGTCCAATTGAAAATGAAGTTACTCAGGAGTTCGAAAATATTCTCAATCAAGAGAACGTTTTCGAAAATGCCTGGGAGACTGATTTGGAAGAAGTGAGAACTATTATTAAAAAATTCAAAAATATGAAAGCTCCTGGCGATGATGGAATTTTCTACATCCTCATCAAGAAACTTCCAGAAAGTAGCTTATCATTTTTAGTTGATATATTTAACAAATGTTTTCAATTAACATATTTTCCTGACAAATGGAAAAATGCTAAGGTTGTTCCAATTTTAAAACCAGACAAAAATCCTGCAGAAGCTTCTAGCTATCGTCCAATCAGTTTGCTTTCCTCCATCAGTAAACTTTTTGAAAAGGTTATTTTGAACAGAATGATGGCCCACATCAACGAAAATTCAATTTTTGCCAATGAACAGTTCGGATTCCGCCATGGACATTCGACCACTCATCAACTTTTACGTGTAACAAATTTGATCCGTTCCAACAAATCTGAAGGCTACTCTACTGGTCTTGCTCTTCTAGACATAGAAAAAGCATTCGACAGTGTTTGGCATGAAGGTTTGATCGTAAAATTAAAAAACTTTAATTTTCCAACATACATTGTTAGAATAATTCAAAGTTATCTGTCTTGGGCTGTTTGGGCACATCAGGAGTTAATCATCAATGTTAACTTCCTTTTCCCGATCAGCCTAGATAGCCGCGTAGTGTCGGTAGCGGTTGTTTCAATTGGCTAAGAATTAACACTACGGACTGCCTGTTCCGGTGGTAAAAGTCCACCTAACAGGTGACCCCTAATTCATGTGGCTTTAAGCTTACCGTGCCTAAGAATGAATGGTTAGGGGGGTCTAAATAAAACCTAACCGCAAACGGAGCCTGTGGAGTACCAGGGCGCCTTCTACAGTATTATGCCCTTCCTGTGCTACCCGGAGCAATGGTGCAGGTGACCTTGTGTTTCTCCGAGATAATCGGCTGCCCTTCTTCAGTCTCAAGCCTGAGGCTAAATAAGGGTGGGGTTATTAATACGTTGTAGCTTAGTTTAAATTTTCACCTCTATGGTTTCGCATTATGCGTATTACACAGTGTGTTCTGTGCTTTTCGCCTTTGGCGACTTTTAAGAGATACCGATATGGTTTTTTCGCTGCTGGTCTTTTTCGTTCTGAGATTGCGAAAAGCTTAACCCTGCCTAGTTTGGGTAGTGGCTACGGTTAGGATAGCTTTGTTAGACCAATCTTCAGCATAAAACATCAGCAATGATCAATTTTTGTAGACTCATGCAAATGCTACAGCTCAAATGGCGCTAGTTCAAAAACCTTACTTTTGTGAACTTTTATCTAGGTAACCTTGTGGACCCAGTTTTTGCTACTTTCAGAAAAATGAAATGGCAAACTCGCGTGCCATGCCTCGTGCATGCGTGCTCGTAAATAGCGCTATCGTTGCTACACTCATTTCTGAGTTAACAACCAGAGATGTATGTGCTGTCACAATTGATGTTTCTGTTGGTGACCTCAATAGGAAATACGTCTTTCGTTATGAAGTGTATTTACCACATGATGAACCATCCCAATGGATGATTTCAAACGAGTTGTTCACTGCCTATGAAAAGGCCTTCTGTTCCGTGTGGGCAGTGATGCTGATACTCATCACATCATCTGGAGAAGATCAGCTTTCAATATGAGAAGCTCCAGTCTGATAAAGTGCTTAAGTAGTTCAAATCTTGGATTACTTATTTTAGGGAATTGCCCAACCTTCATGGTATCTGCTAGTGAAGAAGTGTTAGACATGATACTCTGCTCGAACAGAATCAGTCACAAGTTGACGAATTGGCATGTATCAGATGATGAATCATTATCTAATCATCGCTACATACACTGGGAATTGGTTGTGACCAAATTCCATGGATTCTCTCCGTCCATTGGAAATCCTAGTATTTCGGATGTTTCCACTTCCGGTGAGTTGGGACACAATTGTCCTTGCTTCGAGTGATCTCATAATTGCTTGTCATTTTGCTTATAGGTAAATTTTCTACACAACTCCCTTCACAGGAGAAGTGGACGTCTGGCTGTTTGTAAAGTATGTCAGATAGTCAGGCTGCTATAAAAGCTCTTGCTTCGGCCAACTCAAGGTCGAAGCTTGTTAGCGCATGTCGAACTCAAATTGAGGAACTGAATTCAGTCAACTCTGTAAACCTTGTATGGGTACCTGGCCATTCTTCCATCGCTGGAAATGAATTGGCTGATGAGCTAACTCGCGATGGAGCATCGCATGACTTCATTGGCCCTGAGCCGGCTATTCCAATTTCGAAGTGCTGGGTGAAGCTTCAGATTAATTCTAAAGCTGCAACTCAGCACAAGCAATATTGGAATAGTTTGGAGTCGTGTCGTCAAACAAAATTGTACATAACTGAGCCATCTCCAAGGGTGGCGAAGTATTTAACAAATCTGTCAAAGCAGAATTGCAGTCTCTTGGTCAGAGCGTTTACAGGCCACTGCCGGCTCAACTATCACATGGCAAATATTCAGCGTGTTGTCTCATTTGTGTGTGATAGTTGTGACTCCGATTATGGAACTTCGTATCACCTGATATGCAACTGTCCAGTTTATGCGCAAATGCGTTTCCAATTATTTGGTATAGATTTATTAAGTGAAACTGAATTCAGAAGCCTGAATCATCAGGACATTCTGTTATTCTTAACCCGCTGTGGTAATGAGCTATAGGCTCTCTTTACGCTCATGCGTTTTGCAGTGCCCTTTTTAGGGCGCTGTTCGAACCCATTGTGGTATGGAGCTACATGCTCTCATTTCGCTTATGCGATTTTCCCTCTTCAAGGGACCCCACTCCTATTTCCTCCCATCTTTCCCTTCCCTTTCCTCTCCCATCGGGTAGATGATGAAATAGGCTCAAATATGGCGATGGCACAAATCTCCCAAATGGCGGGGAACGTGCCTTTGGAGCCTGCCTTCTGATACCTGATACTGGTCTTGCTCTTCTAGACATAGAAAAAGCATTCGACAGTGTTTGGCATGAAGGTTTGATCGTAAAATTAAAAAACTTTAATTTTCCAACATACATTGTTAGAATAATTCAAAGTTATCTGTCAAATCGTACACTTCAGGTTAGTTATCAGAACTCCAGATCTGAAAGTCTTCCTGTAAGAGCTGGTGTTCCCCAAGGCAGCATTTTGGGACCAATATTATACAATATTTTCACATCTGACTTACCTGAGTTACCTCAGGGATGTCAAAAATCTTTGTTTGCGGATGACACAGGCCTCTCCGCCAAAGGACGAAGCCTGCGTGTCATCTGTAGTCGATTGCAAAAAAGTTTGGATATTTTTTCTTCATACTTGCACAAATGGAAGATTTCTCCTAATGCTTCCAAAACTCAACTAATAATATTCCCACATAAACCAAAAGCTCTTTATTTGAAACCTTCAAGTAGACATGTTGTCACGATGAGAGGGGTTCCAATAAATTGGTCAGATGAAGTTAAGTATCTAGGGCTCATGCTTGATAAAAATTTAACTTTCAAAAATCACATTGAGGGCATTCAAGCCAAATGTAATAAATATGTAAAATGTCTCTATCCCCTTATTAATAGAAAATCAAAACTTTGTCTTAAGAACAAGCTTTTGATATTCAAACAAATTTTCAGGCCAGCCATGTTGTATGCTGTACCAATATGGACTAGCTGTTGTAATACCAGGAAGAAAGCTCTGCAGAGAATTCAAAATAAAATTTTGAAAATGATTCTGAGGCTTCCTCCCTGGTATAGTACCAATGAGTTACATAGGATATCCAATGTTGAAACATTGGAACAAATGTCAAATAAAATAATCAATAATTTCAGGCAAAAATCGTTACAATCTTCTATTGCCACGATTAATGCGTTATATGTTTAGGTTAAGTTAGGTTAAGTATATTAAAAACTTTTTTTTTCTCTTATAAGCAGGTGAAATCAACTCACCTGTAAAAAATCTGAACTGCTACGGCAAATGAAATGTAATATGTTGTTAACAAAATGTTAATAAAATCTTAGATTTGTTTTACCAAATTAGGATGATAGTGTTGTCTAATAACATAGAACACCTAGATATAAGAAATAATGAATGTAATGTTTGGAATGATACTAATAAATTAAAAAAAAAAAAAAAAAAAAAAAAAATAACAAAAATAGATAATTTTTTTTTTCTTTTACCAAAGATATCATTTTTTCCTTAGTGATTCGATTATCCGAATGATTCGATTATCCGGAGTGAAAAAAAAATCGATACTCCGGATAATCGAGTCCGACCTGTACTACCAAACATTATCATAAATATCGATAGAATAAATATTATTGCCGTAAACGTAACACATGCGTTATTCGAAATGCTGAAAACAACAGAATACATTCTCAATTCAGAATACAATGTTCTCCACTCAATCGAAATATTTTGTATTTTTATTATAAAATCAATAAACCGCAGTATAGGGTCCTATTTTGAGTATATTTTGCATATGAGTTCAAAAATAATTGAATATTGAGACAACATCAATTATGTGAAGGTGTGTACAGCATAGTGTAGGGTGCATTGTTGTATATCGAAGTTCGAAGTTGAAATTCTTTCTACAGACAAGTTTGAAATTAAACTTTTACTGTAGTTTAGAACGAAAATTTGATTTATATTGTTTGAAAATAACATTTTAGAAGAGTTTTTAAGTTATGACATAACAATTTTCTAAACTCATGAGGGATAAAAACTTCTTATGGTTTATGTGAACCGAATATATTTTAACCAAAACTCTTTCTGTAAAATAAATTTAGATATAATCCAACCACAAAAATTAACACTATTGTTAAAATTGTCGAATTTTATAACAAAAATCATTGAAAAGCTGGTGTTTCTAATAACTTTACCTAAGTTTCATATATGTCCACTTATAAATTGCCCAAATATTATTTACTACGTCTGAACAACGAAATATTGGACTTGAGCAATCAAATAGAGCATTAAAATTCAGTTTTGATTGTTGTATGTTAAGATTGTTATAAGTGTACGAATATGGGATTGGATGAATTTTAGACACAAATTCAGTATAAATGGAACATTTTATGAATGTTAAATAATAGATGACACCTATGGCCATCATTATAGATGAAGCATTTCAAACTCAATATATTGTTTAATAGTTCTTAACTTACTTGATGTGACGTCAGTATCCTGTACGAATATGAAATTGAGCCATTGTACATACTGTAGTGAAGCTGTTTCTAGAAACCATCATAGTAAACATGATTTTTTGTCTTAAGTATGGTTCCATTAGTCGATATAAAGTAAATGTTAGGTTCTTTAGCCCATCAATTGTAACAATTGCGTCCCTGAAGAAGGTCCCAAACGGACCGAAACGTTGGACAAAATAAAAAAGTAGTTTTCAATTTAGTCATGACTGAAAAGCCAACTCAACATCATGGAGGCATGACTGTAGTACAAAATTTGATTTTCATTTTCTTGCAGGCGTTCCAGAAATTTATTAAGGTGAAGATGAATCGAAGCCAAACCTCAAATTTTCAAGAGCACGGATCTGAAGAACCAAACATCTGTTTGACCTGAAAACTTAATCGATTGATCACTACCTGGTGGTGACCAATCGATTAGGTTTTCAGCTCTATCGGTTGTTTGGTTCTCCAGATCCGTGCTCTTGAAAATTTAAACTTTGGCTTCGATTCATCTTCACCTTAAGGGTGCATAATCCGTCATTGATTTGAGAATTTTGTAGAGCAGTTTTTACCGTCAAAATCAAGTAACTTTCCATGAAAATGCGTTCACTGTATTCTATTCTCCACCAGAAACACATTGAACACATTTCCATCGAATAATTTTCAGTTTTGCTTTTGAAGTTTCGATGATAACGATGATTACAATGGCAGATTCTGGAAAATTAACACAAACATACTGTTTTATCAGATTTTCTATTGTTGTATAATAGGGACACGCGGTTGAAGTTACTAAGAAGTATATTGTTAGATATTTATCTTAATAACGAAATAGGTGCATTATCCGAGAAGCATTCCAAAGTTCTTTTTACACGAAGAATATTTGCCATAATTACTAATATTGTATAAAAAATGTATCAAATCAACCATCATTCGATTACTTACATAGAAGATCATTAACCGGCTAACTAATCCCATCGCCAACTGATCAGTCTGATAATGTGCATCTAGATCAACAACCGAAGCCCTTGACCATGCACAGTCTCAATGATAACAGTCCGTCCATCAGCTGTGTCATGTGACTCGCACGTCACTTTGTGACACGTCGATCAGCAAACAGGCCTCGCGAGACAGCACAGTCCTTTAACCCACATCAAGCCGGAATACGTTCCATTCATCCGGTCCCATTTCTACTGGGTTCGTTCCAATGTCAACACCATTTTTTAGTTACGGCCACTAACTGTAGACACCTTATAGATCTGCTGTTTGCATAACTGGCCAATTGTTGTCATTTTCGCGACTGCACGATGGCATCACGTTCGCTGTTGCGCTTCATTAGCTTCGACTGATAATAATTATTGGCACTACTTGCTACTCACTTGACCGGAGTAGCTTCAATAAACATATAATAAAAATAAAAATGAGCATAGCCAGCAAAGTTACATCTTGGTGCAGCAAATAACCGACTCATTAGCACGAATTCATGTTAGCCTGGCATACCTCTGCGCGCTTGATGCTGATCGAACACATCGTAGCAAGCAAGCACTCACATTCCACTTTCCCAGCTGCATCACATATTTGTTTATTGGCTCACACTTTTCAATTTTCCAACTATACATCACCAATCATCATAATCCACCGAAACGCAATCGCAGCAACCGCAGCAAAAAATATATCTTCAAAAAGCAATCCAAGAGTTTCTTCGGCAGGTCTTTTTTGATGATGTTACATGTTACCAAAGGCTTGCAAATTTCCAATCTTTCTCCCCGTGTTACACACGGAAACGACCTGCAATATTTATCGATCAAATTTCCCCTCTTGGATGCAAGCAGAGCGTTCCTCCAATCGATTTTACACCATTTGTTTGTTCTTGTGTTTGTTTTCCTTTTCTTCGATGGTTTGTTTGGGCACTTGACCACGTATGCCTCTGGGTGCTCTCCGGGGCACTCGCGATATGCTTCCCTTATTAATCCACTCAATTGGCTAATCACACTACAGACATTAAAAGTGTTGACTGGCAAGGCGAACAGAGAGAAAATGTTACGTCAAATTTTTCTTCGGCTGTCCACTTATTTCACGCCGATGCACCACGCCGCTATTTTTTTTTTTTGCTCCACCGTGGCCGAAATCACCCGCAGCAGGCGCAGCGAGGTCGTCACTCCGAGTTCGAAACTAGGTGAAATCGATCACGCACGGGGCGACAGCGAACGAGAAAACAAAAAACGAGAGCGACAAAATTCATAACGCGTTTCGATCGATTTTCTCCAAGCGATGAGGGTTGATGAGAGTTTTATGAGCACAACCTGGCGAACCTTGGCTGCTGAGGTTACACTCTCACGTGGACACTAATGAAGGAATTCCTTGGATCCAAGAATACACTGACTCCACGCGCAACCCTAGCAACCAAGGTAAAAACCCGTTAACAGGACAACAAAGAACCCCACAAGCAGTAGGCCAAGCGGGCCCTTTCTGGACAAAACGGATCAACAGCACGCGATACACGCCAAAGACCACTCACAGTAATGAAAACAACGCGCGACTGCAATAGCAGAACTGAATGAAACACGCGAGCGCACCACGCGGCAAGGTACGAAACCTGTTCCCAAGTCTCCGAACACTACGGCAACCAAAACCGCACTGAAAGTGCGCTGCCGAAGACCCCGGCCTCAAGGTGTGCAGTAGCACACCTGGACAACGTTCGTTGGGTCTTCGGGCCGCGGTCGGGGGCCGTCGTTTCCACGACTACCCCGATCGGGTGGAAAATACCAACAAATGAGCCCAGCTGTAGCAATCGGGTCGAAGCAATCCGCGAACAAGCCTCGGATTCGACTCGCGGTTTGGTTCGTGTTTGGCGACTGGCGCTAAATGTGTTGGCCGAATGGAAGCTTATGGAACGTTAATAACAAACTAGCGAACGGGTTTTTGCGGTTTGTTTTTGTCTTTGTGTTTTTGTGTGTTTTTATGGTCGGTTCTGAAGAGTAGGCGAGGAATGAAGAATTTCTCGACGGAGAATGAAGCCACATCGAATGACGGTGGCGGGTAGTGCAGCATTGAAAGCCGATGTTGGATAGATTTATTTAGCAACGATGTCTAAACTAGTGTTTTCTGTAATGGTTAAATCACAGATTAAAATAAAGTAATAAGGTATACCTCGACAAGATATGTGAAATATATGCTTGAAGAGGCAAATATATACTAACATTTTATGAATTGAACAGAAAATTAAAATTTGCTAAAAAGAAGTCACGTGTTTCCGGTGGGGATCCAAACCCAAAACTAACGGATTGTAAGTCAATTGTGATTATCAATTACAGTAGTGAATTGAGTTTAAACAATTAAATGGGGAATTATAAATGATGATGAGTAACACGGAAATTTAGGGTGTCCCAGAAAGTATGGGTACGACTTTGATAATGAAAATCATAGTACTTTTCCAAACATATATTTTTATATTTTTGTATTTTTTATAGGCTTTTTCAACCAGCATCTGTGATAAATTTGTTTGATTTTATAAGCGTTTACATTGAAAACTTTGATTTTAGATTAGCAATTCTTATCTGGTCAGCACAGACCCTACATTTTGTTTTTGTTGTAAAATAACTAGTAATATATGATTTTATCCATATCTTCGCCGTGGTGAGTTCAAATGCTTTGTATCAAGGATGTTTTGCATACATTTTTTGTTAAAAATTGTATTTGCCTTTGTTAGAAAACACTTGAAAAAAAAAAATGGTAAAATTTAAAAAATCTCGTATTTTTCTCTCCACATAAGAAAACATGACGAAGTTATCACTCTTCAGGTATTTTAAATAGTAATAAAAATACAGGGTGTCCGCAAATTATCCGTACAAACTTTGAAGACATGGTTCTATACAATCAAGCATAATAAATTCAATATTCTTGCATGGTTTAAACATTGGCTTATTATATTCTTAAGCTCAGTATGCTGTTCTGCTCAAGAAAAGTAAAAATTTCTGCGGAAAGAAATTTGGGGAAAACTCTCCGAAAAATTTAATTTTGCCTATCTCAGTAACAAGCAATCATTTCGATTTTTTTTAAAGTTTTATTTTGTGTTAACATGTAGACGTATTATAAAAGGTACATGGATATTGATTTTTCATTGTTTTCAATGCGAGATCATCTTTCCTATATTTTGCTAATCAGATAATTTGCGGACACCCTGTAATACATTTCAGATCAACGAAAGGTTAATCCCTAAATTTTACATGCTTAAGTTTAAAATTTCAATTTGAATAAGTGAAAGTCCGATCAATTGTCATATCGTCGCTAATTAATATATTTTTTCAGCTTTTTCTATAATATTTATACATATTGAACAACTTTGAATGTTGTACATGTTGAAAAATATTTGAAGAATTTAACTGCAAATGTCGATGCAAACAACGAAGATTCTTCCAAGAACATACGGGAAACAGTCCATAAAATCTATAAGATCTACCAGCGTAATATCAATATGATTTTTCGGGCTTTAGGACATTTCGTCGAATGAAATTTAGTCGAATGACGTTTGGTCGAATGACATTTGGTCGAAAGTGCATTTGGTCGAATAGACATTTCGTCGAATGAACATTTGGTCGAATTTCTTTCGGTACATTTATTTTGGTCGAATAACGTTCAGTTGAACGGAAATTTGGTTGAAAGCTTATTTTCAAATGTTTATTGAAAGATCATTTGGTTAAATTAATTTGTTTCCTAAGATTTGCAAAACATATTCTTTCGAATAATCATTAAGGTGATTATAAAACGAAGCCAAACTTTGAATATTCATGAGCACAAGACTGGAGAATCTGTCAACAGTTCGCGTTGAAAATCAATCAAATTGCTTGCTTGCTGGTGGTGACCAATGCTGTTTGATTCTCAAGTCTTGTGCTCTTGAAAATTTGAAGTGTGGCTTCGTTCTATAATCACCTTAACTGATGTTGAATAAAAATACTCAACTTTTTATTTGTAATTGAAGTTATGCCAAAATCTAGGATTTTGATGATTATTTCAATGATTTTTTTAGAAGTAGTTTTTTTTTGTACATGGTTGAAATATTTAGCTCTAGTGAATTTATTATTCTTTGAAAATATCATCATTCTTTGTAAACTGCTTAAAAATTGTGTTATTACTCGACGATGTGTACATAATGTTTTAATTATTTATCATTCTTTTGAAATGTCATCGTTCTTCGATATGAACTGCTGATCTTCATCTCATGGTAGCATTCGGAGAGAATGCTCGGGATCTTTCTTTGAATTCCGGGTCTTGCAGCTTACGGACGTGGGTAAGATTTTTTTATGCAGAAATCAAAATTGAAACGTCAGTAAAAATTTGCTTTAGGGCTTATTCATAAATTTCATAACGCTCTAGGGGGTGGGTGGGTGTTCTCATGATGTTACGGCTCATACAAAATGTGTAGACCTTTCATACAAAAAGCGTTACGAGGGGGTGGGTGAGTTTCAAAAATGTCCATTTTCAGCGTTATGAAATATGTGAATGAACGCTTAAGGAAACCCTTAATGGCGAAGTGAATGTTAGGTGTCGGTTATGGCCAATTGGCTTATTAAGACTCCAGCTTAATAACATTCCTCAAGCTTTGCTGACAGTGTTGATACCTCGGGTGAATAACAGAGTTCGAAGTAGAAACTTTAAATTATTAAAACTGAAAGTTGTGCTATTTCTATGTATTCCGTAAAGGAGGTCGAGTAGACTGAGGCGACAAAAGTTAACTTGCTTCCATTTATGATCAGCTTATTTCAAATCATAAAACATGCCTGTTGCAGCGTTAAACGTCAAAAACGAAATATGGTCGAACCGACATTTAGTGGAAAGGATAGTGGTTGGATCTAACTAGTATGGAAACAAAGTTTTACGTTGAGTCTGACTATCATCGAGAGTAGCATTTTGTTGCTTTTCAAGTGATTTAATAATTGAATTAGTATCAGCCGTTTTATCAACAATTTATATGCGAATAGCAAAACTTTCCCAACATATTGATGAGATTCAATATGTTGGGAAAGTTTTGTATGAAATTGATCAAACGTCATTCGACTAAATGTCATTCGACCAAATGTCATAGATTCGATTTTTCGATAGGTGGTACAAGTGATGTAGGCTCATGTTATTAGGATCTATATATTCTTGTGTTCGATAAACTTTTCTTCATTCAATAGTATCCTGGAGAATATATCATAAGGTCTACATTCATGATAAGTAACTTATTGATTCATAGCTTACATTCAATGGAGTTCTTGGAGGATCAATATAATCGGTTCAAATAAACACAATATTCCGTTTACTTCTATGAATAGTAAGGAACACAAATAAAATTAAAACTCAGTATAGTTATACGAACGGCATAATTTAAAACGATCAATAAACTACTGCTTATAGGGTAAATTGCCAATTATTGCACACTTGCCAATATTTGGGGAATATTACACCGATGATAATGAGTTGAAACCCTAACATTAATGCTAAACACTAGTGAATACTGCATTCTAGCTACCAGCAGTTTATTTCTCATTAAAAAGTTCAAAATCATGCACTTAAAGCGAAATTTAACTATCGTCTGCAGCGCTGTTGTTACGTCATTACTCAAATATTTCTCACAAGAAATAGCTTCTACCGAAGTCAAATCCAAATGGGTTAATTTTTTTTCTTTTCAATGAAAATGGAGATTTATGTTATGGTTTCATAAAGCACGATGAACTAACTAGAAAAACATAGCTTTCTTTGTAAATATTAATCTTCCTACGGTCTTCGGGTCAATATGCACCGAAACGCACTTTCAAAGCGCCACAACTTTTGTTTGTCACTTCCTTTTTTTTATGAAATTTGGTGACTTCAAATCTTTTGCGGAAAATCAGAGTTTCTCGGTAGAAAAAAAAATGTAGGACAATTCTGAAGAGCTGGACAAAAAAAGTTACGTTTAAGATGCTCGGGTCATATTGACCCGGATTTGACCTACGAATTTCGCAGCCGTTTTTTCACCAAATACAGTCGACTCTCCACATTTCGATCGATCGAAGGGACCATCGAGATAGGGAGAGATCCAGACATAGAACACAGTTTTAATGAATACTAGATTGAAAATCACTCCGTTACCAGGAAAATCAAAAACAAACAGACGTCATTTTGTCCTCGCAAATTGTTTTGAATCCCTAAAATCTAGTCTAGTTACCTTTGATAATGAGCATATCGACATACGGAGAGAAAATCGAGATAAGGAGGATATCCATATATGGATAGTGAACATGTATGCAGATTGAAGGGACCGAAAAAAAACATCGACATAAGGAGAGATATCGAGATGTAGAACATCGGGATGTGGAGAGTCGACTGTATGAATCTTTTTGTAGTCAAAATTATCGTCATGGCTTATATTTTGTGAATCTAACTAAAAATCTTGGTTTGGTTGGAATTAGAGTGTCCATTCCGGGACAAAAAATCCTGGGATTTGACAAATTTCGGGATTTCCTGTTTCTTGGGATTTTGCTTCTGACATTCCGGGAATCCCGGGATTCCCAAAGTGAACGTGATATTTGATGAAAACCACTAAATTTCAATGAAAAACAATCACCTTTTTCCTTCTATCCAGCCTTTTTTATAAACTAGAAAAGCATCTTGAAAATGAGAATAAACGAGTAATTATTTTTATGAAAGGGCCAATTTACCCAGTAAGAAACATATATTTTTCTTTGTCTAGTTGCAAAGTTTCAATGCTTTTCTCTTCAACATTGACCGGTTTTATACTCCTAGGCTAAGAGAGCAAATTTCAAAGTACACTCAAACTTCAGTCAATAATTTTGGGTAATTAACGTTTTGCATGATCTTCTACAATACCTTCAATGATCTTTAATCGTTTTCTTCAATTTTGTACCAGACTTCCATTCATAAGTGATATACAGAATTTGAAAAATCCCTAGCAAACCCATAATTCATCAAGCTATGTTTTGATTTTTGTTCATCAGAATAAAAAAGTCGTACAATGTAATTTGTTATATTTAACATATCATGTTGGAAAGTTACATTCTTTTTCTTTCATTGAATAAACAATACAATACAATAATCCGATAATCGCGATCCGTGAATTTCTCCTGCAGTGCACAATATTATGAAACAAATAACAATGACATCACGCTGCAATTTCTTGGTTGGTTGATTGATTTTTGGTTGGATTTTCACCGGCTGTAAGTTTATAACAATGACATGGTAATTTTTACAGCCAAAATGCTGCCATAGTAAGATTTAATGCAAAACATATTTTTGCATTGTTTTGTTGATGAATAAAATTGCAAGCCAGGTTATCGCTGAAAATTGCTGTGAGGGAGAAATCCATTATCGTCAGAGTGATTGAGAATTCCGAACCTTGCCCCAGATATTTATAGTCCTGTCTGTAAATTGGAGTGACCATTCTCAGAAATTCAGAAATCTAAAAAAATGGTTAACCCAAGAGTATTTTTCAAATATGCCACACAAAATAACCCATTTAGCATTGTCTACAACAGCTCACCGCACATTACAGATAGCAGAGCCATTAATTACCATGGCGACCAAGGGCGACCATCCGGACTGTCTGCTTAGATGCCACCGGCCTATTGCATTCATTCCAAGGCTCCTCCGATTGCCACAAAATAGGCACCGAAAAATTACCCTAAAGCCGCATGCAAACCACCAGCAGCGCATTCAAATTGTGAGTTTCCTACCCTATATTTGAAGCATTTGAAGAGCATCTGAAGAGTAACCAAGATTAGCCATTGTCAGGGTAATGTTCGAGGTTGGAAAATTGGCCCACACAATGAACGGGCTCCCACCACCGAATGGGTGGAAATAATTATTAGATTGCATCAGGCCATGGCCCGGAGTAACAAACGAATCAGGATCCATACTGTGTGAAACGCTAGTGCAGCCATGTTTGTTATTGCCGATGTTTCAAAATTGCACCTCTTCGACATTGTAGATGTGAAAATTAGCATTTTAATGGCAACATTCAAATCATCTCCAACCTCTATACTACAGCTTTTACAGGTATACCTCGATTTGAATGTCAATTTGATTTTAAAATTGTCTGTAAAACCGAATCGTTCATAAAATTACAGAATTTGTGTCTTACTTTCTAGTTTTATTTTCATAATTTAATGATCATTGAAAAATGTCTTATAAGCGCTGAATAGCGAACTTTCGATATAATATTTACTAAATTTAACAAAACTTCAATAAAAGCAATTTACCATTCTAATACAAAATGTATGCTTATAAACACAATAAAAGAAACAAAAGATATGTATATATACTGATTGAATAACTAGAAGTTGAAATTTTGATGTTTCATCTCCAGCATTTGAGGGTAATACCCCTCATAACATGTTCATTTTACCCCCATACAATGTTCATTTTACTCACATATTCTAAACATTGAGTCTATGGAAAGAAATGTACAATGTTATAACAAGGATGATACAAATATTGTTTTATCGAAATATTTCACCATGTTAAATGATGTTAACATCCTTCTTCAATTTTTAACAATTTTGAAAGAATCTGTCATCTCCCTGAGCAAGAAAACTCGAAAATTGCTTAGGATCTTCATTTTACCACGATTCCGCCACGTCAGAAAGAAGTGGGATACTGACAGACTGTCCGTTACAAGTTTTTAGTAATAGAACACAGGGAATAGAATTTGATAAACATCATAAAATAAAATGATCGCTAAATTGTGGTAAAATTCACTAAGCCGGCGTTTACCTGTAGTAGAGTTACATATTTCTCAGGAGCACATAAATGTACTGACGAGCCTCCAACCAAACCGTCTCTCAGCTCATCGGAATCCTAGTGTGCTGCGGTAGACGAAGGCTCACGAAAATTCTAAAAGCGCGCGCTAGGTAATGTGCTCTCGGGGAGACTCGTCTCATGCGCTGCTCGGCGCTATGGCTCGCCATCGGTATCCAAGTCGTGAAACAACTGCTTAGTAACGAAGAACCTCTACAGCTATCTTCGCCTCGTTATGCAGGTGTCGAGATGGCCTACATGATATGGTCGAAGACTCGCGATCCAAGTGTTACAATTTAAATCCTCGTTGAACTCTTTTATAATCACTTCAATTATTGCGCTGAATTTTAAACAGCACATGTGACGGAGCGCATGAGACCGCAGTGAGACACATCTCAAGCAAAATGAGGCGCACCAAAAAAGGTCTCACAATGTACTGCGCTCCCGTGCGCTGGCAAGCAAAGAGGCTCCTGCACCTAAGGCGACAGCACGTTCACAGTAACTCTAACCTGTAGTCCATAGTAAACCACCAGTTCAAGCCAATGTCCACTTCGTCTCAAGTAAGTTCAAGCGAATGTTCAGCAAGTGGGTGGAAACCGTAAATAAATATAGATCGAAGTGAAACGCGCCGGCGAAAACCACAGACCACCATTAGTATCCGTTTCTCAAGGTGAACCGTAGACATTTGTGCAAAAGCCCGGGACTATATCGAACATTTCGCTCTATATAAACTGGAAAGAACTTGGAACTAATATACGCTCTGAAACAGGTTCTGCCAAGATCGTTTGGAGTGTTTTGGAGTAGGAGGTAAAACGTGTGGCTAAATCCGAAAAACTGTGAATTTTCGCTTGATTTTACACCGGCTTCTGCAGCAATAGAGGAACAAAGCTTTCAATTAACGGACATTCCGTCAGATGGCCAATGCGGACGCGGTTGGCAAACAATGCTTCGTTTAAGTAGCGTTTAGATGTCTGATGATAATTGCTACTACAGGGAAGTTAATGCATGAGGAGCAGGGAAGCTGATTTTAGGCGTTTTATCTCATTAAGAATCGGCGGATAAGACAGACGCACAAGCGGACTTAAACACCATTAATTGCTCAGAACGATGAAGGAATTCCATCACGCACGTCATAAAAGTGGTATATTGAAGTATCACACACAAAGAAGGGACATCCTAATTGAAAATTAGCAAGTTTATCATCACGCACGAAACTAAGAACGCATAGATTAAAATATTAAACAGGTGTTCTTATCCAATGGCATTTGTATGTTACGAGAAGGTGTGGAATAATTAATTTACCCAACCCAACACACAAAACAAGACGTAGTACACAATCTGTATAAGATCCATACGCGTACTGAAAGAGCAAGGTTTAAAATATAGAAAAATCTAATATTTTTATGCATAAACTGAATAAGAACCACACACTTTCGTGCAAAAGTTTGGGTTCACACCCTCAAAAACATACAAAAGTGATTTGCTATATATCTGTGATTGCATGTCTAATTTAAACGCTCTATGGCGCATTTCAAAGACAATGAGTTCTCATTTCATAGGTATTTTGACATACATTTTTTTTAAATTTTGTTTACTTAATTTTTATTTGAAGTTATGATATTTTTCAAAAAACACACTGAAAAAACATGGCCAATTTTCTCAGCATTTAATCGAACAAAATTTTAAATCAATAATAACTGAATCGTAATCTTCTATTTTTTGAAGAGCAATTACAATATTTTGGCCAAAAAACTTAAAAACTATTTGGGGACGGACCTGGTGTAGTGGTTAGAATACACGCCTCTCACGCCGAGGACCTGGAATCGAATCCCATCCCCGAGATAGTTGCTTATGACTCCCCAGACAACCAGAATGTACGTATAATCAAATCACCTTTTGCGTTATGCGATGCTTATATGTGCAAAGTTTCACGTATAAGATGTCGAGAAAAGGCCTTATACGTACAAAAGTGGAGGCGATATATGTACATATTTTATATGATGAAACATAACATGCAGTGCGAGTGCGTAGATTTTCTTGCGAATTAGTCTGTACTCTTATGCGACTTAATTTATGATAACAAAGTTTATTTGACAGCTGCTACGGATTGATCCGATTTACTCTGTAAAACTATACGGGACGAAACGGAATGTACGTATTAGCTCATAAAACAACATTTTATGCGAGGAAACTCATGAATCAAACGATTTGATACACCATGTAGTGCGGAACTGATGCAGTTTGTACAAATAAACGACTTTGTTCGCATACTGCTATGCGACTTCTGGTTGTCTGGGTCCCGTTGGTCCCGAGATGAACTAGCCCATTGCTAAAAATCGCGTTAATTAAGATAGAAAAAAAAATAAAAACTATTTAATACTTATAAAATAGTGTTTTTGAAAAATGTTAACTGATCGGTGTGAGGTCAGAGTGAACCAAGTGAATTTTTTCATATATTGAGAAAAATTGTGTTAAAATCTTACACTTTGCAATTATTAAAATCGAACGATTTTTTATGGACTATTTGTAATTGGTCCACTCTGACTGAACTAAAGAACGGTGATTTCTTCAAATGCGTTCAATCAGAATGGACCAAGTGAAAATCTTGAGTACCGGAAAAAATGAATTAGTCTAATGAGCGGGTTCTAGCATATTCCATACATACACGATATAATTACCAAAACAACTTCTATCGGAGTATGGAATCGATTTTCTTTCTTTCTTTTTTCTGGCGTAACGTCCCAACTGGGACAGATCCTGCTTCTCAGCTTAGTGTTCTTATGAGCACTTCCACAGTTATTAACTGAGAGTTTCCTTTGCCAATTGACCATTTTTGCATTCGTATATCGCATATACGATCGCAATTCATTGCTTTTTGACACTTGGTCCCCTCTGTCTGCATATAAATTGTTGAAATTTCTGATCACCTATCCGAATATGGTAAATTACCAAAAAACTTAATCAGATGCATCGAATTAGGTAATATATATATGAATTTCTATTGATGGTTGAGTAGAAGAATCATTCCATGTCGAAAAAAAAAATGACAAATGACTTGGAATGTCTTGCATTTTCTCGCATTCCCCAGCGCACAGATCGTTTTCGTTGTTATGGTAAAATTCACTTGGTTCACTCTGACTGCATACTTTTCGATATTATGGATCATCCAAAGTAAATTTGTTACATATCTCTCGCAGTTTACAACATTAAGCCCAATTCGCTGCTGACAAGTAATTTCTTTGCCTATCTTGATGCATGGAAAATTACTGCTAGGAATCGATCGAGGAAGCGCTTTTTTCTGACCACAGTACGCAGTTGAAAAGAGATGTCAGTTCATACGGGAGTCGCTGTAGAAAATTTCTGCAAGGAATCGGTGAGAAATTTCTTTAGCGATTCCTGTTCAGCAGCAAATCAGGCTTTAATCAAATCTGATCAAAGTGAAAAGGAGCTAAGATAACACTGTTCGACAAAAATTTTTTTGGCTGGATCACGGACGCGGTTATATGGGTCTTGAAGTGCAAGAAAAGTGTAGAAAGAGGCCGTTTTCAAATGATTTGCAGCACCCCTGGATTAGTTTTTGACAAAGTTTGAAAATTTTGCATTTTTCATCAAAAAAAGCGTAATAAGCAAAATATCAATATATTTTCAAATTCAATTATTCAACCATTGAATTAGTCAAATCAATATTTTTTAGCCCTAGATCGCTTCAGGTAAACGTGCACCATTTCAGAAGAATATTGGCATCATTTTTATATATGAATTTGGAATGATAACGATCATTAAACAAGCATACCAGGATGTGCACCATATAAATACTACTTATTTTTCTATTCCACACATCTGGTTCATTATATAATAATTATTATAGGTTCAAGAAGACGCTTGATTATGATTTAATTTTTTGCTCCATTTTATACAGCAATGAGCAATGCAATCCAGTAACATTTGAGTTCAACAAGGATACGACTACGGAAAATTGATGTGTCTGTGATGTGATGTGATGTGAATATATGGGCTGGTTGGTCTAATAAACTCTCAGCAGAAATACAAAATTTATATAGGTTGGACACTGACATGTAAGTGGTCTTACATGCGCTAGTCGGTTTATCAGGAGACGATGTTTGTAATAAAATGTGATAACATTGTTATTTGCAATTTCTAAATATTTCGATAGGTACTCATTAATAATTGTTTACTTATCGTGACATTCATTTTCCTCGGAATATCCCTAAGAAAATTACAGAATAATATAAAATAGCAACAAATAATTTAGTAATCATCATTATCACATTTTTTGTGAAAGCCGCTCAGGCAGGCATGAGCTCTTTTTGATTCAGTCTGTGCACAATACTAATCATTTGTAAAAATTGATTTAGTGGTAACATGCCTGCTTCTTACTTGTTAGATGAAACAAGTTCTGGTTAAACCATTTCCGATATTTTTTTATTTTTCGGTTCTAAATTTCACATGTTTTTTGTCAATTTTAATCAAACTTTCAGTTTTGAGATTTGGAACGAATTTCACAAATAATTGCGATATATTCAAAATGAGTAAAACACTTGTTTTTCTATGTCTTCTTGTTTAAAGAAAGAAAAATAGAAATTACTTGAAGTTTCGCAAAATTGTTTATCACAAATGTATGGATCAATTGTTTCTTCACTTAATTGAAAAAGCATTTTTACTCGTTTCGAGGATATGGGAATGGGGGCTCATAAATGGACACGTTTGTCCTTATATGGGAGAAGAGTTCAAAATTAACCTTAATGGTCGACTTCTTTATGTTTCCAATATGCTTACAACTAAACCCATTTGAACAAAACATCCCATTGAACAAGAAACTAACGCTCCATTTGAAAGTTTGATTAAAATTGCCGAAAAATATGTAAAATGTAGAACCAACAAAAAAATCGGAAATGGTTTAACCAGAAATTGTTTCATCTTACAAGTAAGAAGTAGGCATGTTACCACTAAATCAGTTTTCACAAATAATTAGTATTGTGCGCAAACTGAATCAAAAAGATCTCATGCCTGCCTGAGTGGCTGTCAAATGTTGTCACAAAAAATGTGGAAATGTTGATTACTGAATTATTGGTTGCTATTTTACGTTAGTCTGTAATTTCTAGGGATATTCTGATAACAAATGGACCTCAGATAGGTAATCTATTCTTAATGAGTACCTTTAAAAATCTTTATAAATCGCAAATAACATTATTATGACATTTTTCACAGACTTCGCCATCGGCTCCTGATAAACCGACTAGCTCATGTAAGACCACTTACATGTCAGTGTCCAACCTAATTTTGTATTACTGCCAAGAGTTTATTAGACCAACCAGCCCATATACACATAAAAGACACATCAATTTTCCGTATTCGTATCCTTGTTGAAATCAAATGTTACTGGATTGCATTGCTCATTGCTTTATAAAATGGAGCAAAAAATTAAATCCTAATCAAGCGTCTTCTTGAACCTATAATAATTATTATAATGAACCAGATGTGTGGAAAAGAAAAATAAGTAGTATTTATATGGTGCACATCCTCATATGCTTGTTTAATGATCGTTAACATTCCAAATTCATATATAAAAATGATGCCAATATTCTTCTGAAATGGTGCACGTTTCCCTGAAGCGATCTAGGGCTAAAAAATATTGATTTGACTAATTCAATGGTTGAAAAATTGAATTTGAAAATATATTGATATTTTGCTTATTACGCTTTTTTTGATGAAAAATGCAAAATTTTCAAACTTTGTCAAAAACTAATCCAGGGGTGCTGCAAATCATTTGAAAACAGCCTCTTTCTACACTTTTCTTGCACTTCAAGACCCATATAACCGCGTCCGTGATCCAGCCAAAAATTTTTTTTTGTCGAACAGTGTAATTTTGCATCTAAAGGCAGGTTTGCTACTGACAAGAAATGGAATCGCCTATCTCGATGCGTGGATAATTTCTTCCCAGAAATGGTCCAGAAAATCACATTTTTGTGATCGCAGTACGCAGTTGAGAAGAAATGTCATTTCAAATGAAGCTCTCTGTAGGAAATCTCTTGACCCATTCAGTCAAGGAATTTCTTTACTTTTTTTGAGCGGAACAGCATATTTAGCTTAATGAGAGAATAATCTTTTTTTCTCCAAGTTTTGCACTTGGTCCACTCTGACTTAACGCCGACCAACTTCAAGTAAAAATTAAGTAATCAAAAGTAAAAAAATGCTTATATCTAAATGCCTAACTGAGATTAACTCATTGTCTTTCGAATGCATTATAGAGAGTTCCAATAAGACGTGTAACCACATAGATATGTATGTATAAAACGATATGTATGTTTCGACATTTTTGTAAGGATTGAAGCAAAACTATTAAAATCATGCAGCCACTTATTGGGTGTAGGTAACTGTGGTTCAATAACAAAAATATGTAAACACAATGTGAAAAATGTAACTCTATTTCATTTACAAGAAAGCAAAACATAATCAATGAATCGATTACCTTAGGTGACAAAACTGTTGATTGATGCAATCAGGTTAGAGATTTAGGCGTTAAAGTCACCTCCAAGTTATCATTTACTGCATCGTAGTTTATAAATCTAAAAACATTCTCGGATTAATAACACGATTTAGTTTGCATTTTAATGGCCTTTACATTATCAAAACTGTGCGGACGTTTTTTTGTTTGAAGAGATCAACAAAGTTTTCAAAACAATATGTTTTTAAACGAAAATCGTCCATAACTTGAATGATGGAGATACCTCTTTGGTGGCTTCAGCAAAAATGTGCAAAATTAAAAGTTTTGAAAATGTTTGATACGCTCTAAGAGATGTTCACCATAAACCGAAATTTATATGATAATGAAAGCAAAAAAAAAGACATTTGCTAAAACAACCGAAAATTATTCAAAACAGTATGTACTTGTATTGATATGAGATCGATCACGATCGAGTTCCTTGAAGAGTTTTCCAAGAGTTTCTTCAGAAATTTCTCTAGAATTTTCTTGTAGGAGCTTCTTCAAAAAATCCTCCAGGAGTTTCTTCAGGATTTTCTCCAGCAGTTCCTCCAGAATTTTTTCCAAGCGTTCCTTCAAGAGTTCCTTCAGGAATTCCTCCAAGAGCTCCTTTACGAGTTAATTTAGGAAGTCATACAGGAATTCCCCTAGGAGTTTCTTCAGGAATTACTTCAAAAGTTCATTCAGGAATCGCCCCAGGAATTCGTTCAGCAAGAATTTCTCCAAGAGTTCCCATCAGGGATTCCTCCTTCATGTGAAATTCCCTTCATGGAGTTTCTTAAGGGATTCCTCCAGGAGTTCCTCCATGTATTCCTCTAAATATATTTCACCAGGAATTCCTCTAGGAGTTCCTACGTTCTTTCAGGGATACAACTAGGAGTTCCTACAGGATTTCCTCTAGGAATTCCTCCAGGAGTTCCTAGAATTCTGGAAGAGAATCAACTCCTGGTAGAATCCCTGAAGAGAGGATTCTCTGAGGGATCCCCAGATAAATTTTTAGATGTATCTCTGCAGGGATTTTCCGGATGAATCTCCTTTTTTCCGTAGGAATTCTGAAAGAATTATGGTAATAATCCTTGAAGGAATTTTTGTCGTTCCTGCACAAAATCCCGGAGGAATCAACCAAGAAAATTTAAAAAAAAATATTGGAGTAGAAATTTTTCGATGGACTTCTAGAGGGATACTCATAGAATTTCCCATAAGTATTTTTGTAGTAATTATTTAGGGAATCTCTGAATTAACTTCCATTAAAGATTCCTGAAAGTTTTTTTTCGTATTTATTTTGACAAAAAAATCAAAATTTTGAATATCGACCAAAAGTTGTTTTAAGAAAATCTTTTTAATATAAATTTCTCCATAATGAAGCTTTGTACCAATTATCTGTTTTCTATCAAGAATCCACGGTGAAAATTAAAAACAAAATGAAATTGGGGTCTTTGTGTAATTGAAAATTTAAGTTTTATTTTTGAATTTGAAATGAAAAAAAAAATTTTTTTTCAGTGTATTTTTATTTTCTAGTGGTCCTACAACTTCTTCATAGAACATTTTCCTTTAAAATCAACATTTTCGGAGTTAGAATTTTTCAAATATATTGCATGCAAATGATCGATTTTTCTATGGAAAACACTCATTCTACCACACCGAAAACGTGTGCAAAATTTATTGTAAATCGGAGATGGTCGAGTTCTGTGACTGACCAATTTAATATGGAATTCGTCAACTATGTCTGCATGATTCATAATTGAATATTACAATACAAGTGGATTCACATAATTGCAGTTGAAAATTCGTGACGTGAAAATCTAAGTTTTTTTGTGGTATGAAGGAATGTATGCATGAAGGAATGTCCCAGACAACCAGAAGTCGCATAGCAGTATACAAACAAAGTCGCTTACTTGTACAAACTGCATCACTCCTCCTTGATCGATGACTTTCCTCGCATAAAACGCTATTTTATGAGTTCATATGTACATTCCATTTTGTCCCGTATACTTGTACAAAGTAAGTCGGATCAATCCGTAGCAGCTGTCAAATAAATTTTGTTATCATAAATAAAGTCGCATAAAAGAACAGACTAATTCGCAGAAAAATCTACACACTCGCATAGCATGTTATGTTTCATCATATAAAATATGCACGCATATCGCCTCCACTTTGGTACGTATAAGCCCTTTTCGCGACATCTTATATGTGAAACTTAACACATATAAGAATCGCATAACACAAAAGGTGATTAGGTTATACGTACATTCTGGTTGTCTGGGGTGTGCATAGCATAGCATAGCATAGCATAGACTTACTGTACATGTCAATGGTTGCTACTCCGTAATTGATTGGACTGGTAAGAACCCAGACAACCAAAAATCGCATGGAAGTTCACGTTACAACTCGTTTATTTATATTAATTACATCAAACTCGCAAAACACAGTGGACAAACTCGTCAGATTGATGAGTTTCCTCGCATAAAACACTTCTTTTCTGAGTTAATTTGTACATTTTGTTTCGTCCCGTACTAAGTTAGTCGAATCAATCCGTAGCAGCTGTCAGATCAACATTTGTTATCATAAGTTAAGTCGCATAAGATCACAGGTTAGTTCGGTAGAAAATTTATACACTCGCATTGTATGCTACTATTCATCACATAATATATGCACGTATATCGCCTCCACTTTTGTACGTAGAAGGCCTTTTCGCGACATCTTATAAGTGAAATTTTGCACATACAAAGCCTCCAGGTGATTTCGTTATACGTACATTTTGGTTGTCTGGGAATTGCACTACGATCCAAATGAATAAGGGATGGAAGTTTCCGCTTACTCTTGAAGTGCAATTTCAGCAGGAGAAAGCGTGTATTATATTATTTCTTCATTTGAGAAGAAGAGAAAAATTAATTCGATTGATTGGACCATTTTAGAACACTCTTTTGCCGACACTCACAGAGACGAATCATAATTTGCTGAATAACCATACAATCAACTCTCCCTAACTCGATATTGAAGGGATCATCGAGTTGGGGAGGTATCGAGTTACAGAACACAAATCCAGTGCAACTGCGATTCAAGGGATCATCGAGTTAGCCATGAAAACCAACTTTTACTATGGTTCTCTAACTCGATATCGAGATACGGAATATCGAGTAAGGGAGAGTTAACTGTATTCACATAACATTCTCACCATTGTAACGATTTGTAGTCATAGATATTTAACATACACGGAATGAAAGCATGGAACGAGCTCACAAATTTATTCTCCATCCTTGACTGTCACAAATCACCTTAAGCTTGGGTTTCGCGATTCACTGGCCAGGAAAACGCACAAAATGCCGATAGCTTGGGCCTACGCAAAACACTGCTCAGCAAAAGAAGCGCAAACCGAGCCACGAACGAGAAGAAAAAAAAATCACCCCGATTGCGCGCCGAAAAACGATGCCGATTGCTTGGGCCTTCGCAACACACTCAAAGTGTTTTTTTTGGTACGAACTTCCTCTGTATTAATACCTTTTGTAGTATGTATTGATACTATTAGTAATGTAATTCGACCAGAACGCACTTGTTAAATAGAAATTTATAGAATAGAGTAAACTGTTTTGTTTCATATTACGGACACTTAAGGCTTCAAAGAAGTGTAACTTGTCAAAAAGCATGTACAATAAATCATTCCTTAGCGTTATCAAAATATGGAAACACCTAACTTTCCAATGGTGGGTGAAGATTTCGCGTCCGCAAATTAAATAATTTTCTAAATATATCGAATAGTATTGCCTTTTTATAATCATCATTCCGGACTTGATTCGAATTCCGAACAGCTCATGAGAATCATAATTAGAAAATTTAATTCACTTGAACTCACCATGCTATTAAAGAGACGTCTATTGCATTTTTTATTTTAAATTTTCACAGATATTTATGATTTTTTTTGCAATTGCTTATCGTAATAGGCTGTTTTTTATCACACCAATCTGTAATGAAATGGCCTACTTTCCTGCTCTGAATTATGCAGTGTCGTAATAGTCATTACGCAACTGAAATCAGTTGACTATTACGCAACTCTCAAAACAGGTACGTAATGAATAATTACCTACCAATTTTTAGAAATTGAAAAATAATGGAAAATGCATTCCGATGCGATTTCTGATCCCCTAAAGTGGTCTTCTACGAAATTGTAAAAAAGTTGTACGCAACTCGTTGCAGAACTGGATTTTTACAGCACTCGTCTTAATTATCCAACTCGGCAAGCCTCGTTGTAAATGTATAGCTCGTGCTGTAAAAATAATCATTCTACAACTTGTTGCGTAAATCACTATTCTTAAACGGATCACCAAAGTGGGAACTTTGTTTCCCATTCATAGTAAAGTGTTACCTTTTGACACTGTTTCATAGCGGTACTGAAAAGTAGTACTTTCTAGTTCTGTTTTGGGAGTTGGCAAATTAATATCTGAGAGCCTCCATCGAATTGCTATAGATTCATCAATGACTTAGTCAACTAGCTTCTGATGCTTCATCCGTTGGGCGATCCAAATTCGACTTAGATAAGCGATTCTTATTTGGAATCGGATCGTCAAGCGTAAGTAGGTATGGCTATAAAGTCAGCTATTGGTATCTTCCTTCGCAGGACAGTCGTCTTTAGTGTGAAAAGAAATGAAAAGTCAGCTATTTTACCCCCACAAATTCCCTGATTGAACAAATATCTTGAATTACATTGCCCCATGAAATTAAGATTCGGGGAAATGTCATTCGGATTTATTGGTCATTCCTGATAATGGGATTCGGGGTGATGCCATTCGGGGTAATGAGGTGAAATCATCGCAACCTACCTGATTGAAAAGTATCAAGTCTATGCTACGCATGTATGTCTACGTGGATTTTCTTGAAGCGTGTTGATGATCTTAGAAACAATTCGATTAAAACAACATTGTTTTGTAAAAGAGTCAACTTCAACTTGATTCAATTACACTTTATAAAACAACTATTCGTTCTGTAATGGAGTATGGTTGTTTTTCTTTTGGTAGTGCTGTTCAATCACATTTTTCTAAATTGGAAAAAAAATCAATTTCGTTGTTTAAGAATTTGTTTGAAATTAATGAATTCAACTCATACTAAATCTGTTGAAGTTTTAGCTGGTATTACTCCTCTCCGAATTCGTTTTGATGAATTAAATTGTAAATTTTTATTTCAATGTTTTTCAAATAATCATCCAATAATAAATATATTGAAATCTTTGTATGAAATTAATCCTTCCAGTAAAATATTGAGCTCATTTATTTATTGTTCTGCTCATAATGTCATGTTAGATACATCTCCTGGTTTTCATGAATACAGCATGAATGTTCACTCTTTTCGACCTCATATTGATTTTACCTTACATGAAGAATTGAAAAATATTCATCCAAATGCTCGTGCTTCTTTTGCTAATTTATTATTTCAGCGTAAATTTATTGGAGTTGAACCCAAACAAATTTATTTTACAGATGGATCTTTGATAAATAATGTAGCAGGTTTTGGAGTACCGTCGTTGGGGGTGACAATGGGTCAAAAAGGGATATGTGCGATTTACTTTTTGAATAACTATCGCAATTTAGCTCCAATAAACTTCAAATTTGGTGTGTATGTACTTTGATGGTACATTAACAACTGTTCAAAAAATTAAAGACAAATATTCATTCAGACCGGCACTACAAGTGAATGAAAAATGACCCAATCTCACCCCATAGAGGGGGTGACATTGGGTCACTGTAATTGATATAACTTGTTTTTGAGAATATGATTTCAAAACCATTCACAACTGAAAAATATTGATAAAAAACGATGCAAACAAGACAAAAAGATATCTAAGATGTTTCACAAGTAAGATCAACCCACTTAAAAGAAAGATTATACTTAAAATTGAAGAGCTATGAGAAAAAACATGTAAACCCAACATTTATCGTCAAGTTTACATATATTTTCTTGGTGTTTTCCTCAAATCGTCTTCAAAGTCTCATCCCCATTGCTATAAAGCCCATTCAGTTTCCCCAAAGGTGTACTGAAACAGTGATTATTTTAAACCTTCGCAAATAGTTAAATTTCGGTGCGACATTCCACGATCAATAATTTTCAAGCAGAAGTTGACGTCATAATCCCAGTATTTCAGCGATTCAACTCATTTGTACTTCCGTGAGATGTTTCTATAATATGAAAACACTGATAAATAATCAAATTTAAAAAAAAAACCTTTTTATAAAGTTTACGATGTTGCTGCGCACGAAACACAGTTGCTGGTTTGAGAAGTTGTCAAAATGCGTTGTATTGTTATTAAATGCACGGAATACTTAAGTAGGCTGGTTTGATGTTTCAGAGATGCTGTATTTAGAAAGAATAAACATATCTCAATGAAAAAAGAGAACACCCGGCACCGTAAAATGTCAAAAAAGTGGACTTGGAATTTCATTTACTATCGTTCTTGCTTGACCCAATCTCACCCCCATTTTCAATGTTTTAGACATCGTACCGAAAAAAATGATTTTTTTGTGGGAAAATCAAACAGATTCCGAAAAATACCTGTGATGTGTAATGAAAAGACTTTCAACATTCTACTAATACAACGATAGAGGCTAGAGTACATGCGTGATACTTTGTACAGGAGAAATTTAATGTTGTAAATTTTATCTAGTTTCAACATGCAAGTTTATTGATGTAGTAAACAAAAACTACTATTTCTAAAAATGTATATTGTTATGACTTATGCGTAATAATATGTTCCCTAACATATAAATTATTAATTTTAGTAATATCAGCGTTATTAGCTGAAATATTTCACAAAACATATTTTTCCGTTTTGACCCAATCTCACCCCCTAGACCCATTGTCACCCCCATCGACGGTATTTAACTTTTATATAGCACATTTTTTCAAATTAGAAACTCCTTGTTCCATTTACATAGCTGAGTTAACAGCTCTTCATTTTGCTTGTTGCTTGCTCAAAAATTGTGCCCCAAACATTTATATGGTGTGCTCTGATACTTTTAGTAGTCTTCATGCTTTGAATACTATCAATTTTAATTTTAAAACAAGTAATATTATTTAATCTATTAAAGAAATATTAAATGAATTGTTTTGCAGAGGATTTATCATAAAATTTGTTTGGGTTCCAGCACATTGTAAAATTTACGGTAATGAACAAGCTGATTCTTTAGCAAAATTAGGTGTTTCTCGTGGTGTAATTTATAATCGTGTAATTTATTCATTCGAATACTTTTCTAAATTGAAACAACATTCTATGGACAATTGGCAAAATACTTGGACTGCAAGTGATAAAGGGCGTTATTGTTATTCTATTTGTCCAAAGGTAAAGTGTTTGCCTTGGTTTGATCAATTATCACTTGGACGTAATTTTATTTGTTTCTATTCTAGACTTATGTCTAATCATTATATATGCAACAGTCATTTATATCCCATAAATATCAAAGACTCAAATCTTTGTGAATGCGGTTAATTGCACTCGTTTCAATTTGCCAAGAGAGGCTATTTTTGAAAAAAATACAAAATTGGGTCACAATATACCAAATTCTATCCGAGATATTCTGGCGTGTAAAAATTTGAATATTTTAAAAATTTTATATGGGTATTTTAATGAGATTTCTTATTTTAGTTGATACGTTTTTTAAATATTTTCAGATAATGGAGCTTCCGTATAATTTGTTTTTCATCGGAGATTTTAGCTGTTTCAGTTCCAGTCACTTGGATACAAAAGGTCCCTCATGATGATTACGACGGCTCCGATATGGATAAATTCCGGATGAGCCTTTAGTTCTTAAGTTTTCTTTTTGTAATGATTTTAGAAAAGATAAAGAGGTTTTGTGCCTTTGTGAGAAAAATTCCAAAGTGAAATCACTCAAAGGGGGTTTTCCCTCTTTCAAAATTGAAGTTAAAAATGAATAAATAAATAAATAAAGAGAGAGAGAGAGAGAGAGAGAGAGAGAGAGAGAGAGAGAGAGAGAGAGAGAGAGAGAGAGAGAGAGAGAGAGAGAGAGAGAGAGAGAGAGAGAGAGAGAGAGAGAGAGAGAGAGAGAGAGAGAGAGAGAGAGAGAGAGAGAGAGAGAGAGAGAGAGAGAGAGAGAGAGAGAGAGAGAGAGAGAGAGAGAGAGAGAGAGAGAGAGAGAGAGAGAGAGAGAGAGAGAGAGAGAGAGAGAGAGAGAGAGAGAGAGAGAGAGAGAGAGAGAGAGAGAGAGAGAGAGAGAGAGAGAGAGAGAGAGAGAGAGAGAGAGAGAGAGAGAGAGAGAGAGAGAGAGAGAGAGAGAGAGAGAGAGAGAGAGAGAGAGAGAGAGAGAGAGAGAGAGAGAGAGAGAGAGAGAGAGAGAGAGAGAGAGAGAGAGAGAGAGAGAGAGAGAGAGAGAGAGAGAGAGAGAGAGAGAGAAGAGAGAGAGAGAGAGAGAGAGAGAGAGAGAGAGAGAGAGAGAGAGAGAGAGAGAGAGAGAGAGAGAGAGAGAGAGAGATAACACACGAGCAAGTGAATGGAATTTTGGTATTATGCTCTACGGCGCGCCTATAATGATTATCTAACTGATCCTCTTTAAATATCTGAGATAAATCGTATCAAAGGAAAAATGTTAAAATTGCAACATGATTTTAGTGCGTTCTTGTCTAGAAATAATGAGATTCATCTAAACCGCGAACCGTTGTCAATTTTCCATTAAGAACAAAAACACCAAAAAAAATATAAAACACGTATAAAACCATTGGTAATTGATGGAAGCAGTGCGCGATAAAAAGTAGTGCTTCTAGGAAATCACCAGGTATGGGTGGATTTACCAAAGAATTTTACATGGACTGTTGGAATATTATTAAAGTTAAAATAACGGCTGTTATGAACTGCTTTCTACGTGGAAATATTGAAAAGAAAATGTGCGATGGCATAATAGTGCTAATCCAGAAAATTCTGGAAATAGCATCAATGGATATCGACCAATAATATTGTTAAACTTCGATTATAAAATAGTATCGCGGATTTTGGAGATTAAATCGTTTAATGCCATTTCTGGTGAGCTACAACCAAAAATGTTCAAATCCAAGAAGGAATATTTTTGAGGCAACTTGTTCGATTCGAGATCGCATCGTTGAACTTCAGCATAAAAATAGGAAAGCATTATTAGTTTCGTTTGATATGGAAAAGGCGTTCGATAGAGTGGAACCATGGTTTTTATTTAAAACTTTGCGAGATATGAATGTTAGTGATAGATTTGTTAGTTTTCTCTAAAAAGTCAGGGATGTTTCTTTCTCAAAAATTCTGATTAACGGTACACTACCCCGAGAGGTGAAAATCGAAAGGTCAGTAAGACAGGGTGATCCTCTGTCGATGCACCTATTTGTTTTATACATAGAGCCTTTATTGCAAAAAAATGTAGCTTCCTGCTCAGATAGTTTAGATTTAATCAACGTGTATGCGGATGATTTATCTTTGGTTGTAAATAACTTAAATGATTTGGAAATTGTAAAGACACACATAATAAATTTTGGTATGATTTCAGGAGCAAGATTGAATGTTAGTATATCAAAAGCTGTAGAAATTGGTTTTGGTAGCACGCCACTGCCAACTGTGCCATGGCTCAAAGTCGAAGAAAGGATTAAGGTGTTAGGTATATATTTTTCAAATTCATTGAAAAAGATGACAGTTGATAATTGGACAAATGCAATTAGTAATGTTACATACTCTATCAATATAAATCAAGCCAGAAAGTTAAACCTTATGCAAAAGGTATTTTTCCTTAACACCTTTGCCTTATCGAAAGTTTAGTACGTTGCATCAACGATCAAAATAAGTAACAAATTTTGTGCAAAATTGAAAAGTCTAATAGGAACTCCGACCGAGGAGGGAGGCCTGTCATTGCACAATCCTGAAAGTAAATGTAATGCTCTTATCGTAAAAAATTTCATCAAGTTCAATTATGATAATTCTTTCATAGTTAATCAGTTTCTAAATCAACACTCAAATGATGCGAATATTCCAGCCAATTAAGATTATATCAAATTGCTTGTAAAAGAGATCCCGAATTTACCTCCAGCGATTAGAAATAATATTTCATCTAAAGCTGTTTCATATTCAAATTACAAAAAGCCAAATCCGGAAATTACTTCTAAATATGCATACAAAAATTGGAGCAACATTTGGCGCAATCTTTTCACTCCGAAGATTATGAGTTCCGAAGCAAGATCAGCGTACTATTTATTAATTAACGAAAAGATTCCCAATATGGAATCATTTCACAGACACGGTAGAGTATCAACAAACCAGTGCCAGTGAGATTCAACGAATGAACTTTAATAATTTTAAATTTCCCGAATTAGAAAGATTCAGTAGAGCAGAAAGAAATAAGGTTTTAGAAATTTTCAGTATTTTCGTTATGTACATAAACAAAACACTTGCAAACAATCGAAGCCTTGTAGAATTAACTGATATACTAACAAACTAGAATAGTTAAGCAATAACACAATGAAGACTGTAAAGTAGTTATAAGAATTGATAAATAAAATTAAAAAAAAAATTATTCGATTTTTTGAATTGATGTAAGGATCACTCAAAATCGAGTGATTCGATTTTTTTTCGTTATGATTCAAAAGTATGAAATTGATTACAATTTTTCAATGAATTGATGAATCTTAAAACAAGTTTTGAAGCATTGAATGTATCTTGTTTCAAACGTTATTTGATCGTAGGAATTGAATAATTGAATACAATAGCATTTGGTTTTATTTTGATAGGTTTTTTTTTGTAAATTTTCATATGAGCTTGAAAATTGAATTGATTTAAGGTGAAGATGAATCGAAGCCAAAATTCAAATTTTCACGAGCCCGAATCTGGAGAACGAATCATCCGTTTGAGCTGAAAACCTAATCGATTGGTCACCACCGGGCTAGTGACCAATCGATTAAGTTTTCAGCTTAAATGGATGTTTGGTTCTCCAGATCCGTGCTCTTGAAAATTGGAAGTTTGGCTTCGATTCATCTTCACCTTAAAAACATCGATTAAAATTATTCGATTAAATCGGTGAATAGATTCGACATATCGAATTTTAATCGATTCAGTTACATCGATGTTCTGGTTAAATTTGCCCAAGGCTAGTAAGCAACTGATTGCAAAACTCGATTTTTTCAGCACTCGTCGTATTTATCCAACTCGGCAAATCTCGTAGAATAAATGTTCGACTCGTGCTGAAAAAATCCGTTATACACATGTTGCACAATTAAGTATTCAACCGATAGTTTTGTTCTAGTTTTATTTCGCGATTATATATGCGCGATCATTTGATGTATCTGGTAAAACTCACAAACACGCATTAATTCGTACCATATTTGTATTGATTATACCCTTAAAAGCAACGTGATGATTAGAAGTAGATAAATTGTAGATTTTAAGCAAAACCTCTCGTGCTGCTTAGCAAAACGCCGTATCATATAACACGAAGTGCTGTGATGTTAATCTACAACGAAAGCACAAAAACCACACTGAAAAACGTCGTCATCTTCTGATGAAGCTCCATTCAAATTGTTGATATCACGTCCCAAATGAGCAAAACGATCAACAAAAACCAGAAGCGTCTTCATTAGTAACGACGACGATAAGTACCTCTGGATGGATGCGATGATCAAAGATTTCTTCGAATCTGAACATGGCACCTCTAGTTGCATCATCCATACACTCCACACGGAGGCACGATATCATCTTCACGTGAGGTCTCACTCGTTTTCGCTTTGCTATAATCTTTAACCCTCGTACCATCGTAGCAATACAGTATGAAGTAGCAACGGTTACCTATGGGTACATGTTCACCACCGAGTCAATCAGCACAGGCACGTTGCGGTGGGTTCGAAAAAGTCAAGCTTTCTGACCCCCTTTTCGGGGCGGGTGGCTTTAACACGGCCCAGCTGGTGACTTGTGACAGACTCTGTGGGCAGAGGAAGATGGTTCAAAATGTTAACTTAAGGTGAAGATGAATCGAAGCCAAACCTCAAATTTTCAAGAGCACGAATCTGGAGAACCGAAAACCCGTTTGAGCTGAAAACTTAATCGATTGGTCACCACCAGCGAGTGACCAATCCATTAAGTTTTTAGCTTAAACGGATGTTTGGTTCTCCAGATCTATGCTCTTGAAAATTTGAGGTTTGGCTTCGATTCATCGTCACCTTAAGCTCAAACGTATTTGGCAAAGAAATAAAGACAAGTTGTACGAATAATAGTAATGTGCAATATTTTCTTTCGCCCAATTAAATAGTTTTTGAAAACAAAAAAGAATAAATTCCACGTAAAGTAGAGTAAAGGGGGGCAAAAGTTCGAGTGGGTCAAGAGTTTCTTTTTAAGATTTTTAGCTCAGTTCATAACTAATGTTATAATTTATTTTGAATGTTATTCAAGTAAGAGGCTTTCACTCCAAGTATTATAGTAATCGATTGAGATTTGAATAAGTTATATTGTTTTTAGACGTAAAAATTGTAATTTTCGGTCGAACTTGCTGAACATCGATCAATATATAAATAAAATAAAATCTGATTCGATTCTTTATGTAAGGGTGTTTGAGGTATTCCTTAGCCGAGTGGTTAGAGTCCGCTGCTACAAAACTAAAGCCATACTGAAGCTGTCTGGGCTCGATTCCTGGTCGGTCCAGGATCTTTTCGTAATGGAAATTTTCTTGACTTCCCTGAGCATAGAGTATCATCATTCCTGCCACACGATATACGAATGCGAAAATGGCAACTCAGGCAAAGAAAGCTCTCAATTAATAATTGTGGAAATGCTCATTGAACACTAGGCTAAGAAGCAGAATCTGTCCCAGTAAGATCGTAATGCCAAGAAGAAGAAGAACTCTTCCAGTTTTCTACTACCAATCGAGTGACTTATTTATGTTTGGCCTTATATTGTAAATTTCATTCAAATGTAAACTGGGCCATTGAATTCCATGAGTGCATGTTGCATTACCTTACCCTAGTGAGTCAGTAGGTACTGTGCGAATTAAACGTTCCATTTAAGAAATAAAATAATCCAACGAACAACGGTGTGACTCAATTTCCTCACACGTTCATCACAGCAAGCCATCATGTGTAGTGCAGCAGTCGCATTACCAAGCCTACTGAACTGTGCTACTGGCGAAGCAGGCTGTGGAACAAAAAGTCGAGAGAGTGAAACAAATTGTAATTCGTATGTGACTTTTGCATTTCTCGCTAACTGTTTCGAAGCCTACTTAGGCCGGTACAATTCCCACCACCATTGACTAGGTACAAGAACGCATGATGCAAACGCTGAACACTGAACTGCACGGTTCATTTCCGCGTACCAAACACGTTTGCTGTTTTCACATTTTAACCTTTTATTTCGGGCGAGATCGCGAAAACAAACAATCATTTTAAGCCCACAGCCAATTGGCCCGGAAATGGCTTTTTGAGCGATTTCGGCTAAGTTTCAGGAAGCTATAAACATATTTGCTGTGATCGTTTCCATTCGATTCGTTTTCGCGCACTATATGATCAAGTAGTTCTGGCTGATGTCCGAAAACGGGGGAATCTCAAAATAAAAACAAACAGTCGATCAACACCGGTAATTTTTCGTTTTTTTTTCGGTCCCAACCCGAAAAAAAGCTTCAGAACAAAAAATTGCTGATTTAGGTACCTTTTTACAGTCAGTATATGTAGCCACCTAAATAGCATCGTAGCCCGAAGAAGGCAGCAAAACTGTTATGACGAGTCAATTAAGGTGCAATCAGTCGAAACATGCCCCTCTCGTTACGGCTACCTTTTCATCGTAGTAGTTGGAAGACTGTGTAGTTTAAAATTTAGACTTAGCACACGCAGTGCCGAAGTTCCTACTGCTAACTGACGCAATGTGCTGTGGATCATGCTGAAGAACAGGTTGTTTGGTGAACGCGGGCAATCAATGGAGCATGAAAATCTGATGAGTAAATTTTGACATCGAACAAGCATGGTTGATGACACCTCTGTCACTATTTTGACAATTTTGATCGCGGTAGTGAATTATTGCAGCGTGAAATGTTATTCTATGGTCGTTCAGATGCAGCACAACATTCCTCTATCGTGTGCAGTATATTCTCATTCATATTAAAGGTAGGGTAAGTGATCCATTAGTTGTGGGTGTTGCTATAGTTGCGGTAGTGCCATTTGCACTGTTTTAATTGAATTCGCTGCGGATCCGACACCGCCAATCGACGTATTGGCTAATTGATACACGAAATATCTGAAAACATCGTTCAAATTGCTTCAAAATTGATGAAACACCACCAAAACTGCTTAAACTTTTCTCCCTTGTACCAATAGTTGCGTTAAGGTGTTCCTATAATAGAGGATCCCATAAGAAACCAACGGATACCGCAACTATAGGAACACGAATTAAAAATTGACCTCAACTAAAGGAACTGTGTACCAATAGTGGAGGTATTATTTTTCACTGACTTGCCGATGGTTACTGCGATGAAATCAATTTTCTCATTAAGTGAATGGTCGTTACCTGGGAGGGAGGCACCGATACTACACACGAAATATGACACAACACTTTTCCAAATTGCAAGATAA
This sequence comes from Aedes aegypti, assembly GCF_002204515.2. Classification (NCBI taxonomy): domain Eukaryota; kingdom Metazoa; phylum Arthropoda; class Insecta; order Diptera; family Culicidae; genus Aedes; species Aedes aegypti. The sequence continues at coordinate 45,848,384 of NC_035109.1, read as the reverse complement.
CTCCCGCTCACCAACGACAACCAAGGCAGGCTTGGGGAGAATCGCTAGTTTTCTTTTGTTGTGTACCTTCGATCTTTCTGGACAAACTTGGAAAAAGGGCCATAGTTTTATGTGCATTCAATTTTAATGATGATTGGAAAACAGTAAAAAGCTGCGTGTTTCTTTACTTTATATTCGATCAAATTAAAAGGTACTATCGTGGCATTGCGTTTGGGTGTTGCAGGAATTGATTTTCAACCGACTGTTGTCAATTTAGTTGAAATGTAAAATAATGCACACCCAAAAGCAATGCCACGATAGCACCTTTTAATTTGATCGAAAATAAAGTACTGAAACATGCATCTTTTCACTCTTTTCAAATCAAAATTAAAATTAAATGCACATAAAACTATGGCCCCTGGGGGGACGGACCTGGTGTAGTGGTTAGAACACTCGCCTCTCACGCCGAGGACCTGGGATCGAATCCCATCCCCGACATAGTCACTTATGACGTAAAAAGTTATAGTGACGACTTCCTTCGGAAGGGAAGTAAAGCCGTTGGTCCCGAGATGAACTAGCCCAGGGCTAAAAATCTCGTTAATAAAGTCAAACCAACCAACCAACTATGGCCCTTTTTCTAAGTTTGTCCAGAAGGACGCAGGTACACATCGAAAGAAAACTAGCGATTTTTCCCAAGCCTGCCTTGATTTTCGTTGGTGAGCGGAAGTTATCTTGCAATTTGGAAAAGTGTTGTTCAATATTTCGTGTGTAGTATCTGTGCCTCCCTCCCAGGTCGTTACTTCCCGTTATACCAATAATATGTACATTCATTGCGCTATTTGAATTTTGAGAGGTTAAATGAAGTTGAACCGTGCTAAGTACCTCCACTATTGGAACATTTACCCTGCAAGCGTGTCTGTCATATATAAGCAATTAGGGCGGAATTTAAGAGGTATAAGGCACTCCAATCTACTTTTATGTTTCTCTATTGAGTTTTAGAGGATTCTGATAAATTGAAAAAATATTTTTTTCTTTATAGTTTTTATAAGATTTTTTCAAAAATTTTTCTAATGAAATAAGTACAGAATAACATTCCAATTAAATTCTTGGTAGAGCTCAATAACTGAAAACTGCATGTAAAATTGTATTGTTAGCACCAGGAAGTTGTGGAATTCAATTTTTTTACTTACTCCTTTATTTATAAAGCTCATGCACCTTCAGGCATTACGGAGTGGAATGTTTGAAACTTATTTTGACAACTTCATGTTTGCTTCTTAATTATAGAGTAAGCTTTGGTGAACTTTCGGTTTGTCCCGAGGATAACTATTGTTATTAATGCACGGGAAAGGATAAGTTAATAGGACATGACGTTAACAATCAGCAGCGTGAACTTTTTGCGTGTTTGCTGCTGGACTAACGTATAGAGGACTGAAAACCCTACAACGATATAAGAAAAAACAAATTTCGAGGGAACACGGGGTTAACGAATGAAACAATATGGCGGCGGAATCAAACGAAAATTGCGATTTGTTTAACTTTCCTACACAAAAAGTTACTCATTACACAGCGTAACAAAAATGACACTTTTGCGTGTCTCAAGGATCAAATTATGTGTCTCTAGTAGATTTGGGATTGCTGTATATGATGCCGTTCTCAGAAATGTTCTAGCACGTCACAATTTTTAGCTACAGGTCGCCCAAGTTGCATAAAATACTATTTTCATTGATGTATACATGAAATTTAAAGTATGATTTATCAAACTTTTTGCGATCTAATACACCAAACTTGCAATATACGACTTGAACTTTCAAATCAGATGTAATTTGGTTGAAATCGCACGATTAAATTTAGATTTAATCGATTTTTCCAATATGCTTGCAGTCTCCATACAAAATTCTTCGTTTCTCTTATATGGCAAAATACAATACCTTTCGAAACCATCAAAAAATAACTTTTGAACATCGAAAATATTATGAACTTTGTTGATAATTATTGTTATACACATAAAGTTTGAGTTCTGGGGTAAATTGAGACAATAAATTGCCATACAAGCTGGCGAACTTGCATGCAAGATGGCTGAAATAGTCAAATTTCGCATTTTCAACAGTCAATATCTCAAAAACTAGACGTGCTATGATATTTCTGAAAATGGCAATGGATTCAGCAACCCTTATTTTAGTAAATAGCGGTATTTTGATGCTTGAGACAAAAACGTGTTCCGCAGTGTTATATATTAAAGGTCAAAAATGACCCATGACCAGTGCTGTAAACATTCGAAACTTTGCGCGACGTTCGTTTCGCTGCCATGGTCAGCAGTCACAGCACGAGCTTTAGAATGAACGTCGACAAACACAAAAAAGGATCAATTGAATGTCGCCTTACACGATGACATTTGCATAAATCAAAAGTTTTGCATTGAATTCAGACATCGGATCATAAACAAAATGAGTAGTTTGATCTTGCTTGTTATGTCTAATGTGACACACATACAGTGGAAGCAGAACAGAAACAAACAAAACCTTAATGTTTCCCTAAGATAAAGATCGGGCAACTGGGTATAGAATTTGATCCAGTTTGTGATCCAGTCGCTGATTGGTTGATTTTGTTGTTTCCGAGTGTGTGGCTGCGTGTGGAAAATTGCCATCGGGTGCGTTTGTTTTGGTTTTGCCTGTGTTGCCGGATTACCTTGTAAGGTTCTTATTATTTGCCTATGTTCTTAAAAGTTCGTGTCAACTAGCCGACTGATGTAAATTAAAGGAAATTGTGAAACGAAATCAGCTTGAAAATATAATAAATGAAGTGCAAAGCTTTGAATTGTATACGAAGGAATAAGTCGCATCCGGATCATCAATTTTATCGATTTCCGAAGGACCCGAATTGATTAGGATTTGACTGTTAAATGAGAAGAACATACAGTTCTTCAAGCTGACAGCCGGATGCAGATTGTGTATTTGATTGAAATTTACAGAATACTGCGAATCAAAGGTAGTGTGTTGCCATGGTATTGTTTGTAGCCGCGTACCTTACATTACAGCTCATGAAAGCCTCTCATAGCATATGTTTTTCGTCGCGGATTCAAATTTTGTCGTTTTTTATTATTAAGTCACACTATTATTCACTTAATTACCACGGACTTTTTTTTTAAATTAGTGCCGTCTTCCATACAAATGGCAACACTGTTTAGCGTAACACGCAAGAGTGAACAATTTACAACTGGGCTCATGCATGAAAAGGAAGAACAACTAAAGAAGTCAGTTGTCCGATCTTATCTTAGATGTTTCCTAGCGAAGCTGTCGTGGTCAGTGGCATTCAATTGACATTTTTCTTTTCGACATTCGTTTGATCGCTCGTGTTGTGCATGTTTAAGGGAAGCGCTGCCGAATATCAGCAAAAATGTGTCGACTACCGTGATTGCTTACAACATTACCCATGACTTCGAAACGCCCTCAAAAATCCATTTTTTTTATTCAACTTTTTGTTCTTTTAGCTTTATATGGAAGATATGAAACCGAATGGAACCCCGGAACTTTTTTGTAAGCATGGCTACACTGGACATAAGGGCACCTGGAACCTGTTTCAGAACGAAGTGATACATATCATATCCGGAAGTTTCTACGCATGTATGGTACGACGGTTCAAGTTTCATGATTTTTCATTTCGATTTACAAGAGCGCCAAAGGTGCCAACAATAAGATTTGGCCGGATTCCAGAACCGGTTTTTGCATGTGTATATCGTGTGGCAGGTAAGAGGATACTTTATGCTCTGGGAAGTCGAGAACATCCCCAACTCGAAAAGATCTTTTACCAATGGGATTCGAACCCATGTCCCTCAGGTTGGTCTTGCTGAATAGCTGCGTGTTAACCGGTACGGCTATCTTGGCCTCACTAACATAACATTATTATATCAGAATATCCGTAACCATTTCCGTTAGGACAAATTAGGATTTTTTTTATAATATTCCGATATGACTTCATTCGACAAGACGTTATCCATGTTTTGCACCAATAAAAAAAACGTTTCATCGCTGGGATTTTATAAGCAACTCCTCCGAGATATTCTACAGTAATCTCTACAGCGATTTCTTCAGGTATTCCACCAGAGATATCACTGAAACACTGGACCAGAGGTTCCACCGAGAATGATTTAAAATCATTATGATTTTTGAGACCAGCTCCAATAGGGCTAAACGAATAACTTTAGCAATTCCTTCAGGAATTCTGCCAGGAGTTCCGACAGGGGCTCCTTTATGGATTTTTCAAGAAAATTCGTTGGTAGTTACCGCATTAATGCCTCCAGTTTAACCTTCATAGATTCCTCAAGTAATTTTTTACTTGAATTCCCCCAGAGATATCTCCAAGGATTTTTTCAAGAATCCTTCCAGATATTCCTCCAGGAATTCTTCAGGCAATTTGTCCTGGTATTCATTCAAAAATTTCTCCAGGGACTCTTTCATGGAAAAACTCCATAGGGATCCTTGCAGAGATGTTTCTAAGTCTTTCTCCAGAGGTAAGAACAATCTTCTCAAAAATTTCATCAGAAATTCCTCCGTGGATTTGTCCAAGAATATATACAAGGATCGCTCCAAGGATACCACCAGGAAATACTCTTGAGATTTCATCAAGTATTTTTCCAGAGATTCTTAACGTCACGATTATTTTAAGGGTATCCTCGAGAATTTTTTATGGAATACATCCTAGAAAATCGCTACGTGAATTACTCCATTGAATTTTTAAGGTAATCTCCTATGCATTCTTTTACAAATTTCCTCAAATTTTTGTTCTGCCCATCTGAAAACTCCTCTGGGGATTCCTTCACGAATCCTCCTCCAGGACTTTTATCAGAAAATACTCTAAGCGTTTTTCCAGCAATTACATTATTTACAAATATTTCTCCAGTGATTTTTACAGAAAGTTCTCCATGGATTCAGCCAAGGATTATCCAGGGATTTCTCCAGAAATATCTTTGCAGGTATTTCTTCAGAGATTCCTCTCACATAATCTTCACGGTGATTTTTCCCGGGATCGTCCAAGAATTGCTCCAGGAATTTCTCCTGGGATTCCTCCTGAACTGTCTCCAGGCAGTTCTTCAAAGATTCTTAATCAACGAACCCGGTAACCTTGCATTGATTTATTCAGCAATGTACCCAGATAATCCTTTAGAGATTCCTAGAGGAATTTCTCCAGAGGCTCCTCCGGGAACATTTCTCCAGGAATTCCTCCAGAGATTTACCCAGTAATGTCTTCAGGAATTTCTTCAAAAATTACTCCTTAAAAATCTCTGCATGGGTTTTCCACATATTTCCTCGGATATTAGTTCAGAGACTCCTGCAAGTCTTTTTTTCCACGAATTTTTCAAAGAATTTTCCAGGAACTAGGCAAGCATTCCTAAGGGGGTTCTCCCAGATTTTCTTTTAAAGATTGATTCATGTACTAATACAGAGATATCTTCGTATTTTTTTCTAGAGGGAATCATCCATCCCTGGAGGCACTCTAAGGATAATTTCTGATTAAGTTCTTAGAGAAATTCATGAAAGAATTTCTAGAGGACAGAAGTTTTCGGAGGCCAATAACGAATCTCTGGAAAAATTTTTTGGGGCATTCCAGGAGGATTACTTGGAAATATCATTGTAGTGATTCATGTAGCGATTTTCTTGGAGAAAAATCTTGAAATGATTTCTTGTAGAATCCCTGGAAGAATTCATAGCAAAACCTCTTGAGAAAATCTCTGGAATAATTCTTGGAGAAATCTCGAGAGGTCTATCTGGGGAAATTTCGGCAAGATTGCTTAGAAAACTTTCTACTGAAATCACTGGAGAAATAACAGGAGTAGCTTATTAAGATCCCTGGAGGAATTCCGTACATGGATAAAGCCAAGATTTTTTGTAGAGATTTTCTTGGTGTATTCCTTGGAGGAGTCTCTGGAAAGATTTGTGTAGGAAGTTTTATGGAAATATCAATATATCTGAAGGAATCCCTGGAGCAATCCATGGAATAATTGCTAGAACAGTACCCGGAGAAATTCATGGACGAATCACAGTAAAGATTAGACTGGAGGAATCACTGGAGAAATTTTTCGCAAAACATCTAGAAAATCTTTGTAGAGATTTTCCTGCAGAAATGCTAGTGACAAAATTTTGAGGAAAACCAAAACCTGATAGAATTCCTGGATGAATTGCTGAAGGTATTTCTGGAGCCCTGTTGGAACCGGTCTAAAAATTAAAACACAATCAAAAGTTCTCCTTGGAAAAATTCTCTAAGGGATCTCTGACGGAACCTCTGGCGAAAATGGAATTTCTGGAGAAGTCACGGTAGGGATTACGATATAGAATAATGACTTGTAGAATGATGCGGATTTGATATATTTTTTTTTCTCTAACGGAAATTGGATTGTATGACATTTGCCAGAAAACCATTTGCCAGAATCAATTTGCCAGAATGATTTTTGCCAGAAAACCATTCCCCAGAATGTACCATTCGCCAGAAAGCCATTCCCCAGAATGGACCATTTGCCAGAAAACCATTCCCCAGAATCATTTTTTGTAATTCGTTCAACCTTGATATCAATTGATCGACATATTTGTGAAGATGCATCGAAGCCAAACCTCAAATTTTCAAGAGCGCAAATCTAGAGACCCAAACAGCCATTCCAGCTGAAAATTTAATCGATTGGTCACCACCAGCGTTCACCTCAAGCCTACCGAAATTTTCGATATTTGTCATTTTTGTATCTTGAATATACTCATATTATTTGCACTTATAGCATGAAACATTGTGTAGTCAACTTTCACATTATTTACATCAAGAGGATTGGACTACTAGCACTGCACAGCTGCAGCGCAAAATTAACTAAAATTTAGCGTCAATTCTACAGTACTTCACTCGCATCGTAAATATTGCTCCAAATAATGTAGTCTATGTTGTTAAAATCCTTCGCATACAATTTTATGCAATTTTCACTACTTACATAGCTGGTATGAGAACAAAAAAGCCGAAACGTTTGACACGAATTAGTTTAGTTGAATAATTTCTGAAATATGAATAGTGTATCTTTGCGGAAAAAATTGCAAAACAACTAAAAAGAACAGTCTTTGAGTGAAAGAAGGGAAAATTATGTTTGAAATATGATCAGTTTAGCGCCAATAATCATTGGAACAATATAACTCAAATGACTACCCAATATTCTTTCGGTCATATATTTGAATACATTATTCAGTCCTTGAAAAGAACGTTAAACTGTTTTACTCTTAATAATAATTTGAACCGCATTATTTATTGTTTTAAAGTAGTTTTACAACATTTGTGACAGGCTGCCGGAAAACTCTTCAATCTTCAGTGTTTACCCTGATTGCTAGTTTTAGCTATCTGGAACCGGAGATATTTTGAAACTCTTAGCAGGACTGCTACGTGGCCATGATTAATGGTGGAAACCAAAAAAACACACATGTATTGGTTTCTCATATTCTGTCGCTTGCTCTACGAAACAAGTCGGTTATGAAGATTAATATTTTCGGAATCACTCGAGTAATCTTCAATGAGAAATTAGATGAAGGACATGGTAAATATTCCATTATTGAATCACTTTCAATTTAGTTTTTTTTTATTTGAGGACATATATTGATTGTCCATTTCCCGATATTTGCATTTTTTTACAACAATCCTTTTTACAGACATTTTTACTGACAGCAGTCCTATATTGATTTTTTTTTAGCTGTAATTATTTAAAATTGAGTTGACATAACCTTATTTACATTACTTCCATTCCTTCTGTTAACTGCAGGCAGAAACACACAGTACAATTATAAAGACTAGCCAATAATATAAAGAAGGGTAAATCTCTTATGAAGTATATATGTCCTTGAATTAGTTAGCCCTAAAGAACAGCCTAATCTTCAAAGAAGGGAAAATCATTAATAGAATGATGATAATACAGTTGCCTATAAGGGGTTGTCCATTAACAACGTGGTCAATTCTTTCGGATTTTTTACCTCCACGGGGTCTTTCGTCCATACAAAAATTTAAAAAGAATTGTTTGTATCGTGGTCATTGGCCAGGCCCCCTTCCATCCTCCCATAAATGATCACATGGTTAATGGACGACCCCTAATAGCTTGAATAAAATTGATGACTATTTTAACATTAAAAAAAACAGTAATTTCTCAGAAACTATGAAAACCTCGGAAATCTATTACACCTTCTTCTTCTTATCTTGCGTTACGTCCCAACTGGGACAGAGCCAAATCTCAGCTTTGTGTTCTTACGAGCACCTCCACAGTTATTAACTGAGAACTTTTATTGCCAATTGATCATTTTTGCATGTGTATAACGTATTGCCGATATGAATATGCTCTATGCCCTGGGAAATCGAGAAAATTTTCAATCCAATAAAATCTTCGCCCGGTGTAATTCGAACTCACGTCCGTCAGCTTGCTGAATAGCTGCATGTTTACCCCTACAGCTATCTATATAATAAGTTTATGATATCATTATTAGTTTAAAACATTTTATCAAACAAAAAGCTTAAAAACTTACGTCACAATTATTTTGCATATAATTATGTATCGTACGCTGAAAATCATAATGATTCGAAAGATTTTGCACACCTAAATATTGCTACACAAAGCAAAGTAATGTAGTAATATTTTTTCTGGGAAATGGTCTTTCTGGGGAATGACTTTCTGGGGAATGGTCCATTCTGGCAAATGGTTTTCTGGCAAATGATCCATTCTGGCAAATTGATTCTGGCAAACGGCTTTCTGGCAAATGGTTTTCTGGCAAATGTCATACAACCATTTATTTATTTTGTCATTTTGTCATCCAGAATGTAGAATACATTTACATATACAGTAATTTTATCCTAATTCTAAATTTTGACTAGAACCTGTCATATAATGTTGGTAAATGTTCATATTATGATTGAATTTATTCACTCTTGGAATTTGGAAAGTATTTCCATTGAATCTAAGCATTGCGAGACAACATCGTTCACAAATGAAACCATTGTGATCTGACGCCGTTCTTTTAACGTTTGTATGTCAATAAGCATGCAGTGTGCTTTGTAGGATAGAAGTGGAATAGATATTCACCCTAATTTTCGAAGAGCATACTAAAGAAATTGTTTCTGTACTGATTCTATTCTTTCTTGGTGCGTGATTAAAAATGGAGACCATATAATGCTGCAATATTCTATAATTGATCTCACATATGCTATATATATATATATATTTATATAATGTTTTAAGTGTGTATGGGTCATGGAAGTTGTAGCAGAACCTTTTTAGGAAACCAAGCATATTATTAGCCTTGTAAATGATTGTTTTATAATGGTCCGCCAAAGTTAGCTTCGAATCTAAAACTACTCCTAAATCCCTGACTCTGTCACATTTTTTAACGTTGTGATTTCCTAGTGCGATAGAAATTGTTGATGCTGTTTTTTTCCTGCTAAATGATATTAGGTTGCACTTTTTCACATTCAGTTCTAACAGACTTTTTCTACACCATGTAAAAATATTTGTATTTCATTAGAGAATTCCTTTAAATCATCTTCGTTTATTATTTCCAGAAAGAGTTTCTTGTTATCGACATAAATTAATAGTTTAAGTTACTTAAGAATAAAGGAAACGTCATTTACGTAGATAATAAAAAGTGGAGGTCCCAACTGAGAACCTTGAAGGACGCCTGAAGTGACTTGAATGGGATTCGATTTTATTCCATTGAATATGATTATTTGTTGTCGGTCAGTCAAGTATGATTGAAGCCACCTTAAAAGTCCTGGTTCGATTTCAATTTTTAGTAAATTTGAAAAGTAGCATAGGAATGTAAATGCGATCAAAAGCCTTGTTAAAGTCAGTATAAAGGGCTTCTACATGATTTGCATTCAATGTATAGTTTACAAACTCTAGCAAATTTGTTGTCATCGAGCGACCTTTAGAGGAGCCATGTTGCATGTGAGTTATGCTATTTTTAATTTGACCAAAAAACTTTTTTTCAAATTGATTCAAAGAGTTTTGGAATACTAAAAATCATTGCTATGGACCAATGCACAAGTTCACTATTTGACGTTTTAGCGGTGCCGTGTTATTTATGTGACCATGGAAACCAGTGATTTCGGCACCGCTCAAACGTCAAATTTGACGTTTGAGCGGTGCCGAATTCATTCGCTGCCATGGTCACGTAAATAACACGGCACCGCTCAAACGTCAAATAGTGAACTCGTGCATCGGTCCATACCGCGATACTTACGTATGTCTGATTTTCGGCCTGATTTGAGGCACTAAGAAAGAGTTTTTCCATGTTTTATCCAGAATCGAGTGACATGTTGAAAAGCCGGAACAGTGGAGTTGTCAGCTCCTTTGCCACATATTTAAAAATTGTTGAAGGAATTCCATCAGGACCAGCACAGTCGCTAAATTCAGTTGATCACAGATATCCAAATCCAAATCCGAAATTGAAATTAACAATAAGTTTTTTCTTGTTAAGGATACAAAATATATGATGTAGATTTAGAGCGATTTAATGGTCAGTAGATGTTTGACTACCCGCATAGAAAAATACAGTTCGTCTAATAGTCATTACAGTATTTCACTTTCAACTGGTACGGTCAAAGTATCAGAAACAGTCGTTTTTATGTTGGACTATAAAATACCTAAAGCTGTGAATTGTACTGAACGGTTTAGGTGATATATACGAAATAGTTACAGTTCATGATACTGTGCAGATATTGTAAAATGATCTTGGTATGAATACATGTATCAAACGGTTTAAACATAGCATCACATTTCGTCCAATTGTTTTTTTCATCTTTTTGTTACACACGCTCAAAAATTAACTCATAGGTGGTGTGTAAATTATGCACATAACGATCATCTTTTCATACATATAAATCAATAAAAATTAAAAACGAGTTTTCCTGCGGAATCATTCAAATATTACACAACGCAAAATTGGGAGAAAGGGGGTCTTACATAGTGCTAAAGTCCATACAAAAATTTAAAATTTTCCGTATAAATGCTGTTATGTGGAGAGGGAGGGGGTCTAAAATTGTCAAATTTTGCGTTACGTAATATTTGAATAATCCCTTACGTTGTATATTGTTTCCGTCGAAATGTTGCCGAAAATAGATTATTTTTCGGTTTGTGGATCTTGCAAAGCTATGTATATGTTTTTTGAGAGTGCATTTTTTTGTTGTTGTATTGCAAAGATCAAACTAGAGTGAAAAAAAACTGAAAGTCGGTGCGGAAAAGTAAGCAGGAATGCATATCGGAGAAGGGTTCCACAGCTCCGCGAAGATTGTCCGTATTTCCGGTGGCTTGGAACCTTTTATCATCGAAGTAATGAGCCTTGTTCCCCCGGCGACTGCTCAAACCAACTGTAACCGATGCTGCTGTTATTCGTCGTCCATCTACGAACGTTGTCCACCCACTAGAATCTACACCTGTTATGCGACGATTGGATTGCTCCATGATTTATCGGTAAGTAATTGTAAATTTGATCAAACATGTGTTCCGGAATTGACAATTTAATGCAAATACTAACTCGGTAACTTGTGTTCTAGGATAGAAACTGGATGATCTTCTCTTCACGTCGCTTTCGTTATACTCGCGATACCAACTAATAGCAGGCATCCGATGAAAATCAAACAATGCTGGTGCTGATGGTGATAAATTCATGGATATTCTAGTCTAAAACATGAAACGGATCCTGATTATGCAGAGCATATGGGCAACGCGAACTTTTTGAAGATCATTAGTGATTCAAAATAGTAATTTGTTATTTGTAATTTTGTAATTTATTGTTTTATTGATTACGTTAGCCTGTTAGTAATACTTAAATAGTTAAGGAAGTTATTAAAATTGTTGAATAATAAGAATGATAATGCTTATTGATTCTTTATTTATTTTATAGAAAAAAAAAACAACAACAATGAAACAAGTAGTGTGTTAGATCTCATTTTAATTCAAACAGAAACAGCTACAAAATAATTTAAAAAGCCATGATTATTTACTTGTTAATGTTGTACATGTTAAAATTGAAGTAAAAATAGACAACGTACTATTTGTTTCGTTTTTTTTTCTCAAATCTGTTTATTATTTCCAAACTTAAAAATACAAAAGAGCAATACGATATACGGTTAAATTACCGTTTACAACTATAAACTAGTCATTATACATACATTATTCGTTTTATTACGGCCTTATGGTTTGCCTGTTTCTGAACTGTTTGCCTTACAGTGGATTTGTTGAAAAATGGATGGAATATCTACCATTCGGCTAACTATCCATGAAAAATTTTGTTCGAGAAAATCTTCATTTTTAAATGGTTACATAACTTAACCGCCTATTACCCACATTGTTATTTGTCAATTTACAATTTCCCAAACTGTCAAAATCGTTTGCCGTAGGGTTGGTTTATTGTTATTTTGCATGTTATTACAAATTATTCATATACGATCGCAAATGGTTGTAAACACTACGGGAAACAGTTCTCGTACGGTTCTTATTTATGCGGGTAAGCCTCGATTGAAATTATCGTTGCTATAAAGTAACCTCTTTGGGTAGACAACAGATTTATTTGTTTGTAATTATAATCTGTTGTAGTTAGTTTATATTACATAAATGATAATTATAGAATATCCATATTCCACAGCCAAGAAGATGTGATTTATTTGTTTTTATTGGATGAATATGTCATATATACAGATACAAACCCATCTTGACTAAATAGATTTTAGGTGGTGAAAGAATGTTTAGCGTATTTGTAATCGTTCACAAGAAAACGTGACGGAATCCAATTTCGAGCTTACATGGGAAACTCTCTCTCTCTTCGTTTTTATGCGAACTATACATGGCAAAAGGGGGGTATGTAGCCTTGAGGTTACGCTTCCGCTTCATAAGCGGAAGGTCATGGGTTCGATTCCCAGCCCCTCCACAAAAATCCGTCCAGCCACCAGAAGACGCCTCACGGAGCACATCCATCATCCGTCAATATCAGATGGTGACTGAGACAAACTGACCCTCTTCGCAGGCAGCTAGCCTCACTAGATCTGTATCGATAAAGCAGCTACAGATCAACTGAGTCCGGCACAGTAGTGGCCATGAGCACGGAGTGCCTAAAAAAAAAAAAAAAAATATATATATATATATATATATATATATATATATATATATATATATATATATATATATATATATATATATATATATATATATATATATATATATATATATATATATATATATATATATATATATATATATATATATATATATATATATATATATATATATATATATATATATATATATATATATATAAGTGAAGAAGGGTGTCACCCAGACTAAGTTTTAAAAAAAGAACTTATTCGATCTACTGCCTAAAACGAACTGAACCTTTATTCAATTATTGATTACGATCAAACCTCACTACCTACTGCAATGCTTATGCTGTTGCTGTGGAAGAACTGCTGATGCCGCGGGTCCAAAGGGCTGTGGCTTCGTTTAGTGGTCTCGTTCGGTGGTCGTCCACGTAAATGCTACCTATGTTGTCAGGTGATGAAATGCTGATGCTAGACTACTGTTTCCGTTCTACTAGCTGGGCTATCGTCGTCGGTGTGGTGGACGTCGTCGTTGTTGTTGTTGTTGCCGGGGATGATGAAAATGATGATACACCAATAAAGCGATTGGTGTATGGATGATTGTTGAGGATCGGTAAGGGTTCGATCTTAACTACTCCCCCTTTTGGAGACGATTCGTCCCGAATTGTACTGGTCTCAGGTTTAATTTCTGGTTTGCTTTTAGACTCCATGGATGCTCCAATATGAAGAGATATCTGTCTGCGTTTTCTCGAAATCAATGAAAGACCTGCAACGATACTTAGAAGAAAACATACGGTCGACATACTTAGAGATGTGTATGTCTGAATTTTGTGTTCCTTAGTTAATGCTTCAATCCGATGTCTATTATGGATGTGAATTTCTTCTATATTATTCTGGATTTCCAGGGTCTGTTCATTGATATGTAAACCATCTAATGGCATAACAAATGTCGGTTCTGATTTGTTTGCTTCGACATTTGAGAACTTGGTGCCATTTATTATGACAGAGCAATTGTGGAACTCTATCAAATACGTTCCAGATAAGTTTCGTTTTGAAAGACCACAATTCGATTCGATTTCTGTGTTATTGATGTTTTTAGCGACAAGGTAATTGTCCATGATCGCTTTGATCTCCGTTGATTGATAGCATTTTACGAAGGTACAGTTTCCTGATAGTCCTCTTAGTAGGTTTGAGTAGCATAGGTCGCCGGTTATGTCCTCTAGGCTGCTTAGATTGCACAGCCTTGTCCTTTCGATTCGCAGGCAATCCTTCTTGATGAAATATGTTCTGTTGTCGCTTTGCAAAGCAGCATTAGCAGGAAGTTTTAAAATTTTATCTACTACTGGAAGAGGCTCTAGGAAAAAATGTGTGTACATAGCTTTTTCTATTTTTGGAATTGACACAACAAATATTAGTTTTGAATGGTTATAAAATGCTGACAATTCTAAATATTCATAAATTTGATCTAAACTGTTCGTCCTAATGTTTTGTTCTTCTAATATATCTGAAACAAATCCTAACTCTTCAATTGAAAGTATTTGCTTGGGAATAATGTTAGTTCTTGCTAACTGAATTGATTCAAAAATGTCTTCTAAATGTGATTTAAGGTTGTCTAAGTTGTAATTGATTTTCAAAATTTCTCTAAATAATTTAAAGTTTTTGTTGGTTTCGTTTTCAAATCTAGCTGATATGTTTTTAGTTATTTCACTCTGTTGTTGATTTAAACGGTTGATAATGGAATTGATTCTATTTTGGAGTTGTAGATTAATTTTAAGCTGTTCGTTGTTTTCGTTAATAAGTCTTTTGTTCTTGATCTGCAGTTCAAAAATATTTTTCGAAATTTGTTCATAGTCGTTATGGTCCATATTTCCTGTAATTCTTTTTATTCCAGTTCCGAGAAAATTAAATAATCCTCTTTTATTTCTTTGCTTTGGCCGAAGATTATTGAATAAACTGTGAACGGTTCCATATTTCGATTCTAAGATTTCAAACATATCAGTAAAATTTGAGAATGTCCGTATTCCTTGGATATTAGCAAGCAATTTTCTAAAAATAGGTTCGTAATTATCCAGTTCTAGGATATGAAACAATCTGTGATTGCCTATTTTTATAAAACTGTTGCCAGTTTCTATGGTTAAAAGACCGGGGTTTTGTTTGAGATTAATGACGTGGATGGATTGTGGTTGGGATAGCTGAGTGAGAAATGTGGTTGTTATCAGGATATTCCAAATAAACGTCATCTAAAAAGAGAAAACAAATGAAAAAACACATTAGAGATTCTGTGGTGTTACTTTCGGATTCGTCGCAGTTTTTCTTTATGCAATTTTCGACTTAGGATATCTTTGTACGTGTGTTTCCGGTTAGATCGTACTCGCACTTGTTGGTAGCGGTCCTTAATTTTCGACTTCACTCCTTGGATGCGGTTGTATGCCAATTCGTTTTGTTTTAGTTTTGGCGGATCCTGTCGCTTCCTGTTGTGGTACAGATTCTGTGAGTTTTGTGTCTTGGTTAGTTGTACTTGAACTTCGTCGTACAACTTGTCACGAAGTTCAACAAGGCGTTCCATTTCCATCGGTCTCTCCTGTCCATTTTTGGCTGCATATAAAATTTCACGTGGTTTCATGTTGGTAGCTGTATGGATGCTGTTATTGTATAAAGAACATGCGATTAAAAATTTTTCTTTGTTTGACACTTCACCGTATTTGTGTTTATTAGCGTTAAAAATTTCGGTTATTGTCGAATGAAATCTTTCGACTATTCCGTTTGTTTGACTGTGGTTCGAAGGAGTAAAATATTGTTGTATATTGAGATCTGAGAGTAGTCCTCGAATTTCGATGGACTTAATTGCTGGTTCGTTATCCGAGACAATCAAGCTTGGAGTGCCGTACAGTGTTATGTATTTTATTATCGCCTTTCGTATATCCGCAATTGATCTTGATTTTATTGGGATTAATGTTCCATACCTTGTGAACTTGTCTACTACAGATAAAAACAAATTTGGTTGAGCGATGTAGACATCTATGTGAATAATTTCAATGGGTTGTTTCGGTATAGGGGTTTCACCAAATTTAATTTTGTAAGGTTTTCTCTCGTATTTTGCTTTATTACAAGTATCACATAGGATGATGTACTTCCTAACTTTCCTTTTCATATTAGGAAAAAAGAATCTCCTTTTTATCTCCTCCAGATTTTCACGAATACCTCTGTGAGCTGTTTCGTGGGTATCCTCGATAATTGAGTTTTGATCTTCTAAGTTTGGTAGATCAATGAGAATTTTTTGTGATATGCAGAGTTTGAAAGTTTTGCATCTACTAAAATAGTTTTTGTATACAATTTGTAAGGATTGTATCACGTTTTCAGGACACATAATGCAGTTTGATCGTCTGGGATCCATGTATTCTTTCAAAATTCGAATTAAATGTGGTACACCAAGTGTTATTTTCGTAATAGTTCTTCGGTACACACGAGGGAAAATTTCTTCGTATGTCTCAGATTCGTTAGGGTCAATTTTTAGAATAATTTGGTTGTGAAAAAAATTTATTGGTTTTTCTGTACATTTGATGAATTCAGAGTCATCTGTATCAGCAGAATGCACTGAACAGTCGTCTGAGTCGGAATCATCTTCGTTCACGTTGATATCATGTGTTATTCTCGATAGAGCATCAGCGACAACGTTTTGCTTACCGGGTCGGTGTTTTATTTCAAAATCATATTCTAGTAACTGTAGACGCCATTTAACTAGTTTTGTATTGGGTGTTTTGAGGTTTAGTGCGTATGTTAAAGGTTGGTGATCCGTGTATAATGTAAATTTTCTACCAAAAAGGTAGGGTCTAAAATATTGAGTTGCCCATACGATCGCTAATAATTCTTTTTCTATTGCTGAATATCTTTCTTCGGTTTTCGTCAATGTTCTAGACGCATATGCTACGGGTCTGTCTTGTCCAATAGCACCTTGGGATAGAACGGCACCTAGAGCAAAATTACTAGCATCTGTGGTTAACACGAATGGTTTTTCGAAATCTGGATATTGAAGGATATCGCTTTGAGTTAAAAGTTTTTTGCATGCAACGAATGTTTTTAAAAAAATATCTGTGTGCTCTACGTGTTCGCCTTTCCTCAGTTGAGCAGTGAGAGGTTTTGTTATTCTGGCGAAATCGCGAACGAATCTACGATAATATCCTAAAATTCCTAGAAAGCCTCTTAGTTCTTTCTGGTTTTTGGGGATAGGCCAATTTTGAATTGCTTCGATTTTGCTTGGATTTGGTTTAACGCCATTATCTGTCACAATATGGCCTAGAAATGCCACTTCTTTCTTAAGGAATTCACTTTTATCTAGCTGTATTTTGAGGTTTACTTTTTCCAATGCCGTAAATATTTTTGTCAAATTTTCAATATGTTCTTGAAGAGAAACAGAAAAAATAATAATGTCATCCATATAAACAAGACAACATTTTCCAATTAGGTCACGGAGTACGTGATCCATGACACGCTGAAAAGTTGCTGGAGCATTTTTCAGTCCAAATGGCATTCTTAAGTATTCGTATAATCCATGTTCTACGGAAAAGGCTGTTTTCTGGATATCATCTGGGTGAACTTCGATCTGGTGAAAGCCAGATGCTAGGTCCAATGTTGTGAAATATTGGCATTTTCCTAGTTTGTCTAATATTTCGGTTATGTTGGGTAGTGGGTATTTGTCATCTATAGTCTTTTCATTAAGTTTTCTATAGTCGACTACTAATCTCCACTTCTGTTGTCCAGATGCATCTAATTTCTTTGGTACGATCCAAATTGGAGAGCACCAAGGAGACGTGCTGGGACGTATGATGCCTTGAGACAGCATCTTAGAAACTTGTTTTTGTACCTCCTCTTTATGACAATAGGGGTACCTGTAGCTTTTTGCATGAACGGGTAGATCGTCTTTGGTTTCTATTCTATGTTTAATGACGTTCGTAAAGCTTAGATTGTCACCTTCCAAATAGAAAACACTTGGAAATTTCGAAATCAAATTGATCAATTTTCGCTTCTCTTCTATGTTAAAATGGTCGATTCGAAGCTGATTTTTCAATCTAGGATCTATTGATGTGTTATCAAATACGTATCCAGGTTCATAATTTTCAACTTTTTGCACTACTTCAAAATTATTCAATTCGGAGAAAATGAGTCGATTAGGGCTGATTTTCACTGGAATTTCACAGCAATTTTTCAAAAGAACTGTAGCTTTGTTGTCTTTTGCTGTGTAGAGTCCTGGTAGAATCATTACTTCGTCTGTTAGAGGAAGTGGATGTTCGACGAAAAAGTCGCCATTCGGTACATTCGTTTTTAGAGGTAATGGAATTTCTTCATATGCATTTAGATTGCAACTAAATGAATCGGGGTATTTTCGAAGCATGTTAACTGATGTAGTAGGAAGTTTGAGAGTATTAGATGAGGTTAAAATTTCTGCTTTTAGATTTCTGAGTGATTCGTATCCAATCAGTCCGTCGAAGTATGGATGGAATTTCAAAGCGTAAAAGGTTAGTGGTTGGTTAAACATTTTGATTTCAACACATTTGTTAATGTTGTGTTTCCCATTGATATTTTTGACTCCTGTAGGTGTACAGTTTTTCAGAAAACATGTGCTAATTTTGTCAGGATCCACGTAGTTCTTGTTGGCACCAGTGTCAACTAAAAACTTTAGTTCGCCAAATTTAGTTTTCATTTTTATATAGGGTAGAAAATTATTACTGTTCATGTTTCTGGTGTTTCGGGCAATTCCATCTGAAAATTTAAGGTATCACCCTCTGGTTCAGTAACGGGTTGTTCTTCGGAACTATTATTGATATTAACTTGCTCATAATTAGTTGCATCATATTGGTAACAGTTAGATGGCTCACTATATTGACCGTAGTAATCGGTTGGTTCTGTCCAATTTACTTCATGAAAATTTGGTCTATTCATATAATTTACTTTTAAACTTCTCAATGACTGGTCGATTTCCATTGGAGTGGGTTTTGGAGGACGATAGGTTCCGGAAGGAGGTTTACTAAATTGGTTAGGATTTCGGTTGAATGGATTGGATGGGCCAGGTTGTTGTGGTCTTTGAGAATGATTTGGTTGACTGGGAGAAAATGTACGTTGAAATGGTACTTGAGGTTGGAATGGAGAGAACTGTTGAGGGGTGTGCTGTAGTTGTTGTGGACGTTGGATTGGTGCGACGGGTTGGAATGGATTAGTTTGGATTGGGTAACTTGGAAACGAATTTTGTGTTACCGGAGTTTGCTGAAATCTTGAAAATGGGTTTGAAAATTTGTTTTGAAATTTGTTCCTAGTAGGGACAGGTGGGGTATAAGATTTTTGTTTGTGATAATAAAAGTTTCTTTCTTCAATACATCGTCTTAAAGCGTCTTTCAACGATGTGGGACATTGAGCACGGATGACAGTGCCTACCGGTTCATTGAGCCCTGCAAGAAACACTTTCAGGCCTATTTCCTGGTAAAATAGATTTTTCGCGGCTCTTACGTCACTGTTGTGTTCGTTTAAATTTAATTGATTTACCATAAGAGACAACATAAAAGTTATTTCCTTATAGAAATCTTCAATCTCCTTATCCGCTTGTGTAATTTTAAACAGGTCCTTTGTGAGAGATACTTCATCTCTTTTGTCGCTGTAGTGTGTAATCAGACTATTTTTAATTTCGTCCCAGTCTGTGCTAGTGCCATAAAATTCTAGAACATTGTCAGCGTCTCCTATAATTTTGGATCTGATGGCAAGAAGCCATACAGTGTAAGCTGGAGTGTTCTTGACCTTTGAAATTTCAGGCATAAGATCATCAATAGATCTTATGAATGAATGTAACTTAATGGGGTTACCATCAAATGGTGGCAACATTCTAATAATTTGTGGGGTCTGAAGGGCTCGCAAGGCGCCATCTACTGAATTTTGTTGCTGCACAACAGCGGCTTCTTTTGCAATTGATTGTTGGTGCGTAGCGAACGCTTCCAACTCTGCTATTCTAGAGTCGCGTTGTTGCATTATGCCTATTAATTCTCTGATCTGGGTTTCTAACTCTCCGACTTGGATAGTGATCAAGTCGCGGTTCTCGTCAAACTTTGCCATTTTTCACACTTGAAGTCAAAATTGATTAAAAAAAAAATCCTTTCAAAAAAATGGTAAAAAAAATACAGGTGAAGAGAATTTATGTTTTCTAGGATTTTTTGTTTTAAATTTGGATATAAAAAAAGCTAAATTAATTATTTTTCTGTCACTGTAATAGATATTTTTTCTTATATTTTGTTATTTTGATCATTCACTTAAATCACTCTGATAATCACTTACATAAAAAAGCTTAATTCTACTTACGGTTTTATCCGATGTTCCCTCGGATGGTTAAATTGTCCGATATTCCCTCGGATGGTTCGATGTCTTCTAGCAGGTGTGAAGCTTCGTTAAAGATGATTTTGGTGTCTCGGTAAACCGCCGGTGCACTAAAATCTGTAGTTTAGGTGTTTCCTCCTTTGCTCTTCGGTAAGCCGCCGATGATTTCGGATAAGAACACTTTTCACTACACTTTAACTACTCCACGCTAGAACTGCCGACTGCGCCAGTGAAGAAGGGTGTCACCCAGACTAAGTTTTTAAAAAAAGAACTTATTCGATCTACTGCCTAAAACGAACTGAACCTTTATTCAATTATTGATTACGATCAAACCTCACTACCTACTGCAATGCTTATGCTGTTGCTGTGGAAGAACTGCTGATGCCGCGGGTCCAAAGGGCTGTGGCTTCGTTTAGTGGTCTCGTTCGGTGGTCGTCCACGTAAATGCTACCTATGTTGTCAGGTGATGAAATGCTGATGCTAGACTACTGTTTCCGTTCTACTAGCTGGGCTATCGTCGTCGGTGTGGTGGACGTCGTCGTTGTTGTTGTTGTTGCCGGGGATGATGAAAATGATGATACACCAATAAAGCGATTGGTGTATGGATGATTGTTGAGGATCGGTAAGGGTTCGATCTTAACTTATATATATATATATATATATATATATATATATATATATATATATATATATATATATATATATATATATATATATATATATATATATATATATATATATATATATATATATATATATATATATATATATATATATATATATATACCTGGCAAAGTTGAAGCAAAATTATTCGGTGTCACATTCATTCCAATTAGTTGGATAAAGGAAGTTGAAGTCGTATTTACCCGATCTGACCCAGTGAACTATCGAAATAACTCCAAACTCGTGAACATTACCAAAAATTACAACAACAAAAAAACAGATATCCAGACTATTCAATTCGTGCTTAAACGAAGGCAGTCCGTAAAGAATTGACGATATGGCAGCAGTTTCAACTCAACGATATTTTTATAACGAGTTAACGATATTTTCGGACATTATCTTAGGCGAAGGCAATGCATCACTGGTGATTAGTTGGGCCATTACAACTTTCTCCAAAATTGATTTCATTTGTGTTTTCAACGTAGATCTTCTGCACTAACGAGACAACTTTTTTTTTTAGATTTGAACAAACATCACGTCTTATACATTGGCGTAGGAACAGGGGGGGCCAGGGGGGCCTGGCCCCCTCCAGAATCATCCAGGCCCCCCAGAATTTTTGATGATAATAAAAAAAAATTAACATGAAGCAAAATCTTCTGAATCAATGTAAATGACTCTTGTTATTGACAAAAATCTCTTCAGAAGATACGTTATTTTATGTTGTACTCCTATAGTGAGAAAACCTCGCTTGTCTTACACAGCATCAGCGTAGTGGTTCTGTCTTCGGTGAATCGCGCTACAACCGAAAGCTAAACCGTCCGTTGGTTACTGTTAGAAATGGCTTCTTGTTGTGTGAAATTAGCGCAACTTTTCGACATCTCCGTTACAAAAAATACCGTGTACAAATAAGTTCCAATATCCAGGAAGTTTGATTCCCAAAATTCTTTTTTTTTTTAATAATCCAAATAATGCTGTTTCAGCATAAAACAGCATATTCACAGCATTCTGATTTATCATGTTTTTGAAGGAAACCCTGCTCGAAGTGTCCGGTGATGATGATTTCCCTTATGAGAATTCACTTATGAAATCCATACATTAACTTAAACTCGTATAACATAAAAAAATATAATTGAAAAAAAAAGACAAAATTACTAAAGGAATTTCTTAGATAATACATAGTGGAAATTTTTGTCGAAAAATCAGGCTTAACATTCAACTTTGGCATGGCCAAATCTTTTGTTAAGATGAATGTCAGAAATTTAACATGGTGTGAAAAAATGTATCAAAATCGACCGTAGTGCTTTATTTCAGCAATAAATTCTCGCTTTAATTTTGATTCATTTTTTGAAGTATTTTTGTATGAATAAATTAATTGCTTAAGCTTTATTTTTATAATGAAACTTATTATTTCATAAATTCTTTGAGTAATATCCAACAGATTTGTAGCAGATTTTTCAAAAAAACGTACCCATATTCTAGTATTTTAAAATTCTAGTATAATCAAATTCCTCAAGGAATATTGAAGGGTAGCTTCAGAAGTTTTGCAAATCTCTTGGAAATAAGGAAATAATATTGTGGGACTTGCTCATACTTTCGCAGCGAATTCCTCTTGGCGGACATAAATTCCTTCTATATCTACTTCTTATTAACAAATTGATTCCGGAAGATGTTCCCGGATTTACCTAAAAATGTTACTTACATGCATCAAAAGTTCAGTTTTCAAACGCAATTCCTTCAAAAAATAATTGATTCTGCCAAATCTAATACTGAAATCTGGGATATTTTGCTTAAGTGCTATTGGAAATTCTTAAATGTTACTCATTTTTTTCCGCAAAGTTTAACAAAAGACCTTAATAAATATTTCCAAAACACTTCACAAATTGTATCAAAAACTCTTCTATGTTTTGTTTTTTTTCTAGAATTTTTTCTTCAAATCCCCGGATTATTCAAGAATTGGAAAGAATATTGTTTTTGAAATATCTTTTGCCTTCGAATCGTCAGAGGAAATTTGTTGAAACTCACGGGACAAAAAGGAAATTGGCAAAGCGGTAAAGGCATCTGTAGAGAAACATGTAGGTAGGTAAATAACTGAGAAGGGGGAACGATTTATTGAGGTATTCATATGCTTTACTTATATTGATCTTTCTTATACACTTCTGTAAAAATAATTTTACCAGTTATTGGCAGAATCCAAACTCTTGGTTTGAACATTTGTGTGATATGAGGGCGAAATTTTTAGAGGTATTCTGGCTGAATTTTAGAAAACTAGAAGTCAAGGAAAGATAGATTTGAAGCATAATTTCTAAAGAAGATTATGATGGACCTTCTTGAGAGATCTGTTTTATTTGTAATTTCATAAGGGAGGTTTTAACTATCTTGTAATTTATCGCTAGAGAAAAGATTATAAATTATCTCTTATTGTACCGTTGCCCATCTATTTTTCTACCTGTTTCAACATTTTGTTGTTTCTCCTTCCTTTGCATGACGTTTTGAGGAACTTAGTACAAAAATATTTTCATACTCCAAAAAGCAACATTTCCATGATTCTAAATAAAGGTAAATTGAAAGAATTTTGAAAAATTGCAGAATTCTTATACGTATGGTTCCAGATTCTTAAAAGTCTATCAGGAATTCCTTAACAAATTTTCAGAGTAATGCAAAAGTTTCCCATATGATTCAAATTCATTAAAATCTTGATCACGAATTTTACCACAATAGATCTTCGGTAGCGTTCTTAAAAATACCGGCAATATTTTTGAGTTCAACTCCTACAATACTACAAAATAATCAATGATCTACAAATTTGGAATTTCTAACGGTAGGAAAAAATGAGTTCTGCATCAATATGTTCAACATAGTATCATGAAACATCGGAGTTCATATTATTTAAGATTTAAGTTACACTGAAAGTATTCAGTGAAAAATCCATCCATCCAAATGATTGGTGTTAAAAATAATTTTCTATTATAAATGACACAGAAAAAAGAACAAGAATTTTTGTAGTCCTACAAGGACCACCTAAGACTTTCTGTGAGGTACATGGTCAACAAGCTTAAGAAATTCTACGATTTGTATCTTGAATTTGACGACAGGAATACAGTATTTTTTTTTCGAATTATACTAACGCTGCAATTTAAAAAAATATACTGACAAGGTTCTTTCTTTTGTATGTGTTTAAATTTTCAAAAGAGTCAATCAATATTTCAAATCTGATATGGGGTGATTCGTAGAGGAATTGGTGAAGCAATCTCCTTAACAATATTGAGATGTTCCAGGAGTAGTTTTGAACCTAAAACTGTAGAGTGGGTAAATTTTTGAATTTTATTTATGGAAGAATCCTGAGATTACCATTCGCAAAAAATGGGATTATTTTTAAAACCTTAAACAATACTTGATGTAACTTCTAAAGAAAGTTCAGGAATAAATTGCAAAATCTTAGTAAATCTGGTGAAAATTTTCTTCAAATAAATGCCAGAAGGAACGTTAGTGCGGTTCAAAGAAAAAAATCTCTGGAAAATACTTAGATGAATCTCCGGTAAATTTTTCGGAAGAAAATGAGGGAAACAATCATATAATTCTCTAAGAAACCCCTCAACAAATTACTCGGAAAATCTTTGAGTATTTTTGTGGAAGAGTTCTTAAAAGAACAGTTGAATGTATTATGCTAGGAACTTTATAAATATATTCTTTGAACATTAATCATGAATGAGGAATAATGAATGACATTTTTTTAATTGAATTATTTTTAATTGCTCATGAAATTCTTGTGGAATATTACGAGGAATTCTTACAGTAACACATGGAACAGCCAATCATTTTTATTTTTTAATTTGGATAATTTTTGCTGCGACTTTTTCAAACAATCCTGTAGATTAATTTTGGGATAAACTTCACAAGCAAAGTTAGAAAAACTATTGGCAAACTCTCTGAAGAATCCGTGGAATGAATCCTTGCTTGGTGATCTTGAAGACATTTTTGGTGAGACTCCTAGAATTTTCTGTACTTTAAAAAAATATCCTCAGTAATTACAGACAATCCTAAACAAATTGTTAATGAACACAGGTGGATTCTTTAAACTTACAATTAGAATTATATAATAACTACGTAGAAGACCTTTCAGGATAAACGATTGTAAGAATTTCTAATGCATAGCGGAATCCTTCAAACGATTTTTTTTAGCAATTCGTTAGAGATTCTTCGAGAATTTTTTAGGTGTAATCAGAATGTCTGGGAATGATTTTGCGTGGCAAATTCAGGACAAACTCAGTGAAAACTGGTACAGAAGATCTTGGATAAAGCACTGAAAGGTACGAAAATAATTCATGAAGAAATTCCCGTATAAATTCTCAGAGGAGAGGAGAGGAGAGGAATCTCTTCATATCACATGGTTGAACACCTTAAAAATTTCTTGGTAGAATCACAAAGCATATTGTGAGTTTTTTCGATACAATTTTTGACAGAATTACAAAAGGAATGCATTCTTTTTCGTAGCGAAAATTAAAATTTACAAATATCACGGATGTGCCGCGAAATGAGACTAGATAACAAGTTAATAAAATCAATGCAAATCTGATAAAACTACGAAATTTGTAAAACAAGTAATTCGTAGGCCCCCCCTAGGCCCCCTCCAGCAAAAAATCCTAGCTACGCCAATGATAATGAAAAATGTTAGTATCGTCGATGGAGGTGAACATTATTTGTGTCAGAGAGGTGAGAAAGGGTCAAAACATGTTTTGTAATATTTGATATTTTTATGTATGTACAATTTGGATGATATATTTTTTTAAGACGACAAACGCTACCGACAATAAATAAGAGCTCTAGGTTAAGGTAATCAAGGTAAAGTTAATTAACTTAATAATCCTGTCGTTCGAAAGTTGTGGAAAAATCGAACTAACTCTATTTCAACATTTTATTTCAATGTTCATCGTATTCACTTTTATGGGCAAGTAGTTTTACACTTGATTAGAGGATAATTCTTCTGCTTCGATTCTATTGCAGATCTATTCCAGTTTTTTTTTTTTGACTCAATGTCACCCCCTCGACGGGGTGAAAATGGATCATAAGAAAAATAAGCCAATTTTGATAAAAAACAAATTTTCTAGTGAAAAGACAAATCGTGAAACTTGCAGAAAATCGTCATTGTCGTATTAGACGATTTTTTGCCAGCTTCAATTTGTGTCTTTTCAAAAGCACATGCTAATGCTATTTGATGGAACCGAGTGCTATAAATATTGGTTAAGTAGGAGCTTAATTCAAGCCAATATTTTGGTGAATTATCGGCTGTAAACATAATTTGTAAATTTTCCCAGTTATCCAATAGCTGGAGGCCAAACCCAGCTGGAAAAAAGCAAATTTACCCCCAACAAGGCCTATTGGACGTTCCACATTACCCACAATAAATGGCCACCGATCAAAAATCGTATGCATGATGACGGTGTTGTGTTGTGGTACATACCGCCGGATCGTACGATGCAACGCACATACATGGTATGCAAATTATGCGCGCCAAATGCGTCATGATTGCATTCAAACAAAAAAAAAGTTACACATTGTGCGATTGCTGCTGGAGCTGTTGTTGAGAAATGCCAAGTCTGAAGAAAGATATTACCGACTGATAAGTATCGCAAACAGACCCATCCATGTGCTGAAAAACTCGTAAACAAAATAAAATCTCTGATAAAAGTCGGAAAAAAGTCTTCCGTAGCTCCCATCCCCGAGAGATATCAAGCTGCTTCCATCCACAGGTATCGGTTCAGTTTTGTTTTTCCCAGAAAGTGAAACACCAAACGGCACCGCGCACAACATCGCCAATTTCCTCATCTGATGATGGATCGACCAGATGTATGGCGCGGCTCATCGTCATACAGTACTTATCTTCATGTTGCGCATTCACTGATTTGATTGCCGATGAGAGCAGCTCCAAAGTGTACACGCGGGATTCACTATGGGCGATCTGGTGGCCAATAATCGGAAAAATATACGTGTTCTGAGAGAATTTTCTTGCACTTCATTCCATGACTAACACTTCTGTTAAGGTGATACATCTTGACATCCAAAGATGGCCTTCACACTTGTGTCCCTACTCACGTTTTCAAAAGCACTGAGCTGAATAAATAATAGTAAATAAGATCATTCTTAATTGTCGGCTATCTCAGTCTTAATCTGCGAACGTTTTAATTTATTTTGCCCGACGTTTCGGCCATTTGTTGTGGCCTTTTTCAAGGGAAAAATGATCAATCGGTATTGTCCTTATTGATTTAGCTGTTCTGCGTGTCGAGTATTCATGATTTTGCTTTTTTTTTTCTATCTTTATTAACGAGATTTTTAGCCCTGGGCTAGTTCATCTCGGGACCAACGGCTTTACTTCCCTTCCGAAGGAAGTCGTCACTGAAATTTTTAGTGACTATCTCGGGGATGGGATTCGATCCCAGGTCCTCAGCGTGAGAGGCGTGTGTTCTAACCATTACACCAGGTCCGTCCCCTATGATTTAGCTTATTTGTACTAATTTTAGAACAGTTAATATTGGTCACTTGGTCACAGTTATAATTACAATCACAAACGATTGGTTCAAAAATCAGATTAAGACTGAGATAGCGGACTGCCAAGAATTTACGTTTTCAACTTCCAGTCGCAACCCACAGTAAATAAGTTCATTTACAATTTCGGTGCAGTATTGGCAATTCCACTTTCTACTTGAATATACTAGTTTCTTAGCTGTCTTACCTTGTTCTTTGAATATCAGAGCAAGATCCTTCATGTAGTTTCATTGATACAGTGTGTCAAAATTAGATGAAACAATGAAACAACAACAAACAATGAAAAATTCAATGAAAACACAATTGAATTGAAATATTGAACTCGATAGTTATGTTCAATAAAAATCTTTTTACGTTGTTCGAAGGCTTACTCAAAAAGCTATCTTAGAAAAATGAAATTAGATAAAAATTTACTTTAAATAGTTCGGTTAAATGTGGGGCTACTGTATCTCAAAACTCATAGGTATGACATGAAATAGCAAAAATATGTTTGGCCACCCGTCGAAACGGAAACTGCCCATAGTGGGATGCAACCCAACCAATAGCGTAATTTATGTTTTCCAATCCGGCCGAAGCCTATGCCAATGCAAAATTGCGTTTCGCTTGTCGATCGGCGGATCAGATGAGGGGAGTTACGTTCTTCGTTAGCGTGGAAAGATTTCATCTCCGGTGTTGTTGGGCGGGTTATGTTTCTCACTTTCGGTTTCGATAGCGCCACCATCATCTTTGACTTTGGTGTTGATGGTGGGTTTCTGTTGCGCAGCTTCCCGAATCTGATTGGAAACGTGTGATTCGGGAGGGGAAATGGGAAACCCTGGTGAGATATGTTGTTTCCTCTTCCTCCGGTTGAGCCAGCATCGCTCAACAACTTCATACATAATCGAACATTGGAAAACCAGTGCCTTCATCATCTGGTAGGCTCAATTGATGAAATTATTTTAAATTCAATTTTGTTCGCTGACGGAAGTTGTGAAACAACTACCTGAAGCAATAATACAGTACTTCTCAGTGCTACAACAACAGTACTTTTCAGTGGGACGTTTTATATCTATTGATCCACTACTGATCCTTGTTTTGACCAGTGTCTTCGATTATTCCTTGGACCCGTAAGCGTAATCCTTCTTGGATACTGTCTTTGGAAAAAAAAACTCTTAGAATGCGCTCTTCCTTCCAAGGGTTAAATGGGTAATGTTGTCAATTGCACCGAAATGAGCAATTAGTTCGATGCTTAAGACAAATATTCTGAACATCAAATCGAGGCAGCCTCTAGCCCAGTCTATTTGATTCAAGTAAGAAAACAATAAGTGCCACAAATCGTGGTCAGTTTTTCAGAATTTTGGGGATTTAGACAGGAGATCTTGAACTCCATTAGGAGAATCAAGATTTCCTTTCAAATCGAAAAGAAAGGAGACTGTCGCGTTCTGCTGGAAACTATTAAAGGCGCGAACTTCTTCTCAAACATTTTGAAGAGAGAAGCACATTTTTTTTACTTATGACGACAAAACAGAACATTTGTTCAAAATCGTCTTGAATAGTTTCTCAAGTGACTATAAGTCACCTGAAGAGTTAAAAAAATCCTCAGTCCAAGTAACCATGAAAAAGAGAACCCAATCTGGTATTGTTTGGAAAGAATATTATTAAGTTCACTTTAACAAAAAAAATATCTAAACAATATTAAAGCTTTAGAAAAAGCTAGACTTTTGTTCGATGTCCGTGTGACATGGTAACATTTCCAGAAACCTGGAGGGAATTACCAGAACCCCACTCAGTGCCGTCGGTGCTAAAAGTGGGGTCATGGAACAAAACATTACCGCGTGGATGCTAAATGCATGATTTGCGGAGGTTCTTCTCACGATAAGGACGTCTGTCCAGTGAAGGAAGATACCACCAAGTTTACATACTCGAATTGCGAGGGCAATCATAAGTCAAATTTTCGGGCTTGCCCTTCGCACAGGCGAGTCGTCGAGGCTCGTGCCAGGCAGATGAAAGATCCGTTACGATACGGTCGTTTCCGGAATTAGCCTGGTAGAGTATCGAAAAATGCTCAGTTTTCAGTTAACGATCGCTTGATCAAGAATCATACCAATCAGGAGCTCATTCACAAACTAATTTTAACTCGTCAGGTAGCCGTTCGAATATTTTAATTTCGAATGTATCGAGAAATCATCAGATAATGTACACACCTCAAGTGACATGTCTGCCTCTGATTTTAATTTTCTAACTGAACAATTGAATCTAATGATTGATGCAATGTTCAAAGCCACCACTATGACTGAAGCAGTCCAAGTTAGTGTATAATTTACAAATCAAATTGTTATTGTATTACGTTTTTCTAATGGATCCAATCAATAATAATTTAAATATTTTTAATTGGAATGCTCGTTTTTTCAATAGAAAAGAGGACGAGCTGTTTAATTTTCTTGCAGCTAATAACGTGCATATAGCAGTTATTACTGAAACATATTTAAAACCTGGATCCAAACTAAAAAAGATCCTAACTTTTTTGTTTATCATAATGATCGTCTTGATGGGGCATGCAGGGGAGTTGCAATCATGATTCATAGGCGTAAAAAACATCAACTATTTTCGTCATTTGAAACCAAAAGTTTTTGAAACTTTTGGTGTTTCAGTTGAAACACAGCTTGGTAAATATACTTTCATAGCTGCCTATTTTGTTGGGGCTTCCCTTAGCCGGGTGGTTAGAGTCCGCGGCTACAAAGCAAAGCCATTCTGAAGGTATCTGGGTTCGATTCCCGGTCGGTCCAGGATCTTTCTGTTATGGAAATTTCCTTGACTTCCCTGGGCATAGAGTATAATCGTACCTGTCACACGATATACGAATGCAAAATGACAACTTTGACAAAGAAAGTTCTCAGTTAATAACTATGGACGTGCTCATAAGCACACTAAGAAACAGGCTCTGTCCCAGTGAGGACGTTAATGCCAAGAAGAAGAAGAAGCTGCCTATTTGCCTTTTCAATGCTCTGAACAGGAAATTATTTTGCTCCAAACTGACTTGTGAAATTTGATTCGCAATAAGTCAAAATTTTTTGTCGTTGATGACTTTAATGCCAAATCCAACTAAATTAATCCTACGGCAGAATTTTATTCGATGAGTGCTCTTAGGATATTTCTCAATTCAATTCAGCCCTACATATTTGTCTTCTTCTAGAAATCTATGTACGATTGATATGGTGTTAACCGAATCTAGTCATCTTTGCTGATTTTGATTCTGATCATGCCCCTGTTACGTCTCAAATATCCCATGAAGCGATTCTTAATCCTATCAGCTCCACTTTCAATTATTTTCGAGCCGACTGGAATACATATGAAACATATATTGACTCTAATCTTAATGTTAACATTTCTTTACAAACAAAACTTGATATTGACAATGCTCTTGAAACTTCAACAAATTCCAATGTTGAAACCAGGAGCATTGCAATTCCAAAATGTGAAGTAAAATTTGAATCCGTGATTATAGACGATGATCTTGAACTCTTGATCCGTCTTAAAAACGTGAGGAGAAGGCAATTTCAACGCACTCGCGATCCTGCTATGAAAATTATATGACAGAATCTGCAGAAAGAAATCAAGAAACGTTTCACACAATTAAGAAACAAAAATTTTGAAAATAAAATTTCTCAATTGACCCCTGGCTCTAAGCCCTTTTGGAAATTATCTAAAATTTTGAAAAAACCTCAGAAGCCTATACCGGCATTGAAAGAGGAAAACAAATTATTACTAACCAATTGCGAAAAAACTGAAAAACTTGCTATGCAGTTTGAAAGCGCGCACAATTTTAATTTATGACTTACTAGTACAATAGAAAATCAAGTTACTCAGCACTTTGAAAATATTCTCAATCAAGAGAACATCTTCGAAAATTCCAGGGATCCTGGGCGAAAAAATTCAAAAATATGAAAGCTCCTGGTGATGATGGAATTTTCTACATCCTCATCAAGAAACTTCCAGAAAGTAGCTCATCATTCTTAGTTGATATATATAACAAATGTTTTCGATTAGCATATTTTCCTTACAAATGGAAAAATGCTAAGGTTGTTCCAATTTTAAAACCAGATACAAATCCTGCAGAAGCTTCTAGCTATCGTCTAATCAGTTGGCTTTCCCCCATCAGTAAACTTTTTGAAAAGGTCATTTTGAACAGAATGATGGTCCACATAAACGAAAATTCAAATGTTTGCCAATTAACGGCTCGGATACCAACGTTCGACCACTCATCAACTTTTACGTGTAACAAATTTGATCCGTTCCATCAAATCTGAAGGCTATTCTACTGGTCTTGCTCTTCTAGACATAGAAAAAGCATTCGACAGTGTTTGGCATGAAGGTTTGATTGTAAAATTGAAAAAATTTAATTTAACAACATACATTGTTATAATAATTCAAAATTATCTGTCAAATCGTACACTTCAGGTTAATTATCAGAACTCCAGATCTGAAAGACTTCCTGTAAGACTGGTGTTCTTCAAGGCAGCATTTTGGGACCAATGTTATACAATATTTTCACATCTGACCTTAGGGATGTCAAAAATCCTTGTTTGCGAATGACACAGGCCTCTCCGCCAAAGGACGAAGTCTGCGTGTCATCTGTAGTCGATTGCAAAAAAGTTTCGATATTTTTTCTTCATACTTGTAAATATGGAAGATTTCTCCTAATGCTTCCAAAACAATTGTCCGACATTTCCCTGAATGATTTCTTCCCGAAAGATTTTCTCCCGAAAACCATTTTCCCGAATGAGCTGTTTTCCCGAAAGCTTTTTCCAAATTCATTTTTTATTTAAGGCTAAGTAGCCCGTCATTCGTTTTGGCTACAATGATGACTTTTCAGCTTGCATTTCAAAGTGATAAAACTCAGTCTTGATAGTTTATAGTGACTTGAAAATGTATCACTGCACGCGCTAACATGCATAAAGTATGCTGATACTTTTTCACTTGTGTCAGTGCAAAACCAACTGATTTTCTTTGATTTGAAATAGTCAGATGAATTAGCAACAATCATCAACGGCGCGTACAAATTTCAATGACGGCCTACTTCGCCTTAATTTAAAAAAATATCGGTCAAGGTAGCATCCACAATTTACGTAACGCTCTAGGCCTAGGAGGAGGGAGGAGTAGGCTCAAACGTTACGGATTTCATAAAAATTTTAAAATTTTCATACAAAAAGCGTTACGGATGAGGAGAGGGGGTTACAAATTTCCAATTCTACCTAAGACTATATTCAAAAAGCTTGATAATCGCTTCAAAAGAATGATTCTCTTATGAATGATTTGAATCGAAAAACAAAAAATGAGGTATTTGGAAATCGATGACAGTTTTTACTGGCAGGTCTGCTTTTAAAAATATGTTAAAAAAAGTTAAGTTCGGTATTGAAATTTTATTATGCTAAGAATCGTAATAAAAATACATAAAATGTTTCGAAAGAACATTCAAAAGATGAACAAATCTGACGCTTAATGTTGCTTGTTAGAACATAATTCATCTTAATGACATCTAGCTTAACGGGCATAGGCAGAATAATGAAATAAAGTTTGACTGGTTGAAAACAGTTTGCAGGATTCAAAGACGTGACCCTAATGAGATCTTCACTGCATGAAAACTTAGAAAGAATGAATGAGTCACTAATGTCGTTTTCGTTTTTAGGAACTGGGTCAGTGATCAACACATAAACAAACCAACGTCAAGCAAATTGTAGCTCAGTCGAACCTGAATAGGGTTGGAGTTGTAATTGTGAGTCAGAGCGACCAGTTCCAACCTAGACTCAAAAACGAATTCGACATTAGTTGATTTGGGACGCATTTGACAGTCCAGCACACAGTGTCCAGGCTATCATTCGATTATTATTTCTGCGTTAGTAGATTGTGTTTCTTATAAAATAAGCAGATGTTCTAGTTAACAACTGAGAATGTAAAAGGCTTGTTTTCAATTTCATTAAAATCTCTTCTTTAGAACATAGGTTGATCTTCTTTATATTACTGGTCTAATAATCATTGGCATCAAAATAGTTGATAGTTTTAAAATTTTCACTTTTTATCATCGTAAGCAGTTCTTTAAAGCCTTGCTGGTTTGATTTTGTTCTGCTTGCAGCTGCTACTGATTTCATCATAAATTTACCCTTCTTTTATTTGAAGGCTGTTCTTCATGAATAAATATATCAATATAAATTAACAGAGCTACTGAAACTTTAATCAGATTTTGTCTGCTTCAACGGTTTTGGTTGCTACTAGTTCAAATGTCATTGTGAGAACGAATACAACAGATTCTAATATGTTGATCCAACATTGTCAATGCTTTCGATCTATTTAATTAATTAAGACTTAATTACTCTTAATTACTTAACTTAATAAGGAGTTTTTTTTTTCAAATAGACGATTTTTTTTTCTGTTCAATTAGTGATTATTAGCATTTTTAGTATTCATTACTAACATGTTCTCTGTATTTAACGTTTTCGACTAGGTGACCCGTTTATGAACGATTTGGAAAAATTGACGTTCGGGAAAATTGTTTCTATCCAAGACATAAAAAAAGATTTTTATCTGGAAAACTAATATAGACTGTGAGGGGGAGAAGAAAGACTAGAAGGGAGACTCAATCAATGGTTTCACTATAGCTAGTCACTAAATGTAATGAAATTACGTTTAACCTAGTGGACATATGGCATAGAGACGTTTGACCAAATAAGGCATCTTTGTGTAATAATGCGAAACAATGTGAAAGAACAGCCTATCATTAAAAGAAGGGAAATTTAAGATTATCAGATAAGTGTCACTGAATATTGGAACAGTATAAATATAACGAACAGCATATTATTCTAAGAAGGCAAAAATAAGCCGAATATTCATTCGTCCAAATGTTCATAAGCCAAATATCTATACTCCAAAGATACAGCTTCAAATGAAACTGCTTATCATGTCCGCGCTTTTTTCATCAGGGTATTACAAAAATTAATCTTAGTTGTTTTGAGCCAAATGCTCGTGGAACATTATTTTAAACATCTGTAACTTTAAACACATGGATTTTTATAACAAATAAATCAATTTTCGTCTTATCTTCCATCAGCTAACACGTTAAATACTTTTTGGCAGCAGGAACATGTCTACATGAAATGGTACATTCAGGAAAATAATTTTCGGGGAAATAGTTAATTCTGGAAAACGTCATTAGAGGAAATTGCATTCGGAGAAATGGTTTTTGGGGAAATGTCGGACAATCTTCCAAAACTCAACTAATAATATTCCCACATAAACCAAAAGCTCTTTATTTGAAACCTTCAAGTAGACATGTTGTCATGATGAGAGGGGTTCCCATAAATTGGTCAGATGAAGTTTAGTATCTAGGGCGCATGCTAGATAAGAATTTAACTTTCAAAAATAACATTGAGGGCATTCAAGTCAAATGTTATAAATATGTAAAATCCACTTATTAATAGAAAATCAAAACTTTGTCTTAAGAACAAGCTTATGATATTCAAACAAATTTTCAGGCTAGCCATGTTGTATGCCTTACCAATATGGACTAGCTGTTGTAATACCAGGAAGAAAGCTCTGCAGAGAATTCAAAATAAAATTTTGAAAATGATTCTGAAGCTTCCTCCTTGGTATAGTACTAATGAGTTACATAGAATATCCAATGTTGAAACATTGGAACAAATGTCAAATAAAATAATTAATAATTTCAGGCAAAAATCGTTACAATCTTCTATTGCCACGAATAATGCGTTATATATTTAGGTTAAGTTAGGTTAAATAAATTGAAAATGTGTTTTTTTTCTCTTATAAGCAGATGCAATCAACTCACCTGTAAAATTTGAACTGCTACGGCAAATGAAGTGTTGTTTGAAATATGTTGTTAACAAAATGTTAATAAAATCTAAGATTTGTTTTACCAAATTAGAATGATAGTGTTGTCTAACACAGAACACCTAGATATAAGAAATGGATGTAATATTTGGAATGATACAAATAAAGAAATTAAAAAAAAAGTCTTCCATAAATTTCCCGATTATTCTGGAGACTTTCCCGAACTTTTTTCTGACACGAACACGTCGCATCCCTTGTCGAGTGCAACAGTGAAAAACTTAAGTCCATCCGTTGATCCGTTCTCAAGCCATTTCGTGATATACAACCAACACTTCATTTTTATTTATGTAGATAGATAGATGTCTTGCTAGATACCTTTAATAATTGATTCCTTTGTGATTTTCTTAAATTTTTTTTTAGGGAATTCTCCCTGGAATGTCTACAGGGAAACGCCCAGGAAATTTTCCTGGAAAATAAATTCGTTTGGTATTACTGAAGCAAATCCTAGAGTAGTCTCTGAAAAAAATTGTGTTTCACCCTTAATGACCAAGGAGCTCTAAAATAACTCCCTGGACTCTAGAGAAAGTTTTGGCAGATTTCCTAGATTATTGGCTAAGTTAATCGAAAAAAGCCATTGAATCTCGGGATCGTATTCCGAAGGATTTTCTAAAAGGAATTTATCAGGATACATTGGACAGTATCTCTGTTGAAATTTGTGTATGAATAACACTGCGGAAGACGGTTTTGTCTCAAGAACCAAAATACCGCTATTTCCTAAATTAAGGGTTGCTGAGTCCATTGCTGTTTTCAGAAATATCATGGCACGTCTAGTTTTTGAGATATTGACTGTTGAAAATGCTAAATTTGACTGTTTCAGCCAACTTGCATGCAAGTTTTCCAACTTGTACGGCAATTTGTTTGCTCAATTTGTCACAGAATTCAAACTTCATGTATAGAACAATAGTTATCAACGAAGTTCATAATATTTTCAATGGTAAAATGTTATTTCTTGGTGGTTCAGAAAAGTATTGTATTATGCCATATAAGAGAAACGAAGAATTTTATATGAAGACTGCAAACATGTTGAAAAAAAAAATCGATTTAACCTAAATTTTATCATAAAATTTCAACTGATTTGTATCTAAATTGAAATTTCAAGTCCTATTTAGCATGTTTGGTAGATTATATCACAAAAAAGTTTAATGAAGCATACTTTAAATTTCATGTAAACATCAATAAAACCAGTGTTTTATACAACTTTGACGACCTGTAGCTAAAAATTGTGACGTGCTGGAACATTTCTGAGAACGGCATCAGATTCAGCGACCCAAAATCTACTAGAAACACAAAATTTGATCCTTAAGACACGCGAAAGTGTCGTTTTTGTTACGCTGTGTAATCGGAGACTCTATTGGAAAAATTGCAGTAGTATAATGTGGTGTGAAAACTTAAATAAACTTTAGTTGTTTGAATGGGATTTCTTAAAGAAATATTTGGTAGAACTGCAGGAGTAATATCTGTTCAAAAGCGGCAAAGCTGGAAATATTTCTAAAAAAGGTTTGTTTGAGAATCCTTAAAGGTATGTTGGATTTCTGAGAGGAATCGTGGATGAATTATTGAAGGAACAGGTGGAGGAATGCTTAAAAAGTTTCTTAAAAAAAACCTCATGCTATTTTTTTTAAACACTCTGAAGTAAACCTTTGTGAGTAGATGAAAAAAACGAATTTAGTACTATACCATTTAATTACACTAGAGTTCTAGTAAACTCTAGTGAAATTAAATGGTATAGTACTAAATTCGGTTTTTTCATCTACCAATAGGTATTCTACTAAAAAGCTCGAAGATTTACTATCAAACCTTTGTGGATTGTTTCGAAAGAAATTCTTCAGAAATCTTTGGAGAACCTTTTAGAGTAACAACGGAATGATTAGGTTGAACGATTAGTAAAAAAAATATCTCGAGGAAATTTAACGATTGTTTTGTAAAAACAAACAGTAATGCCTGAGGAAACTATTGAGGGTAGTAGCTTTGGAGTCTTCAAATATTTTCTGGAGCAAATACTGAAAAATTCTTCTCAGCATCCGTTGAAAAATCTACGGAAGAACAAAATCTCCAGAAGAATTTCTAGAGAGATCACTGTAGGAAACGCTGAAAGTATTCAAAATAAAATCACTATGATAATTCTTTACGCTTTTCCTCGGGTTTCCCCGATATTCATAAGACGAAATTCTTGAAGAGCCTATTGAAGCCTTTAAAGTCTCTGAAGGTTTCTTTGGAGCCTGTAGAATTCGATGCAATTAGAATAAGGAATAAAGAGACATAAGAAACTTGTATTAAAATAGAGACCAAGCCTCTAAGAAAAACCTTTTGATCATTCATTGGATCAACGTGTGTTATCTTTCATATTAAAAATAAAATTGTCCTCTATATTTATATCCCTTTTAAATCATGATTATTGATAAAACTGTTAAAAATAGATCAAACTACTGGCTTTTATATCAGTGAGGTCGTTCTAATTTTTTCATCTTTATCAAGATAACAAATCGATGAACTTTGTGCAGTTTTTTTTGGCAAACAAATCGATGAACTTTGTGCAGTTTTTTTTTGGCAAACGTTTTCAGGAGAAACGGAAGATGCTTGAAAAAATTTTCATCGCGCAGGCACTCCATCAAATATTTTGTTGGAATTTCTTCAACAATTCTACAGAAAAATCTTTCAGAAAGTCGTCATAATGTGTTCTAGATATTTTTATGAAAGATGCCACAAAATACAGTAGGAATTCGATCAAATCATTTTTCAGGATTTAACTAAAAACTATTTTCAGAAATTTATACGGTAATTCTGAATCAGTCAAAAACTTCCGGAGACACTCCATCAATTATGCTGTGGGAGTTCTGTAGGAAATGCTCTGAAAATCTTCCAAACATTCAGCAATGCTAGATCATATCAAGACTGATCGCACGTTCATAAATCACTTACACCATCACACTCGTGCTATGTAAGTAAGAATTACCTACTTCCAGGAATGCTCACGATTCCCAGACAACCAAAATGTACGTATAACGAAATCACCTGGAGGCTTTGTATGTGCAAATTTCACTTATAAGATGTCGCGAAAAGGCCTTCTACGTACAAATGTGGAGGCGATATGCGTGCATATGTTATGTGATGAATAATAACATACAATGCGAGTGTATAAATATCCTACCGAACTAATCTGTGATCTTGTGCGACTTAACTTATGATAACAAATGTTGATTTGACAGCTGTTACAGATTGATGCAACTTACTTTGTACGAGTGTACGAGACGAAACAAAATGTACAAATGAACTCAGAAAGAACTGTTTTATGCGAGGAAACTCATTAATCTGACGAGTTTATCCACGGTGTTTTGCGGGTTTGATGTAATTAGTATGAATAAACGAGTTGTAACGTGAACATTCATGCGATTTCTGGTTGTTTGTCCCAGGACATATCCGGGGTTGACCGTAGATATTTTTAAGAAATCATACATTGATTCATTTAAAAATGCCATAGAGGATTGATCCATTTTTTTTGTAACGGTTAAATAAGTTTCTTGAAGCAACCATGCTTAAGAGGCACCAAATATTCCAGCTCTATTTTCACTACATTATTGCCTCAACTAATTGTATTTGGGTTTTCATACAGTTAGTTTAGGGTCATATGTTCATGTAAATGACGAAAATGTTGGCAATAAATGTGTTTCTGAAATACTGAAGCATGTCCTGTTTTTAAATCCGGACACATGAATCGATATGC
Organism: Aedes aegypti; assembly: GCF_002204515.2. Taxonomy (NCBI): domain Eukaryota; kingdom Metazoa; phylum Arthropoda; class Insecta; order Diptera; family Culicidae; genus Aedes; species Aedes aegypti. The sequence continues at coordinate 45,809,158 of NC_035109.1, read as the reverse complement.
CGGACAGGTTTAATGAAATAGGCCAAAACTATACGGAACACATTAAAATCAGCTTGTACACTATAGAAAATGATTTTTCGGAGAATGTAGTACATGCGTTTGCCATACAATATGCTATAAGAACACAACTTTTTATGTAATTTTACTTTTTACCTCAATTCTTTGCTTGCGGTTTGATTCGAAAACTGTATTGTTAAGCTACTGAAATGAATATGTCTTTATCGGTTTTTCTGTGCACAACTATTGCCTTATAACTGTTTATATACATTTTCAGCTTAAACTTCCAATTTTCCACAAAATACTTGACAAAAAATCGTTTGCACTGCAGATATAGGGTAAATGATGGCTTCGGCACCCTGAGGGTATTTTCGGCAGCACTAACTTATCGTCCTTGTCAAAATTTATCTACGGAACAAGAGTTAACTTCAATGTACTCAACATATTCCTTGAACTATAATCTTCCTTGTGAATCTCATCTTTCACAAAAATATTATATAACATGGGTTTAATCATTAAATGAAATAAATGCATACGAAATTAGCGTCATTCGTGAGCTGCCGAATAAAATAACACAAGAACTGCTTAAGAAAAACTTACCACTTTAAACGGTCCAATTCTCCGCTACAATTCCAATCTTTTCACAAAAACTACGCACCGATCACTTATGCACTATTGAACTTTCGATTTGTATATAAAGCACTCGAAAATACTTAATTTCCATGCTTCAAATCACAAATTAAAATTAATGCATTAATGCAATCACTTTTTATTACTGGACAAGGTTGCCAGGAAACCATATTCAATTGCGGTGTATTTATTATTCACAATTTAAATTCATAGAAAAAGTCAAACACAACTAGTTAATTAAGGCAACAAAGCATGCATTGGTAATAATTGAGCCTTTCAATACTTTCCTTATCTGCGTATTGTAGCGCATAAACATCAATATACTGAGAAACATATAACATATAACAAATACGTCTTTTAATAGGTTAACTATTTTGGCAACACTCCTGTTCTACAGGCAATTCGTAACTACAAAGCAAAACGAGTTCCCACAAAGCACTCGCACCAACGGAAAACCTCGTAAGGAACTATCATCGTGTACGTGAAAAAAAGGAAAAAACATCTCTCCTTGTTTTTCTCACAGAAAACCGAAGAAAACATCAGCAGCTTCGTAGTCGCGAATCAGAGGATGATGTTTATGTGTCAATTCATAAGTGAATTGATTTGCAAAGGGTTTATTCTGATTTTCTCATACACTGAGAATAATATGAACGCAAATAAATTTTAATTGTAAAGTTTGGATTTTGATCCGAATAAGCCGATCGAACAATATTCGGAGAGTGCTTATCATTAACCAACAAAAAATCGTGAAACATCGCAACCGGATTTTTTTAATGTTACCATTCATTCTCTCGGTAATAACATGGTGATAGAGCATTCAAAAGCAGCAACCTTTACAGACCACAACCATATCGAGCCGTTCAGCGAATAGTTCAATTCACGGTGAAATTATTTACCTTTCGCATTTAAAGAAATTTAAATACAACTGCGTAAGTACCGTCGTTGGGGGTGAGATTTGGCCAAAAATGTGTAAGTCCTTATTTATTTCTTAACAACATTCGCAATTTGCATGATATGTTTGGCTAAATAAGAGAATACTTTGCCAATGCTGAACAAATGATTATTTTCCTCTAAACAGGAAACGTCCGAAAATTGGCCCAAACTCACCCCTTCGAGGGGATGTTCAATTTTCACAGCCGAAATGCTGCCACAGTGAGACTCGATACAAAAAATATTCGATGAAATAAATGAAAACGAAATTAGGCTGCATCCATTTATGACGTAACGCTAAACTGTTCAATTTTCGACCCCCTTCCCCTCCGTAATGGTCTTTGTATGAAAAATAAAATGTATGAGCCGCAATATTTGAGCATATTTCCCACCCCGCTGCAGCTTTACGTAATGTGTGGACGGCGCCTTAGTCTGCACAAATTAAGTGGCGTTGTGCATTCAATTTGATTTTTTTGTTACTGTATTTATAACTGCAACGCTGTTTTCAGTGTAGTCTGCATTTTTCTGCATTGGCCCTTTCAGGGAGTAGAACATAATGAGTGACGTTTAATTTCAGTCATTGTCAACACATGCGAAAAGTAACCAATACATAAGCTAGTTTTTGCACAGTTTTGGATTGCCGAAGTGAACATTTTTGTTGCCGACAATAGTAATTGCATTGCCGTTAAAAGAACAAGTGCCACGTGACTTTGACGAGGAAAAACAGATGATTTAGAGAACAAAATAGTGTTTTGTGTCTAATAACCAATGAATAAAGAGTGCTCAAGTGTATTTCAGGTGTCTCCTGCTAATTCTTGTGCTTAATGGTTGTGTATTGCCTTTTCAAAGTCCAGCTGCTTAGATTGCCGAGAATACGTAAGTTCCCCTATGACAATATAATTCTATGTCCGGCTATAGAATCACTGGCTCACAAAGCCAGACAGCATTTTGATGCTCTTGAAATAACTAATTTACACATTAAATCACTACTTATCGCCCACTTAAATACTCGAAAAATGTGTGACAAAATCATTATTGTTTGGTTGGTTTGCATATAAGAGGCCAACTAAATGATTCAGATGAATTTACCTCTTGTATGGAAACCAACCGAATTTACTAACGTAAGCACACAGACAAACAGACGTAACACTATCATCATTGTCCGTCGACCACCTTTTTAACGGATGATTCAATCCGCCACCCGCAGCGCTCGCATCGTTTTTGTTCGTTTTTGACGTTTATACGCTACCGCCAACTGTTGGCCCGTCGACCAAACACACCGATTTTAGCATTGGGCGTACATGTCTTCTCGACTATGATTTTAATCGTGATTTGTTCTAAGTGTCACGTCTGTTTGTCTGTGGTAAGCAGTTAAAATCGTTTCGGTTTTCGGTTGCAATAGTTGAGTTTGTCACTAAATTTCGACTACTTACCACGAGAAAGCGCGAAATAAGTGCAGGTAAAGTTTGGCTCAAACAGACTTGTCTCTTGCCGGCAGATGATTCTACAGCATGAGATTCTCGTTTGACACATTCCCGCATGCGCATCAGTTCGTTTTGATGTTAACATTTCTTTGCAAATGAAATTTATTGCTATGGACAATGCTTCTAACAACTCCAATGCTGAAAACAAATTTAATTTTTTTATGCGTCCTAAAGAAAACATGAGAATGTAATTTCAATAAACTCGACATTTTGTTTTGAAAATTGTACGGCAGGATCTGCAAACAAATTATAGAAACATTTTTATGAATTCAAAAAACAAGAAAAAAAAATAAAATATCACAATTGGACCCTTTCTCTATCTAGCGTATCAGTCTTAGCTGATATATTTAACAAATGTTTTTACATTTTTTTTCTGATAGTGACATTCCAAGGTTGTGACGAAAATATTGCCGAAGCATCTAAAAACCTATCGCCCAATCAGCTTACTTTCCTCTATTAGTAAACTTTTATGGTCACAATAAAGTACATATTACAAACGTAACGTTTTTAAACTGTTTATACTTTTCTTTGAGTGGACCGTGAACTGGCGATAATTAACACAATTCAAAATTGATACTATTTCTATAGGCTTTGAAACACGTGCATTCCATTAATTCTTACGTCGACCATCGAAGACGCTTGAAGTCGCCTTCTCATCCAACCGAAGCTCCGCCACCATTGTCTAGACCACCAATGCAAAACAGTAGCAAAGCGATCCTTCACTGAGTATGAATGGCCATCATCTTCTTCGCCACCGTCACAATTCGCAAAGACAAAGAGCATTCGAGACCCCCTCTCGGGCAGAGCTGAAGAAATGACTCGATTCTTCCAACAGACAGCATGCCAGCCCCCAATCAGTCATATTGCACCCATTCATTGCTTAGAGCTAGCTACTGTTGTTTGCTGTAATTTCGTAACTGCGTGTCTTACTCAAATTTACGCTCGATTATCGGAATGCAATGAAACGAAAACTGCAAGGGCCCTGCCTGAGGTGCAGTGGCGCTAACAAAAAAAAACAACGAAATTTCAAGCATGATTCGTGGGATTAGGAAATTGAGATCTTACCTTCGCTGCTGGCAGTCCTCCAGCGAATCGACAGGTCGTCGCTAATAGACATGTGCGCCGAAATATTATAAGTCGGCTTCATCGACAACGTGTTTCGGATTAACGAACTTTGGCCAAGAAGAAAAGGTTATAACCTCAGAAAACATTGGAGGCCTGCCAAAAGCTTGTGAATATTTTAGAATAAATCTCTGGAGAAATTATTGGAGTATCCTTGGAGAAACTCAATGAGTCTTGCACGAAAGAATCTCTGTAAGGATTGTCAATAGAAGCCGTAAGATAAAAAAATAAAAGAGAGTCGCCTGAAGAAAGCTATACCGAGACTTAGGGAGAAATCTCTAGACGTATTTCAATATTTACCTAAAAGAATGCCAAAATAGTTCCTAGAGCATTTAGTTATTTAAAAAATCTCAAATTCTTCGAGCTGAACATCATTTGGCGTCGGTGAGACGTGGCGGTGCACAGGTCTAGTTGCTAGGCAAAGGCCCCCATCCGTCGATAGTTTGTCGGATTTGGCAGTGATCACGATTTCCTTTCGTTTGTTCCTCCAAACGGTAGCCCACCACACAGTTGGCTGCGTTCCAAACGTTCCATTGCACAAAAGGTACACCATGCGCAAGATCACAGCAGGCTTTGCCGTCTCTAGCACTGAAGCATGGCGTGTCTAAATTTATTGGCTGATTGTTTAATTACCTGCACTGGGCTCTGCAGAGAAGATCGATCTTTCGCACACATCTGGATGCTAGATTCAGCTTGCTGTTTGCCCATGGCCAGATTGGTGATGCTTCTTAGATTTTTAGTCCGGCCGAAGCGGTCCCGTGCTTCCACATGCGATGAAGACGTTTCTATGGAAATGTGTTCATATTTCTGCTGCCGATTTCAACGAGTTTTCCGATTGCTAGGAACCGTGCCGCTTGTGGTGTTCAGCGCTGCTACCACCGTCAAAGTCTCTATTATTCATGGCCGTATTAAATCTTAATGGCCTTACATTGGCAGCGGTGATGCAGCATCTCCGTTTCTCTAGAAACGAGAAGTACTCTTTTCCATCGCTTACTTAGCTTTTCTCGTGCTCCCTGGTCGGACGAGCGGAGGAGGAAAATGTTGTAAAACATTAATTTATGATCTGCCGTGCGCGGTGGAGACTTATCGTCTGGACTGACAGTTGGCTGGCAAAATATTAAAGTTTGTTTACACGAGGTGCTGCTATGGTAATCGGGCTTTTGGCGTTTGCATAACGGCAAGTAAAATTCGTGTTACGGGCACATCTTGATCTTGTTGTTGAGGCATTCTTGGAAAATTATGAGAGCGCCATCCATCAAAAAACGAGACTCTCTACATTTCGTTAGGTGAGAATGGATGGTAGATTGGCGGGAGCAATTATGTTGCAGCACTGAGATGGTGCTACAGCTAATTTTTCAGACAGCTTGTCTAATTAAGTTGTGAGCTAAGAGTTGTGACAGACAGAAATTTCTTGTTCTCTATTGAGTCTTAGCTTTTAAGCCATTCAGCAGCCGCGTCACCATTAGCACCATAATGCTCGTTCTTAGTAGTGAGGTCTTGCTCTGTAAAGGTACGAAGTAAAGATACATTCATTTCTTTTATCTAAGTGTTCTGTGTTAGGCAACACTATCAGGATAATTTGGCAGAACTAAATTATGCTTTTTTAACATTTTGGCAATAACATATTACATTTCATTTGCCGTAGCAGTTCAACATTTTTACATGTGAGTTGATTTCACCTGCTTATAAAAGAGAAAAAACGCTTTCAATTAACTTAACCTAAAAACATAACGCATTAATCGTGGCAATAGAAGATTGCAACGATTTTTATCTTGAATTATCAATAATTTCATTTGACATGTTTCATCATTGTATATTACATGTAACTCATTAGTACTATACCAAGGAGGGAGCTTCAGAAACGTTTTCAAAATTGTATGTCCTAAACCCTCTGCAGAACGTTCTTTCTGGTATTACAACAGCTAGTCCAAATTTGTGCAGTGTACAATAAGGCTGGCCTGAAAATTTGTTTGAAGATCAAATGCTTGCCTTTAATAAGATGAGCAAGACCAGTTGAAAAGCCTTCAGATTTATTGTAACGAATCAAGATTGTATATTTTTCGATTAATAGTAATTATCGGTGGCTGCAATCACACTTGTGGTGATCGATCGATTTACATAAAAATCTGATGATGGTCAAATGTCAGTAGGCCGAAACGTCATGAAAAATCGTATTCTAGTGTGTGTTATAATCACCGAAAATTACCAATAATTGAAAAATATAAAATTCGACGGTGACCCAAACCAGATAAATTAAAAAATGTCACGGGTAAAAATTGATGAGCAGTCGAATGTCCATATTGTTCATTTTGTTCACAAAAAATGAATTTTCATTGTTAGCCCCCAGGAGTTTTCGAAAACATAATCAACAGAACGAAAATACTTTCTTAATCCTGAGTAATTTGATTTTCAATTGGATAGCATTGCAAGTTTTGAGCTTTCTCGCAATAAGTAAGTATTAATTTGTTTTCCTCCTTCAATGCTGGATTTGGCTTTTGAGATTTTTTCAAAATTTTAGATTATTTTCTGAAGGGTTTAGAATCAGGGTTCAATTGAGAATTTTTTTTATTCGGAGTTAAGTAAGACGTTTTTCAATTTCTTTTTGCAGATTCTACTAAGGTATCTAATTTTCATAGCAGGATCGCAAGTGCATTGATAATGCCTTCTCATCACGCTTTAAAACGGATCAAGAGTTCAAGATTATCGTCTATAATCACGGATTCAATTTTTTTTTTTCGCATTTCGGTATTGCAATGCCCTTTGCTTCAACAATGGAATTAGTTAAAGTTTTGAGAGCATTGTCAATATCAAGATATCGATATATGTTTGATATGTATTCCAGTCGGCTCGTAAATAATTGAAAGTAGAGCTGATAGGATTGAGAATCGCTTCATGGGATATTTGAAATGTAACAGTAACATGTCCATCAAGAGGCTTGAGGACATTTCATGGAATGACATTTGGTCGAATGACGTTTGGTCGAATGACATTTGGTCGATCTGCTTTGGAACATTTATTTTGGTAGAATTACGTTTAGTTGAACGGAAATTGGGTTGGAAGCTTATTTTCAAATGGTTTATTGAAAGATCATTTGATAAAACAGATTATTATTTCCTAAGTTTTTCAAAGTTTATAAGATAACGTAGTAGTTTTTTTTGTACATTCACTGAAAAATTTAGCTCTAGTGAATTTATTATTCTTTGAAAATATCATCATTCTTTGAAAAACTGCCCATCTAGTTATTTTATTACTCAACGATGTGAACATATAATTTATTATTTATATTTATATAATTATAATTATTCTTTTGAAATGTCATCGTTCATCATAATTAACTGCTGATCTTCATCTGATGGAAGCATTCGGAGAGTGTGGTCGGGATCTTTCTTTGAATTTCTGGTATTGCAGCTTACGGACGTGGGTAAGATTTTTGAATGTGGAAATTAGAATTCAAAAAGCAGGAAAAATTTGGCAAAGTGAATGTTAGGTGTCGATAGCTCTACATTTGGCGAATTAGCTTTATGTGACTTCCAGCTTCAAAACATTCCTCAAGCAAATATATGGCTTTGCTGACAAGATTGATGACCTCGGGTGAGTAATAGAAGTGGAATTATTAAATATGAAAATTGTGCTTTGAATCGGGAAAGGGAAGACGAGTTGACTGAGGCGACAAAAGTTGCTTCCATTTAATATTAGCTTATCTTCAATCGTAGAACATCAGAACATGCCTGAACGAAAAAGCACCATGAAACGTTAAAAACGCAAGAGGTTGATCAATATGTTAGGGGAGCATCCATCAATTTGAATAACAAAACTTTGTTAGTCGCGCATAGACTGCTGGTAAACTGGCTGAATATCTTTCAATTATTCAATTACTCTTGTATTAGCGACAGAATGCTACTCTCGACGATAGTCAAACTAAACGTAAAATTTCGACCACTATCCTTTAGACGAAATGTCGGTTCAAATAAATATCATATGCTTTCTGTTGCAACTAAACCTTTTCGACCAAATGCCCATTCGACGAAATGTCCGTTCGACCAAATGTACTCTCGACCAAACGTCATTCGACTAAATGGCATTCGACCAAATGTCATAGATTCCTATCAGGACATTTGGTCGAATCTAAATAGTACGGCACCAAAGTTTTACATTTAGTTTGATTACACTGCGGAACACGTTTTTGTCTCCAGCATCAAAATACCTCTATTTACATAATTAAGGGTTGCTGAATCCATTGCCATTCACAGAAATATCGTAGCACGTCTAGTTTTTGAGATATTGGTTGTTGAAAATGCAAAAATTGACTATTTCAGCCAACTTGCATGCAAGTTTGCCAGCTTGTAAGGCAATTAATTTGCTTAATTTGCCACAGAATTCAAACTTTACGTCTTAAACAATACTTATCATCAAAGTTTATAATACTTTTGATGCGAAAAAGTTATTTTTTGATGGTTTAGAAAAGTATTGTATTTTGCCATATAAGAGAAACGAAGAATTTTGTATGGAGACTGCAAGCATGTTGAAAAAATCGGTTTAATCTAAATTGAATCGTGTAATTTCAACCAAAATATATCTAAACAAAAGTTTAAGTCCTCCTTTGCATGCTTGGTGGATAAGATCACAAAAATGTTTGATAAAATATACTTCAAAATTTAGGTAAACATCAATAAAACCAATGTTTTATACAACTTTGGCGACCTGTAGCTCAAAATTGTGATTGTCGGTTGAAACTTTTGTTTCTTGTTACCCTTCCGGACAGTATGTTTTCGCGTTTTGGTCGTTTCTTAGAGTACAAATGTTTTTCCGTTAGTTTTCGGTTGTCCTCCGGTTTTTAGTTCAAACGTTGTTTTTTCCTGTTTTATTTTGGACTATGCTAAAGTACCGTAGCGTCGATAGTCTTTTTTTTTTGCGACTTTTGAATTTCTGTGTACGGGGGTGCGTAAACTGAATCAGTGCGTAAACGAGGGAGCTTAGTTCGTAAAACGAGGTTTTGCCTTTTGGAGTCTATTTGTATGAAAATATTTTTTTATTATTTAGAGAAATTATACTCTTTTAGTATCATTAACATATTATTGATATATTTGACTCTTAACCTTCGGGCTGTCGCGCTGTTGTACTTTGTACAACAGTTGTGATTTATATGCTATTAATTTGCAACAAAGATATCTATCGACACCAAACCAAAATAAATTCTTTAAAAATCTTCTTAAGAACAATACTCGACAGTTTTTATTTACAGTATGGCCCTCTATAATACGGTGAAATCAAAAAATGTACGTGGAAGTCGCATAATAATGAACGCACTATAAACGGTTCGAATAAAGAACAGTTTGAAATCGATATATCTCAAAATCCAGATGATATAGAAAGTTGCGGTCTTCAGTAAAGTTGATCTGGAGGTGAGGCGCTATCTGATGGTAGCTCATATAATTTGGAATTTGACCGCTAGGTGGCACTAGTGCGCATGCAAGGTTTATTTTTGTTTTGCAGATATTTCAGGATCCTGAGAATTTAGAAGGATGGCGTCTTCGGCAAAATTGTTTAGTAAGTTAGGGACTATCATTGTTCAAGCTAGTTGATTCAAAATTTTGCCACTAGGTGGCGCTAGTGAGCATGAAACTTTTGTTTGCAAATATCTCAGGAGCCTGTCCACTTAGAAAGATAGTGTCTTCGGCAAAGTAGTTCAGTAGCTCCAGGACTATTATTATTTGAGCCAAGAAATAGAATATTTAGCCACCTGGCGACGCTAGTCAGCTTTAATTTTTGGTTTTGCGGATATTGCAGGATCTTGACTTTTTGGACAGGCACCTTCGGCAAAGTTGTTCAGAAGCTCAAAGACTATCATTATTTTACAAAATCTCGAACTTTAAGGGCTAAACAAAGAAAGAATTTGAGCTACTGAACAACTCTGCCGAAGACGCCATCTTTCTAAGTGATCAGGCTCCTGAGATATTTGCGAAACAAATGTTTTATGATCACTAGCGCCACCTGGTGGCAAAATTTTAAATCAACTAGCTCAAACAATGATAGTCCTTGAGTTACCGAATAACTTTGCCGAAGACGCCATCTTTCTTAGTGGTCAGGATCCTGAGATCTGCGAAACAAAAGTTTCATGCTCACTAGCGCCGCCTAGTGGCAATATCCCGAATTTCTTGGTTAAAATAATGATAGCCCTTGAGCTACTGGACAATTTTGCCGAAGACGTCATCTTTCTAAGCGGTCATACTCCTGAGATATTCGCAAAACCTAGGGTGTTGTACAAAGTACAACGCGCGACTACTAGCGTTACAAAAATTCGCGCGACGACCGAAAGGTTAATCAGGCTAGAATGTATGCAAGTTAAGCTCTTCCTTGAAGCTTCGGACGTAACACTGACGGAATTTCCATCGCCCACTCATTGAACGATCATTTCAAATTCGCTATGTTACAAATCTGACAACCAGAGGCGCGCACATCGTTTTTCTTCACGTTTGACGTTTCACACTACCGCCATCTGCCGGTCATGTTGCACGAAACACCTTTTCGTGCAATATGCTCACCAGATGATGATAGTGTAAACTTGGTGATGGATTTTGAAGAAATTTGTTTTAAGTGTTACGTCTATTAGTGAGTTAGTGAGTTAGTGAGGATTCCAAAATGGCGTCGGACATCGATTTTCGCCATCCCCTCTTCGTACTCAATTCAAAAATACCCATATTGCACAGGTTTCTAACGATTTTCCCAACCGAGATAGCGATCTCGGACTCCAAAATGGCATCGGACACCGATTTTCATCATCCCCTCTTCACGCTCGTTTCAAAAATCCTATATTACATATGCTTCCAACGATTTCCCCAACCGGAGATCGCCATGTTGAATTTAAAAATGGCGTCAGGTATCGATTTTCATAATCTCCGTTCCAAAAATACCCATATTACATGGGTTTCCAACGATTTTCCTTAGCCAGAGGTCACCATCTACATCGATTTTTGTCATCCCCTCCGTTCCAAAAATACACATATCGCATGGGTTTCTAACGATTTTTCCCTAACAGAGGTTGCCATATTGGATTTCAAAATAGCGTTGGGCTTCGATTTTCGTTATCCCCTCTTCGTGCCCGTTCCGAAAACATCCATATTGGTTTTCCTCAACCGGAGGTCATTCCATAACATAACTACTCACATAATTGAATAAACTCAATTCACTCATTTCGTAAACAAATAACGCAAAAAGAATTTACTTAAAAAATACTTCGAAAATTGAGGTTTACTGTATTGTGTTTATTGTTATTTTCACTACCCGATAATCTATGAGGGATTGGTTTCGCTTTTTACTGGCTATTGAGCAAAAAGTGCTACATCAACATATCCCTCTCCTATCAAGTTACGGAAAAGATCGGTGTGGCCGGGAATAGTGATATTCATGCTTTTAGTATTCTTACTTACGATTAAAACAAGATATACTCCCTTCTTTTGTTCCTGAAAGCAGTCTGGAGGAGATTATACGGTGTCTCAGAAATTATATGCACGACTTTACCATACTGTCATTCGGAGAGTAGTGCAGATAAAAATCTGATTTTCACACATTTCATTCATGAAATTATCAAGAGCAGATTGTTTATTTTAAGTATTTTTTTTTTCGCTTCCTGTTTTTTGGTGGTGTTACATTTTGAGAAACTCTTCTTATCAGTTTTGCACTAATCACGTAATATCTGAGCGACTTTGTGGTACTAGGTCATAGAGTACGTACAATAAAAATCAGAAAAATATATTCATGACTGCAGATACGATAAGTATATAAAATTTAGATAGAAACGAAAAATCCGGTTTAGGCTGTGGTCGATTTTTAAAAGGGTCCAAACCAAGTCCTTGTTTATCCATTAAAACATGTAAAAATCTAAAACTTTTGTTGCCTATCCAAAACTATATATATTTGACATATGAAAGTTTGAAATGAGTTATTTTTATTTATATTGAAAATACTTGGAAAACAATGATTTCGTGAAAATATCTTATAAGGAGAGAAAAACCAGCGATTTTTCTGGATTCTACTATTTTGTCACATGTTTACTTCTTCTTCTTCTTGGCGTTACGTCCCTACTGAGACAGAACCTGCAACTCAGCAACCCAACAAAACACAAAAGTATGCTCTGTGCTGGCTAAATAAGAATCGATATTCTAAAATCAAAAATTTCAATGTGAAAGGTTATTTTGTCAAACAAAATTTTCACAGGCAACATTTAAAATGCCTCGAGAAAAACACAAAAATATAAAATATTTCTTTTTTTTTTTGTAAAAATATTGTGATTCTCCCTATCAAATTCGTGCCCATATTTTCTGGGACACCCTATATTAAAAAGAAACATGAATATTGCTAGTATCCAATCTACGATGTATACCATAACTACGCTAACGCTATTTTACCAAAAAAATTGTGTTATTCAATTTGCTGCTCTCTCATTCAGGCTTGTTCTGCGAGTAGAGATATGCTGATCTTAAATAGAAGTATAATCCGACTTTTCTTGACCAGTCTTACCTCATCCGAAACACAATATGATCAAAATTTTCTTGTTTAATTATTTTTATAAAATTATTCTTCAGTGCTCTCATCGTAACCATTCATGGCTCCTACCGCAAACTCTGTTATTAAGCCGAGGTCAACACCGTCAGTAAAGCAATATATTTGCTTGAGGAATGTTATTGAGCTGAAAGCCACACTAAGCCAATTGACCATGAGTAGAGTAACTCATCCTGATGCTGGCACTTATGATTCACCGCGCCATAAAGGTTTTCTGTAGGGATTTTTTTCCTGCCGTTTCAAGCCTGATTTCCGCAATCCATCACATGGATTAGACCACGTTCGTAAGCTGCAGAATACGGACCTAAAAAAAAAGATACCGCGTACTCTCTCCTAATGCTAACAACAGATGAAGATGAGCTGTTCATTACGAAGAACGAATGTCATCGAATGTCAAAAGAATAATTAATTCAAAATGTATTATGTCGTTGACTAAAAACATAATTTGTTGAGCAGTTTTCCGAAGAATGATTATATTTTAAAAGAACAATAAATTCACTGATACTAAACATTTCACAAAGTGTGCAAAAAGGCTACTTTTAATAAGTTCATTTGGATAATCATCAAAATCCTAGATATTGGCATATGTTCATATCACAGACAGTATGAAGTTTTAAAATATTACTACATAAAATAATTCAGATTATTCAAAAGAATACGTTATCCCACCAACTTTGCAAAACTTTAGAAAACAATAATAAATTTTACCAAATGTTCTAACATGTTCGGATACTTTTGATTTAAAATCATACGCTAATCCCTTTTCCAATTGTTTGTCCGCTTTTTAAACCTTAACTATATGTTCATTGAATATAATTTCTGGAGTTCGTTTTGTTTGTCCTATATAGATATTATTACAATGGGGTTATGAAATTGCTCTGTTCAGTTTATTATCCTACGAGTAACTGACACTGAAGAAGACTGCGTAGTCGAAATACGCATATCTGTCAAAGGATGAGCATTTAGGACGGAATTAAAAGGTACAAGGTACTCCAATCTACTTTCAAGTTTCTCTATTGAGATTCTGCTCAGATGATTCGAATACATTAAAAAGAGATAAAAAAGAACATTCGAATGGTTACCCGACGGATGAAAATTAGCTTGAAAATGAGAATGGTTGGAGATTCTGCCTTGGGGTTTACGGCTACGAAAAACGTTGCTTTTCATCTGTATGGTACGAGCCTCAACAATTCGTTTGCGCGAAGGGCAGTCCCTAAAGTTAGACTTATGGTTGCCCCCGCAATTAACGCATACAAACTTTTTAGACATCCTTAGCGTGAGAAGAACCTCTGCAAATCATGTATTTAGCGTCCATGCGGAAATTTTTGATATTATGACCCCACTTCTGGCACTGCACAGTGATTTTTTTTGCCGATTTTGTGATCGTAATAGAATAGCGTCTAAACCGTTGGTTTTAGCGAAAAAGTTTGTTCAGGGAAGTTTCTTGATTTGTAGAAGCGCTTCTTTTGATACTAACGGCCAGGTGATTAAATCACCTAAAAGTGAGATAAAAAAAATATTTTTTTTATCTGTTGAAGATAGACGGTCGGTGTCTTCAGCAAAGTTGTAGCACGTGTTAATTCAAGACACTTTGTCGAAGACACCAAATTTCTATCTCTTATACATTACAAGATATGTCATTTTTTCTTAAAATTACCCTTAAAAATCAAAATTTTAGTATAACTTTTTTCTGACATTTTTGACATTTTTTGTGCCTTCTACAAAGTTGTTTATCTATCAAAACTACATGTTTTTGCTGAACATTGCAACTTGCTATCTCTTATGGTAAAATAGTTATTTCTAAATAATCGATTTTTATGGGGCTGTTTTTGACTAATAGCATTAGTTTGGACGCAGATTGACGCACTTGGCGATTTGCGATTTTGAAAGAGCTATTTTATGACTTTCAATTGACACAAAGAACTTTTGGCCAGAAGCGGTCTATTGATTGCTATGTTTTAACTAGTTAAACCACAAAAATGCATTTAATTGCGGTTTTACGACATTTTATCATTTTCATTACGTTATTTCATATGACACATGTTACATTTGATACGTTATGGTAATTTTCAATATATTTTTATTTACTCCCTCACCTACAGACTTCATTTAGCATGGGAATGTTTATCTTTTTTTATTTATGTTTGAGTCATAACGTTTCACCAAACTTATGACTCTTCATAGAGCGTTACGTAATTTGTGAACGATGCCATTTGTTTGTCACGCAACTATTATTTGTTAGCGGCAGAGCGTAACATACTTGCTTATTTAAAAATCTCGCGATACGCAACATGGCTAATAAACAATCCTCACTGCTTTCTTTTCCAAGTCCCCTCTACTTCAAGCATCGGTCTGTTTTGCCGGTAAACAAATCAAACAAACAAATAAAAATGATTAATCATTGTAATAAGGAATGGTACAACTAAATTTTAATAAAATTTATAGTTGTATTTGTTAAACCAGACATTTTTCAACAGCTCTCACTGAATTCACGGAGTTTTTAACAGTTATAACAGAATTCAAAAACATGCACTGAAGTTAAAGTTCTGATTCATGTGCAGTTGGCGCTCACTGGTACAGTTTTATTTTAAATCAGCAAATACTTTGTCTGCATTAGTATAAGTGAATTTTACATTCACTATAGAAATGTCGGCACACATATTATTCACGATCAGTTTTGTTTAAATTTTGTCCCTACATCATAGAAGAATTTGTATAATACAAAAACGATTTTTATTAGCTATGTCGCGTGTCGTGAGATTTTGGAAGGAACAAGGACATTACATGGTAGCAACAAACATAAAAATTGCGTGACAAACAAATGGCATCGTTCACAAATTACGTAACGCTCTATGGACAGTAAAAAGTTGGGTCAAACGTTATGAATTAAACAAATATAAAAAAGAAAAACATTTCCATGCTAAATGAAGTCTGTAGGTGAGGGAATAAATTAAAAATAATGAAAATGACCATAACGTATCAAATGCAGCATGTGTCATATGAAATAACGCAATGAAAATGAGAAAAAAGTCGTAAAACCGCAATTAAATGCATTTTTATGGTTAAACTAGTTAAAATAAAACAATCAATAGACCGCTTCTGGCCAAAAGTTCTTTATGTCATTTGAAAGTCATAAAATAGCCCTTTCAAAATCACAAATCGCTAAGTGCGTCAATCTGCGTCCAAACTAATGCTATTAGTCCAAAAAAGCCTCATAAAAATCGATTATTTAGAAATAATTATTTTACCATAAGAGATAGCAAGTTGCAATGTTCAGCAAAAACATGTAGTTTTGGTAGATGAACAACTTTGTAGAAGGCACAAAAAATGTCAAAAATGTTAGAAAGAAGTTATACTGAAATTTTGATTTTTAAGTGTCATTTTAAGAAAAAATGACATATCTTGTAATATATAAGAGATAGAAATTTGGTGTCTTCGACAAAGTGTCTTGAATTAACATGTGGTACAACTTTGCGGAAGACATCGACCGTTTATCTTCAACAGATAAAAAAATATTTTTATCTCACTTTTAGGTGATTTAATCACCTGGCCGCGAGTATCAAAAGAAGCGCTTCTACAAATCAAGAAACTTCCCTGAACAAACTTTTTCGCTAAAACCAACGGTTTAGACGCTATTCCATTTCGATCACAAAATCAGCAAAAAAAATCACTGTGCACTGAGGGCGATTCTGTAAATTTCATTCAGGTTGCTGGCAATGTTTGTTAAAGTGAACTATATGATATTCTTGGGAAACCCCTTTCGGAAAAATGTCAGATTGGGTTCTCTTTTTCATTATGAATGACATATTATGAAAGTCGGCAGAAATTTCTCTAAAAATATACCAAAACCTGAAGTAGCTCTCGTGTACTCTCCGTTATTTTTATTAGAGTTATAATTTAGAACTTATAACTTAATAAGTTATAAAGCAATAAAACAGGGTATTAGGTTTCTTCTGGATGCAATTCGCAAGCTAAGAATTATGTTGTTATAATTGCCGCATTTACATCAAACAACAAAACGCGGTAACAATTCCACTCAAAGCAGCAAAAACTCTGAATTTCAATTACTTTCAGCTCATCATAAACACAAAACAGTAATTGTAAATTCCAAATTGTGAGTTCAAACATCTCCGCCCCTTGCATATTCATCAGTGATCACAAAACGTCGGAAGTACCACTCTGTTTTAATCTTTCTCATTGAGGTAGGTCAGTCCGTCAGCCTCGTCGCTACTTTCCATAGGAAATTACTCTTCTTGAGTACATCCAGCTTAACAAGTAGCTTCAGGTGCCGCCACCATGATATACCAACAATCGCATGCTCTATCGTGTTGAATTTCATTAGCCCATCAAGGTAGGCTTGCACTTGCCGCCATCTAAACTATGATTATCGTCGCGCAGCACCAAACCATGCGCCTACTTCGATAGCAAAACAATGTGGCGAAAATTGACTTTCAAAATGCCGCCCCCTCGGATGGGTGGAAAATTTTCCCACTGCTGGCCTGGCACACGTTTGACACCCGCCACCCTTTACGAGAAGAGCGAAATTCAGCACGAGCCCTGACATGGCAGCGCATTCAGTAGGAGAAGATGGTTCAAAATACTTACTTAAGGTCATCTCTAGCACAGTTACAAATCTTATGACGAGTTTTGAAAATTATAAACCACACCATACGGTTGCTGAAGATGCTCTAGAGATTGCGAAATGATGATACCATGTGCTTTGGGGTAATCGGATTCAGTTCGCCTCCGAGCGACGGGGTCTCTCGAGAAAGGGTCTTCGCACTTTGTAGGTTGAAGCACCTATCTAGCGAATAGGGAGTCGTGGGTTCGATCCCCACCGGAGCACGTGTTTTTTTTTTTCGCAATTTCATCTCTGATTTGTACATTTTACAATTCCTTAGGTTGGAATTGCCTAGTACTGTACAAATAATTAATTGTGCAAATAAAAAATCAGCTATTTCCTCTTTTACGCCTCTACTGAAATCTGGTATGCCCCCTTATGAAGCTCCTAAAAATTATTTTACACCATGAGTGCATTTTGCACCATTTTACCCTACACTGCGATCTAGACAGAATTTGTCCAATTCCCATCGCGCTTTCTCGGGTGCATGCTCACGTTGTTTGTTTATTTCTGAGGTCCATTGTTTTGCCAGCCTTCGTCTCGTCTCCCACTGCCAGCCAACTCTACATAAAAAAACGCATAAACGATGTGATAATTGCAAAATATAATTACTCCCATGGCAATCGAGCGGAGATCTACGTCAACGGATGGTTGTTTTCTCCTCCCCTTTAATGACATTAGCGGATTGGGCTGTGAAAGCGTGAGCGACCCAAACGAATGGAAAACCCATCCGATTTCCTGCTGAAGACATGACAACGACCTCTCCCCGCGAGACATTCAGTGTTCAATGCAACAAAGAAAATCCCGAACTGTATGTGACAGCGGTAATTGAAACGTATACAGGCAAAGTTTATTACACAAAATGGTGCAACTCGTTTCACATTAAGACGTTTCATATAAGGACGTTTCGTATAAATATGTTTGGCATAATAAACGTAATAAACATAGCTGCTCAGTCAATGATGTATGAAAGATATATCGGTGTGCTCGTTTCATGCTTTTATTTCAAATGTATTGTGTAAATTTGTAAGACAACACACATTCTATCGAGACAACGGTAGGTTTTCCATAAATCCTCCTTTTTTTAAAGACACCAACACGTCAATGCTTCTAGTGGACGATTTGCCCTTTGAAGGAAGTACCACACTAGACAACAGACTAGCATGCAACGTCCAGAGGCACAGTCTGCTGACCCAAAGTTTTCCGGACTGAAGCATGAATCGAATCTACACTACTTGACTCGATGCGGCTGAATTATCCATGCAAGTGCACTTTTGACATTTTAACCCAGTAGCATCTAGCACACGGAGTTCTATATTGAGAAGGTGATATATTCCGAAAACTGGCAGCTACTTGACGACGTCATCCCTATCCATCTCGAACAAATTTGTGAAAAAAAAAATGATCTAGTGGTCCGGATGGTATATGGTACGATAGGAGTGACGTCACACGCTTACAACCAAATTCGATGTTTGCTCCAGTAAAGAGCCTCCCTTGTTAATTTATGCCGTGATCGGAAAGAGAATCGACTTTCAATCGTGTCGTCGGTCGTTGAACGCAGTAGGTCAAACGAAAAAGAAAGTGCGCCTACTACGCCCGCCAAAGACACGGGAGGCGTTCCGAACGAGATCAAAAGTTCACCACGTAGTCGATCAATTGCTTGCTTCACGACTCGATTCAAGTTCAGATCACTTCCGAAAAAACATCCGCCGATGACTCATCACTTTGCCCATCTTAGTTATTTGTTCAGCACCGAACGCAACAAAGCAAAGCGATTTGTTTCCCTGTTGAAGAACGCGGCCGTCCAATTGTACGTCACCCACGGACGCCTATAATTACCTGGGGAAGAAAAGAGAGTTGGATCAACCGCCGGCGATGAACCCCATCGGTTTTGGTTTGGCTGGTGGGTATAATGTCGGTACAATACAAGCGGAGTTAGGAACCACCGCAGACACATTTCACGGTCAGTGGATTTGAAAGGTTTGGGAGCTGAGCGCGTGTATGCGATTTGGAACGTACCCGCAATATAGATAGAAGCACGTGGAGTTTTCTTGGATGGAAGACAGTAGAGAAGGAAAAGGCTCTGCGTTGCGTATAGCAGAACTGCGAGAGAAGGGCTTTCAAGCCAAACGTTCCCAACCGTAGTAAGTGAATTGTTAAAAATAGAAGCAATGTAACATACGCCAAATTGTTGTGAATCAGTGCGTGATGGACGGGTGCTTTGCTAAACAAGGAAAGTGTTTTGTAAGGAAAGCGTTTGCTGGCATGGCAGATTGCTGCTCAAAGATGGATAGATTAAAATCAATTTACTAATACTTTTGATTAAATATGCATTTGCTTAAATGATATCGAAACTTGTTACATACAGGGTGTACGCCTATCGGTCGTGTTTTTTTTAGGGTAGCCTTAAAATCTTCTCCTATGTATCTAAAGGCGCTAAATACTAACTAGAACAGAGTTTGCTTCTCAGCTTAGTGTTCTATGAGCATTTCGGCAACTATAACCTGAGAATTTTCTTTGCCGTTCGGTCAATTTTGGATTTGGGACAGGGTGGATTCTAAGCTTTGAACCTTGTTTTTTTTTTTTTTCAAATAAGTTGCATGCAAAAAATTATAGGCCATTTTCTACGGAAAACACTTATTCTACCGTATCAAAAACATGTGCGAAATTTTATCCAAATCGAATATTATCGAGCACGATTTTTATTTATTTCAACTCATTCAAGATGGATTTCGTCTCGTATTTTCATGAACACCTGGGACATTGCCATAATTAAGTGTGATATCTAACATAGCAACGTATAGAAGTCTTTCAGGACCTAAAGGTTCGAATACCGAAAAGTGATGGATTGATTGTTGAAGATGTATGTGTTTTTGGTTTTCCGTACGTTTTGACGTACTTACTAGTAAAATAATGGTTTGGAAAATTATGTTTTTGCAATTTCTCATCGTAATAGGCTGTTTTTCATCAAACGGTTTACTTTTCTGTACTGAAATATGCAGTGCGGGAATAGTCATTACGCAACTGAAACCAGTGCTGTAATGATTCATTACGCAACGTTTTCTCATTACGCAACTGTTTTAAGTTGTGTAATGAATCATAACACAACTATTTTTTCCGAAATTGTTAAATAATGGTGAATGCATTTCGATACAATTTCTGATACCTTCAAGTGGCCTTCTACGAAAATGCAAAAAATGTTGTACCGTGCACCCCCGCTAATTTGAACGGTACCTCATGCAAACCATCGGGGTTCATTTTTAATTTGAACATCTATCCCCCCTTGAAACTTGTTTCTGGTTGCCTCTTTCACTGTTTTGTTTTGATTCTGTGTTCCGATCCACAGCGTTCCATCTCAATTTACTCCGTTCCATGAGCTAAATGACATTTGAACCATTTTTAATCTGAACGATGTGAACACGGTTGGCGAGCAAGTCTCGAGGGCTTTTCGCATTCTCAGCTCAGTTTTCAATAGGACGCGAATGAAACAACACGCATATCGGATCCACCGCGACTAAAGCCGCTCTCACGTGACCAGCATCATCTTTTTCGGCCAGAAATCCGTCGTTAGCAGCCAGTGCTCCGCTATTATTTCCATGTAAAAGGGGCCTTCCTCAGCCGAGTGGCTAGACTCCGCGGCTACAAAGCAAAGCCATGCTGAAGGTGTCTGGGTTCGAATCCTGCTGGTTAAAAATCTTTTCGTAATGGAAATTTCCTTGACTTCCCTGGGCATATAATATCATCGTACCCAGAGGCGCGTCCACGTTCGAAACCATGGGTAGGACAAACGTTAGCAAACATTTTGTTCACATTGAGGCTAAGAAAAAATTCGAACCTATGGAATCCTAGACTGGAAATTTCATGTTACTGTATTTGAAGGTCTCAAACACAAAGGGGCGTAAGTGACATTTTAATCGGTTTTAGTTGAGTGAATTCTTCTGATTCCAAGCGCTCTAACGATTTTTTCAGGTGAGTTTTCCGCTCAACAGAAGAAATAAAAAAAAAACAAAAATTGGCTTCCTTTTGGCTTTCTTTTTGACTTTTTCATATAATTTATATCAGAGGCGCGTCCACGTTCCAAACCATGGGTAGGACAAACGTAGGCAAATATTTTGTACACAGTGAAGCTAACAAAAAAATTAACTCTGGATTTGAAATTGAAGTTTTTTAATTTTGATGGACTAAAACGCAAAGGGTTATATAGGAAGGAAGAAAATATAGAACAATGTTTGTTTGAACTGCAAGATAACTCCAGCTTGCCAACAACAATCAAGGCAGGCTTGGGAAAAATCGCTAGTTTTCTTTTATTGCGTACTTTCGATTTTTCCTGCAAACATGGAAAAAGGGCCACAGTTTTCTATGCACTAAATATTCATTTTTATTGGAAAAAGTAAAACGATGCGTTTTTCAATGCTTTATATTCAATCCGATTGAAAGTGCTCATGTAACATTACTTGCATTGTGTGCCTAAATTGATTTTCATTCTATTTTTGTGACTTTTGATGAAATGCGAAAATGTGCTATAATCAGTTACGCGCTTTTTCCATGTTAGTCCAATGTTTGAGATCTGGGCTCATAGTAACAGTTCGTGACAGCGGAATCCCGGTTCACTATGACGTACAGAAATTTTGTATTGGTTTCTCCCTCCCAGGGTGTAAGTTACATGTTGGTCGGTTTTGAGTTGAGTTGAGGAAATTCTACTGTTTTCAAGCGTTCTAGCGATATTTTCAGTTGATTTTTCCGCTCAACAGAAAAAATAACACCCTTTTTTCATGCTAGCT
This sequence comes from Aedes aegypti, assembly GCF_002204515.2. Taxonomy (NCBI): domain Eukaryota; kingdom Metazoa; phylum Arthropoda; class Insecta; order Diptera; family Culicidae; genus Aedes; species Aedes aegypti. The sequence continues at coordinate 45,787,034 of NC_035109.1, read as the reverse complement.
ATTTGTCTTTACAGGGTTGGTATCGACTGAGTGCCTTAAAATAGTAAGGTAAGACCACAGACAAATAGACGTAACACTTAGAACAAATTTCTTCAAAATCCATCGCCCAGTTTACACTATCATCATCTGGTAAGCATGTTGCATGAAAAGGTGTTTCATGCAACAAGACCGGCAGATGGCGGTAGTGTGAAACGTCAAACGCGAAAAAAACGATGCGCGCGCCTCTGGTTGTCAGATTTGTAACATAGTGAATTTGAAATGATCGTTAACTGAGTGGTCGATGGAAATTTCGTCAGTGTTACGTCTGTTTGTCTGTGGTAAGACCTTTTGCTGGAAAAAAACTTAAATAAATTTAAAAGAGGACGAGAAAAGACTCAAGAGGAACTAGAAAACAAAACGAAGCCTTAAAAGAGCCATGAAATAAGGATTTGAATCTTCATAGCATCAGAACATACATTACTCTAAGATCGAAGACTTTTTTGAAAATTTCTCGTGACATTGCGACAAGTATCACTGCGTGTGTTTTTTTCATGATTTTCTCTAGGAATTTCATCAAAAATATATTCTGGTAGGGCAATGTTGAACGACTAAAAACCTCTCCTATTGTTTAACAGCCTGGCGTGTTCAACAATTGGCAAGCATTTAGAACGTTCAACAATTGGCGAATTACCCTATTTTCCCAAATGATCAGATATTACTCCGGAAACTTCTAAATGAGTTCATCTTGTGATTTTCCCAAGAAGAACCACAGAAATGGAATTTCTCCAAAGATTATTTCATAAATCATCTGAATTCATCCAAACATTCTCTGAGGCATTTTTCAAGGAAGTCGTAACTCTTCAAAAATTTTATGCAGGGATTAATCCATCGCTTTCCCTGGGACATTCTCCAAGATTCACGGTCATAACATCTTCTAAAATTCATCAAATAACTTCACCAGAAAATTCTAGGGATTTTCCTTAATATTGTGCTTTTCGATTCATATACCTTCAGCAATTGCTCCAGTAATTCATTGAGATTGTTTCATTGCATTTTTCCAGGAATGTCTCCAGGTAAATGCCAAGGATATGTTTCTGCAAAATAAATCCAAGAGCTATTTCTAAGGAAAATCCTAGAATAACCTCTGATAAAACTTGTGTATGTTTTAAAGTCACCCTTTATTAACAAGAATCGCTGAAATAACTATCGAATCCTTAAGGAAGTTCTTGAAGATTTTCTATATAATTTCCTAAGGTAATCGAACAAAAATCGATCGAATCTCAGGATAGTAGTCTACAGAATTTACTAAAGAAGTTACTCGAAAAACATTGGACATAGAATTTTGTGTAGGAATTATTGGAAAATTGCTGTAATTGAAAACTGGTGTGAAAAATTGAATAAACTTTCAAAAATTGCATGGGATTTTTTGATTTTTTTTTTTTTTTTTTTTTTTTGAAGAACAGCTTGAGTAATACTTGGATGTAATGCTGAAAAATATAGAAAAAAAAAATAGATTTGTTCGAAAACCCCATCAGGAAATATTGAATTTCTGGGAGGAAACGTAGATGAATTTTTGAACACGTAGGTATTTTCGAAGGATTTCTTGGAAAAAAATTGTTTTAATCAAACACTTAGGAATAAATCTTTGATGAATTCCTCGGAAGAATAGTGTAGAAATCATTGAAAGACATCCTAGAGTAACTTCTGGAGAATTCGATTGAAGGATTACTAAAAAAATATCTATTGTTCTTCTTCTTTCTGGCGTTACGTCCCAACTGGGACAAAGCCTGCTTCTCAGATTAGTGTTCTTATGAGCACTTCCACAGTTATTAACTGAGAGCGTCCTTTGCCGATTGACCATTTTTGCATGTGTATATCGTGTGGCAGGTACGAGGATACTCTATGCCCTGGGAATCGAGAATATTTCCTTTACGAAAAGATCCGCGACCAGCGGGATTCGAACCCACGACCCTCAGCATGGTCAAGCTGCATAGCTGCGCGTTTACCGCTACGACTATCTGGGCCCCGCAAAAAATAAATCTATAGTAAATTCTATGAAAAAAAAACTCTGCAAAAATAGCTACGCAGCTTTGGAGGCAGTAGCTTTAGAGTTCTCAAGGATTTTCTGGAGCAAATTCTTCTAAGCACACTTTGAAAATCTCTGGAAGAATTTCTGGAAGAACGCATAAAGAAATCTATTGAAGAATTTCTGGAGAGATCCCTTTAAGAGACCCTGAAAGTATTCCAAACAAAATCACTATGATAATATCTGAAGCTTTCCCTCGGAGAATCTGAGACGAAGTTTTTGAAGAGCCTGTTGAACCCGTTGTAGAGTCTGAAGGTTTCTTTAGAGGATTCAATGCAAGCAAAATATGGAAAAATATACGTTAGAGAACATTTTGGTTAACATAAGAACTTGAAACCTTCCATGAAAAATAGAGACTTTTTAGAGACTTGCATTAAAAAAGAGACCAAGCTTCTAAAATGAAACCTTTTACCTGTTCTGTTTTAGGGATCTTTCATTGGATCATCTTGTGTTATAATTCATATTAGGAAATGTGAATATCCTTTGTTGTATAACTTTTTGAATTGTGGGTAGGACAATCCTTTGACTGTCCTACCCAGGTATTTTCATGCGTAGTACATGTCCTACCTGTCCTGCCCACTTCCCGCGCCACTGATTTATATAGAATGTAAATTGCAATAATAGTACGTAGTAGATTTTCTCAAAACTAGGTTTTTTTTCACTGACACTCTTTTGCTTCTATTTTTATACCAGTCGTTACCACAAGACTAAGAAAGCCTTCCGTCTTTACAGGGCTAGTAGCGACTGAGTGCCTTAAAATAGGAAATTAGAGACCTCTTGCCTGCAAAAAAGAAACCTAAAAGGAAACAGAAAAATACTGAAAAGAGACCATACAGGAACCAAGAAAACAAAACGAAACCTATTAGGAGCAAGGAGATAAGAGTTTAATTTTTCATTGCATCAGAGCAACCATTTTAAGATCCAAGACTAGAAATTTCATCTGAAATTCATTAAGATAAAATGTCAAGATATTACTCTGATTACTAAATTTCTAATCGAGTTTGACGAATTTTCCTAGGGAATTTCTTCAGGAATTTTGTTTTGGATGCCTCAAGAATACAACCTGGATTTACCCAAGGAGAATCACAGAAATGGAATTTTTCCAAAGGCTTATCAGAATTCCTCCAAAAATTCTGTGTGAATTTTTTCAAGAAAGTCCCAAATATTTATTTAATTTTATTTAATTAATTTAATTTAAGATGTTATCTAATGATTCATCCATCTTCATGAGGATTTCCTAAAAACTGTTTTTGAGAGTTAATATAAGGTTTCAACTAACGATCTCTAAAGATACCTTCAGCAATTGCTCCAGGAATTCCTATTAAGGTTTCTTCAGAAATTCCTCCTGTAATACTTTGAGATTTTCTCCAGGAAAATGCCAATGAAATTTTTCTGAAGAATAAATCCGTGAGGCACTTCTAAAGTAAATCATGAAGTAATTTCATGTAAATATAGTGGAAGTTTTAAAGTCACTATTAATGAACAATGATCTCTGAAATAACGACTGAACTCTTAAAAAAGATTCAGAAGATTTCCTAGATAATTTGCTAAGATAATATAAAAATAAAATAGATTGAATCTCGGAATAGCATTTCGGAGGATTTCCTCGAAAAACATTGGACAGAATCTATAGAGAAATGGTGTAGGACTGATCGAATGAATTATTGGGAAAAATGTTGCTGGTGTGATAATTGAAATAAACCTTCAAATATTGCATGGGAATTTTTTGGAAAACATTTTAAAAATGTTTTGAAAATCTTCAGGAGGAATACTTAGATGAAATGGTGGAGAAATTCCTATAAAAAATGGATTTTTTCGGTAAATCCCTTAAGAAATTTTGGATTTCTGGGATAAATCGCGGATGAATTCATGAGCAGGCGTAGGAATTCTTGCAGGGTTTATTAAAAATCCCTCCGGCTTTTTTTTTCAAAAATTCAGAAATAAAAATTCTTTGAGGTTGCTTTCTTCAGAAGAAATCAGTAGAAATCTCAGGTAGATCTCCTAGAGAAACAACTGGATTGGATTGGAGAAACAACTGGAACTAGGATTGTTTTGGAAATGAAAATCAAGGTAATACCTGAAGAAAATTCTGGAGGTAGCTTTGAAGTTCTCAAGCAATCCTGGAGCAAATTCTGAAGAATTTCTTCTAAGCATTCTTTGAAAAATCTTTGAATGAATTTCTGGGAGAATTCTTAGCTTAATCTCTAGAAAAATTTCAAAAGAGATCCATGTAGAAGACCCTGAAAAAATTCTAAATAAAATCACTACGATAATTTCTGAAGCTATTCCTAGGGGAATCTGAGACGAAATTCTTGAAGAGCCAGTTGGACCCGTTATAGTTTCTAAAGGTTTCTCTGCAGCCTGTGCAATTTTATAAAATTAGGATAAAAAGATACTTTAGAGATCATTTGTTTTAAATAGAGGCTTAAGAGACTTTTTAAAAACTTGCATTAAAAAGGGACAAAGTCTCTTAAAAGAAGCCTGCTATCAGTCCTGTCTTGAGGATCATTTATTGTATAAACTTGTATTATTATTAACATTAAAAAAATATAAATATCTTTTCAAAAACAAATTAAATTAAACAAGTTTGACGAAAGTAGACCAAACTGCTTGTCTTTACAACCAGTCAAGTTGGTGTTTTTCTATTAGTTTAAGTAGCTTATTGTAACAATTCTTACAATTAGTTTTCCAGGATTTTCACTATAAACATTCTCAATTGTTCTTCACATGAGCTTGTATGTATATTGAACAGATGATATTTTTTTTTTTTTGCTAAATCGTGGGTAGGACAATCCTTTGACTGTCCTACCCAGGGTTTTTTGTGCATAGTACATGTCCTACCTGTCCTACCCACTTCCCGCGCCACTGATCGTACCTGCCACACGATATACGAATGCAAAAATGACAACATTGGCAAAGAAAGCACTAAGTTAATAACTGTGGGAGTGCTCATAAGAACACTAAGCTGAGAAGCAGGCTCTGTCCCAGTGAGGAAGTAATGCCAAGAAGTATAAGAAGAAGCAGAAGAAGATAATAATGATCGGAGAAGCAACCAGGTTTCGTCGACAATGTGAATCGTGTGGAGAACGATGCACTATCGAGCAAATCGTGAATAGCTGTCCGGCTCTCGAAGATTTGCGGAGAAAAACATGACATCACCGACGTAGTCAGAACGCTCCAGGATGATCTATCATCTGAAAGACGATCGATAAATTTTCTGAAGGAAGCAAGAATTTTAGACAGTGCTCTGAAATTTCAACCGACAACAAAGACAATGAAGTCAATCTTCAACAGCACAGTGAGGCTGACAACTTGTTGCCTATGGATGTAGCTGTTGAAATGGATGCAATAGAGAAGCAGAACAAACGCCCCGTAAGTAGTAGGATCGAACCAGCAACGAAATCGCCACCTAGGAAAATACAAGCAATGGATGGGAACGAAAAAATCGCTCCATCGGCAAGGCAGCAGGCGAAAACAGCGAAGCCGATTGAAAAACAGAGCAGTGACGACCAAAAGAAATCAAAACCGAGCGTGAGCAATGATTCTGACTCCGGCCCAGACCCAGCTGACGACGACATCGAAGGTTGGATTGTGACATGTAAAAAAATGATCAATAAGACAAGACAAACGGATTGCAGAGCTATTATCTAATCACAAGTAATGAGATAAAATTGTATACAGAAAATAGTTGATAAGTTTTTTTCACGCGACATGAATGCACCAACTCGGTGTAAAATGTCGTTAATAAAAAAAAGTATCTAAATCGGATTTACATGTTTTATTTATATTTAAGGTACTCTCACAGCAATTGTTTTTTGATAAGCCCTTCCGTATAAATTCTAAAACTACACACCAGAAAAATCTCAGATTTACACATAACGTTATTTTAACCTCAATCATGCAAAGCCATTTCTCATGTATCTTTCAATGATAAAACCTACAAACACATCTATTATATAGAACATTGTTACCTAAATCCTTAATATTTCACGCGAAACTTCTCTCGAAGAATGTTGCATGCAAAACAGCTCGGTTTACATGATTTTCACGCTGAAAATTCAATCATACATAATGCACATGACATGACAAGCCATCGATTCAGCCATGTGCATTATTTTTGACAAAATATTCAGCGTAGAATCATGTAAACTGCGCATTCTTGTTTGCAATTTCACTTTCGAGATGCAAGAAAGCATGCAATATTGGCGAATGTTGGATGTAAGATCCTGAAATGTTTCAGTTTCACTCAAGATTGCAAGCATTTTCGAATGCAATGAGACAGTTTACATTAATTATCGTAGAATGTTCAGTTGCAACTCCTTTTACATGAATATCATACAAAATTACGTGCCATGTAAATTTGAGAATTTTTTGCTGTATAGATTTAACTGTAAGTAAGAAAATATCAAGTTATACTCTGTAACAACTTTTTAATCTGCTGCTTTTTTCATGTTCAAATGGAGATGAACTATTATAATTATCTTTAGTATCGAGACATTCAGCCGGTGGCTGGTTCGTCTCCAGAGATGAACTAGCCGTGAGCTGGGAGCTGAAAATCTTCTCAATAAAGATGCAAAGCAAAAAATCTCAAAAATCTCAAATATGTGGGAGCTCAGGCAACATAACTCCTGGGCGTCCATGAAAAACCACCATCTTGAGTAGGTGGGAGCTTGAGGTAAAATATCCTGGGCGTCCATGTAAAACCACTCTCGGCGAGCAGCGGCGCTTGAACCAAGCTATTAAGCACTGTAATTGGGGGAAATGCCAATGCAGAACCCGTAGCTTCCGGGAATGAAAGCAAACCCAGCACTGGAGACACGATCAATGAGGAATAGAAGAATGCGATCGCCCGAGGAGGGAGCCCCTACTGGAGCTGGTCCTGGGACGGGGGACAGAGCGAGCGGCCAGCGGCTGGAAGAGGATAATGTGCAAGAGCGGCCTTCCAGTCAACGGTCACAGCCCGTACCGCGAACGCGAAACAGAAACGGCAGCAGCAGAAATCACCAAGGCCATGCTGCACCTACCGATGTTGCTGTGGCTGATAGACGTCAGTCACTCACGTTGGCAGGTGGCCAACGGCAGCGGATCATGTGGACGAGGGAGATGAACATGTATGTGATTCGCTGCTACTATGTCTGCACAAGGATGGAGACGGACATGTCTGGCAGATCAGGGATGCTGGAGATGTTCAACGAGCGATTCCCTCGCTTTGCGCGCCAGCTTGACTTAAACAAGCTGTACACACGGCAGCGTGCAATTACACTACCCGCCATAAGTATGGAATCGCATCATCTAGTATTGCAACACCTCAATTGAATATTGCAGCACCCCCCAAAAAGTTTAGCATCACCCGTAAGCTATTACACTAATGACGCAATATCTTGGAAACCTTACTTTCTAGAAAGCTGCGGTTCTGTCAGCAAGTTGTCAAAAGCCTTATGGCGTTCATCAGCTGAAATTTTTTTAATGCGACCATTTTTGCCGGCTTACATGGGCTAGTGTGCAATGTAATTTTTGGTTCATATTATAGACGGCTCTAGCTCAATGAACCTGACCACTTAGAATGTTCGTGTCTTCAGCATAAGTTGTTCAGAAGCTTAAAAGCAATGTGAAACAGCACTGATTGGTTAGCAAATTGGCCGCTACGTGGCGCTAGTGTGCTTGTAAATTGGTCATATTTTAGACGGCTCTAGCTCATGAACCTGACCACTTAGAATGTTCGTGTCTTCAGCAAAGTTGTTCAGAAGCTTAAAAGCAATGTGAAACAGCACTGATTGGTTAGCAAATTGGCCGCTACGTGGCGCTAGTGTGCTTGTAAATTGGTCATATTTTAGACGGCTCTAGCTCATGAACCTGACCACTTGAATGTTCGTGTCTTCAGCAAAGTTGTTCAGAAGCTTAAAAGCAATCTGAGGCAGCACTGATTGGTTAGCAATTTTGCCGCTACGTGGCGCTAGTATGTATGTCATTTGATCATATTCTAGCAGGTTCTAGCTCATGAACCTGACCACTTAGAATGTTTGTGTCTTCAGCAAAGTTGTTCAGAAGCTTAAAAGCAATCTGAGACAGCACTGATTGGTTAGCAATTTAGCCGCTACGTGGCGCTAGTGTGCATGTCATTTGATCATATTCTAGCAGGCTCTAGCTCATGAACCTGACCACTTAGAATGTTCGTGTCTTCAGCAAAGTTGTTCAGAAGCTTAAAAGCAATCTGAGGCAGCACTGATTGGTTAGCAATTTTGCCGCTACGTGGCGCTAGTATGTATGTCATTTGATCATATTCTAGCAGGTTCTAGCTCATGAACCTGACCACTTAGAATGTTCGTGTCTTCAGCAAAGTTGTTCAGAAGCTTAAAAGCAATCTGAGGCAGCACTGATTGGTTAGCAATTTTGCCGCTACGTGGCGCTAGTATGTATGTCATTTGATCATATTCTAGCAGGTTCTAGCTCATGAACCTGACCACTTAGAATGTTCGTGTCTTCAGCAAAGTTGTTCAGAAGCTTAAAAGCAATGTGAAACAGCACTGATTGGTTAGCAAATTGGCCGCTACGTGGCGCTAGTGTGCATGTAAATTGATCATATTTTAGACGGCTCTAGCTCATGAACCTGACCACTTGAATGTTCGTGTCTTCAGCAAAGTTGTTCAGAAGCTTAAAAGCAATCTGAGGCAGCACTGATTGGTTAGCAATTTTGCCGCTACGTGGCGCTAGTATGTATGTCATTTGATCATATTCTAGCAGGTTCTAGCTCATGAACCTGACCACTTAGAATGTTTGTGTCTTCAGCAAAGTTGTTCAGAAGCTTAAAAGCAATCTGAGACAGCACTGATTGGTTAGCAATTTAGCCGCTACGTGGCGCTAGTGTGCATGTCATTTGATCATATTCTAGCAGGCTCTAGCTCATGAACCTGACCACTTAGAATGTTCGTGTCTTCAGCAAAGTTGTTCAGAAGCTTAAAAGCAATGTGAAACAGCACTGATTGGTTAGCAAATTGGCCGCTACGTGGCGCTAGTGTGCTTGTAAATTGGTCATATTTTAGACGGCTCTAGCTCATGAACCTGACCACTTAGAATGTTCGTGTCTTCAGCAAAGTTGTTCAGAAGCTTAAAAGCAATGTGAAACAGCACTGATTGGTTAGCAAATTGGCCGCTACGTGGCGCTAGTGTGCTTGTAAATTGGTCATATTTTAGACGGCTCTAGCTCATGAACCTGACCACTTGAATGTTCGTGTCTTCAGCAAAGTTGTTCAGAAGCTTAAAAGCAATCTGAGGCAGCACTGATTGGTTAGCAATTTTGCCGCTACGTGGCGCTAGTATGTATGTCATTTGATCATATTCTAGCAGGTTCTAGCTCATGAACCTGACCACTTAGAATGTTTGTGTCTTCAGCAAAGTTGTTCAGAAGCTTAAAAGCAATCTGAGACAGCACTGATTGGTTAGCAATTTAGCCGCTACGTGGCGCTAGTGTGCATGTCATTTGATCATATTCTAGCAGGCTCTAGCTCATGAACCTGACCACTTAGAATGTTCGTGTCTTCAGCAAAGTTGTTCAGAAGCTTAAAAGCAATCTGAGGCAGCACTGATTGGTTAGCAATTTTGCCGCTACGTGGCGCTAGTATGTATGTCATTTGATCATATTCTAGCAGGTTCTAGCTCATGAACCTGACCACTTAGAATGTTCGTGTCTTCAGCAAAGTTGTTCAGAAGCTTAAAAGCAATCTGAGGCAGCACTGATTGGTTAGCAATTTTGCCGCTACGTGGCGCTAGTATGTATGTCATTTGATCATATTCTAGCAGGTTCTAGCTCATGAACCTGACCACTTAGAATGTTCGTGTCTTCAGCAAAGTTGTTCAGAAGCTTAAAAGCAATGTGAAACAGCACTGATTGGTTAGCAAATTGGCCGCTACGTGGCGCTAGTGTGCATGTAAATTGATCATATTTTAGACGGCTCTAGCTCATGAACCTGACCACTTGAATGTTCGTGTCTTCAGCAAAGTTGTTCAGAAGCTTAAAAGCAATCTGAGGCAGCACTGATTGGTTAGCAATTTTGCCGCTACGTGGCGCTAGTATGTATGTCATTTGATCATATTCTAGCAGGTTCTAGCTCATGAACCTGACCACTTAGAATGTTTGTGTCTTCAGCAAAGTTGTTCAGAAGCTTAAAAGCAATCTGAGACAGCACTGATTGGTTAACAATTTAGCCGCTACGTGGCGCTAGTGTGCATGTCATTTGATCATATTCTAGCAGGCTCTAGCTCATGAACCTGACCACTTAGAATGTTCGTGTCTTCAGCAAAGTTGTTCAGAAGCTTAAAAGCAATCTGAGGCAGCACTGATTGGTTAGCAATTTTGCCGCTACGTGGCGCTAGTGTGCATGTAAATTGGTCATATTTTAGACGGCTCTAGCTCATGAACCTGACCACTTAGAATGTTCCTGTCTTCAGCAAAGTTGTTCAGAAGCTTAAAAGCAATGTGAAACAGCACTGATTGGTTAGCAATTTTGCCGCTACGTGGCGCTAGTGTGCATGTAAATTGATCATATTTTAGACGGCTCTAGCTCATGAACCTGACCACTTGAATGTTCGTGTCTTCAGCAAAGTTGTTCAGAAGCTTAAAAGCAATCTGAGGCAGCACTGATTGGTTAGCAATTTTGCCGCTACGTGGCGCTAGTATGTATGTCATTTGATCATATTCTAGCAGGTTCTAGCTCATGAACCTGACCACTTAGAATGTTTGTGTCTTCAGCAAAGTTGTTCAGAAGCTTAAAAGCAATCTGAGACAGCACTGATTGGTTAGCAATTTAGCCGCTACGTGGCGCTAGTGTGCATGTCATTTGATCATATTCTAGCAGGCTCTAGCTCATGAACCTGACCACTTAGAATGTTCGTGTCTTCAGCAAAGTTGTTCAGAAGCTTAAAAGCAATCTGAGGCAGCACTGATTGGTTAGCAATTTTGCCGCTATGTGGTGCTAGCGTACAGCTGAGAGAGGAGACAGCTCACTGACAGTTGACATGTTTTCTTGCCTTCTTAGACTTCTTTCTTTAGTTCTTGGGTTTTCACAACGGTCTAATGATCTTATCATTCACTCATTTTTGTTGAATGTGAAAAAGGTATGAATAAAAAAATCAATAGCAGTTTGCCAACACACGACTATATTTAAGTATTCAACTTTTTTAAAATGTGCAGTCATCGAAAAACACCTAGAAAGTTTAATTACCTTTACCTAAATTCTAACGGTATTTTACGCTTCGCTCTTCAAATGTGTGGTTTTCCAGTGTCAGTTAATGACAGGTTCCCTTGTCTTTTGGGAGCTCGCAATCTTAGCCATCTGTCTCTTCTCTCTCAGATGTGCAGGTAGATTTGGTTATATTTTCGCGGGCTCTAGCACATGATCTTGACCACCTAGAATGTTCGTATCTGCAGCAAATATTTAGAAGAAGGCATTTTCTACGAACCTGTTTACTTAGACAAAATTCAAAACATTGTGGAATATAATACAGTGAGGACCCGATTTTGTCAGCCCCTCGATGAATTTTAGGCTGACAAAATGGGGAACCTGACAAAATCAGGTCATTGTATTATGTTCCTGTTTTTCAAATTTCGACGTGTTAATGATTGCTTGTGAACCGCGTCAAGAACTTGCATGGACTTTTAAGAGTTCATTAAAAAATTACGTAACGCAAAATTTGTCAATTTTAGACCCCCTTTCACCTCCACGTAACAACTTTTGTATAGAAAATTTTAAATTTTTCTTTGAACCGTAACATTATGTAAGACCCCCTCCCTCCCCTGTTGCGTTACGTAATATTTGAACGGTCCCTATGGGGTCGATGATCATTGGCGTAGCCAGGTTTTTTCATCAGGGGGGGAGGGGCTTGAGAAGATCGAATCTTAACATTTCATTCACGATTTTCACGACAAAACGATCATTATACATTATACTCTTTTTGCATGATACATAAAACTATACAAGATACCCACCATATTTTTTTCATTGTAAGCTAAGTAAAATCCTAAACGCGTCTTATTTCAATGTTGAGTGACGGGTCTATTTAAAGTCTTGCAGGTTTACCTATTGGAAAAATTCCAAAGATTAGATTCGTTGTGGTTCCTTTGATCGGCAATTTTGCCTTGTCCAGTAAAACAAATGGAATCAACCTGAGTTCTTAGTTATACATGATCGATGAATTATCTGAAAATTTCTCACAGAACACAGAAATTCTCAAAGAGGTTTATATTAAAATTCCTCTTTATTTAGAAACTCCTTCGAAATACATAGCATAAATAATTGCCTCGAAGCTCTTCTTGGAATTCATTTTAGTATAATTCAAAGAATGTTTCATACGGAGTTTTCAAATAATTTTTCCTAAACATTGTTTTAAAACTCAATGTTTGGAAATGGAATGTGTGTAAAAATATTTCTTGCTGTATGAAAACCAAGAAATTTTCTTTAGTTTTCATGGATTTCTTTGCTGGGTTTTTAGAGCAGAAGTTTTCATAAATTACATCACATGAAGTGTGAATAAATCTCATAAATTATTCCTATACCTAAGGGATGATTTAATGCTTCAAAATGATTTTGGTGAAATTCCTAGTCAAGTTCCTGAAAATCTCGTGAGCAAATTTTGAAGTTTATCTCGAGACATACTGAAGATAAAAACGTAATGAATTCAACAAGGACTAAAAGAAGATAATTATTGAAGTAATTACTTGAAAAATAAAAATATTCTATTAGAATTTTGAGTGAAGTTTGTGGTCGAGTTCAAGTTCAAGCAAAAATCAATTTTAATTTAGACGCAAAACCCTTTCGGTGTACCCAGTATGTTTCTGGAACAATTTATGAAATTATTGTTTGGAAATTTTTGAAAGAAAAGTTTCAACAGGAATCCATAGATTAATTTTTGAAATAGTATTGAGAGAAATTCTCGGAGGAATTCATGAATGAACCTACACACATGTTTTTTTTGTCATAAACTCGGCTGTATGAATTCCGTTTTTTTAATTTTAAGAATGATTTAACTAGCGAGTTGCCAAGTTGCTAAGTAACGAAACACAGTTTTATGATACTTGAGATCGATGTGCATAACTCGTTTAATATTTGGCATATTAAATTGAGTTTTTATGGAAGAAATTTTAGAATCACCTCCAGAAAACACCTTTAAATTTTGTTGAGGAATCTCTGGAGAAATTCGAGGTACAGCCAGGAACGATTTATAGAATAATTTCAGGAATAATTGGAGAAACATGTAGGAGAAATATCTGGAGGATTATGAATGATATCTCGAGTGGAATTCCTGTGGGAAATACGAGGAGTCCGATTACTCTAATGATAATATTCTGCTGACAATAAATTTTGTAGATCCTTTTTGAGTTTCCCAACAGATTTGATATACCCTTCGAAAAATTTATTGCAAGAAGTTTTTCAAAAAGCTGATTGTTTGGAATACTCCATAAGTTTTCCAATCTATCATCATGCAACAATTATATAAATATGAGTGCTGGAGACAATTTTTTAAGAATACAAACACATGATAAATTCCCGTAATATTGTTTTTAGCATCGTCCAAAGGGGAGGAGGCATTCCCATTGCCCTCTCTGGCTATGCCCATGCGTGCATGACATTAAACATCATCATCATTTCTAATGAAAATATGGTAGAACATGTGCGAAAACAATTTTTTGATAAATTTAAAACAAGCCGACAAAATCGGGTAAAAAAAAACACGAACATTTTAAGTTGTCAGGTTCATGAGCTAGAGCCTGCTAGAATATGATCAAATGACATGTACACTAGCGCCACGTAGCGGCTAAATTTCTAACCAATCAGTGCTGTCTCAAATTGCTTTTAAGCTTCTGACCAACTTTGCTCAAGACACGAACATTCTAAGTGGTCAGGTTCATGAGCCAGAGCCGTCTAAAATATGACCAATTTACATGCACACTAGCGCCACGTAGCGGTAAAATTGCTAACCAATCAGCGCTGCCTCAGATTGCTTTTAAGCTTCTGAACAACTTTGCTGAAAACACGAACATTCTAAGTGGTCAGGTTCATGAGCTAGAGCCTGCTAGAATATGATCAAATGACATGCACACTAGCGCCACGTAGCGGCAAAACTGCTAACTAATCAGTGCTGCCGCAGATTGCCTTTAAGCTTCTGACCAACTTTGCTGAAGACACGAACATTCTAAGTGGTCAGGTTCATGAGCTAGAGCCGTCTAAAATATGACCAATTTACATGCACACTAGCGCCACGTAGCGGCAAAATGGCGCATTAAAAATTTCAGCTGATGAACGCCGTAAGGCTTCTGAACAACTTTGCTGAAGACCGCAGCTTTCTAGAAAGTAAGGTTTCCAAGATATTGCGTCATTAGTGTAATAGTTTACGGGTGATGCTAAACTTTTTGGGGTGCTGCAATATTCAATTGAGGTGTTGCAATACTAGATGATGCGATTCCATACTTATGGCGGGTAGTGTATGTCTCATAATATGCTCACCGCTGCAGAAGTGGAGTACATCAAGCTGGAAGTGCAGAGGGAAATAGGAGAGGAGGGGACAAGATCGAGCGATACATCGAGAAGGAGTTCTGTTGGGCTGGATGCATCGATCGCGAGTGAGAGTCGTGATTCACCTGCACCCACTGCTCCTGGACCGACAGCGGATATGCAACGACAGCAACGAGACGAACTAGCACTCCATATGGGCACAGCAGTCACGCTGTTCCGTGGGACAGACCCCATGTCCCGGCACCGGATACCAAAGCTGCGGTATTCCTACCGGCTGACGAGTGCAGTAAGCATCCTAAATCAGGATATTTTGCCACAGTACTTGGAAGCCGTGGAGAACCTTGAGGATCTGCAGTTCATCGTGTATTCAGCTGCAATAGCTGTAGTTAAGACGTTGGGATTGCGAACACGCCCGCAAGGAGGAGATGGCACACGCCCTAACGCACACAAACCCGTGGATGCGACGCCTTGAGAACCGAATCGCAACACTGCGATCAAAGGTTGGTCGATTAACACAGTACAAGCAGGGGAATCGTCTACAGGATCGTAATGGCGAAGACAAGAGGTGCAATTGCTCCTACGGAGCAGTCTCCACAGATGCTGGAGGGGATCATCGAGGGGCTCTTCCCGCGCCACAACCCTAGCCCATGGCCTCCTTTTGTAGGACAGCCGGGGATTGGGGCTGGTGATGAGGATAGAGTAACTGATGAGGAACTTGTAGGGATTGCAAAATCCCTAAGCATGGGGAAGGCACCAGGTCCGGACGGAGTTCCAAACCTGGCCCTCAAAGTCGCAATCTTGGAGGCTCCCGGTATGTTCAGATCTGCTATGCAGATATGCCTGGACGAGGGAGTATTTCCAGATGCGTGGAAGAGGCAGAGCCTGGTACTATTGCCAAAGGCGGGGAAACCACCTGGTGACCCGTCGGCGTATAGACCAATATGCTTGATTGACACGGTGGGGAAAGTGCTCGAGAAGATCATCCTCAACAGACTGTCGAGGTACACCGAGGGTGTAAATGGTCTCTCAGGCAACCAGTTCGGCTTCCGGAAAGGGAGGTCCACTGTAGACGCTATTCTGACGGTTAAGAAAACCGCTGAGGTAGCACTCCAGCGTAAGAGGAGGGGTATTCGCTACTGCGCAGTAGTGACTCTGGATGTAAGGAATGCATTCAATAGTGCCAGTTGGGCGGCTATTGCTGATGCGCTCCTGCGTCTGGGGATACCCGAGTACCTGTACAAGATTCTCGGAAGTTACTTCCAGAATCGGGTATTAGTCTATGACACAGAGGTGGGTCGGAAGTGCTTTCACATAACCTCAGGAGTCCCGCAAGGTTCCATCCTGGGTCCGGTGTTATGGAATGTCATGTACGACGAGGTGTTGAGATTAAAATTCCCGGCGGGTGTGGTCATCGTTGGCTTTGCCGACGATATTACGCTGGAGGTCTACGGTGAATCGATCGAAGAAGTGGAATTGACTGCAGCCCACTCGATCGCAATTGTGGAGGAGTGGATGAGCTCCAGGAAACTGGAATTGGCTCACCACAAAACGGAGGCTGTTGTTGTCAACAACCGAAAGTCGGTGCAGCAAGCGGTGATCAGTGTAGGCGACTGCACAATCACTTCGAAGCGCTCCGTCAAACACTTGGGGGTGATGATCGACGACAAGCTTACCTTCGGTAGCCATGTCGATTATGCCTGCAAGAGAGCCTCCACAGCTATTGTGGCACTGTCCCGGATGATGTCCAATAGCTCTGCGGTGTACGCCAGCAAGCGTAAGCTTCTGGCCAGTGTCGCCTCGTCCATACTGAGGTATGGTGGCCCGGCTTGGGGCACGGCTTTGAGTACCGATAGCTACCGTAGCAAGCTAGAGAGTACTTATAGGCTAATGTGCCTGAGGGTTGCGAGCGCGTACCGTACCGTGTCACACGATGCACTTTGTGTCATCACCGGTATGATGCCTATTGGTATCCTTATCATGGAAGACATAGAGTGCTTCGAAAGGCGCGGCACAAGAGGCATACGCAGGACTGCCAGAACGACCTTCCATGGTCAAATGGCAGCGTGCGTGGGACAGTTCCACCAAGGGAGTGTGGACTCACAGGTTGATTCCGAGGTTTGATATCTGGGTCAATAGGCGCCATGGGGAACTAACATTCCACCTAACACAGGTCCTTTCGGGTCATGGATGCTTTAGACAATATCTACACCGTTTCGGTCATGCGGGTTCTCCCGAATGTCCAGTTTGTGCAGGTTTAGAGGAAACGGCGGAACACGTTTTGTTCGTGTGCCCGCGTTTCCGCACAATGCGTGACCGCATGTTTGCCACATGCGGTCGGGACACGACTCCGGACAATTTGGTCCAGAGGATGTGTGCAGACGAGTTTGGCTGGAATGTCGTTTCATCGGCTATCACCCACATCGTCTCGGAACTCCAAAGGAGGTGGCGTGTGGACTCGAGGAGTGACTAGTGCAGACGCTAATCAACAGGTGGTCCAAGGGTTCGCAGTCGGCTACGTAGGTCATACCGGTGCCCTACGGTCGAGATCGACCCTTACAGCGATTAAGTGGCCGCGGGAGAACATCCTGGTAGCGCTGCTGTCGTGGCGCCTACTGGGTGGATACGAGCCTCTGGTTGTTCGGGGCAGGTGGAGGCCCCTTCGTCAGCAATCCCAGCTGATGCTAGCTGATAGGGCCTGAGCCTTCAGTAGGTCAAATTGCGAAGCCCGCAGTATCAGTTCTTGATACCTGCGGTGCAGCTGGGCGCGGGCTTAGTGGTCGACCCTGCCCGCCTTCAGCGGACAACGGGAGGTGAGGACCACCCGGGAAGCTGGCAATGCGCCAGCATGCTACCTTGGTGGACCCCCATAAGCGTGTCATCGATGTTCGTTGCTGCATGGCTACGCAGCTAACCTGGAGGATGCGATGTGCAATAGCCCCTCTCCGAAGCAATGCCTTCATGGTGGTCCCGGAGAGACGAAGGGTTTGGCGGCAATGGAAATGGTTTAGTGGGTCGGGGGTGTAGTCCTGTTTACTGCTTGTACGTAGTAAATGGTCCCAAACCCCACACTCCCGGACCTCGGTCCGGAGTCTGTTGAGCAGATTATCCCCCCATTGCTTAGAAGGGAAAAAAAAAAACAGGGGAATCGATCAACGAGGCTGGTTCGTCATGTTGCTGAAATTGTTAGGCCCGCAGAGCTCCGAGATCTCAGAGAAGTCGACATTACTGAGATCCTCGACACCCATGTACAGCGGTTGAGTGCTCTTGCGAAACGATTGCGACGTTATGGAGAATGTTCGAAGCGGAAGGAACAAATAGTCAGACGGTTCCTGAACCACCATAACTGAGAAGCTCATCCAGCAGACTCATTAGGATAAGTAAACCGATAAATGAGATCCACAGAGCCTAATCCCCTTTGGCATACAGATTGCCCGGGGTAGGTGAAAATTTCCAGCATCTTTTGCTGAGAAGTGCCAAAACTCTATAATAATAATAAGAAATTCTTTAAGTATTCGTCCACAGATTTCATTTCGAATTGCATCAGGATTAATATCGTTCTGGGGTTCCATTAAAAATTGATCAAGTATTCATCTCAAGATTTCTCCTAGAACACTTCGAAAGATTTCCTGATAGAATTCCTTCTAGTATTCGTAAAGGACCATTTCAAAAGAAAATCCTTTCAGGAATGTTCATTTTTTATTGCTTCAAGTGATTTGTTCCCTGAAAAATACTAGAAATTATCAAGGTTTTTTGATTCAATTCCAGTATTAACTCCTCTACTAGAAGCATCATGTTATGTCCACAATGCATTCATCATGCAGATAGATACATCCCAGTCAACCAGAATTTACATATAACGAAATCACCTTTTGCGTTATGCGATGCTTATATGATTCCGTATAAGATGTCGTCAAAAGGCGTTATGAGTACAAAAGTGGAGGCAATAAATGTGCATAATTCATATGATGAAAATTGACACACAATGCGAGTGTACATATTTTATTACCAACTAGTGGTCCCGGCAAACTTCGTCTTGCTATCAAGTAGGCTGCTGAAAAACGTCATGGACGTCCCATACAAAACAGGCAGTTCCGTTCGCTCCCGTTTTTTCTAACTTTCCTGTGAACATCTTGAATTTTGTATACACACAAACACGTCGGAACACTTCAGGATCATATCTATATGATAAATTTTACAATCCGATAGCCCGTTCTCAAGTCATTTCGTGACATACAAACACCACTTCATTTTTATTTATATAGATTAATCTGTAACCTTATACGACTTAGTTTATAATAACAAAGTTGATTTGACAGCTGCTACGGATTGATTCGACTTCGTTCGTGCGTTTGTACGGAACGAAACAAAATGCACTGATGAACTCAGAAAATCGCGCTTTATGCTAGGAAATTCATCAATCAATCGATTTCATTCACCATGTTATGCGGCTGTGAAGTAATTCGCACAAGTAAACGACTTTTTACGTAAATTTTTATGCGACATCTGGTTGTCTGGGATGCTATAATATGATCTCTTCTATCCAATTTCAGTTCAATCTAGCTCGATAATGAACAAAATGACAAAAGATAGAAAAACAAATCGTCGAAAAAACAGAAGATCAAAAGGCATAAGGTCAAAAGAACAAATGATCGAAAAGAAACAAAAGATCAAAAATCCTTTTGTAAAAAAAATTTTTTGGATAGTTTTGTGCACAGATAACAGGTGTTTATGCTAGAACAAAAATATTCTAAAAACCTATGTACATATTCAAACTGAAACACGTTGAAATCATAGCGCCGTCGCACAGCGTATTGCGTCAAATAGTGGTGAATATCAGTATCTTGAAATATTTCATATTGACGATGGCAGTGTCATGGGAACTTAGCGATAACAGCGCCACCACGATATTGTTACTTGTGTTGCCATTGAAAATGACCGTTGATTGTCTCACACAGTTTTACGATCAGACTTAAACGTCTGTTATCTGTGTTTTGTCTTATGACCTTTTCGAAGTTTTGTCATTCGTCCATGAACCTTTTGTCTTTGTTTTTGACCACCAGTCCGAATATATAATAATGTAATGTTTGAAATAGGACTATCAAAAAATGGAAGAGTTTCTTATTTTAGTAACTATATTAATGAGTGATTCCATAGTTTTCATTGTATGATGTAGTTGTGCCATTGATGACATCTACTTTTTGAACATGTGCGGTAATTACCCAAAACCAGCTAGCCTAGTCCGAGAAATGTACGACTCATGCCGTTAATATGTCATTTTACAACTGTTTGCATAAATATCGCTACAAAACAGTAGGGCAATTAGTTTTTGTACCAATTGAGACATGACCACACAGCGCTGCAGCAGCACGGTCCAAAATTTCATAATGTCAAGCATCAAGTGCGAATGAGCATTTAACGCTTTCTTTCCACACTTAACGTGTGTGAATGGATAATTTTTGTTTACCATCAGTGGTTGACCCGCCCAAACGTTCCAACGTAATTTTCCCGACTGGTGTTTTTTGCACGCACCTATCTGCTACAATAATGTTGCGCTTTATTCGGGCGCGAAAGATGATGCAACCGAGTGATGGCGCGTACACCAACAATTACTGGAAACGTTTACCTACCGCGCTGTACTTTGGGTCAAACAGCACAATTTCGTCAAAATTAATCAAATTGATCAATTTCTTATCATAAGGAACAGGCGTGATTGTATATCAATGATATTATTCAATTAAATAATGAATTTTATTAAATATAAATAAGTTGAATTTTGTTTAAACAAAAAACCAGAGTTGCACAATATCGGTCATATCAGCTGATAACTGATGGACTAAAACTATCAATATCAGTTGCAAACTATCAATATCACTTGGATTTGACAACCAATAGCGGTGATGCGACATCGCACTCTAGATTACAATCATTGCAGAATGAGTGATCACGTGGTGATTACCCACGCTATTAATGTTTTTCAGTGACCAACACACAGTTTTAATCCGTCTGCAGCACTAATAAATTGCCAGTACTGATAAATTGCCATTTTATTTGCTTAATTTAAGACTAAACTTGACCCATCAGTGATATCCATAGTCTATCGCCATCAATGCACTGGTGATGGAGTAGAGAGCATGATGTTGATGTGATATGGAATGATCCGAATTGTATCGCTGACGGCCTGTACAAATCAGCAAATTTCAAGCGCTGATAATGACAGCAAGCAACTCTACAAAAAACTTGACTTTCATCACATTTTCCTAAAAAAAAATGTTTGTGGCTAAAAATATCAAGAATACTTTTGTGTAAGACACACTATGACAAGCTACAACGAGTAAGGCATGAAGAAATAGAATGTTTTGAACATGATATTGAATGAGTGTTAGAAGGTTTTTTTTCCTAAATGTTTGCTTCATTTGTTAATTTAATGCGAGCGTAATTAGATTGATAATAATAATGAAATTTGTCTGTGATATCTTGCCATTAGAATTTTCTAGGATTTTTTTCAATGGTGTTATCTATGTGTTTGATTTCAATATTAGTAGGTTAGTTTTAAAAAGTAAAATTAAAAAAAAATCACTTTTAAAAAAAGCGAACTTTGTATATTTTTTGGTTGTGCTACTTTCTCTCCAATAGCCCAGTTGCCCGAAAAGTTTGTAGCACTCATAATTGTCATAACTTTTAATAAAACCCATATATAAATGTCCGGACCATAAAGAACATGTCTCTAAATTCATAATCTATGAAGACGTCATATTTTGTTTAAACTAATAATTGCTTCATAGGTATTGTATTAGGAATTCAAACTTTAAAAATTATTATTGGTTTTTGAAAAACGTATAGTCTTCAGAAATAGAGGCCGTCTGGTCATACATGAATCTCCCCTACTTAAGTTTGTATTAGTTTTAGGTTGATTCTTGTTTATTTTGAAAGTGCTTGGAATTTTGTCGCCAAATTTTGATTCCTAGCCCATCGTGCGCTATTGTGCGTTTTGTGCTTCCGCGACGCAGATAAGCGATATCGATTCGGATGTAATGATGCCATTGACTCCTTGTATCTCGCGGCGGAAAATGCGAACTAGGACATGACGACATGCGCGCATTGGAAAACGCGTCTTGTAAAAACCCAACACAACATTCAGAGGTATTTATGCGATTATGCATTATGGCATTGGCCGTCGTCTTTGCGTTGCGTTTGCTGGCCTGACGTTGCTTGGTAACCTTAGCTGTTAGTTAAGCGCGAGAACTCTACGCGAAGGCCTACTTTGATGTTACGGCGCTTGTAAACATAACCTCAATCGAGTGTTCATTGCGTTGGTAAGCATGGGAAAACTCACTTGCCGAGTTACTTAGTGCAAACAGTGGTTTCCATATTTCCCGCCGCCTAGATGGGCATAAAACTTATTAAGCTTCCGATTTGAATTATCTGTCATCTAAATTTCTCTTTCCGCTGACTGTGTCGAGTCTCGTAGACCGTCTGCTAAAAGTGATTCCAACGTCATTAAAGTACCGTACGAACAAAGTGTGGTGGACTCTTAGGTGTCATTACGCGCATAAACCGTTTAATATGCGTCGGTTTAATGACACACTGACTTGGTCTCTTCCACAAGGGTGACACACTAAGCGACAATTCAGCCCTACAATACGTGTCTATAGCCGAAAAAAACAAGAAAGCTACAAATGAAATCATGGAAGGTATGATTTTTGGAACACGACTCGTAAAATAATAATAAACCCCACATGATGTGTTACCGTCGTTATGCAACAGTGGAACAATTTGTTTTTCGCATGGGTTTCTAAGCTTGAAATCAAGTGCAGATTATTAGATGAACTGTATTTTTCAAACAATAAGGTACCTGTATTGGAGAAACTTCACCTAAAGAAAAGTTTCAAAGAACTGAGATAATGAAATCTTCGTTCACGTATGACTTCTTGAACTCACAAACCCTTGGCATAAAGGTACTCAGATTTGTATGGGTAATCAGTGGGGAGCGTAATTTATACTCTCACAGTGAAAGAAAAACCAATAATGATCTATTATGTTATCCAAATACACGATTAGTAAGGTTCATAGCCAAACAAGCCTTAATAAAGTATGACCTATCTAGTAGAGTGATGCAAATTTTGAAATTTTTGCTCCCCTATGCTTAAACGATTTTAATTGTGGTAAATAGCAGCCTCCCAAAGTTTGAAGTGATTCGGTAGAAATTTGACTGTGCACACGCCATTTGAAGTTTATATGGAGATTACAATGGAAAGCGCCAACCTTTTGTGTTCAACCCTCTATCTCTTCGTCATAATATTTTATGGAAAACTAAACAAACTCCTCTCATGTCAAATTTTCACAGCTACAACTTTGCCGAAGACCACATTTTGATTGAACGTCAGGAAAAATTATTATTCGTCATCATAAAGTGGGCTTGCCTTCAGTAAGCTTCACCGACTATTCAGCAGGCAACAGTGCACATTGGGGAAATCCGAACCCAAAGGTGGAACAAATTGATAACTTTCACAATAGAAAGATAAAAAAATAAGTTTCATAGCTCATTCGAAAGGAAATTTTCTCAGGAATCGATTGGTGATGGTTTCATGAATGTGGGATAAGCTATGGTGCCCGTTTTGTCCCGATTCCTTGAAAATTTTAGATTTTCATGTTGTTTTGAGTAAAATTGTTTTATTGTGGAGATTATTTCCCATGAAATCCATCATTTCTAGTCCATTCAACAATGTTTTACAGAGAACGATATAAAAAGATGGAAAATTAGGGGATTATGGGGCCAAATGTACAATGAAATATTTTTGAAGAGGAATTTTTGTTTTAAATTTTTTCAAAGTGTTTTTATATTGAAATAAATTTTAAAATAGTCTAATAATCATGAATATAGCTTGCAGAAATAAGTTGTAATAAAGTTTTTAGTATATGTTTGATCATTATTTATGCTCTATGCAACATATTGTGAATAATTTACCTTCTTATATCACAAATTCCAAACATTTCCAAACGATATGCGACAGTTGGGGTAAACGATATTGATCTAAATGATCGATTGCCGTTAGCCTCATTGATAGGAGATGGTGGGAGCATATATTTTTTTGGCTATGTTTGCCCCAATACTCCTAAAAACGATTTCTTTTATAATGAATTGAATAGATATCTCCGAATCAAATTTATTTTGTACTAAATTGTTTATTCAGTAGTTGATACAGTATTTAAATCCTTAAACATAGGAGATTATGGGGATCTTTTACATATACATAAAAAAAAAAACAAATAAAAACACTCAAAAATGGATCCATTAAATAACCATCTGCAGTTTTTGTTTCTGATTGAAACAAATCACTCAGAATTAAATTAGTTACACAATCATACCTGAAGAAATTCCATGAGAATAAAATTGCATTTTGAGAATAAAATTGCGTGGAAGTGCCCAAGTAGCTATGCCTGCACCCTACTACTGAAAAAGTGATCATAAACAAACAAAGTCATCCATATATTTCAATATGGCACATTTTGATTGAAGATGTAGTAGTTAATAATGCTTAATTCAAAATAAATTGACGCTTATATTGAGCTGTTCAGTAATCCAATCCGCATGGTTATTAAATAAATTAACTCATTACGCGTGGTAAAGATGGACAAATCATAAGTGAAATTATGAAAAAACTCCACGTGCACGGCTGGGATTTGAACCCAGGACTCTTGTATGCTAGACGAGCGCTTTACCAACTAAGCTACCGAGCCCGTAAAGCGCTCGTCTAGCATACAAGAGTCCTGGGTTCAAATCCCAGCCGAGCTCGTGGATTTTTTTCATATTTTCACCCATAATTTGTCCATCTCTACCATGCGTAATGAGTTAATTACTTTAAATTTCTTCATGTTAGGCATTTTAAAAGGCTCTTGCCTGAAATTCAGTCAAACAGATGTAACCATAATTACTGTTTTCAATATTAACAAAGTATGGTTCACCATGAGGAACATTGATGTCAACTAACAAGCAATCTGTTAACAGCAAATGTAGAGGCAACATAACAAACATAGTAACTATAAATTATACTAATGAAATGAATGATCGATTTTGGAGAATCTAGAATTGAGCATTATTAACAACTGCATTATCACTTTATGATAACCTTTTCTGTAGTGTATGATGGCAATTGGAATATTGAATACCAAATATCCATAAAAAGACAAAATTATTTCCCGAATAATTTCTTGTAAAATGAAATTTGACTCTCATGAAATTGCTACAGTAATGATTGAGTAACTAACCTGATCCTGAGTATTTTGTTGCAATCAGAAAAAATCGGCTGATGATTTCTTTAGAAATGAATTTGATAGAAATGAAGTTTTGATTTTGTTATTTGGTTTTTTTGTTTATGTGTAAAAAATCTCGGAAATCTCCTATGTTTTATGATTCAAATATTGTATCAGATACATAATAAACAATTCAGTACACGATAAATTTGATTTGGGAGAAAAAGTTGATTAATTACGAAAGAAATCGTGTTTAGGGGAATTGGGGCAAAAATAGCCAAAAAACTATATGCTCCCACTATCTCCTATCAATGAGGCTAATGGCAATCGATCATTTAGATCAATATCGTTTACCCAAACTATCGCACATCGTTTGGAAATGTTTGGAATTTGTGATATGAGAAGGTAAATTATTTACAATATGTTGCATAGAGCATACATAATTATCATACATATTCTACAAATTTTACTACAATATATTTCTGCAAGCTATATTTATGATTATTTGAGTATTTTAGAATTTATTTCAATAAAAAAACACTTTGAAAAAATTTAAAACAAAAATTCCTCTTCAAAAATATTTCATTGCACATTTGGCCCCATAATCCACTAAATTTCCATCTTTTCATAACGTTCTCTGTGAAACATTGTTGAATGGACTAGAAATGATGGATTTCATGGGAAATAATCTCCACCATAAAATAGTTTTACTCAAAACAACATGAAAATCTAAAATTTTCAAGGAATCGGGGCAAAACGGGCACCATAGCTTATCCCAGAGTGGCTCCACATTCATGAAACCATCACCAATCGATTCCTGAGAAAATTTCCTTTCGAATGAGATATAAAACTTATTTTTTATCTTTCTATTGTGAAATTTATCATTTTTTTCCACCTTTGGGTTCGCCTGGGTCTTGTTCGAAACTAATGGGATTTTTGCAAGACAAAACCTGGCCATTAATGGAGCTTTAAGAATTTTGAAAAAAAAAAAACAAATAATCATGGAAGAAACTTGACAGATTTCTTGACGGAACTAGATGAGTTATTTGTTGTAGGTATAATTTGATTGTGCAATTCGTTTTTGAAATTTTCAACAAGATTCCTGATCTTCTACGCTTACTTGTCCCATGTTCTATGTACACCTTATGGAACGTTAGATAAATATGCGAAAAACGGCAAACTCACTTTGAAAAAATTTCAAAGAAATTTCTAATTCTTTAAGAATTTTTACCTGAAATTTGAAGAAAGTTCCAGGGAATTTTTAATAGAGAATTTTTTTCGAGGCATGTTTTGTTGTTAAAAGACTACCAGATATTCTTATACAGTTTTGATTATCAAACATCTTTCGCAATGTCTGTAAGAACTTGCGTCAATGTTATTTCGCCAACAACTTTTCTAAGAACTCTTTGTACTCTTCTAGAAACTTATCCATTTATATATTCAAATTTCTTTGCAAGTAAAAAACAATTTTTCAGGCTTTTTTGCATGAAGAAATACTCAATTCCTCAATAATTCATTGATTTCAATAATTCTTTTCATATATTAAGTTTCAACGAAAATATCTTCAAGAATACTCTTTTGTGATTACGTCACTAGTAGTTCCGCTATGAACGGATTAAAACCATAAATTCCAGTAGATATTTTAAAAGACGTTTTTTTTCTCTCGAGAAAAATAAAATTTCTGTCAGAAAGCTACAATGGATTCCACGTGGAATTTCTCAAGTAGTTTGCCAAAAAGCGTACTGAAAAAAAACTCTTCACTGTATTTTTCCAGAAATGTTTCATATATTTGGCAAGATTTTCCCAGACAAAAATATTCCAGGATTCCAGCAGTAACGCTTGTAATTCTTTCCGGGCTTTTATATAAGAAACATTTTCAATTCAAAAAGATCCTCGACCGATGGGATTTGAACCCATGCCCCTCATCTTGGTCTTGCTGAATAGCTGAACGTTTACCGCTACGGCCCCTCAAACATAATTTAGAAAAAAAATAAGGAATCGACATCATTAAACATGTCTTGCTTTAAAGTACATTTTTTTTTATCTAAAGTAAAACGACATTCTTTCGCTGACAAAACATAATTTTTGATAGAAATTGAAGTTTTGGGATCAGTCCAAATAGGGCTTCAGTAAACCTTCCAGGTAAACCTCCAGAGATTCCGGGGTTTTTTTTTAATAAAAAATCCTCCAATATAATCTCTACTGTAATCCCTACAGCGATATCTTCAGGGATTCTACTAGCGGTTTTCCAGAGATTCCCCAAGGAACAACTTTTGTTCGCTACCAGATTTTATTGACCGGTTCCGTTAGGGCTCCAGAAATACCTTCAGCAATTCGATCAGGAATTTTGAATCCAGGGATTCCTACAAGGATTACTCCAGGAATTCAGAGATATTTATACATGGAGGAAGTTGATTCCTCCATAAAAATGTTTACTGGGATTTCTCCGTGATTTTTTTTTCCAAGGATTCCTCAGGGATCTTGTCCAAGAAAAATTGCAGAGATATCTTCGAGAACTCCTCAAAGATTCATTAAGCTTCTTCATATTCCTCCGAAAATTCTTCCAGAGGCTCTAAGCATTCCTCCAGGAAAATCTCTATAGGGATTTTTGCAGAGATGTCTTCAGTGATTTAACTTGAAATTCCTCCGATTCTTGAGATTTTTCTATGAGTTATTCCTTAGATTTCCTCCATCGCTACATGAACTATTCTAGGGATTTTTCTAGATATTCCTCCAAGGATTCGCCTTGAAATTTCTACAGTAAATCGTTCAAAGCCTTCAAAAATTTTCCGAGGATTTCTGCAAGAATTTCTCTAGAAATTCCCACAAAGACACATTAATTTCTCCAGGCATTTCTTTGAAAAGAATAAGAATTCCTTCAGTGTTTCTACCGCGATTTTTTGTTTAAGAAATCCCTTTAGGAACTCCATTTCTGAGGAAATTTTTTGAAACATTCCTGGACAAGTGCCAGGAGCGATTCCTGGGGCAATCCCTCTAGGAAACTCTAGAATAATATGGCTTAATCCCTAAAGGAATCCCTGGTTGAATTTCTGGAAGACCCCTGGAGAAATTCTCGAAGGAGCCTAAGAAGAGATTCTCGAGTAAATTGCTGGAGGATTCACTAAAGAAAACCCTTTGTTTAGACAAAAGCATATTTCATCATTATTATATACAGTTGTTACTCTACCAGCTCATGCCTGGAACAATCCTTGGAGAACATCACTGTGGACATTTTGCTGGTGGAATCCCTAGAGGAATCCATGGAAAACCCCTATAGAGAATTTTCTGGAGAAATCAATGGAATAATCCTTAGAGGAATGGAGAAATTTCTGGAGAAATCTGGAGGAGATTTCCCAAAAGAAATTTATGTAGAGATTTTACTGGAGATATTAATGTAAAAATTCGCCTAATGTAATCCCTGGAGAACTTCTTAGGACAATTTCTGATAAAACTACTGCCGGAGTTTATTGGAGAACCACTGAAGGAATTTCAAGAGGAACTCTTGGACGACGAGTGCTGTAAAAATCGAATTCTGCAACGAGTTACGTACAACATTTTTAGCAATTTGGTAGAAGACCACTTGAGGATATCAATAAACATATTGGGATGCATTCACCATTTTTGCAATTACTGAAAATTGTTATGTGATTATTCATTACGCAACCCAAAACAGTTGCGTGATTAAAAGGAGTTGCATAATAAATCATTACGCAACTGATTTTAGTTGCGTAATGACTGTAACCGCACTGTATAACTCAGTGCAGGAAAATAGGCCGTTTCATGATAGATTGGCGTTATGAAAAGCAGCCTATTACGATGAGAAATTGATGAGCTAGTATCCATCGTAATAAGCTTTGATCAGTGAGAACCTGCAATTATCCCAGTATTGCAGTGAATGATGCTGATACAAACCGACACCAAACAAAAATTTTCCAAGACGGCTTTCGCATTGTACAATAAGATTTTGATAAGTCTTGATCGTTTATTGGAAATAATGCCACGAAATTATTACTTGCTTATTCTTAATTCGTCGTATCGTTTCATTTCTGTCGTAATCAGTTTCCAGATTCGTCTCACAACTAACGGCTCAATGTGATATAGTGAGTGGTCAAAATACAACATTTCAACGCTACAATAAAATGTTTTACTAGAATATACAGATCTACAGCCATCTCCCTCCATTCCTCCAGCATGATGAAATATATGAATTTCCTTGAAAATTCATTGTTCGCCTTAAAAATTCAGCTCAAACATATAAACACAATTTCTTTTGACCGAACAATCATGACAGCTGCTCACAGTGCAGCGAAAACAACACAATCAAAGGAACCGTTTTCTTCGCCGAGCGTCATGCACACACTGATGCGCACAAGCTTTTTTTTCTCAGTACGACGGATTGGACTTTGTTTACATTCTCATTACGCGGTCGTGGAGGAAATTTCATTGAATTACGTGAATTATAGAACTTCTACGGCGTGTGATTGGAATGAAATCCTTCAGTGAAGAAGTACGAAGGTTTTTATTAGTGAAAATTACTGCCCGACGAAGTACGTCACACAGGGGGCGGCAAGAAACTTGTATCATAAATTGGTGTGACTGGTGTCGATCGCTAAGCATTTCTCTCAAATCGTGTTCGTCCATGCGATTTCGGTGAAAAAGTGCAAAGTGGATAATTGAACTGAAGTTATTTAGCGAAATACAGTAGTTTTATTGTTTTTGGGGTGTAAAAGTGTACGAACCATAACAGCTTTCACAAAATTACACTTGGAAAATTAATCTATGTTGCAGGTAATTTTAAATATCCACCGTAGTGGAATATTTTGAGTTTGATACGACGATGTAGAATGAAACCCTTCTGCCAATTCAAGCGACATTTTGACGAACAACGACCATCAGTCGTCGATTAAAAAAAGTCTTTGGTCCAACCGTGTAATACATGGGCGAACAGTTCGTCCTTGCAGTAGCTCGAACAGTTCACGCGAATATCGTGCGAATATTTTTGAACGAACATTCATGCATTGTATTTGGGTGGTAAATGACTGGACAATGCGTACCATTGGTACTTCGCGTACCTGCAGGTATAAAATAGACCCCATTTGTGGTCCTTAGCCTCTTGTCCAGTAACTCCTATCCCTACCTCCCCGTGGTGCCGCCTGGGATACGAGTAATCGTAGGGAAGATCGGGTAACCAACCCTGGTGGAACCTTGGTCGTATGCTGACAGAAAAGGGGGGCTCCTCTCTTCTGAGGGTGTAGCTTATCAGAGCGTCTGTTCTCCATGTTAGGGGCGGCTCAAAACAGCGTCTGTTCTCCATGTTAGAAGCGGCTGATCAGCGTCCTAGTGCCAGCGTGGGACTCTAAACAGTGGTGTGCACGATGATCCTCCGGCGAGACAGGGGGTTGGTGCAGGCCTTACAAGCCAGCCGTAAAAATCATCAGTACAGGAAGCATACAATGGCATCAAAAACGGACTAACGATTGGAAACTCGGATCATGGAACTGTAAGTCTCTCAATTTCTTGGGAAGTACCCGCATTCTTTCCGAATTATTGAGGTCCGCAAGTTCGACATCGTAGCGCTGCAGGAGGTTTGCTCGAAAGGGTCGACTGTACATACGTATAGGGATGGTTATACCATCTACCAGTGCTGCGGCAATAGACCTGAGCTGGGCACAGCTTTTATCGTGATGTGCGAAATGCAGAGGCGCGTGATTGGGTGGTGGCCAATCGACAACAGAATGTGCAAGTTGAGGATCAAAGGCCGTTTCTTCAATATCAGCATAATCAACGTGCACAGCCCTCACCTAGCAAGTGACGATGACGATAAGGACGCTTTCTACGCGCATCTGGAACGTGAATACGACGGCTACCCATGATGTCAAAATCGTTATCGGAGATCTCAACGCTCAGGTTGGCCAGGAGGAGGAATTTAGACCGATTATAGGGAAGTTCAGCGCTCATCAGCTTACGAACGAAAACGGCCTTAGACTGATTGATTTCGCCGCCTCCAAAAACATGGCCATACGTAGTACCTACTTCCAGCACAGCCTCCCGTATCGGTAGCCTTGAGGCAGCGTTGCCGGAAGAGGGAGAGCTCACCGAAGCCCCTCTTGAGGACTGCTGGAGTAGTCTCAAAGCAGCCATAAACAACGCAGCGGAAGGTGCCATTGGGTTCGTGGAAGCAAATCGACGGAACGGTTGGTTCGACGAGAAGTGTTAGACGGTTTTGGACGAGAAGAATGCAGCGCGGGCGATGATGCTGCAGCAAGGCACCCGTCAAAACGTGAAACGATACAAACAGAAGTGAAGACAGCAAACCCATCTATTCCGGGATAAAAAGCGCCGCCTGGAAGAGTTGGAGTGCGAAGAGATGGAGCAGTTGTATCGTTCTCACGAAACACGTAAGTTCTACAAGAAACTAAATGCATCCCGCAAAGGCTTTGTGCCGCGAGCCGAAATGTGCCGGGATAAGGATGGTGGTATCTTGACGGACGAACGTGAGGTGATTGAAAGGTGGAAGCAGCACTACGATGAACACCTAAACGGCGCAGAGGAGGAAGAACTATCGAGCGATCACCATTCTTAATGCAGCCTATAAAGTGCTTTCCCAGATCATCTTCCGCCGTCTTTCGCCACTGGCAAGCAGATTTGTTGGAAGTTATCAAGCCGGATTTGTGGACGGTCGATCGACGACAGACCAAATCTTTATGTTGCGGCAGATCCTCCAAAAGTGTCGCGAATATCAAGTCCCTACGCACCACCTATTCATCGATTTCAAAGCGGCCTATGATACCATCGACCACGAAGAGCTATGGAAGATTATGGACGAGAACGGTTTTCCCGGGAAACTGACTAGACTGATCAAAGCTACGATGGATAGTGTACATTGCTGTGTGAAGATATCAGATGCTTTATCGGACCCGTTTGAAACACGCAAAGGACTTCGACAAGGCGATGGTCTTTCCTGCCTCCTGTTCAATATTGCGCTGGAAGGTGTTATGAAACGGGCGGGCTTCAACATGCGGGGCACGATCTTCAATAAATCCAGCCAGTTCATTTGTTTCGCTGACGACGTGGAAATTGTCGGAAGAACGTTCCAGGTGGTTGCTGAACAGTATACCAGGCTGAAACGTGAAGCAGATCGGGTTGGATTGAAGGTAAATACGTCAAAGACGAATTATCTGCTGGCTGGAGGAACCGAGCGCGATAGAGCTCGCATAGGCAGACGCGTGACGATCGACGGGGATGAGTTCGAGGTGGTGTACGAATTCGTCTACCTCGGATCATTGATAACGTCGGATAACAACTGCAGCAGAGAAATTCGAAGACGTATCATTGCCGGAAGTCGTGCTTACTACGGACTCCACAAGACCTTGCGGTCTGGTAAACTTCACTTCCGTACTAAGTGTACCATGTACAAGACGCTAATAAGACCGGTAGTCCTCTACGGGCATGAGACGTGGACAATGCTTGAAGAGGACCTGCAAGCGCTAGGAGTTTTTGAACGACGTGTGCTAAGGACGATCTTCGGCGGAGTATGTGAGAACGGCGTATGGAGGAGAAGAATGAACCACGAGCTTGCGACAAGACTTGCTACAAGACGAAGGGGAGCGCAACGAGCTAGGTGGTTTGACCAAGTGGAGCAGTATCTTGGAAGTGTGGGGCGATCGAGGAATTGGAGGTTAGCAGCCATGGACCGAGTTAGTTGGCGTAACATTGTGGCGCAGGTCATGTCTTGAAGGACGTAGCGCCAGCAAAAGTAAAGTAAAGTAAGTACGGGTAGTGTAATCAAGGCTTTAGGCGACGTGCTAATAGCGATCCGATTCAGGAGGTGTATGGAGGCACACAGACAGCGATGATTCGTCTGCCGGTGACCGCTGCGAACAATGTATTGGATATAAGCAAAGTGTCGACAAGTCGAGTCTAGTACAAGACACTGAAGACGGCCTTACAGTTGAGGTCGAAATACGCGTATCTGTCAAAGGATACAAACTCTAGTGGAATTAAATGGTATAGTACTAAATTCGTTTTTTTCATCTACTTATAGGTATTCTACTAAACAGCTCGAAGATTTATTATCAATAGGATCAAATTTGTTACACGTAAAAGTTGATGAGTGGGCGAATGTCCATGGCGGAATCCAAACTGTTCCTAGGCAAAAATTGAATTTTCGTTGATGTGGACCATCAATCTGTTCAAAATTATCTTTTCAAAAAGTTTACTGATGGTGGCCAAGAATCAATCAATACTTTGCCCAACCTAAAGACCTCTCCAGTATCTCAGTATTTTTCCAGCGAGTTGTTCCAAAAATAGGCATCATTTGCAGATGAGCAAATCACCTACGACAGTTCCTGATAAATAAATGGCATTCGAATTAAATGAGCAGTAATTTTCCTATGACCAGTTTTTTCACTTTTTAATTGTATTTAAATAATTGAAGTTTTGCATCACAAATTGAGTCTAATTGGGCCTGTGCTCTTCGGAACGGCCAACCACCAAAGCGAAGGCTTTGCGATGGTGAAAACGAGAGCTGCAACTGTTTGGTTTTTTCTTCTATTTTTGAGGACATTGTGTACCTCGAACGGATGAAGAGGAAGACTTCAACGCCGGGGAACAAGAAGCGGACAATTTACATTGGGCGTGAATTTAGAGCGTACAAGTAGAGCAGCTTAGGTGCAGTCGACTCTACACATTACGACGTTGTATAACTTGATGAACAGATCATAGGCAATCATAGTGAAATTTGGTTTTCGTGGCTATTGTTCGTTTTATGAAATGGAAATCTTATTTAAAGCCTCAAAAAGAATTTCCATTAATGAAATGGTAAAGGTTATTTTTTAATTCCTCTTTTATAAGTAATCATAAATTTTTGAAAAACAAATGTTCTCATTTTTTATTAAAAAAATATATGTCGCCAAAAATAAACGATGCATCAGTTTAGTATGAAGTATCAACTGAATAGATACAGCTATACTCATATTTTGCAACTGTCCTTGTCAAGTTCTTGTACAGACCAAGTTCACTGAATCCAACGTAGAATTCACCTTCGCTGCCAATTAACCATTTTGTCGACAACATTTTAATGCATTTAACATCAAACCAAACTCCACGCAACGCAGATAATTTGTTCCTCAACAAGAAGACCTCCAACTGTCCAAAGAGTAGACTTTGCCTAGCTTAGTTACAACCGCAACAATTAGCGAATGCAACTCGGAAAGTGCATTATTCTCATAGCACACGTTGGCGTTGTTGCATGTGGCCCGGCTAAATGCACATCAAGGAACGGTGTCCGACCAGAGCGCAGTCAGTCAGTGCGCACTTGCTGCCTCCGAACATTAGTTGCCGTTTACCAATAGCGCACATGGCTATAACACTACAAATAAAAATGCAGAAAAACCGTGTTGTGGTCGGTTGCTAACAAATAATAAATGCAGAAGGCCGGCTTCTCTAGCTATAGACCAATGTTTTCGGGCTTTTGTGTACACAATTAGATTTGCTACTCGTCGCAAATTGTAAGGTTATGAATGCAATTGTTTTAGAGACGTTTCGCTTTTTTGTTTTCATATATGGATGAACTCGGAACCGCACAGTCGAACTTCGGAATCGCCAGAAAGGCAATGGGTGGTATCAATTAAAAGTGGATCCTCTGTGGAGATCATAAAATTCTAGCAATAAGCCTGATAATTATATAATTTCTGGGATTCTTAGGATATCAATAGGATTATTAAGAATTCGGTCAAAAAATAGTATCTAAAGTTATTTCCTTATTCTGTTTGCAGGAAATCCTGTTGTAAAATTGCGATTCCTCGAGAAAAATCTTAACTCTACTAGGTTTTATTCGTACCACCCAATGGCTGCCTAATTGACAAAATATTCACGATCTTTCTTGTGCTATGCGAGCAGCCTGCGATCGCACTAAACTTCGAGCCTACTGAGCGGTGTGCTAATTGAAAATGGTTTATTCGTTGTTGGCAATTTTTTGTGCTGAAAATTTGGTGGTTGTTACAACAAAAAACGGATGTGTGTATGCAATATCACTAATTGATAGCTTATTGATTTTTTGTTCTTGTCGCTGGTATGTGCACTGCAATGTAGTTGTTGAATGAATTATTAGCAGTAAATATATGTATCCGTTCACAGATATTTACTGCTAATAAACCTTTGAAAGGATGTCTCTTCTAGAATCTACACATATTTCAATACCGTGTTGAATACTTACTGATTGAGAAATTTTGTTTCAACAAATAGACTAAGATTAGCTTTTCAGAAACTTATACCTTGACACTTACCATCTAACCGCGTTGACTCAGTCATTAGTATACCTCTAAACCGGATCACTCATTAGGGTCACCTCAATGGCGGTGGTCCCGATGGGCCACCCCATCATCAATCCAGCCATCAACAATTTCAAACTCATTAATGTCGTCGTATGGCATCATTTTGGCTACCGAACGTTGACGTGCCAGATCTCTTGCATGCTGCATGGTCTGGACACGCTCACTTGGCCTGCAGCCCTTGTAACCGTTAGAGCTTCAAATGTCTGTATACAAACATCTCAGATTGGAGAGAAAAAACAAATCTGCACCAATGACCTTCAAATCGGCTAGCCTCATCAGCTGAATTGAACCATGCTTCAAAACAAATATCAAACAGGGGAAGGTAGCCAAAAGTTGGACTGTTTTGGTTTGAAATAATATGTGTTCATATGTTATATATGTCTAGAGTCCGCGGCTACGTAGCAAAGCTATGTTAAAAGTGTCTTGGTTCGATTCGCGGTCAGTCCAGGATCTTTTCGTAATGGAGATTGCCTTGACTTCCCTGGGCATAGAGTATCATCGTACTTGTCATTCGACATACGAGTGCAAAAATGGCAACTTTGGCAAACGAAATTCTAAGTAGTTATTAAGTAGTGGAAGTGCTTATTGAACACTAAGCTGAAAAGCTGGCTCTGTCTCAGTGAGGACGTAATGCCAAGAAGAAGAAGAATGTTCAATTTACAGTCCCTTACTCGGTATTGAAATAACTATCAAGGACATCTGCCGATATACACAGAAGCGGTTTCATCAGTCTCGCGGTGATTATTTTTTGATTCAGCGTTATTTTTTGAAGTTTAAATCGCTAGTGTTCCTCAGTCGTTAAGCTGAATATCAAGTTTACACGAAAAAAGTGTTAAGCAGGTGGGAGTTTGCAGTTTCGTTAACAAATTTGTGAATTTAGTTTCTCAAGTGCAATATATGTGGATCGGATTGAAA
Organism: Aedes aegypti; assembly: GCF_002204515.2. Lineage (NCBI taxonomy): Eukaryota > Metazoa > Arthropoda > Insecta > Diptera > Culicidae > Aedes > Aedes aegypti. Next base: position 45,750,963 of record NC_035109.1, on the reverse strand, counting down.
CTCAACAATAGGTTCATAAGTGCTATACACAGTTCGAACGAAACGTGTAAATTTCTGAGACATATAATGCACATAAGTGGAGCGTGGAATATCATGAACATTTACATGATATGTCATGTAAACTTCAATTATATGTCATGTAATCCAACAGGATCCTGTGTGATTACATGTCATATAACACATTTTTACATTATTTCAGGCTTAGATTTACATGACGTCATGTTTACATTGCATAACTGAAGTTTACATGACGTGTAATCTTCATTATTTTTAACTGTGTACGTTTACTACATATACGTCCATATCTTTCTTCGTTAACTTGCATGCAAGATTTCTATATGTTGTGGTAGAAATACCATCAACCGAGTATCAACTGAAGTCGTTGTGAACCATTTGCAATGACTCAACCGTTCATACTCTTCCTCAGAACACAATTTGTTCTGCGGATATGAATGTTTTTCTTGTCTCGTACAAGTGGTAGTACAGTGACAGACCCGACTGCACTATAATATACGATTGATAATAAATCCCACCGTTCGTACTTTAATCTTCACGATTTCAGCCACAAATATGAGCGACATTGGGGAGAAACAACTTATGGAGATTGATGTAGAAGATGTTTTGGACAGCAGTTCGGTGGATGATGTTCCATCCTGCTCTTCGTCTATTTTGGATAATCCGGTTGGCGATGATGGTTACGAAGACGACGACGACTTCGAAGATGGCATTAATGTCACCATACTGTCATCAACAGCCAACATGGTGCATGATACTTCTGCAGTCGACAAGACTGTGCTGGGTAGCTCTGCAGGAAAACAACCAGTGTTACCAGATGACCAGCAGAGAACTAAGTTAAACGGCGCTGCTAGGAAACGTTATAAGCGATTGGTTGCCGAGGGAATCGATCCAGAAGAAGCTTACACCCTTTCTCGTGTTCCACTACAGACGCCTAATTCTGAGAAAAGATCTCGAAATGCTGATCTTAGTGGTTCAACTAGCAGTGGTGAAAATCATCGCAAAAAAAAATGTACGTCCGCTTCTAGAGCCAAGAACAGGATCAAACCACCCGTCATTGGGGAAGTTCTCGGTTCAAGGGCGGCTTCAAATTAATTCAAACGTATGCTCTGGACGAAATGAAACGATACAGAGTCAAAATAAAGCTTCTTATAGCGAGGTTGTGAACTACGTTAGAGTAGGAATTGTTCCGAAAGACTACCCTAACGTGGAGCTTACATCTGCACAATTACTTGCAACACGCAAAACTATTCTTTCAAAAGTTGCACAACAACGGAAAGAAAAAATTAAACCAAAATTCGGTCAATGTTTGCTTAGGACGGGGCATCTGATTCTTGTCTGTAAAAACCAGGAGACAGCTGACTGGCTAAAAAGCATAGCCTCTACAATATCCGTCGTTGAAGATGTAGAGCTTACTGCTTTAGACGAGAAAAAGATTCCACGTCCTGAGATTATAATTGGATTTTTCCCAGTGAGTGCAGAAGACAGTACAGATGATATTCTGGAACTCCTGGAGAGTCAAAATGAAGGTCTGAATACGGATGAATGGCGAATCAAAGAGCGCAACATCATTAATCAGTTGCATGTTGAGTTGATTTTTACCGTGGATGGAGCCTCGCTGGACGCAATCAAAAAGTGTGAATTCACTCTTGATTACAAATTCGGAACAGCTCCACTCCGTCGTAAAATCCCTCCAAAAATAAAAATACCAAACCAAGGAGTTAATAACGACTTGGTTTCACCATCCGATAATTTGAATAATCGCAGAGTACTAGAGGAGCAGCAAACTACTCTGATTGGTTCTGGAGTTATTAGACAGACGGCGACTCCAATTGAAAACCTGAAGACTACTGGTGATTCAAGCAGTACTTCAAACCGTGAAATCCAAAATATGCCAGGACCTAGTGGGATTAGGGATGCAAGCTTTAAAGGCGCACGTCCCAAACAAATCCTTGAAGGAACTAGCAGCGGACTAGTGCGAAAAAATGATACTGCACCACAATCACCAGGATCTAATGGTACAATGGAGTCAAAACGAAATGTCAAAAAAACGAAAATATTCCCGTTAAGGATAAAAATCCTTTACACAAAAACAAGTACATTGCTAAATACATTAAAAATCTGGATGATCGCGTAACCAACACAGAGGGAGGAAAACCACCTCGGGAAAGCGATACTACAATGAAACATGAAAATGGTCAACATTAACGTAAATAAATCATGTAATATCCAAAGCAGCAACCAAAACAATCATAGTTCTATCACAAATACCAACACAAATAATATTAATAGACAGAATAGGTTCATAAAATTCATTCAGATAAATTTACATCATGCGAAGGGAGCAACAGCTGTACTTCAAAAAAACTTTGTGCATAATAAAATGGATATCGCGCTCATACAGGAACCGTGGGCTTATGACAGAAAAGTGTTAGGAATACCGACCTCTGCTGGTCAACTTATTTATGATGAAAATCAAATAGTTCCAAGAGCAGCTATTTTAATAAGCAATAGAATGAAGTTTTTTACCAATTACGCAGTTCATTAGTAAAGATATTGCTATTGTTTTGATGGAGGTTCCAACCACTCGAGGAATAGCAGAAATGTATGTTGCATCTGCGTATTTTCCTGGAGATTTGGAAGCGATTCCTCCTCCTGATGTTGTCAATTTCGTTTCATATTGTAAGAAAAACAATAAACCATTTATTTTAGGATGTGACGCAAAAGCTCACCACATAGTATGGAGCAGCTCTGACATCAACTATAGAGGTGAGTATCTCTTAGAATATATAATAACTAATAATATTAATATTTGTAATCAAGGATGTGAACCGACCTTCATTACTTCAACCAGAAAGGAAGTGTTGGATCTGACTTTATGTAGTACTAACATATCGGAAAATGTTAAGAATTGGCATGTATCTAATGAAACATCTATGTCTGATCACAGACATATTTTATTTCAGTATCAAACAAATGAAATATTCACAAATGAATTTCGAAATCCCCGGAAGACAAACTGGGATTTATATTACCAAAATATTCTAAATGAATCTCACATTTCTGATGAAAAATTTAACTCCATAACAGAGCTAGAAAAAGCTTCTGTACAAGTATCAAATTTAATGCAGCGTGCTTTTCAAGCAAGCTGTCCAATTACTGTACGTTCTACTAGTAGAGATGTGACGTGGTGGAATGACAACTTAGAAGCATTAAGGAAAAAAACTAGAAAGTTATTCAATAGAGCAAAAAGAACCATGAAGTGGGAAACTTATAAAATTGCTCTGACAGATTATAATAAAGAGATAAGAAGATCAAAACGAATGGACTGGAGGCGTACATGTGAAAACATTGAGAACACTCCTGTTGTCGCAAGACTACAAAAAGTCCTTTCAAAAGATCATGTTAATGGCTTAGGAACGGCTAGAAAAAGTAACGACTGCCTTACTTCTAATGGACTTGAAACTTTAGAAGTAATGATGCAGACGCACTTTCCTTGTTCTACAGTTATAAATTACGATGAAAATGCTACAGAAGACAATACTAGTAACGAATTATCTAGGATGACTTCTCTGGGCGAAATTCATGATAGTAAGGATAACTTAGACTTACTACCAATTTTAAATATGGCTGCTCAAAAAGCTGATGAAATTTTTACAAAAAAAAAACAAAGTAGAATGGGCCATTAACTCATTCGATCCATTCAAATCTCCTGGCAAGGATGGAATACATCCTGCATTTTTACAAAAAAGCAATGGAGTACTGACTTCAGCTCTTTCGAATATGTTTAAAGCAAGTCTAGTTTTCGGTTATATTCCAAAGTCATGGCGTCAAGTGCGTGTTGTGTTTATTCCGAAGGCTAACAAAAAAGATAAAACTTCTCCAAAATCGTTCAGACCCATAAGTCTATCATCAATAATGCTGAAAATTATGGAAAAGCTTACTTAAAACAAAATCCTATAAGCATTCATCAGTATGCTTATCAATCTGGAAAATCTACTACAACTGCGTTACACGCACTTGTTTCAAAAATAGAAAAAAACATTTGAAGCAAAGGAAGTTTTGCTTGCAACTTTTCTTGATATAGAAGGAGCTTTTGATAATGCATCACATAAATCCATGGCGAGGGCAATGTTAAAACATGGTTTTGACATATGCATCGTAATATGGATTAGTGAAATGTTATCAAAACGCGAAATAACAGCCGACCTCGGTAGCGTATCCATATCCGTAAAAGCTGTAAAGGGGTGTCCACAAGGAGGCGTATTATCGCCTCTTCTGTGGTCGTTAGTGGTAGATGAACTACTGACAAACCTAGAATCACAAGGATTCGAAATAATAGGATTTGCTGATGATATTGTTATAATAGTCCGAGGTAAAAACGATTCTGTCATCACTGTGTGGTACTGAATGAACATTGTCATAGATCTTGTCTTCCAACCCTGTTATGATGGTTGACAATTAAAAGCCTGTTGAAAGAACTTCGAAAATGTAGCATCGGATCGGACATCAAACAATCTAGTAGGCATGGCACAACTTCGACGCCTCACTCCTATAGTAATGTCAGAATGGAATGCAAGGTTCTTCGTGGTGCTCCCGCTTGCCAACAACGATTCTGAGCTTCACATTTGGCGATCCTGCCAGGAGTTTTAAATAAATTTTCGTTTTTCCTGGAGAGCCTGGATTCGTTAGCAAGCGGGAGTGTCCACTAGAAAAAGTGTTTGTGTCGAGTGCTTCTTAAACCACGTGTGAAAATATGTATTCAGAGTGATTGTGGAGTGAAGTTTGAATCTGATAAAAAGGCATATATCTGTAAGTAAACAGCAATGTGGTATTTTCTATGAATAAGAGAAAACTGATTGAAGAGGATATGACATTAATATGCATTAGCCGCTTCACTACTCGTTGAAGCAACAATGTTTCTCTCTGTTCTTGTTGTTGCTCTTATTGAACACCAGCATCACCTCAACTATTTGAGTTGCGCGATGCAGGCTTTGAAGTGAATATTTTGTTTTGCATTTGAATTCAAACAGATTGCTTCGATGGAAATATTAAAATGTAAAAGAAAGTGTTTCATCTATTTTATCCGATTTAAAGACTATGATCATTTCGAGCTTATTCATCTAAGTTATGAAGAGCGCATTCTGCTTTTACCAGGGATCTATTTTCTGCATAGGTTGAACGGAAAAAGAATAACGTTAGGAACTGAACTATTTTTTTGCAGAAGTCAATTGAATCCGTACAAAACGTGTATAAAAAAATATCGAATAATTAAGTATAATTTGTACAATAATGTGATTTTTCAAAAGAGAAGTGAAGTGTTAAAGTTATTAGTGGTTTTCATGAATATACATCAATTTAAATAATTTATCAATTAGTAATTTCAATCGAAAAACAAACTCCCGTGACATTTATCAACTGTGCAAATAATAAAAAAAACTTCGTTTTGGTTGTATGTGATCATTTAATCGTTTCTTCTGTGATGATACACACATTTCTATATCTTATCTCTCCTGCTTTCAAATAAAAACGAAATAATTTCAATAAAGTAAAAAAGAGTGAAAAATGAGTGTTAGTGTGTGCAAATATTCCTAGCCATGGGCGATTTTGAATTGGTGTTCCAAAAGTAGATTTTTCGTTCCAATCAATCGATTTTTTTTATGTTGAAACAACATAAAATCCTAATGCAAGGGATTTGATCTTATTTTGAGTCGTTGTTCTTGTAAATTTGCTTACGAGTGAAAAAAAATCGAATCGATTTCAAAAAAATCGATACAAAGGATTCGATTAAATAAACGAATCGATTCGACGAACCGAATTTTAATTCGATTCATTATTATCGATGTTTTGGTCAAATTTGACCAATAATGCACATGATAGTTTTCTTTCCTATTTGCTTCAGTACATCCCGTAATGTTTACCGAACAAGTTGAGTGTGAAGCATACTGAATCGGTGAAATTTGTGTCGATAACCAGTGCGATCCAAACTATTCAAATCTACTTAATTCATTATTATTTTTAAATAAACGCCATGTTAAAAAAAAAAACAATAATAACATGTTTGAAAAAAATGTCCTTAACGCGACGGGTGGTTGCTATGGAAAAAATGTCTTTAACACAACTGGTGTATGCAATGCAAAAAAAAATATCTTTAACGTGACTGGTGGTTGCAATAAAAAAAATATTATTACCGCGATTGATGATTGTATTTGGTTTGGTATTTGGTTGTCTTTAACATGACAGATGGTTGCAATAAATATGTCCTTAACGTGACTGGTGATCGCAAACTTGTTCCTATCAATCAACTTGATATTGCTAGCGCAATTGGTGGTCACATATTTGTTCTAAGCAATGGTGGTGTCCACTTGCCACCGCGACTGATGGTCGCATGCTTGTTCCTATGAAGTGCTATTGACGTTGTTAACTCGACTGGTGGTCGCATACTTGTTCCTAGCAATCAATGTTATTAATATTGCTAGCGCGACTGGTGGTCGCATACTTGTTCATAGTAACTGCTATTGATGTTGTTAACTCGACTGGTGGTCGTATACTTGTTCCTAGCAAGTATTATTGATGTTGTAAACTCGACTGGTGGTCGTATATTTGTTCTATGCAATGGTGGTGTACACTTGCTACCGCGACTGGTGGTCGCATACTTGTTCTTAGTAACTGCTATTGATGTTGTTAACTCGACTGGTGGTCGTATACTTGTTCCTAGCAAGTATTATTGATGTTGTTAACTCGACTGGTGGTCGTATATTTGTTCTATGCAATGGTGGTGTACACTTGCTACCGCGACTGGTGGTCGCATACTTGTTCTTAGTAACTGCTATTGATGTTGTTAACTCGACTGGTGGTCGTATACTTGTTCCTAGCAAGTATTATTGATGTTGTAAACTCGACTGGTGGTCGTATATTTGTTCTATGCAATGGTGGTGTACACTTGCTACCGCGACTGGTGGTCGCATACTTGTTCTTAGTAACTGCTATTGATGTTGTTAACTCGACTGGTGGTCGTATACTTGTTCCTAGCAAGTATTATTGATGTTGTAAACTCGACTGGTGGTCGTATATTTGTTCTATGCAATGGTGGTGTACACTTGCTACCGCGACTGGTGGTCGCATACTTGTTCTTAGTAACTGCTATTGATGTTGTTAACTCGACTGGTGGTCGTATACTTGTTCCTAGCAAGTATTATTGATGTTGTAAACTCGACTGGTGGTCGTATATTTGTTCTATGCAATGGTGGTGTACACTTGCTACCGCGACTGGTGGTCGCATACTTGTTCTTAGTAACTGCTATTGATGTTGTTAACTCGACTGGTGGTCGTATACTTGTTCCTAGCAAGTATTATTGATGTTGTAAACTCGACTGGTGGTCGTATATTTGTTCTATGCAATGGTGGTGTACACTTGCTACCGCGACTGGTGGTCGCATACTTGTTCTTAGTAACTGCTATTGATGTTGTTAACTCGACTGGTGGTCGTATACTTGTTCCTAGCAAGTATTATTGATGTTGTTAACTCGACTGGTGGTCGTATACTTGTTCCTAGCAAAGGTGGTGTGCACTTGCTACCGCGATTGGTGGTCGCATACTTGTTCATAGTAACTGCTATTGATGTTGTTAACTCGACTGGTGGTCGTATATTTGCTCTAAGTAATAGTGGTGTACACTTGCTATCGCTACTAGTGGTAACAAATTGGTTCCTAGTAAAGGGATGTTCACATGCATGCGCGACTGGCGGTTGAAAATGTATCTATAGAATAAGATATGTAAGCCCAATGATGGCTAGTAACTTAGTAGATCAAGATATGTTATATCAAAACAAGTAACAACAGTCAAACAAGTCTTTGAGTGAGTATTTCCGTGAAAGTGGATTGAATGTACAACAAGATGAAAGTCAAACACTGATGCTACTCTGTTGAACACATATATGTCAGTTTATTAATAGCAATATTTTGTCCAAAATTCGTCTTACATATGTCATTTCATATAATTAGCTTGCCGTTTCTAATGTATGGAACGACATTCAACCGATCAATAATTTCAACGCCGTTCTGATTGTGTGGGTATCCTACAGCAGAAAAATGTTTCAAAGTCGCATGTACAAGTGAACAGTTGTGATATGAGACAGTATACATCGGTGAAGTTCTTAGCGATGTGAAATATATATCCTGAATTCCTGAATGCTTTCGTGATGACGGAAACGATGTGAAAACTCATCACTTCAAACTTTTTTTCCTGAGAAGAGGGAGGATGTGTGGTACTGAATGAACATTGTCATAGATCTTGTCTTCCAACCCTGTTATGATGGTTGACAATTAAAAGCCTGTTGAAAGAACTTCGAAAATGTAGCATCGGATCGGACATCAAACAATCTAGTAGGCATGGCACAACTTCGACGCCTCACTCCTATAGTAATGTCAGAATGGAATGCAAGGTTCTTCGTGGTGCTCCCGCTTGCCAACAACGATTCTGAGCTTCACAATCACCAACAGAATGCAGCGAGCCTTAGACTACACGATTCAATGGTGTATTACAGAAGGATTAGACATAAATCCTCAAAAAACGCATATTATTCCATTTACCAAAAGAAGAAAATTAATAATTTCTGGACTTCATATGAAAGGAACTTTAATGACACTTTCTACAGAAGTTAAGTACCTACGAATTATTTTAGATTGTAAATTAAACTGGAATTCACACCTGAAACAAATCATAGATAAAGCAACAAATGCGCTATGGTTAAGTAAACGTACTTTTAGTAATAATTGGGGTCTGAGGCCGATCATGATTCACTGGATATATACGACCATCATTAGACCCAGAATAACATATGCTTCTTTAGTGTGGTGGACCAAAACTAAGGAAAAATGCGCCATACAGAAGTTAGCAAAACTTCAAAGACTACAAAAATGTGTACTACAGGTGCCATGCGCAGCGCACCCACAAAAGCTTTAGATGCGATTTTAAATCTTCTTCCACTACATCAGTTCATTCAATTAGAAGCCGAAAAAAGTGCTCTTCGATTTCAACAATGGAAACCTCTTCTTAGTGGTGACATCAAAGGACATTTAAGCATCTTAAATGATATCAAAATTAATCCATTAGTTACAGTCAACACAGACTGGATGGAAATACAGTTCAATTTCAACCGTATGTTCAATGTGGTAGAATCAGATCGTACTGTTTGGACCATGGGAGGACCACAAATTCGATCAGGATCTATCATTTTTTATACCGATGGTTCAAAACAAAATGGTCAAGTAGGAGCTGGTGTAACAGGCCCTGGTGTTAACCTTTCAGTTTCAATGGGTAGATGGCCAACCGTCTTCCAAGCAGAAATACAAGCGATTTTGGAATGTGCTTCTATTTGCTTAAAAAGGAAATATAAACATTCTAACATATGTATATTCTCTGATAGTCAGGCAGCTTTGTCTGCTTTGAAATCGTATACGTGCACGTCAAAACTTGTATGGGAATGCTTCCTCTTGCTCCAACAACTTTGTATTAATAATACGGTAAATCTTTACTGGGTTCCTGGACATTGTGGAATCGATGGCAATGAAAAGGCTGATGAATTAGCCAGGATTGGATCAACCGAAAAATTTCTAGGTCCAGAGCCATTTTGTGGAGTTTCAACATGCTCCATAAAAATGGAACTAAGGAACTGGAAACAGTCGATGGTAGCATAGCATAGCATAGCATAGACTGACTGTACATGTCAATGGTTGCTACTCCGTGATTGATCGGAACTGGTAAGAATTGCACTACGATCCAAATGAATAAGGGATGAGAGTTTCCGCTTACTCTCGAAGTGCAATTTTAGCAGATCTAATATTATTGATCAATAACGGCGCTGGCCAAGTCCTTACAGTCAGTTGGGATGGGGAAGGAATGTTAGGGTGTAATGATTGTTGCTTCTAGAGACCGAGAATACCTCTGCATCTCCACAATCACCACGGGAAGGGTGTTTATTAGTGGAGAAGGAAAAGATCTGGGAGTCACCTTTGGTCGGTGATGCGATTCATGGATAAGGAGGAAAAATACGGTTTATACTTAAAGCTAGTTTTTAGTTTTGTCTCAAAAAGTTTTTGGTAGAAGATTTGAAATAAACGTCAACATCTGTAATGTCGAACCATTCAAAAGAAGTTTTTATTAATGGCGAAAAGAGAAAAATATATGCGTATATTTTAAATTATATGAAACAGTAATAATGCCGACACTTGTAGTGAAGAACCATACATAGTTTGTTTGAAAATTACATAAAGTATTACTGTACATTTATGCCTCTAGAAGAAAACCAAACTCCCGGCGTCCCGAAAACGAAGCGTCTTGCTTGGGCTTTCCAAAACACTGCCCAGCAACACTCGCGAACCGAAAACCAAACTCCCGGCGTCCCGAAAACAAAGCGTCTTGTTTGGGCTTTACAAAACACTGCCCAGCACAACACGCGAACCGAAAACCAAATTTGCATCAGCCTAAAAATAAAAATAAAATCACAGAGAACCTATAACATAAATCAACATAACAAAATAATATAAAGTGCAATATTATACAAAAAAATATATATATCTGCATATAAAATGACTGGTGTTCATGCAATCGCGCATTTTTTGTTCGAATTGAGCCGTCCCTGATGTGCTGTTCATTTTCCTGAAAGGTTTGATGATGAATTTGAAGAAATATTTGTATTTTATAATTGTTTCATTTTCTGTACATCCCCTAGACGATGCTTGTAAACTTAACAAAAGTCATAAGGCATAATAAATTTTATATAATATAACATGATGTAATACAACATAAAAAAATATAATATAATATATTATAATACTACATATTATACATCCGGTAGAAATAAAGACCAACACTTGTTTAAAATTATTGTTTTCTCGGGCCGCGAGCGTCATAGCTAATATGTGAATAGTGCGCTGTGTTTACAAAAATCGTAAGAATGCAGCGCCACACTAAAAAACTGATTTCAAAATACGGCATGTTGAGGCGCGTCGCGAGTCTCACTGGCGCGATCCGGTTTGGTGGTGGTGCGACAATAATATAATATAATATAATATAATATAATATAATATAATATAATATAATATAATATAATATAATATAATATAATATAATATAATATAATATAATATAATATAATATAATATAATATAATATAATATAATATAATATAATATAATATAATATAATATAATATAATATAATATAACATAATATAATATAATATAATATAATATAATATGATATGATTTAACATATTGCTGTGTGCGTTTGAAATGCAAATATCAAATGCGGGAACACCAAATGCGGTAAGATTTTCCACAAGAAATGCGGTGTCAAATACAGATTCTTCATGGTAGGGCGGCGGTGATTTCTATAATAATTGCCATGTGTCTTTTGATTGTTTTGTGTTACCGCATTTGGAGGTAAATGTCCTCCAAAGGTTTGCAACTCAAATGCAAACAGCAATAATATAATATAACATAACATAATACAATTTAATACCGCAATAAAACATTATATAAGCTGTAAAAGTAAAAACGTAATTAGTTTGTTTGTAAAGATGCATCATCCAAATGGATAGCCAAAACAACATATTATTCTCCACTGATGCATGCCTACATGTACCTGCGAGGAAACAGTTTAGATAATTTGTGATGGTGATAAAAAATGCGTTGCAATCTCATTTGGAGGCAGTATAAGGTCAGCTAGAACACCTAATATAATTTAACATAATAAACTATTATAAAATATAATATGATGTAATATAATATAAAAACTATAATACAATATAATCCCATTGATCCGCCTACGATGAAGATTTTATGAACAACCTTGAAGTAGCTGTAGTAGGAAGTTAACATTAATGAATCTCTTCAGTGGCATGTTACATAATTAAAAGTATGTATGAAGGTAGTCACCATCCTAGCTTGAGACTTGTTCTGCATGCGGTTCCTCTTAACAGTACAGTCAATTTTCAATATCAATCTGAATTCAACATACCATTGTATGAAGGGCTAAAATGGGGTGTGGCGGACCCGTAAGCAGAGACACTTACGCGAAACCCGCGGGAAATAGAGAATCTCTTTCCAATAATATGATCCAACGGAAAGCATAATGAAATTTACAAACCTGTCAAGTTATCCACGGGACGATTTGTCCTAGAATCGTTGAATAAAAGATGATTAATATTCAATACATAATAACATATTGTTCCAACAAGCCTGAAAAAAATACAATGACAATGTTAATACTAAATGTTTACGACGGCTTCCTGCAATTATATATTGTTGATATATCCTGAAAAAAAAACTTGAATTAAAAATATTGTTTGCAGGTCCTTTTCGATAATCATAGGAAATGGTGCAGAAAATCTGTAATCAATTTTTGAAATTAGCAACTCCGCCAATGATTGTCATTCTCACACATAATTATGACGTGCAAGAACAATAAAATTGAGTAAAGTTCGAACTCGGTTTTGATAATATAATATAATATAATGTAATATAATATATTATATATTATAATGTAATGTAATTTAATATGATAATATAATGTAACATAATATAATATAACACACTATAATACAATATAATATAATATAATATAATATAATATAATATAATATAATATAATATAATATAATATAATATAATATAATATAATATAATATAATATAATATAATATAATATAATATAATATAATATAATATAATATAATATAATATAATATAATATAATATAATATAATATAATATAATATAATATAATATAATATAATATAATATAATATAATATAATATAATATAATATAATATAATATAATATAATATAATATAATATAATATAATATAATATAATATAATATAATATAATATAATATGATATAATATAATATTTGATAATTTCAGTTTTATTGAAAATGCTGAAAGAACGAAACTACCCGTGTATTAGCTAATCTGCTATCAGCATTTGTTCAGCATCCTTACATCCTTACAATAGCCAAATAAAACCTCGTGCTCTGTAATAAAAATTAATCAAACGTTCACATATAAAACTAAGGCCGTTCGAAAGAAAAAAAAAATAAAAATACTGCTTTTCCCCACAAACCTAATAAGAATATCTAGTATGTGTGCCTATTATATAGTTGTGCTCTACAATGAAGCGACTGCCATGAAAAATCGCCTATACGTTGTATCGATTTGCACTATGTGACTGTCGCTCAGCTAAACCAAAGCTACAAGATACAAAATGGAAGGAACAACAATTTGGTTGTTAACCGCGTATCAGAATGCTTAGATAATAAATATTGGTCATGTAGAAAAAATATAAAAAAAAAACATTACGATACAAACAAATTAATTGCATGTGAAATGCTGTACATCTGCACTGCATATTATCATTAATAATTTTATTCTAGGGTGTACCGACTTAACAGGACCTCGAGCGTTACTGTCGTGATTAGAATCGTGACGTCATACTCGCTTTGTTTAGCCGCCCGACAGGCACACTACAAGGAAAAAAGACCTACACACACAAAACGACATGGAAAAAATATATACATGTATTCGTGTATTGCCTATAATACATAGTCGTCAAGATTCGATGTCGCACACAATCTTACTTCACCAGCATTGGGCGACATCAGGCAATTATCGCTAACCGTTAATTCTCACCGACAGAAAAAAAAACAGTTTGAAATTATCTCTGCTTACTCTTCGCACCAATTGCAATGGCTAGAAAAGAAAAAAAAAACCCACCGAAAACATAAAGGATGTGATTAATATACTATACAAATAATAATAAAAGCAAACATCGTGCAATCTTTCGTGATTTAATTAATTGGAATTCGAATCCCTTTTTTGAATCGCTCAATGCTTGCACGTTGATCACACATACTTTCATTGACGAATACAGCCACGCAACATGGAAACGGTCAACTTGCCCTTCCATCACTTCAATTACCGAAAAAGTTATCACTCTCAACTATTTATGTTTGAATGAGAATACGTACATCTAAGTCTCAACCCACGCATTCTTTAAAACAGATCATTAGGAAAAATCTCACCGGTTTCGAAGCTGCATTTCCTCAATAAGTAGCCATCAGTAACTTGGTTTTTCCATCAGCTATACGCGGCTCTTTCTGTTTTTGCTTTTCACACACACTACAGCATTAAATCACTAGAGAAAGATAGCATGCTGCTACCGCCCACTGTCACTTCATTTTTCTTCCACTGCCTTCCATTTTTCTTTCACTTCCCACATAAATTTAATTTACATTTTCCTCCACATTCTTACTTGAAACTGCTAAATATATTATGAAATTCATTCGTCAATCCCTTGTACGTCCGTTCTCACTATCCGTTCCTATAATAAGATGTCATTCAAACACTGAACCACAGAACATTATGGAGCAAAAGATGTACGCGTGCTCTTCATGAAATCACAACACTGACTCTAAGGAACTGGAAACAGTCGATGGTGATTACAAACTGGAATAAAACTGCTGTGGTTCGACAGTCAAAACAGTTCATAACGCCGCATGCTTCGAATACACAAAAGTTATTATTTTTGTCTAAAAAAAGACCTGTGCACATACACAGGACTGATTACAGGGCTTTGTTCAGCCAAATATCACCTAAGACTGATGGGAAAGGTTGAAGATGATATTTGTCGTTTTTGTCAAGAGAGTAGTGAAACCTCTGAACATTTATTATGTAGTTGTGATGCTCTTTTTCAAAGAAAAGTTTTTTGACAAGGGAGATATACAGCCCTTTGAAATATGGTCTCTGCCTCCCGGTAAGGTTGTGCGTTTCATACGTCACATTATACCTAATTGGGATAATACCTAAGTCATGCGCTGATAATTACTTTTATAGTAATTTATCACTTTGACAAGGTACATTAAAAAGGGTTGTGTATCACAAAAGATCAATCAGTGGTCGCAGTGATAATATACCCAACAAAAAAAAAAAAGTGTCTTGGTTCGATTCGCGGTCAGCCCAGGATCTTTTCGTAATGGAGATTGCCTTGATTTCCCTGCCCAGACAACCAGAAATAGCATGAAAGTTCACGTTATAACTCGTTTATTCATACTAATTACATCAAACTCGCAAAACACCGTGGATAAACTCGTCACATTGATGAGTTTCCTCGCTCAAAACACTTTTTTTCTGAGTTCATTTGTACACAGTGTACACGTCTCGTACACTCGTACAAAGTAAGTCGAATCAATCCGTAGCAGCTGTCAAATCAACATTTATTATTATATGTTAAGTCGCATAAGATCACAGGTTAGTTCGGTAGAATATGTATACACTCGCAATGTATGTTATTATTCATCACATAATAAATGCACGCATATCGCCTCCACTTTTGTACGTAGAAGACCTTTTCGCGACATCCTATAAGTGAAACTTTGCACATACAAAGCCTCCAGGTGATTTCGTTATACGAACATTTTGGTTGTCTGGGTGGGCATAGAGTATCATCGTACTTGTCATTCGACATACGAGTGCAAAAATGGCAACTTTGGCAAACGAAATTCTAAGTAGTTATTAAGTAGTGGAAGTGCTTATTGAACACTAAGCTGAAAAGCTGGCTCTGTGCCAGTGAGGACGTAATGCCAAGAAGAAGAAAAATGTTCAATTTACAGTCCCTTACTCGGTATTGAAATAACTATCAAGGACATCTTTTGATGTATAATTTATCTAACGAGGCCAAATACGTGATTTCTGATCTACACTCGAAATACAGTACTTCTCACCTTGAAGAACAGTACACAGAAAAAATATTTAAATTTCAACGTAACGTAAACAAAAGAAGATAGTAAAAGTAAACCAAGTTCATCTATTCTTACAGCATCACGTATTATTTTCAACTGAAGATGCTTGAATAATACATGATCGTGTAAATTTAAAAAGTATTCGATTGAAAAATAAGCGATTTGTCGTTGACATTTCAGCTTATTTTGATGCTCCAAATATGTGCATGAAATTAAACTAAAATTTACAACATATTTTAAGCTGTGTACTTCTCAGTGTTACACTTCATGCGTGGACACCGTTTCGGGAAAATACCTCTTAGTAGATCACTTCTATGATTGCTGCCATGAACTGAAGGAAGGTAAGTCTCAGAATTTATATGTTCCTTCCAAGAAAGACGGCTAAACGTGGCAGAAGTGGAATTGAGGGCGCTTCTTCGGAATGCGCGAATGCTTCTATGGGTGAAATGGGGAATGTAGGAAATTGTATCGAAATTAACAATCAGTAAGTAAGACAAATGCTCTGAGCAAAAAATTGAAGTAACCTTTAGTGGCTCTTCAATTCAAGTTAGGAAGCAAAGAGTGCCACCAATCGTTGTAAGTATTTATGAATTCGCTGGATTTCGGAGCTCCACCCCATTATCTCAAATACCATTACACCCAATAGGTCATTACCCTGGATGAGCCATTAACATTGCAGTATTTTGTTTTGTTTTATATTTTGTTCATAGAACTTTTTAATGATCCACCAAACCCTAAATTGAGGAAATAGCGGTATTTTGGTGCTTGAGACAAAACTTTGCCCCGCACTGGCCATGCGCAGTCCCAAAATATCATCTGATTTTACGTCATTTGGATGCACATGAAAGAAGTGAGTCGAATGACGTGCCACAATTCAAATACTGCGTCTGATTCGAAATATGCCGATAACAATGACATCATTTTCGTATCCTTTAACATGTAAATTACTCGTATTGTTCGATGCATCTTCAAGAATATGTTTTGTGTCGTTTAATCATTTTTCTTCTTATTATTATAATTCGTGTTCTTCTTCTTCTTCTTCTCCTTCTTCTTCTTCTTCTTCTTCTTCTTCTTCTTCTTCTTCTTCTTCTTCTTCTTCTTCTTCTTCTTTGCATTACGCCCTCACTGAGACAGAGCTTGCTTTTCAGCTAAGTGTTCAATGAGTACTTCCACAGTTATTAACTGAGAGCTTTCTTTGTCAAAGTTCGTCGCATTCGTACATCGTGTGGCAAGCAAGTACGATGATATTCTATGCCCAGAGAAGTCAAGGAAATTCCCATTAAGAAAATATCCTGGATCGACCGCGAATCGAACCCAGGCATATTTCAGCATGGCTCTGCTTTGCAGCCACGGACTCTAACTACACGGCTAAAAAGGCATTTACAGTTGTGTTCATAATAATAGTAGTGAAAGCCGATTTTCATACAAAATGCTCAACTTTGGCAAAATAATAGTAGTTTTAATAATTCAAATATCTGCTGTATTATGAGTTTTTGAATTTTTCTCTACTCATCGTTTCAACCATTTCCACTCATGCTAAAAATGTATAAACAAGCCAATTTTTACAAAATTGTTGCTGAACAAAAATTTACAAAAGAAAAACTACTATTATTTTGAGCGATTTTACCTGGTGCTTAACTTTTCAGACGGTAGTGTGAAAATTTTCAAATTTTGTGATAATGAAATTGAGTATATTTTTAGTTCACTGCCAAAATTTCATGCTAATTGCTCATATGGAAACAAAGTTATAGTATGCCAAAGTTGAGCATTTTGTATGAAAATCGGCTTTCACTATTATTATTCTGAACACAACTGTACATCAAGTGCAATTCAATCGTACTTTGAATCACATCTATAGTAATTATCATTATTTTTAAGAGTGTGGCTTTCAAGTATGCTTCTCTGATACAAGATGGTGACTAATGGTGCACAAAACCAATCTGGTAAAATTTTCATCCTAATTTTTTTTCATATGTCAGCTGAATTATCTTGTTAAAAGCTCCTTCTTCAGCAAATATCCAAGATTATCCAAATATTCGTATATAGGAGTATATATCTACACGCTTAATAAATGATTTTTCTTACTTTATTGAATGAGGTTTATAACCAACTCCACAAAATGCATCAAAACATGTTTCAAGTTCAACGATTGTTTTCAGTAATGCAAAAAGGTACGGAAAGGTAAGTGAATACAGAAAAATCAATAGTTAACTTCATCATTATGTTCAGCCAACATAAATTACACTGCGAAACACGTTTTCGTCTTAAGCTCAAAAATCCATTACCGTTTTCAGAAATATCATGGCTAGTCCAGTTTTTGAGATATTGGCTATTGAAAATGCATAATTTGACTATTTCAGCCAACTTTTATGTAAGTTTTCCAGCTTGTGTAACAATTTATTTGCTTAATTTGCCACAGAATTCATATTTGATATGTATAACAATACTTATCAATAAAGTTTATAATATTTTCTATGGTCAAAAGTTAATTTTTGATGGTTTATAAAAGCGTTGTATTTCGCCATATAAGAGCAACGAAAAATTTTGTATGGAGACTGCAAGCATGTGAAAAAAGCAATTAAATCTAAATTTAATCGTGCAATTCAACCAAATTATATCTGAAATTGAAGTATACATCAGTTCACACTAATTTGAACAAAAAAAACATTATAACTACAATTGTTCTCAGAAAACTAATCCATTATATACACATAAGTTAAACAGATGTATTTTCAGATTTTTCCTAACAATGGTTTCGGAAGACACTCGCAGTTTAAGGTAAAGATGAATCGAAGGCAAACCTGGTATTTTCAAGAGCACAAATCTACAACTGTTTGTGCTGAAAATTGAAATCTCACTGGTCACTCGCTAGTGGTCCATCTAATTTTCAGCGCAAGCGGTTGTCTGGTTCTCTAGATTCGTGTTCTTAATAATTCGGGATTAGACTTCGATGCATCTTCACTTTAAAAATATTAATTAACATTTGTTCAACAGCCTGGAATCCTTTTTTTTTTTTCTATTTAGGAATGCATTTGTATCATTTGTCTGAAACAATCGATATAGTCAAATAATGTACAATGATATGCTTTTAATTGGAGAATTCGTATATTTTGCTCTTTCGCAATTCAGCCAAAATAAACCACAAAACTTTTAGGTAAATTAATTAAAGCCTATTGTTCGGATCAAGTTGACTAAACAAACGATTTTTGCAAATCAGCCTGTAATGTTGGCAGATCAAACTGTAATTATAGTTTTTGTTTCAATGCGTGCACATTTAGCGAGTTACATGTTAAAAATCCCACTTACAATTTTAGTTTGCTTCCTTCCCTTGACTTTCCTCCTCCAAACTCGTTGTGTGCTTTGCACTATCTCCTAATGTATTTTCAAATAAATTAACAAAAGTTTGGTATTTGGTCCTAAATTCCTAAACTTACGACTTCTCCGGCAGTATTTCCAAACAGCAAAAATTAGGTGCCCGTTCTTAATGTACGTCTGTTATCTGTCCGTTAAATATCTCGATGTCTGTGAATTGTCTCTCGTGTCGTCTCGTTACCGTCTGTGTGTCGAATCTTTCATGAGATTTTGGAATCTCGACTCCCTCCTTACCTGGGTAAAAAACGTACTTTTTTTTCTGTCCTGTTTCGATCATATCTCATCTTCTTACTTGTATGCTGATCTGATTAAACTCGTTCCAAAGCACTTCAAAACTCACTTGCTTCTACTAATTAGTTCACTAATATTCGCTAATCCAATTACGCGCACTTTTACTACTTCTCCCTCTTGTTTTTGTTTTTATTACAACTCTGTAACAGATGACAGTTCTTTGACATCTGTCATCTACCTTTCTCCTTCTAACTCACCTCTCGCTGTTATCTGCGAGTAAAATTGAAAAGCCGCCAACCTAAGTCCAGAACCAGTTTTAAGGCTTAACGCGGAGAAGTGAAAATCATTCTTCGCAAAATTACAGGCAATGAATGCGCTTCAAAGATATTGTTGGCAACCAGTTATTTGCTTCGTGCTATTGCAGAACGCTGTTGACAAGTTAATCAGCAAAATTCCTGCTAAATTCCCAAAATGAATGTTTTCGGGAAAATTGATTACGCCTTCACCGTTGTTTGGTCGTTATTTAGTATAGTGGTTATCACGCCTAATGGTATGGGTGCCCTAGTGTAGATGTGGTTGTGGACCTTAGAGAAAAACAATATGCACTCTGTCTCGAAAAACAGCCAAAATCCGGGTGTAAATTTTTCATATTGGGTAATATTTCCATATGCATTTTAATTAGTCTGGAAAGCGTGTGCAAGTTTCTTTGAGGAATACAAAAACAAACTGTGTATGACGAGCGTATGCTAGTCTTCGTGTGTTCAAATGTCACTAAGCTCTATGGACCAATGCACGAGTTCACTAATTTGACGTTTGAGCGGTGCCAAATTTATTCGTTACCATGGCCACATAAATAACACGGCATCGCTCAAACGTCAAATAATGAACTCATGCATCGGTCCATGGTTGCTTACATTTTAGAACCAGCCGCATGTTGGGGTAGCAATAAAGAGCCGCCAGTACCTCCCTTGGTCATCTGTCGCTCACAGCTCACGTCTCACCGGAGTGACAGGGCTGCCAGAACACCTATAAGCCATTTTACGAGACGTTTCGGAACAGCTGATCGCCGAAACGGCGTCAATTGACAGGAGACCTGGGATTAAATCCAGCGTGATTTTTAACAACGCCTCATCTTACCAAATGGGGGACATGGAGAAAATGACAAAAAAGAGATCCAAAAATGTTCGTTACTGCAAAATTACACCTAGTTGTTGTATCAGCTACCTCTTTGTTACCCAAATTGCATATAAATAGGCACTTTTGTGATTAGAAATATTTTAATAATTTTTCTCCATTTAAGTTTTCACCTGTATGAAAAGCTACGCTAGAAATGCGCACAGTCATCAACCATCATCGTCGCGAAAACTGACGACGATGATTGAATTCTCCCAGGTCTCCTGTCATTTGACCAGCTTCGTAAAATGGCTCATACTCTGGTCAGGGGTCGTCCATTAATTAGGTAAGGGATGGTACACAAATTATGTCACGCTAAATTTTAACTTTTTCGACCACCTCCCCCCCCCCCTTTGTCACACTTTTTGTATGTGTCCTCCGAAAATTTTGTAAGGCTTGTCACGCTTGGCTCGACCCCCTCCCCCCCCTTGGAGCGTGACGTAATTTGTGCATGACCCCTAAGGGTTTACGGGGGGAGGGGGGGTTTGAGATTTCTTACGCGCCATACAAAATAATTTTTAATTTTCATACAACAAATCTTACTATGGGGGGAGGGGGGGTCTAAAAACCGCCAAAATTGCCTTACGTAATTAATGGATCGCCCCTCAGGAAAGATAGAAAGTCAAAGGAAAAAAAAACATTTGAGAATATTGAAACTTATTCTATTAATTCGCGTAAGTAGTCTGCCAATATATGATAATAATGTTTGATCCACTTACCTTATCATATTAAAAAGTATAGGAAAGTGAACCATATCATATATATCATATCTATAATATAGAGTAAGGTAGGGCAAACGTTCGACCTTAGTGGTATAATTAAAATTTCCAGAAATGAACCTTTAACATATGGGCTTTAATTTTGCTGAACAAACTTTTGTCAAAATAGTAACCAATTTTTAGTTATAAAAATTGATTGTCTTAAACGAACTTTTGCCCCACCAGTGGGACAAGAGTTTAAATCTAGTGTGGGGCAAAAGTTCGCTGACTTAAACACAAAGTATCGATACTTTCATGACAGGTATATTTTATACCAGCCATAAACTTATATTTACAGAAAAATACACACAAAATTTGCATCAAAAAGTTTTCCAAAACAAGGTTTATTTGAATATACTCATAAATAGTAGTTTTTCGCAAAACAAAGTGAAAATTCGAAATTTCGGTGACTTTTTTCGCACGATCAATTTAAAGATAAAATGAGAATTTTAGACAATTTGATAATTTTTCCATGAGTTTATATATGAATCGAACTTTTGCCCCGCTGATTCGAACTTTTGCCCCACAAAAACTAATACACGTCAAAACATCATGAAACATGAAAAATCGAAGAAGATTGTATCTTTATTTGATTCCTTGCGATGAAATTTCGACCAAAAATTACAATTTTCACGTCGAAAAACAACAAAGAGTCATAACTTTTCCAAATCTCAATCGAATTTTATTATATTTGGAGTTTGTTTGACTTGACTATTCGCAAGCATATTGAACAAACAGTATCTTAGGCTTTGTCTCCAACCGAATGTAAATGCCAGAACTCCTAAATACATACTTTTAGGGTCCAAAATATATTCAGGTGTACAAAATAATGAAACACAGTGTTTTACAATTGAATTATTTACGACGTATTTTTGACTATGAACAACAATGCACATTCGTCCCAAAGCCATATCTAGGAAGACAAAAATGTTTGCGCCTAAGCCATTGAGAGATAATCAGTTTGAGATAAATGATGTCTTCGGGAAAGTTTCTCCATATTTCTTAGACATTTTTTCAATGATGTATGAATCTAGACAAAATTCCAAGTACTCTCCCGAAATATGAATTCACACTGATAAAAACTGGGACTGCACATGGCCATTCAAATTTGTATGGGAATTACTATGGGAAAACAAAGCCATTCATTCACTATGTCATAGTTTGTTTCGTCCAGGATGCGACGGCCCTACGTTGTGTTTTACTTAATCCGACGGGACTCCGGGCGACGACAAAGAAACACGCTGAACTGACTACTCTTAAACGATTTATTACTCCCCACCGAGAGGCAGTGCTCCTGCTCGGCGAGGGATATGATAAGCACACTAAAAATACATTCATTAGCTTGCGCCTTATATAGGTGCAAGCAGTACGGTAACGATATTCATACAACAGAATAGAAGCAGCGCGCTGCAGATAGCATTACCATGCCTACCGTTGCTCTCGGCTGTTTGCTGCTATCCGATCAAAGGCGAACAATAGTGAATGGGCTGCTACTCTGCGCTGCGATGCTCGAGCGTAATTGAAGCAGCCAACGATGACGCCAACTGTGATGCGAGAGCGAACATACTCCCGCCCGAAAACGAATGTTTTCAAATTCCCTTTTGCTATCTAGTAGGCTGTTGATCGGTGGCTGCTGTGATGTGCTGTTCAGTTCGATCTAGCTGGCTGGTGCGTGGAACTGGTGAGAGCAAACAAATGCCGACTGCTGAGATGTGATTCTCTCGTCCGTTTGGTGTGGAATTTGATTCAATTTACGTTGCAGCGGTCGAAACTGGCTGTTGGGTTTGACGGGATGGTGATGAATTGACGCTTCGGTACGATTTAACGCTTGGGTTCAATTTGCGGCGCTGTGGCTTGGTGGTTTGACGCTGACGGTCCGAAATATTGGCACTACGGCCCGGTGGGTTTTGACGCTGTGGTCCTACAGGTGGACGCTACGGTCCGGGGTGGATACTGGGTTCCTCAAGGTGGACGCTACGGTCCGGCAATGGACGGCGAAGGTCCGGCGGGTGGACGCAAGGGTCCCACAAATGGACGCAGGGGTCCCAACAGGTGGACGCAGGGGTCCGGATGGACGGCGAGGGTCCGGAAATGGACGCGGGGGTCCCAACAGGTGGACGCAGGGGTCCGGATGGACGGTAGAGGTCCGGGAATGGACGCAGGGGTCCCACAGGTGTGCTTGCTTGTTGCCGCTGTACTGATAACGACGATCCGACCAGCGATTTCCTCCATCCGACGTCCAGAAGTCCTCACCAAGTGCCATCCTGGTCACGGCACCAATGTTTCGTCCAGGATGAGAAGGCCCTACATTGTGTTTAAATGTTCCGACAGGACTCCGGGCGACGAGGAAGAACAAACTGATAACTACAGTTAAACGATTTATTGCTCCCCACCGAGAGGCAGTGCTCCTGCTCGGTGAGGGATATGATAAGCACACTAAAAATACATTCATTAGCTTGCGCCTTATATAGGTGCAAGCAGTACGGTAACGATATTCATACAACAGAATAGAAGCAGCGCGCTGCAGATAGCATTACCATGCCTACCGTTGCTCTCGGCTGTTTGCTGCTATCCGATCAAAGGCGAACAATAGTGAATGGGCTGCTATTCTGCGCTGCGATGCTCGAGCGTAATTGAAGCAGCCAACGATGACGCCAACTGTGATGCGAGAGCGAACATAGTTTCAGCCCATGTATTCTTTAGTGTTACACAAGTAGCACGCGCAACAAAGTGATGCTTTACAAAAATGGTTTCAGAGGTTTATCAATTTATCTAGTTCTAATTCCGTTGCATATTATTATCAAAATCTCATAAAGTTTCATTGCCGTAACAATAAACTTGCATTTCACCCTGCATTCGACATTTCACATTGCAACGACGTGATTTGCTCCAAATATTCAATGCAAATAGCATTGAAGTCAAGTTTATCAAGATGTATTCAGTAACATTTCAAACAAACTTTTGCAACTTTTCCCAAATTCCGATTTTAGAGTTATGTTTCAATTTACTTCCATTTAAAGCATCCGCAACATAACTTCGTTGCGTGCAATTTGATTTTTAATGCCCACAGCCCAAGAAGATTCATCTCAGTTGCACGAAAGTTACACTAAACCACGTGTTTGACAGCTAGAAGTTTATTTGTTTCAATTAAGTTGCAATATAGTTTTGTTACACCGTACGTACCATGTAACAACAAAAACATGTTCTAGCAACAGTTTGTTTGTTTAAATGATGTTTCTCATATGCAGCGCGAAAGCTTTTGCAAAAACTTTAAATTATATGAGGCGTGGCCTACTTTCACCAGTTATTGAACTTGTATTCCGAAAGGTACAGTTAAGTAATAAGCAACAAGCTTTCGTCCATAGGTAATGTGGTAGCTTTTATAGTAACTATAACTGTAAACAGTAGTTGTACTAAAATCTTAATAGAACATGATTAGAGTGGCCCATTTCGAAATCAACTAAGTTCATATTTTATCGAGAAATCTATGACTATTGTTGTTGATTTGAAGGCCATTATTATAAAGAGCACTTGTATAACCATAAACGGATGTTGAACTTAAAATTTGTTGGAATACGTTTTTAAGAGCCTATCTGAGCGAGGTAAGATGAGATAAGACCAAAAACAACGAGATAAATTACACAAAGGAATAAAACTAAGCTTCTCGCGTGTCTCAGAGTTAAATTTTTATAATGCAGGGATCTTTTGATAAAGTTTTTTTTTTAATATAAGGTTGTCTTTGTGATAAAGTGAATTATTTTTATGTGTCGTGTTAGATTTCTGGTGAAACTAATAGTTGTACATCTTGTTATTTCATGCGCCGTTTATAAGATGCGCAATTGTAACTTGTGTTCCATGGAATATATCCGATAGGATCAGATGCTCGAACTAGCGAGAATATGGTGGGTTCGAGCAGAAGTGTACAGTGCAGATAAAAACTTTTGTAATAATCATTTATTAAAATTTGTATGATAATTCAATTGATTTGAGTGTATCTATTTAGAAAAATGGGATACCTAAAATCATCAAGCCTTGTTCGAACTTATTCTCCACCTACTCAGCTGACAATCGTAATTAATTGAATTCATTGTGATGTCAATCATGTATACAATTTTCTGACCATTGCTGCAATATGGCTTTGCTTTGATAATGATAGAAAAAACATAGGTCGGATCAAATTTTGCGTTTGAATTAAGTTTTAAAATCGTATTCAATACATGTTCAAAACCACAAAAATAGAAGCATGCTGTTTTATTCATAAAAAAATGTGAACATCGTCATCGAGATGACAGAGATGTACTTTTGAAATTAGCTTTAAAACTATGTTTACTTCGATTGAATGTTGATTATGGTGAGGGCTTTAGTTATGTATCGTTTACATCAATCAAACAGAGATATGTATAAGAAATATAACAAAATCACAAAGTTATGTTTTACTAAAACATCACCTGAATTTTTCAAATACGGTAGACGTATGGGGCTCTGCACTGTTATGATTTTGCATGAGATTTTGACGTTTACTGGCCTTGTTGTTTACTAATTCTATGAAAGTGTGAAAGAGCGAGGAAGATTTTTGTGCAGAGCCCCATTGGATTCTATCAAAGACACATTAAAGACCTTCATGTCCCTTGCAGTTGCAAATCATTTTATGGCTCATAAGGTTATCTAGAATGCCGTGAAAAGTGTACTGCGATCTGTCAAACTTGGGTACCTTTTGCACTACCGAGGGACCGAATGCAGTACTAGAAGTGGTACCCAATCTGAGCCCGAGTGGTACGTACCTGATTCTATCTTTAAGAACCAAATAAAAATAATGATTTATTATATTTTTCGGTGCTTCAATCAAATCGAGTTTGCAAAATAGGACTTCGACTTTTGTACGAGACATAGGTTGATTGACATTGTCCGATTTAATCAAATTTTTGAACATGCTTCAGCCTTCACACAAGTTTCGTTGTTCCTTTTATATTACCAAAACCAATACTCTTCTTAATAATGAAAAGAATATTTTCACTAACGAAATTATTACGAACTTCGATGTTTTGTATTCTTTAGTACCTAAGAACTTATTTCTGTAGTAAATTAAGCACAACAAGCAAACAAGCTGCTGAACTAGCAAGCAATTTGTCTGATATCGATAAAAAATGCATTTTCAACCGACCAAAACTTGTTCCGCTGTTAGATTTTGCGTGAACCTTTGTCACACAAGTCTCATTTTTTTGTTTATTTGATATCAATCTCAGAAATTTCATGCAAACTATGTTTCGAGGAAAGAATTCGATTTACGTTACACAAATTTTATTTTCGTAGTGATTCATTTACATACGTAAAATTATGTTGACTTTTGCGTAAATGGAGGTTTCATCATACCGCATTTGAAGCCAATCCAGTACTAAGTAAATTGAATTCAACCCATTGGAAGTTAACACTCAATTTCTGATATGAATTGCTATCAGTGATATCAGTGGCAATAAAGAAATTCATACGCTTTTCAGTAATTATGAAACATTACAAACAAACAAGGACATTTTGAATCCCGCAACAACAACCAAAAATCAACATTCTGATGCTATTGGCAACCAATGCTTCATACAAAGGCGTCGTTAAGAAGCCTACTGTGCCTCTGTATTGTAACCGTTGAAGTTATTGATCAATCAAAGCCTCGAATAATTCTGAGGCGCGAGTGAAAAGCAAAAATTGCCTACAACTACTGCATCGGGTTTTTCGTCGTCGAAATAATTTCGTCACCCCATCGTTAATTTACGATTATTATCAAATTAACCATTAACCGAACCAAAGTGAGTTCACCTCGTCTTCGACGCATCAATTTTTTGTTTGCTCTGACCATACCGCGGTTGATTTCTTCGCTGTGAATCATCCCAAAGAAAAGTGCAAGTGAAATCTCTCATCAAGCTTGGCGGAGAACGGCCGTTGTTACCCTGAATACAATAAATCTTCACCAGAAGACGTCGACGACGACGACTCGTCTCGAATTGCTGGCACGGCGCCTGAATTACATATATAAAAATAGAGAGCACAACGGCAGAGAGACCGCGCCGAGACCCATTAGAAAGGTAATTAATTTCGATTGTCTTTGGCACCTTCAGAGACCTCGCCCGGTCGGGTCTGTGGTTTTACGCATTATGGTCTCATGTTACAAAATATATACGCGTACCTACAAACATTTTAAGCACATTCAACGGATGATCAATTGAAAGTGAGAATATTTTCAGTCATACAGTAAAAAAAACTTTATTTTTCAAGGAATTCAGTTTTTCAATATTTTTATTAAAAACACAACGTTTGTTCTTCGATAAAAGTAATGAATATTGGAAAGAAGCCTACGAAATCAAAGTCAGAAATTAAATATTTTTAATTTGAGGTTGCATGAGTCGTACCTAGGACAGGACGTGACAGCTCAACTGAGACTGCCCCGTTGTTTTCCAGTCGATAACCTTGACGATACAAAAGCTAGTGGTGCTAGTATTCTTTTTAAGCAAGTTGTGAACATATTCAGATATCGAGGCTCATAGTTTGGTTGTTTCTTACACGTTTTATTCAATTAAAGCAATAGAGGATGCTTTCTTCTTTAAAATTCAGGTTTATATTTAAAACAGACGATATTTCAAGAGAAAATTGACACAATTTCCATTATTTTGCGCTCAATTCAGTATTTTTTATTTCTTTTAGTATTGTTGGATCACATGTGCTACACTTAAATTTGAATTGAAACAAAAGGATTTATGAAAAATTTCCAAACTTTCAATGAAAACACGGCCGGACTAGCAACAAAGTGCCCTGTTGCAATCCAACTCAACGATGCGAAAGTAGGCCTTTGCCAAAACGACCAATGAGAATGGTCTTTTTTGACAGGCACTTGTTTCATTTTTGTACTTCGACCTGTCACGTCTTGTCTTAAAGTCGTACCACTTAATGGGTGTTCAATAAACATTAGATTTTGTCATGGATTGTTTTCATACGAAACCAGTTTCCGTATGAAAACAACAAACAAAAAATCCCATTTGATCTTGTTGTTCGAAAGCCTTATAATGTTAGACGTCAAGCTTGGGGTGAAATGCATATCAATTGGCACAGCAATGGAACTTTATGAACTCTAGATGATAATATGCGACGGAACTAGAACTAGGTAAGTTTCCAATGCGTTCATTGTAACTCATTTTAAATCATATTTTTAGAACATCTTTTTAGGAGATGTTGCGTATGCTACTTGGATTGCTTCTTGTAAGTATTTTCTAAAACTATGGAATGAACAAAAAGTAACATGGGACAATTATGCGCATGACGGCTGAGCAGCAAAACCACAACACCGAGTGCTGTGAAAATGATGAATGAAACATCGACCGTTCCGTGGCGCCCGCCCGTGTCCCACCAAGACAGATCGAAGCAAACATAGAGATCACAACTCACCACCAGAGGGGCGGTGGCTACGCAACGAAACAGCCGGAAACAGTCGTGTTCTCCACGCGTGTGTCCCTATTGTTAATTATTTACGCCCAGACGCCTAGAGCGTTGTTTAAATAGGCATATTCCCCTGGCACCTTGACAGCAGGGTTTCGAGTGCGAAAAGCATTGTTTCCGGTGGGTGCAATGAGCAGCGACTCAAAACCGAATCGATGCGGTCTGTTGTTTTTGGCACGGTAGTGCGTGAGAAACACTACATGGAGCCATGCGAAAATCACACGCCTACTATTGTCAACTACTGTACGGCTGATGTGATTGCTCCGTGATTTGGTGAAAAGAATATTGTTTTCTCTATGGAGAAGAAAGTGGGAGATTGTGATAACATAAAGCGTTTGTATGACACTCCAACCTTTTTCAACAATCGTTCTTTTTAAGATCACTTTTTTACGACCGAAATTCAGATCAACGATCCTTTTAATAAATGATCAATATATTTAAAAGTACCGTAATCCGGGGGCAAATTGATCACTATTTTACAACTTTTCGTTGTGTTATCATTTGGAATGTAAATGTTGTCAAATAAATTTCGGCAAAATCAGTACTCCATTGATCTTTATCAGTTTATGTAATCTTATTTTCATGAAATAATATTTAACATATCATAAAAATAGTTTTAACATCAAAAAATCAAAATTGGGGCGAAATTGATCATTATATAAGAAAGCAGGTTTAAGAATAAAAAAATTCCCTATCTACTAAATTTGGATCTTCTGAATCTGAAAATGATGTCAAAACTCTTACATCTCGAGTATTTGATCATTTTATTGCAAAATAAACTTTGAAAAATGCGTAATATGCCTAAATGTAGGCAATTTCCCGTGAAATAAGCACATTATTCGATGATAAACGGTTTTATGACCAAAAAATATTCTTGCTACCGTCGTTGGGGGTGACAATGGGTCAAAAAGGGATTTGTGCGATTTATTTTTTGAATAACTATCGCAATTTAACTCCAATAAACTTCAAATTTGGTGTGTATGTACTTTGATGGTACATTAACAACTGTTCAAAAAATGAAAGACAAATATTTATTCACAGCGGCACCACAAGTGAATGAAAAATGACCCAATCTCACCCCATAGAGGGGGTGACATTGGGTCACTATAATTGAAATAACTTGTTTTAGAGAATATGGTTTCAAAACCATTCACAACTGAAAAATATTGACAAAAAACGATGCAAACAAGACAAAAAGATATCTAAGACGTTTCACAAGTATGATAAACCCAGTAAAAAAAAATTATACTGAAAATTGAAGAGCTATGAGAAAAATATGTAAACCCAACATTTATCGTCAAGTTTACATATATTTTCGTGGTTTTTCCCTCAAATTGTCTTCAAAGTCTCATCCCCATTGCTATAAAGCCCATTCAGTTTCTCCAAAGGTGTACTGAAACAGTGATTATTTTAAATCTTCGCAAATAGTTAAATTTCGGTGCAACATTCCACGATCAATAAATTTCAGGCAGAAGTTGACGTCATAATCCCAGTATTTCAGCAATCCAACTCATGTGTACTTCCGTGAGATGTTTCTATAATGTGAAAACACTGATAAATAATCAAATTTAGAAAAAAACACCCTTTTGATAAAAATTTACGATGTTGCTGCGCACGAAACACAGTTGCTGGTTTAAAAAGTTGTCAAAATGCGTTGTATTGTTATTCAATGCACGGAATACTCAAGTAGACTTGTTTGATGTTTCAGAGATGCTGTATTTAGAAAGAATAAACACATCTTAATGAAAAAAGAGAACACCCGGCACCGTAAAATGTCAAAAAAGTGGACTTGGAATTTCATTTACTATCGTTCTTGCTTGACCCAATCTCACCCCCATTTTCAATGTTTTAGACATCGTACCGAAAAAAGTGATTTTTTTGTGGGAAAATCAAACAGATTCCGGAAAATACCTGTGATGTGTAATGAAAAGACTTTCAACATTCTACTAATACAACGATAGAGGCTAGAGTACATGCGTGATACTTTGTACAGGAGAAATTTTATGTTGTAAATTTTATCTAGTTTCAACATGCAAGTTTATTGATGTAGTACACAAAAACTACTATTTCTAAAAATGTATATGGTTATGAATAATGTGTAATAATATATTCCCTAACATATGAATTATACATTTTAGTAATATCAGCGTTATTAGCTGAAATATTTCACAAAACATATTTTTCCGTTTTGACCCAATCTCACCCCCTAGCCTAGACCCATTGTCACCCCCATCGACGGTATGCTTTATGATATCAAAAATGAGTTCAGTAGTTCATACTTAAGCTTACACAACATTTTAAACACTCAAAGTTGACATGTAGGCGAAACACCAGTGGATTGTTTAGCACCGACATTTCCAACTGCATTTCTTACACCGCCAAAAACTGTGAATATTTCTATGCAAAACTGACCATAATAACAATTAAATAGTTCAAAATCATCACTACACATCTATAAACTAGAAAACAATGCAAGTCGGGCCTACTATGGACTCCACAAGAAGCTGCGGTCAAAAAAGATACACACCTGCACCAAATGTATCATGTACAAAACGCTTATAAGGCCGGTAGCCCTCTACGGGCATGAAACATGGACGATGCTCGAGGAGGACTTGCAAGCACTAGGAGTTTTTGAACGTCGGGTGCTTAGGACGATCTTTGGCGGTGTGCAGGAAAACGGTGTGTGACGGTGAAGGATGAAGTACGAGCCCGCCCAACTCTACGGCGAACCCAGTATCCAGAAGGTGACCAGAGCTGGAAGGATACGATGGGCAGAGAATGTTGAAAGAATGCCGAACAAAGATGGTGTTCGCTTCGGATCTGAATGTTGAAACTATCCCCCTCCCCCCCTAAAGCTAAATCCTGGTTGCACTACTGCCTGGGTCTAATGTAACGTGTAATACAAAAATTTGCACATTTTATATTTATCTACAATCAATCTATCACAGAAGAAGAGATTGGTCCTTTAAGGTGTGGCCCATTTAGAATTGGAACATACACAAACTGTAATAATTTGGATAGAATTCAACAAAAATGATTTATGTTTCAACTCATATGTTGCGTTGCATGAAAGATTCAAAGGAAAAATAATTAAAAAAAATTCCTCTCCTTTTACAAGAAATTGTCGGACTTTTCCCGGAATACGGTTCATTAATTGGCGCACACTATTGTCATCTATATTTTTGACAAGTTCATCCAATTTAGTTTACAGTTTGTCGATATTTTAACAACACAACACTTCCATTCGCTCTGAACTTCCGATTCATAATAGCCCAAAGTATCTAAAATGGTTTGAATTGCGGTCAATTAGGTGGGTACCACCAATCCTGAAAAAAAATCTTTAAATTCCGTCAACACTTGATCAAACAGCTTCATGGTACGGAATATAGCCACATTTTTCTAATTTAATTCCCTTTTTGGTTGTGCGCAGACATGGTATGATCGGAGGCTTCAATATCCGAAGACGAATCCACTGTACGGTACTGCGTGCAGCACCGTTGTGTTAAATGGCTGTCTGAGATGTTTGGATTTTGGTCAATGGTCCTGACCTGAGAAGAGACTCGCGAAGACGGTCTTCTTTTTCTGTGATTGCTGAGTTTTTTTCTTATTCCACTTCGTGTTTATACCAATCATGCGCAAGCCGTTCAAATCCTCACATGAACCTCTCAGCAAAAAATGATTGCGTTTGCATCACACCGAATCATAAATTGCCTTTTGAGTGAAATCACATGCCAGCAAACGTAGCAGACATTAGAAATAACTAATCTTGTGTTTAGATTTATCAGAAACTTTGGAAAAAACTGCTCCGTCGACTGACGTTTTTAAAAACTGTTTGTTGTGAATACAATACATTTCATTTTTGCAGCCATAAAAACGGTGGGCTGCATTTGACGTTTCGTGACAGCGGAATCTGGGCTGCATATGACGTTGATATTTTTCCTGTTCGCTGATGGTTGCGTTGCGTTGCGTTGCGTGGTAACGGAGTATTTCGTAGATTGCATACTGAAGACTGTCATGTTAGTAGCTTTACCACTCTTATCCCAATTGCTCATGGAGAACTATTTTGGATGGAATAGCTATCCAATCGGAAGTCAGAAATGAAAAGACATGACAATGTCCATTGCCGGCCACGCCCATCTTCTCCGTTATGAGGAAAGGAAAGGAAAATGATGATATGACACCTACTTGAAGAGAGGCCAGCGACTCACCGACGCCCTCATAGATGTCAAGGAGTTGGATGAAGGGAAGGGTGATGGTCTAGGATTCACTATAAGCGAGTGATGCGACTGGGTTGAAATTTAGTGTAGGTGTACTTAAGTATACTTTTTGTAATTGGGTGTAAGTGTGAATGTAATGGTTTCATCATTGTTGGGAGTGACGCAGCTAAGAAAGTTAATGTCACTCCATTCGCGTTCGTCTTCCAGGGATGGGACACAGGTATTTCCACCTAGTGCCCTAGCTAAAAAGCTTTGGTTTGAGCGCCATTACTCGCTCTCTGAAACGAGAAAATAAATTGGCCTGTCCCTATGATACAGAAAAAGCCCAAATTGCATTAATATATGTAGTCTAATCGGAACAAACTCATCAAATACATTCATATGTCTAAACGCCGAGTAGAAAACCGTTTTCTCAAAAAAAAAACTTCAATGATTCTATAGGGAATTTGAATCGACATCCTCTGAATGGTTTCGTTGTAAATAGAACTTAACGGCATGGAACTATATGATTTTTCTTCTTAATTTGTCAGAATCGCACTTTTCTCAAACGAAGCAAAAACTATCCGGGTGGCGTGGCACCAATGGGATCATGTCAACATCTAGCACGCCACAAGCCATCTTCAAAATCTTCCTTCAAAAAATATACTTTGATTACAGCACAATCAGCTAATTCTATTGCAGCTATTTAGCGTTGCACAAAGCACTACAACCCGGATAACTTTTCACCTGCCAATATCGGCGGAATCGCGACCAACGGGAACACAAAAAAAAATGTGGCATAGCACCATCAGCCGAATCTATTTTTCACTATCCGAAAACGCGGAGCAGAGGTAAACGTGACAGAAAATTCAAAACGCAGCCGCCCGCGCGCATGGCTTGCTGCGATCTTGATATTTTTCCTCTTCGCTGATGGTGCACAGTAACTGCCCGACGCTTCCTTTGTGGCTTGCGATCCGTCGAAATCCAGCTTTTTATGCTAGAATGCTATAAATTTTTAATCACTCCCATCTGAGATTTCTTGCATACACTATAATTTTTATAGTTTGATCAAAGCAAGCGTTACGGTATAGAAAATTAGTTATGTTGATATAGAAAAGTCGGATGAGTCATGTGTGATGCGTTCATTTGTGCTTGGAAATTAAAATCGAAATTCTTTTGAAGTTTCCATTTCATTCTAATTGTTTTGCGCTTTTAGGTTGACAGAAAATGAGTAACCAACAGGAAACAGATGGCTATGATATTGATAATTACGAAGAAGTTACGTGGTCATCATTTTCAATAGATAGTTTTTACTGCAGATGTTTCTGTCTGTGGAGTCGTTATCAGTTAAATATTTGGTGGGAAGAAACATATCTGTACCTACTTCCGTGAATTTACATACTGCAATGAGGATCTACACTGTTTTGATTTTGCGTGGGATTTTGACGTTTACTGGCCTTGTTGTTTATGTAAGAGTAAAAGAAAGAGGAAGATTTTTGTGCAGTGACCCATGGCAAGTTCGAAACATAAATAATAGCCTGGGACATGGTTATATGAAAAATTTAGATTCTCGCTCCAGTACACTTTTTGGATTGCATTTGGGTCCCATAACAACTGTGAGAATCTCAGCTCGATCAGTGAAACTATATTTTAGCGCCAGCCGTTCAAAATTTGTATGGGATGTACTAAGGGAAAACTTACTTTTGCAAAGAAAAATCGCCAAAGTTTGCCTATTGTCCTCTAAAAAAACACAGAACACAGATCTGAACACAGATCTCGATATGTATGTTTACGACGAACGACATTGTTGAAGACTGCAATATTCTTCATCGTAAAAATATCTATCGAGGTCAGTGTTCAGAATTTTTACAGAGGTCATAGGGCGACGTCTGGCGATTTTTCTTTGCAAAAGTAAGTTTTCCCATAGTAAATCCCATACAAACTTTGAGCGGCTGGCGCTAAAATATAGTTTCACCGATCGAGTTGAGATTTTGCACTGTTGTTATGGGACCCAAATGCCATCCAAAAAGTGGACTGGAGCGAGAGTCTAAATTTTGTTCCACACTAATAAATAATTCAAACTAATCGAATCGAAATTCAAACCAAATCAGCAGGTACAAAATCAAATGCATCCCTTTCATAGTTATCATAGGTTCTAAGAAAAATCCCTGTTCTCCGGTCAGCTCTTCCAGCAAATTATAATATAAAAAACTAAAATAATACATCCGGAAAATCTTTCAGGGGTAAAGTATGGTACAACCGTTTGACACGCTTTTTGAATGAGTCCCGCAAACATTTCGTAAGGTTGTTTGAATGTTTCAATTCGTATCATTCCTGGATTGTCATATTATATCCTCTGGTTCCTGAAAGAAATAAAGTTGATAATCAAATAGTTTCAGAAATAATTATTCCAACATTCTAACCTTGCTGCAAAACAAGCGTAGTGAAAATTTTTGACAGCCAAATCAACAATCTTATATTCCCGCCTACTAAAAATTAACTACAAAATCTGCAGGCAAGAAATGTCAAAATCAAATCACCCCCCGTCTTTTTATAGCTGGTATCATCATACTTAAGCGAAGTATGCACTTCAACAGAAAAGTGATCGCCTATCTCGATGCGTGGAGAATTTCTTGCAAGAAATGATCAAGAAAAGCATTTTTCTTTGATCACAGTACGCAGTTGAAAAGAAATGTCATTTCAAATGGAGCTCACTGTAGAAAATTTCTTGACCATTTCTTCCGCAGAAATTTTTACTTTTCTTGAGCGGAATAGCATACTTAGCTTTAAGGTAAGTATGCTGTTTCGCTCATGAAAATTAAAGAAATTCCTTGACTGAATGGGTCAAGAAATTTCTTACAGAGAGCCCCCTTTGAAGTGACATTTCTTCTCAACTGCGTACTGCGATCAGAAAAATGTGATTTTCTTGACCATTTCTTGGAAGAAATTTTCCACGCATCGAGATAGGCGATTCCTTTTCTTGTCAGTAGCAAACCAGCCTTTATTCGGTACGAGCCACACAGTATTTATTGAAAAACCTAACACTTTTGCCATTTCTATTCCTGATCGAAATGGGTTTTTCAAATTTGTGTGTCAATTATTTCACTTTTCTCTTCTTCCATTTTAAATTTTTAAGAAGTGCGTTCGAACTAAGCTGCGAAAAAAATTATGTGATGTTATTATTGTAATAGCGAACACATAGACGGTTCAGTTCTAAATTCGGCCACTAGAGTTGTTGTAAAAATCAAACATGTTTATTCCAATTCTAAATGGGCAACACCTTAGTTACACGAAAAATAAAAAGTGTTCCAGAAATAAAAGATTTTTTTTATTTTCAAAAGTATTGCAAAAATTTAAACTTTTATTATTGGCAAAAATCAGTAAAAATGAAAAAAATCAGAGATGCTAAAATAAATAAAAAATTAGAAAAAATCAAAATTCATAAATTTTTGAATGAAAATAGATCAATGTCCAAAACGTGTTTAGATCGATTTTATATAGCGAACAATGATATTTAGATCGAAAATAAAAATTTTGGGTATTGGTGGGTTAAGAAATTCATCCCTAGAATACCCCAGAAATTTTTAAGGAACTCATCCAAGGATAGCCATTTCATTTTTACAATATTCCTTTCAGAAATTTGTGGAATCAAAGAAGCAATATGTTTAGAAATTTCTTTTGAATTCTACAGAGGATTTTTGTGTGGTCTAAGTGATATTCACAGATAAATTATAGTAAAACGCGAAGCAATCATTACAAGATCTGAAAATATCTCTGAAATTATTTCTAATGCGTCTTTGGAAGAATTTCTGTTTCAATATTTGGAAGAATCCTGAGAAAAAGTATAGGTCTTTTTCTTAGGGAAATTACATGATTATTTTGGACTAATCAATGCGATACTTCTGTAAGAAATTAAATTATATATATCTTTTGTGATATTTGTAGTTGAAGTATGAGTTTTTCGAAGAAACTTTTAAAAGTTTCCGAATTTCAAATAAAAATATTTGGGGAACATTTTAAGAAGTTATCATTAAATTCCTAGATAATAATTCCTTCCTTAGCCGAGTGATTAGAGTCCGCGGCTACCAAGGAAAGCCATGCTGAAGGTGTCTGGGTTCGATTGCCGGTTGGTTTAGGATCTATTAGTAATGGAAATTACCTT
The DNA here is from genome assembly GCF_002204515.2 of Aedes aegypti. NCBI lineage: Eukaryota > Metazoa > Arthropoda > Insecta > Diptera > Culicidae > Aedes > Aedes aegypti. The sequence goes on along the minus strand of NC_035109.1, from coordinate 45,713,775 downwards.
GATTTTCTGAGCATAAAGTGTTATCGTACCTTAAAATGGAGTGCAGTTGATCACTTGAGCGATTCTGTTCTAAAATTCTTAGTAGGATGCATGTATTATCATCCAAATATGTTTTAAACCTGTACTGGCTGGATGTTAATCGAATTATACAAACGTTATTTTGACAAAATGTTATCAAAACACACAAATATAACAAAAACATTTTTTTAATTCAAAAAGTGATGTTTTTGATACCGGGGTGAAATTTTTTAATTACTGCGGTAGGTTTTCTAAAATAAAGAGATATGCTATTTACTTAATTTGGGATCAATGAATCTGAATCGAGTGTCAATAGTCTTACAACGTGTTAATAAATCAGTCAATTTTAGATTTGAAAATGGTTTTTTATCCTCAATGCAAATTTAAAACTGTGTTCCCAGAACACATCTGGAATGTATGAAACAGTTTAAATAAATGATTTTTTTATATAGCCTTGGCAATAGTCGGTTGTTTAGAGGAGAATCATTCTCTAAAAAATCGGGTTTCCATGGTATAATTATTTTGCATTCCTAGGACAGTATCAAAAAACTGCCTAAGGTAAATTACTTTGAAGAATCCCTAGAGAGATTTCTTGAGGATTTCTGCCTAAGGCAGTACTTGCAGATGTTGCTAGTAAAATAACTGGTCGAATCCTTGAAAACTTCCAGGAATTATCAATGTAGAAATTCTTCGATAACATTAGCAGTTTCTTGTGGAGAATGATCATTAAGAATTGGGTTTGGTATGAATTATGTTAAAAATCTAGAAGGAGTTCAAAGATTCATTTCATCAGGATTTACAGAGAAAATTTAAGGAAACAAATCGAAGTGATCCTTGAAGGAGTTGAGAGTTTATGAAAATATTCTTAGAACTCAAGAACGTTAGGGATCGTTCAAATATTATGTAACGCAACAGGGGGAGGGAGGGGGTCTTACCTAGTGTTACGGTCCATACAAAAATTTCACATTTTCCATACAAAAGCTGTTACGTGGGGGTGGGAGGGGGTCTAAAATTTGCAAATTTTGCGCTACGTAATATTTGAATGAACCCTTATCAGGAGCAGTTTATTAAAGAATGTCTTGAGGAATTAATAAATGTACCGTTTTGACTCACATTCCGAACACTTAAGGCCAACAGTGACTTCAAATGCATCTGATAGGCATAAATTACCTGATATTCGTGAAAATTTTAATTTCATCACAAAGTCTAACTGTTAGTCCTTGTATTTGTTGATAAAATAATTTATTTAAACTTTTTTAGTATTGTTTTTACGTAAAAGTATAGAACAACATTTTTAGGAATATGAGTCTGTTCGGAATTTGAGACAAAATAAAATATATAAAGTATAAAATATATAAAGAAAAACTACAGTAATTTTACAATAATTTCATTCAAAAAATCCTAAAAACATAGAAACAACCCTTTGAATTTCCCAGTTAGATTTTTGCTAGAATTCTTGAAACAATCCACGAAGCAACTACTGTTAGGGTGCAATTTCTGAAGGATTCAAAAGATGTATTCCAAAAAATACCTTGAGGTATTTCTGTCGACTCATTGAAGAAATTCAAGATACTTCGAGGAACAGGTGTTATTGAAGAAATTCTTTGAATAATCGAAAGAAAAACATCTAAGGAATCTCCAGTGGAACTCCTGGAATATTTGTGATGCAATCTCTTATCAGATTCTATGACGTATTTGTCGTTTAAAGATAACTTGGCATGAACTCTTTGAGTTCCATAATTGATTCTTGCTCTGTTTAATGAGTTCCTAATACTTCACATGAAATCAATCAGGACGCAGTTTCATTATTTTATCTATAAATGCTGGAGACAAATTATGAGAAATTCAAAGACAAAATTTTTCCTAAAATAACTTTTACTTTCCTTTTATTGTCTGGAAGTCTTTTTTAATCCTTCAGGAATTCCTTCAGAAGTCCTTTGAGGAATTCCTTCTGCAAAGTTAAGTAGTATTTTTTTAAATAAAACTGAATAAACTTATATAATCACAACAAACTTACCTGACTATTCCCAGGCACCATGTCGAGCCAGCCGAAGATGTCCTCCGAGATGGGGGCCGCCGAGCAGTACGAGATGGAGCAGCTGGCCGAAGCGGAGAGCCAACGGCTTCACAAGCTGCTCCGCAACTTGGAGAACGAACGAGCCGCCTTTCTGGACTCGAAAAACACTTCCATGCGTAAGTTTAGAGCCAACATGCGCACACTGGAGAAGGAGAAACAGCAACTGCAGCTGCAGTTGGACTGCGAAGAGCACGGGGTGCATTCGAAGCGGGAAACGGAGATGGAGTCGGTGCTGGAGTTGACGTACGAGAAGCAGGAGAAGGCGAATCATACGTTGAAGGCGAAGAAGGATGGGCTGCGAGAGCTGGAAAGCCATATCAGGAAGATACATCGGGAAATCGCCGAGATAAGGAAGAATGAGGTGACGGACATAAGGTACAATGAAACGATTGCGAAAGCGCAGCGATCGGTGAGGAAGCTGGAGAACAGGTTGGACGTGGTGAACAAGAAAGCCGGAGTGGCGATGGCTGAAAACTCTCAGCTAAGACAAACTATCGATCACATGCTGACGGAGAGGGCAACGTTCAACATAATGTGGGAGAAGTTGGTGGCGAAGCTGAACGAAGGAAAACGATTCATGATGGATCTGATTGATCAGGCAACTGCGGCGTACGACACGAGGGAAGAACTGTGCACCAAGTTGCAGATACTGAAGGACAAAGGTCAGAGCGAGAAGGTGACGCACATCCAGGAGATGAGAGAACTGCAACGGAAGCTGGATCACGATGCGAAGCTGCAGGAGTTCCTCAGCATCAAGGGCCAGCGGCGATCGAACGCGGAACTGGAGGAACGGGAGGCGCTGAAAAAGCAGAAAATGCTGGAGAACTTGGAGAAACAGTACGCCGAGTACGAGCAGATCATGTCGCGGATCATGACGTTCTCCGGAGAGGACGACATCGATCGGTTGGTGGCCAAGTTTATCAAGAAGGAGGAGGAGAACTTTGCGCTGTTTAATTATGTGAATGAGTTGAGCCACGAGGTGGAAACGTTGACGGAGAGTGTGCAGTTGCTGCAGGATAAGATCAGTGAGTATTCTGAGCAATAATTCACCTGTGTGTAATATCTAACGTATTTCGTTTTGATAGCTGAGCAAATTGCAATAAATGAGTCGAAGGAACACTCGCAGGATGACAACATCGACGCTCTGCGTTTGGAGGAAGTCAACAGTAAGCAGTCGGCCGACGCTGCCTTCGAGATCAAGCAAATATGGGATGTGAAGTTGGACGAACTGTTGAGAACTGCGGAACGGATTTATAAGTACAAGATCAAAAATCTACTGACTTCTAGAAGGCAGAACATTAAAATTTGTTTCGTTTCAGACTGCTTCACTGCGATGAAGCGCCGATCCTGAATCTGTTGAACAACGAACGCAAGGTTACGTTGAACAACGCCAAGCTGTTCCTGGGAATTATCGAACGCCGGGTGGCCAACATCATCAGCAATGTCAACTATGTGGAGCCAACAACGAAAATTCTGGGCAAAAAGGATCGCGTACCAAACTTTAACGTCCGGGAGTCGGCCAAGATTCGGATCGATAGAGGCTAGGGCGCTACAAGTACATTATTTACAACTTTATTTTTTCGTAATGTTTTGAACAGAATTTATTGACATTCGTTAGGTTGGATTTATCGTTATAAGTTGTGTGTGTGGTTATTGCGCGAATAATTTTCTAATCTTTGTGAGTCCAAGTACGACCTCTAAGTAATGTAATAAGCTAATAACGTTCTATTTCGACACAGTAATTGCATTTCTTTTCCTACTAAATACGTATTGATGTGGCACGGAAATGAATTAGACTTGTATGACAAATTCACATATACACTATATGGTACACATAAGTTAGTAAGTCTTTAGATAAGCGTTGTGTGAAAGTTTTATATCGTTATATACCATTTAATATGAATCTCCTATTCAAGTTCAAATGAATGTGATTGTACGGAAGCATTGAAGTTGGTTCAATAAACTTGAGGATGGTATGGACCAAGTATATTTTTCGACTAAGTAGATTGGTTCAGATGACGTTAACTACATTTTGCAGATCTTGTAACAAAGAGAGTTGGCAAAAATGTGTCAACCAATAAATATACTTCGAAAAATAAAAAAATAAATTGCAGGGAGATATAAAATGATATTCCCTGGGTAAATTCAGAGTGAACCTTGAAAACTTACTACCTATTAGGAGATAAAACAATGGATCGAAATCGCTTTACCTGGCATAGCAGTATTCATTTTGAATATTGCAACACCCTCATAACCTGCTACGAAATTCTGGATATTGGGGTTGTAAAGAATACTTTCCGGTTTTCTGTAGCCTCAAAGTTTCAATACACTGCCCATGTCTGCATAGCCGACGTAAGCGCCAAAATGACCAAAAAGCATTATTTCATTGCTATACTTTCATTATCTAATAATACACTTGTTTTACATACGAACAGCACTTCTTCGTTCGAGAATATTTAAATTATTAGAAGTAAATGGCAGTCATATGACCAACTAAACAATGGACCGATGCACGAGTTCACTATTTGACGTTTGGGCGATGCCGTGTACACTCGTTGCCAAGGGCACATAAATAACACGGCTCCACTCAAACGTCAAATAGTGAACTCGTGCATTGGTCCATTATCCGCACAAACATACGTTCTTGTACGTAGTTATATGGATAATTTAGCGTATAAACCAGGTTGCTATGACAGTGACAGGGTGTTTACGTCAATTCATGAATATTCGTTCATAAAAATGATTGATTGGTCGGATGTATGCAAATTTTAGTTGACAAAAGAATGGCAAGAAACAAAAAATCTCCCCAAGCTAACTTGTGAAATTCAATCACAGGAAAACTGACGTAACAGCTAGAACAATTATCAATTTAAAACATAGTCACGTGAACATTTACGCCCAATACTAAAAATACTTCATCTGCCCAACCGCGAACTAGATGGCGGAAGTGAGCAAACGTCAAACTCGAATAAAAGTGATGCGAGTGCCACGAGTGGCCCGTCGGCCAACTACCAACTATTAGAATTGGGCTCTATTCTACTGTGCACAAAAAAAAAACAATTTTTCTGGCAATAATAGTGCTGGTGGTTATATCGATCATGCCAATTTGGGAAGTACAGCTGTCTGTTCAACCGTAGGCCACGGTAAAAAGAAGCAAGGTATTATACTCCGAAAAATGACATTTGGCAGTGACGTCATTCCTATCGCAAACTCGAACGAGTGCAAAAGAAAGCAAGGCTTGCCCTCTTTTACTATTTTGTAAGCCTCATGCTTGACGATAGGAATGATGACACGTGTTTTGATTGAAACCGTTGTTTACACGTGGGAATAGCCTACCTTGTTGTGTCTACCGTGCCGTAGGCTTGGAAATCGCTATTTTTCGATATCTTCCGAAAACTGACAGCTGCTTGATGACGTCATTCCTATCCATCCTGAACAAATTTGTGAAAAAAAATGATATAGGGAGCCGGATCCTATTCTTGGCACTTTTGATTCACTTCGGCAGTGGGGTTTTGGAAGTCATATTGAAGCGTTCCTTATTGCACAAATCGGACGAGAAAAACCCCCCATACCAACATGAATCATGGAAGTGCCCAAGTGGTTCTGCAAGTGGTACGGATGGTATATGGTACGATAGGAATGACGTCACATGTTTACAACCAAATTCGATATATACACCAGTAAAGAGCCTGCCTTGTTAATTTTTATGCCGTGCGTTCAAACTAGAGTTTATATTACGTAATATAGGCGCTCTTGATATCAGATATCTAGTTTTCACTGAAAATAACAAGTATGACGTTTGATATCAAGGTATCCGTTATTACGTTATATCAGCTCTAGTGTGAACTTATCATAAACGTAGTTCAGACTTGAGCTGATATTACGTAATATAGGCTATCTATTTATATCAAATGTCATACTTCTTGTTTCCAATGAATAAACACATGGATTCTAACTGAGAGACTCCCCAGACAACCAGAGTGTACGTATAATGAAATCACCTTTTGCGTTATGCGATGCTTATATGGGGCCTTCCTTAGCCGAGTGGTTAGAGTCCGCGGCTACAAAGCAAAGCCATGCTGAAGGTGTCTGGGTTCAATTCCCGGTCGATCTAGGATCTTTTCGTGATGGAAATTTCCTTGATTTCCATGGGCATAGAGTATCATCGTACCTGCCACACGATATACGATATATGGTCCTCACAAGCCCCTACCTCACGCTTCCACGGGTCTAACGATGACAAAGACCGCCAGTTAAGGGTTGCGTACTTAGCTGGTAGTGCAACCTGGGCACTGTTGTCCTTCTGACATCAGCTAGAGTGAGGAGGTGCCAGGTGGGAGCTTGGTATTTTTACCCTTTCCAAGCGAAACTCATATATACAGCCGTATGGAATACCACCTTTAGTACTTCCTTCGGGAGGTGGCCGAGCGTCTGGTCCATCTGACCAGGGGCTCAAGCATGGTCTACCAACACACTTAAACGGTTTCGCCGAGAACCCAACAGCTGATATCTCGGTACTAATTTGACGATTCTCGGTAAAACTTTTACCGATTCTCAGTAAAACTTTTACCGAGATCTCGGTAAACGTTTACCGAATCTCGGTAACGTTCGCCGAGATCTCGGCAAAAAATTCGGATTGCCGAAATCTCGGTAAAATAAGTACCGAGATTCGGCGTTAAAATTTACCGAGCTCTCAGCTGTTGGGTTCTCGGCGAAAAATTTTACTGAGGTCGGTGAAATAATTTAAGTGTGAAGGATGTGGCGGGGGTTCATCAGTGGGCTCTGGTGAATCTCTACAAAAAACCACATATCTGTAAGTAACCCTGAACAAGCGACCTGGTACCGCTTTCAAAGTGCCTTAGCCCAACCATTGGAGTGCCAACCGGCACATTAGGATCGATGCCAGTAAGATCCTAATTACGGTATACTGGCTGCAACGACAAGGACAAGGTCAAGGACTGTATCAACACGACGCTATAGAGCTGACAATCGCTCTATTCCACTTCCTTAGTAAGAATGGGTGACACTATTCTGAAACGGCAGGTGGGCTAATGGAAGGGTTGCCCCCGTCCCGTTAAAACCGTGGTAGGCCTCCTAGTACGTTCAAAGCTCGCCACCTTAGCTGGTGGAAGTAGGCTCAGATGCATATTCCTGACTAGCGTCAATCTGGCTCTGAACCCGGTACCCCATGAAGGACCGTGTCAGCCCTCGCGTGGACCTCACTGCAAGCAAAGATACCCATGGGATCACAAGGACGACTACTTACGACGAGTGGAGATAGCGGCTAGGAGGGGGACCCTTAAGCATGAAAGTGAACAACATCAACGTAGGTGAAACAGCGAATCCGTTCGCAAAAAGTGGCTTGCCGAGGTCGCCACCGAAGCAATGCCAACAGCAGGAGCTGGAACAGCAGCAGCTGGAACACCAGCAGGGCGAAGATGAGCTGCACGAGCAGCGAACACGTGAACAGGAGCGGCCGGATAAGTCGCAAAGTGAGCAGGAGCAGCGTGAGAGACAGCAGCAACATCAGCTGCAAAGTGCGTGGAAGTTACCCCCGAGGCAATCGAAGGTGGAAGCGGCGAAAACCGTCGTAGATGAGCTTCGGGAATTCGTCGATAAGAGGCACAACGTCCACAAAGACATAAAGGACCTCGTGGCAAGGATTCAAGGAACCCTCGGATCCGCCGTCAAGGACTGGAGGAAAGTGATGCAGAGGATTGAAGCTGTTGAAACCGAGTTAGCGGCGACCAAAAAGGCCCTGGCAGCTGCGGTAGTGCAGCCGGCAAAAACCGGCATGGCTCCTCGGAAAGAGAGCAAGGAAAAAGAAAGGTCAGCGGGAATAGGAACTACGCCAAGTTTCACCCCTAAAAGACATAGGTCGTCACCAGGAGACGAAAGACAGGCTGTATCCAAGAAGCCGAAAAATGCAAATCCAAAACCGGCGGATGAAGTGCTCAGTGGCGATATCCCATGGCAAGAGGTCCGGAGAAGAAGAAGGGAGGCAAACAGGAGAGTGCCAGAAAGCAAAGGCCAATCAGGAAGAAGGCAAAATGCGAAGCTGTTGTCGTCAAAACTAGCGAGGACACGTATGCTGAAGTCTTGCGGGCCATGAGGACGGACCCTCAACTAAAGGAGTTTGGTGCCGACGTTCAGAAGATCAGACGCACCCAGACGGGAGACATGCTCATCGAGCTAAAAAAAAAAAGACTCGGTGAACAAAAGCTCGACATACAAAGAGCTAACCGAGAGAGTCATGGGCGAAAAGGTGTAGGTGAAAGCCATGTGCCCTGAAGTGACACTCCAATTGCGGGATCTGGATTGGATCACCACCGAAGAGGAAGTGAGGACCGCCATAAAGAAGCAGTGCGATCTGGAAACGGTGCAGATGACAGTACGGCTAAGAAGAGCACCGCTTGGAACACAGGCGGCGTCGATAAAGCTCCCAGTAGACGCAGGCAACAAAGCGCTGGAAGTCGGAAAAATTCGGGTCGGTTGTTCAGTATGTCCACTGAAGATCTCCCAGAGACCAGAGAGATGCTACAGGTGCCTGGAATACGGCCACCTGACACAGAACTGCGAAGGACCAGACAGAAGTAAGCTATGTAGATGGTGTGGCGGCGAAGGTCACAAGGCGCAAGATTGCAACAATAATCAAAGGTGCCTGATCTGCAAGGACAAAAGTCGCAACAGACACGCGACGGGAGGCCCTAAGTGTCCGGCCTTCAAGCGAGCGAAACATTCCAAACCGCAGTGGAGGTAACTCAGCTAAACCTCAACCACTGTGACACAGCGCAACAGCTGCTGTGGAAGTCCGTATCGGAATCGAAGTGCGACGTAGCTATCCTTGCCGAGCCGTATCGAGTACCAGCTGGAAACGGTAACTGGATCGCTGATAAGGCGAAGACAGCGGCAATCTGGACGATGGGGAGGTATTCTATCCAGGAAATAGTGTTCCAGGCGGACGAAGGCTTCGTAATTGCAAAGGTTAACGATGTGTACGTGTGTAGCTGCTACGCATCCCCCCGCTGGACATTGGACCAGTTCAACGAGATGCTGGACGAGCTAACCGATAAGCTAGCCGATCGGAGGCCAGTTGTCATCGCTGGCGACTTCAATGCTTGGGCAGTTGAGTGGGGCAGCCGTCTCACCAACCCAAGAGGGCGTAGTCTACTTGAAGCGCTGGCAAGGCTGGACGTAGACTTGGGTAACGAAGGAACAACCAGCACCTACCGTAGATATGGCCGGGAATCAATAATCGACATCACTGGTATACTGGTGGAATGAGACACTTGGCAACCTCCGCCAAAGATGCCTCCAAGCCAGGAGACGGATGCAAAGAGCCAAAACCGATGGTGAGAGGGCGGCGAAAGCCGATCTGAATAGAGAAATTTCGCTGAGCAAGAGAACGTGCTTCAAGGAGTTGTGTCGCGATGCCAATGCAAATCCGTGGGGAGATGCATACAGGGTGGCGATGGCCAAGATCAGTGGTCCAGTCGTACCCGCTGAAACATGCCCAGAGAAGTTGCAGATTATCGTCGACGGGTTGTTCCCACAACACGCGCCAACAGTCTGGCCACCGACACCGTATGGCCAGGAAGGTGAAGAAAGAGCAATCATTACCAATGAGAAGCTCATAGAGGCGGCCAAGAAAATGAAGCCGAAGAAAGCGCCTGGCCCAGATGGTATCCCCAACGTAGCGTTGAAAGCAGCTATCACGGCCAACCCAGATATGTTCCGGACATCACTCCAGATCTGCTTAGATGAGGGACATTTCCCAGCACAGTGGAAAAGGCAAAAACTGGTTTTGCTACCGAAACCGGGTAAGCCACCCGGTAAACCAGGCTCGTTTCGGCCGATATGTTTGCTCGACACACTCGGAAATCTGTTGGAGAGGATCATCCTCAATAGACTGATGGCGTTCACTTAGGGAGAGCGTGGACTTTCGGAGTGGCAGTTTGGATTCCGGAAAGGAAACTCAACAGTAGATGCCATCAAAACAGTGATTGACGCAGCCGACAAAGCAAGGACAAAAAAACGAAGAGGTAACCGTTACTGTGCTGTCGTGACGATAGATGGGAGAAACGCCTTTAACAGTGCAAGCTGGGAAGCCATTGCTGTGGCGTTACATAAAATTAAGGTTCCGGATTATCTGTGCAAGATACTAGGAAGCTACTTCGAAAACCGGGTCTTGAGCTACAGCACTAGCGAAGGACAGAAGACGAGGTCAGTAAATGCGGGAGTTCCACAGGGCTCTATCCTGGGTCCGACGTTGTGGAATGCTATGTACGACGGAGTGCTGACGCTTAGGCTGCCAACAGGCGTCAAAATCGTTGGATTTGCAGACGACATCACGCTTGTGGTCATTGGTGACTCACTGGAAAGGGTGGAGGTTCTCGCTACAGAAGCAGTGGACGCAGTCGAAAACTGGATGTACGAGAAGAAACTGGTGATAGCCCACCAAAAAACGGAGCTGTTGCTTATCAGCAACCGAAAAGTGGTGCAGAAGGCTGAGATTACAGTGGGAGAACACACCATAGACTCAAAGCGGGAGCTAAAACACCTCGGCGTAATGATCGACGATCGGCTAAACTTCAACTGCCATGTCGATTACGCGTGCGAGAAAGCAGCGAGGGCAACCACAGCGCTGTCCAGGATCATGCCGAATAACTCGGCGATTTGCAGCAGTAAGCGGAGGCTATTGTCTAGCGTGGCTACGTCGATCCTGAGGTACGCTAGCGCGGCGTGGGGAACCGCAATGAAGACGAAGAGGAACCGAGTCAAGCTTAGCAGCACGTATAGGCTGATGGTCATGCGGGTAGCGAGTGCCTACCGAACCATATCTTCGGAGGCAGTATGCGTGATTGCCGGAATGGCCCCTATCGGCTACGTTTTGGAAGAGGATAAGAAGTGCTACGAAGCTAGTAGTACTAGAGGAGCCCGGAAGATTGCCCGAGCCGACACGATGGTGAAATGGCAACGCGAGTGGGATACCACTGAGAAGGGAAGGTGGACTTATCGCCTTATTCCAAATCTGGCGAAATGGGTGAGCAGATCCCATGGGGAAGTCAACTTCCACTTGACGCAGTTCTTGTCAGGTCACGGCTGCTTCAAGAAATATCTGCACAGGTTCGGCCACGCAGAGTCGGCGCTCTGCGATGAGTGCCCAGTCGTAGAGGAGTCGCCGGAACATGTCATTTTCGAGTGTCCACGTTTTGCTGTGGAACGTAGCGAAATGACAGCGGTCTGTAGTGCTGACGTAACCGTAGACAACGTAGTGGATAGAATGTGTAGGGATGAGGTGATGTGGAACGCGGTGAACATGGCGGTGACGAAAATAATGTCATTGCTTCAGCGGAAGTGGAGGGAGGAACAAGCAAGTGCGCGCGGCGACAACTCAGGTCGGGTTTCGTAGCCCGGTCGTATACTGCCCGAGCCGCGCACAAATGTTGGAGAGCTAAATGGCTCCCGGTCGGTTTCGGGGGATCTTCCTACGTCGGGGAACTCTCTGTCGGAGTAGGATGGATCCGTCGTCGGGGACCATTCGAGTAGAGCGCGAGATGATGGAGCGCTAAATGGCGCACGTGGCGCGACCGGAGTAGGCTAGATCCACCGCCGGGGACCAGACCGAGTAGAACGCGACGTACTACTGGTTCTGGGTCGTTGAGGCGCCGGTGAACCGGAAGTCTGTCTCCAACCGGAATCGCCGAACCGACCTCGGCACCCAACCGGTAGGTAGGCTTGATCCACCGTCGGGGACAAGGCCGAGCAGATCGTGGAAAAGCACCGGAAATTGGTCGTCAGGGCACCTGTGAACCGGAAGTCATCCGCCAACCGGAATCGCAGGACCGACCTCGGCACCTATCCGGGCAATATCGGTACCGGAAGAACTTCCACCTCCGGGGAACTCTTCGTCGGGGTAGGGTAGATCCACCGCCGGGGACTATCCGAGTAGTGCGCGAAAACCTGGAGTGCTAAATGGCACGCGTCCAGCACCGAGAGAACTTCCTTCGTCAGGGAGTTTCTGACACCCATGGTATCGTGAGCCGAATGGCTGAATATGGCATGTTTAGATAACAAATTAGGAACACTAACAAATTATTAATGGGAGCCGAAGGGCTCAGCATGGCATGGCAGTCGCTGATAGCGAAAATTTAGGAACTAACAAATTAATGATGGATCCGAAGGGCTTAATCTAAGGATTGTAGAATAACAAATTGAAGGGTGCGCGTAGCACGTGTCGCCTCTTCTTCGAAGTAATACCGCAAGGTGGTGCCGGAGAAGAATTTTTTACGGTGACGGTGTACCTAGGAGACTGTTTTTTAGTGGGTAGGCGCCCCATTGCGAATCCCACACAGTGCCAAACCATACACTTTGGCATGAGCATGAACAAATACAGGCCAGTCTTAAGAAGATTTTTTTAACTCCTAGAGATGCATGAAAAAAAAAACACGATATACGAATGCGAAAATGGCAACTTAGGCAAAGAAAGCTCTCAGTTAATAACTGTGGAAGTGCTCATAAAAACACTAAGCTAAGAAGCCGGCTCTGTCCCAGTGGGGACGTCAATGCCAAGAAGAAGAAGATATGCGCATAGTTTCACGTAAGATGTTGTGAAAAGGCCTTATACATGGCCTTATACGTACAGTGGAGGCGATATACGTGCATATTATATATGATATAAAGTAACATGCAATGCGAGTGTGTAAATTTTATTGTGAACTAGTCTGTACTCTTATGCGACTTAATTTATGACAACAAAGTTGATTTGACAGCTGTTACGAATTGATCCGACTTACTTTGTACGAGTATACGGGACGAAACAAAATGTACATATGAACCCATAAAATAGCATTTTATGCGAGGAAACTCATCTATCAAAAGATATCATCCCGCATGTAGTGCGGGTGTGATGAAATTTGTGTAAATAAACGACTTTGTTCGTAAACTGTTATGCGGCTTCTGGTTGTTTGAGTCGCGAAGGGGAAAAATATCAACGTCATATGCAGCCCAGATTCCGCTGTCACGAAATGTCAAATGCAGCCCATCGTTTTTGTGGCTGAAAAAGTGAAAAGTATTGCATTCAAAATAAATTATTATCAAAAACCTCAGTCAGCGGAGCAGTTTTTCCAAAGAAGCTGATTAATCTAAACACAAGACTAGTTATTTATAATATCTGCTTCGTTTGCTGGCATGAAATTTGACTCAAAATGCCGTTCATGCTTCGGTGTGATGCAAACGCAATAGTTTTTTGCTGAGATGGTCATGTGAGAGCTTGAACGGCTTGCGCAAGATTGATGTACACACTGAGTGGAATAAGAAAAAAACTCAGCAATCGCAGTAAAAGAAGACCATCTCCGTGAGTCTCGTCTCAGGTTTCTAATAATAAGAGAATCTATATTACGTAATATCAGCTCTGGTCTGAACGTCTGACGTAGTATAAAGGTGCTCACGTGGAATTCGTTGTGAACTTTAAAGCTGCTTCAAAACTGGTCCGAATTGGTTTGTCTGAATGTCAGCATCCAGAAGACGGAACAGTTATGAAAGGAATAATAATTATATTCTCTCGCAACAGAACGCTGAGGACGCAACCTGGGAGGGAGGCACCGATACTACACACGAAATATAGAACAACGTTTGTTTGAACTGCAAGATAACTCCAGCTTGCCAACAACAATCAAGGCAGGCTTGGGGAAAACCGCTAGTTTTCTTTTGTTGTGTACTTTCGATCTTTCCTGACAAACATGGAAAAAGGGCCACAGTTTTCTATGCAATAAATAATAATTTTCATTGGAAAAAGTAAAACGATGCGTTTTTCAATGCTTTATATTCAATCAGTTGGAAGGTGCTCACGTGACATTACTTACATTTTGTGTATGAATTGATTTTCATTCAATTTTTGTCACTTTTGATGAAATGCGAAAATGTATTTTAATCAGTTACGCGCTTTTTCCATGTTAGTCCAATGTTTGAGATCTGGGCTCACAGTGACAGTTCGTGACAGCGGAATCTCGGCTCACTATGACGTACAGAAATTTTGTATTGGTTTCTCCCTCCCAGGACGCAACCGTTCTTCCGACACCACGCTTTCTCATTTTAGTGCATACCAACCTGATTGATAGAAAGTTAAATTCGTATGAAGAGAGCCTTCGCGGCTTCCCGGACTCTTATTGTAATGACTACATTTGTTTTAAACGTCAACTGTGCTTCCTCCATGGTCTTCATAGTACAAAAATTAATGAGTATAAAACACAAAAACCTACTATCCATTCGCACTCTCGCATTCCACCTCAAACCACCGTCGATTCTTCGTACACATTGTCGTAGCTACCGGAATAACGTCGATTTCGTCCATGGTAAAAACTCCCGGTCATGTTCCGGCGATCATCCTCGTCCTCGCTGCTGTCCTTCAGCGTGATCCTCGTGCTGTCGTGTCTCCCCTTCCGCCTGGCCCACTGATCAGTCTCTTCCGACGACGACACGTTACCATCGTCGTTCCCACCACCCTCCCTCTTCTCCGGACGATCGCCCTCCAAACATCACAGTTCCACCTTGAAGCCCCGGATGAACGGCAGTCCCGTTGGCACCCGCTGCTGGTACTTGTAGTACTCCTCGCCGAAGAAGTTCAGCAGCGTGATCTCCTCCATGAAGATCCGATCGTGGAAGAACTTCCAGCTGGCGATGGTGTAGATGATGAAGCACACGGGATTCGCGAGGACGACCTGCGTGCCGATGGACCACCAGAACCACCCGACGTACGACGGGTGCCTCATCAGGCTGTACACCCCGTGGGTGACCAGCTCGTGGCCCTGGTGGTGTTCGAATTGAACCTGGATAATGGAAATGTACAAAATTTGATTTCCGTTTTACACACTTGTAGTATTGAAGGGGTCTTACGATGTGACTGAAGTTTTTGCTAGCTGTTATCATGGCTAGCTTCCGTAAGGCTTCACCCGTGAAACACAGCACCAATCCCAACAGCCAAAGAAGTTGGTATGTTTTCATGTCTGTAAAGGAGAAAAAGCAAAGTGTAATTTTTTGGATTCGAATGTTAACCAAAACAAGACAGCATAAAACAGATGATATTTAGGGACAGCTCTACACATACAGAAATACACATGAGCAAACAGGTCCGCCCAAAGCTAAGGAATTTCGGAATCGATTTGGTGTTTTCCAGCAGAGACAACCAACTTAACGTTCAACGCTCCGTCATCGTAATCATCGTCATCATCGAAACTTCAAGAGCAGTTTTTCTGTTCAAAACTAAACATTATTCGATGAAAATGTGTTCAACGTGTTTCGGTTAGAGAAAAGAATACAGTGAACACGTTTTCCTGTAAATTTTCTTGATTTTGAAAGAAAAAACTGCTTTTGAAAATTCCGGAATCAATGACGGATCCTGCCCCCTTAAAACTTCGTTATAACTAAGGCTCTACCAAGGATCCCGTGTTTACAAAATCAGCTGTTCCCACTGCAGCAAGATCTACGTTGGTCAAACAAAGCGGTCTCTCGAGGATTGATTCAAGGAACATAGGAAATCGGAAAAGCTCAGAAGACGATAGACAAGGGGATGACATACGATTTCAAATCTAGGGTGGCAGAACATGTTTTTTCAGAAGGTGATACAATTACGACAACCGATATCATAATTTTGCGAAATGTTTCTTCTCCTTGGAAATTTGATGTGGAGGAGAAGCAGACGATCCCGAAGCTCATGAGCGTGAATCGACTACTTCAATATTTGAGAAAATTGAGTTTGTAGAACCTATTTTGTGTTGAAAATAACATTTCAATCTCACTGCATTGCAATACAGTGAAGAAAGAAATGTAGATAATAACAATTTGCCATTCATCAAATCACGTATGGTCATCCGACATGTGGAACGAAGCTTAGGAAATTGTATCCAATAAAGTTGTATATCCTATAGCGTGCAATATTGCATGAAAAGCTTTCAAGGGGAACTTGGAGCTTTGCATTATTTAGGCAGCCATTAGATGAAAAATAGACAGTATAAATGTGTGCAATAGGATATAGAGAAAAATGCGAACGTGAAACAAGAAATACGCATGTAAATAGTATAGTGTATCGATAGAGTAGAATACCTACTGATAGTGACCTGACGAGATTATGTTCAATAAAATTATCCTTAAACCGTGAAGTAAATCAAAGTATTTTATTTGATTTAATTATTCACAACAAATGGTTATATGCCCAGTGGTTAACTGTGGATAAACTGACCATATATTAAATCAGTGGTTAACTGATAGTCGGAATCAAGTTGACGGACGAGCTGTTGGACGATTGCTAGACGAGACGACTACTGGGCTAGACGATCTTGAAGAGAAGCGATGAACACAAGTAGCAGCAGTAGTCGGAGCAACGGTGGCTACGAGAGGGAAACTCTCGAGCGTACCATGCCGATGACCGGAGTTCTCATCGGAAAAGACCGCGCCAATGTCTTCGATGGAACAGAAGCCAACTTCGGAGCGTGGAAATGGCGGGTGCAGAATCGGCTAGCGAAGCTGAAACTGCTCTACACATTGATGAGAACCCCTGTAGAGGAGACGTATTATGAACCCGTTGCCGGTGCCCCTCCTGATCAAGAGAAGGCGAGGAAGGATAAGCTGCAGAAGCGGCTAGATGATGACGTCGAGGCACTGGACGAAATCGTCATGCTGATTAATAATGACGTGTTGAACAAATTGATCGGCCTGAACTACGCAAGGAGGCAATGGACATTCTAGTCAAAACTTACGAGTAGACGGGCACTGCGGCGATGGTTAACATGCGGGACCGGCTGAACACGATCAAATATCGCCATCGAGATTCTCTGCGCAAAATCTTCGATGAATATGACCTGATTGTGCGGGTATTAGAGCGGATACAGTCCGGCATTGCCCAGGAGGAGAAGGTACACGCCCTTTTGTCCGCTATCCCCGAACGTTATAAGCACTTGAAGGGAGCGTTGCTGGTTCTATCGAATCATGAACTGTGCCTGAAGTCAACGACCGAAATAAAGAGGATGTTCTTGGATGCCGAAGCTGGAAAAAGTGGAGCGCAAAAACGTTGCTCTCAAGTCGAAGAAATTGACGACGCGATGCTTTGGGTGTAATGAAGTGGGCCACTTCAAAAACAAGTGTCCTCTAATGAAGAAGTTCGTGGCAAAAGAGAGCGAGAAGAATAACAAGCGTTCATATGCTATGATGATGAAGACTAATAGGAAGAAGATGAATGACAAGCGCGTACGTTTCGTCGTGGCTTCCGGAGCGAGTGACCATATGATCAACAAGGAAGATCTTCTGGAAGACGTTGAGGAACTGCCGAAACCGTTGACGATATCAACTGCCAAATCTGGCCTTCGGGCTACGAAGGCGGGTAAGTTGAGGCTGAAGTCAGTGATTGGTTTGAACAAAATAAAAAAAAAATTGAATTGTATGATGTTTTTTTCGTTCCTGGTCTTGAAGAAAATCTTCTTTCAGTTAGAAAGGCAAGTCTTCATGGGAAAAGGGTTACTTTTAACAACAAAGAGGTCATCTTTGAGCATGGAACCGAAGTTATTGGTAAAGGTGAATTCGCTGAAGGATTGTTCTACCTTGATTGGATTTGGGATGGAAATTCTGAAGCAGAAGAGGCGCGTGGGTCAGCCTATGTTGTAAAACAGGCGAGATTTGATACTTGGCATAGAAGGCTCGGCCATATAAGCGATACAGGTTTGGAACAACTGATAAAGAAGGGGATGGTTGAGGATATCAATCTAGCTTCTAAAGATGAAGATCAGTCTGGTGTATGTGATGGTGGATTTGGCTGGAAAGCAAGCTGCTTTCAAATTTCAGGATATGAAGTTGCCAAGATCGAAACGACCGCTGGAATTAATACACACAGACATATGTGGGAGCATGGAACAGGAAACCTACGATGGATATCGCTATTTTGTGACTTTTATCGACGACTATACGCATTTTGTAGTAGTCTATCTGTTAAAGCACAAATCTAAAGTATTTGAGAAATTTAAAGAGTTCGAAGCCATGGTATCGGCATATTTTGAAGCAAGGATCTCAATGCTTAGATGCGACAATGGAGAAGAATACACATCTAACGAATTCCAAAGATATTGCAAACAAGCCGGGATTCAGATGATGTATACAGTTCCATACACTCCACAACAAAATGGAGTTAGTGAACGAATGAATAGATCATTGATGGAGAAGGTAAGAGCTATGCTTTATGAAAGCGATATACCTAAAGATATGTGGGGAGAAGCTTTATATGCTGCCACATATCTAATCAACAGATCAACAGATCTCCAACAAGAGGGTTAGAATCTAACAAAACTCCTTATGAAATGTGGTTTAACAAGCGACCATGTTTGAAGCATTTAAAAATCTTTGGATGCAAAGCTTTCAAGCAGATTCCAAAGGAAAAACGTCAGAAACTGGATTCCAAAACTAAATCGTTGATTTTTGTGGGATACGCAAATAACGGTTTTAGATTATGGAACGAAGAAACACGTTCCATTGAAATTGGAAGAAACGTCGTGTTTGTCGAAACTAGCATACCTTTTCATTACAATAGATCGATTGAGACCGAGCCTGGGGAACAGGATTTAATTCTAGGTGCACGATCTAGAAAAGGAGAGAACCATGATGCCTTTGATGAAGATCCAAGACAAGATAGTGAATAAGAGGAATCGTCATCCGATAGAGTGCAACTAGAAGATGATACTCTAATCCAAGAAGGCCAAAACTCATTGGAAGAATCAGTTAGCGAGAATGATTATCAGAGTACATGTGAAACTGAAGCTGATGAAGGTGACAATGACTCAGACGACGACCAAGAATTGAGACGCAGCAAGAGGGACAGGAAACCACCTCATTGGTACTCGGATTACACGGCAGAGAAGGCTATAATTCATAATCATGAAATCCCGCAAAACATTAAGGATCTAAAGGAACTAGCAGATTGGGAAGAATGGCGATAAGCACTTAAAGAAGAATTACATAGTAATGAAACTTGGACAGTGGTTAACTGTGTGCTAAAAGGAGTAAAACCAATATACTCTAAATGGATTTTCTCATTGAAAGAGGATGGGCGATACAAAGCACGATTAGTTGCTAAAGGATGTTTACAACGACTAGGATTCGACTATTGTGAAACATTTGCACCTGTTGCCAAGCTTGAAAGTGTGCGATTGGCACTAGCACTTGCAAATGAAAACAAGTTACACGTACACCAAATGGATGTCAAAACAGCATTTTTGAATGGGCATTTGGAAGAGGAAATCTTCATGAAACTGCCGCCTAACGAAAATGGGGAGATTCAAATTGTTCGTTTAAATAAAAACTTGTATGGTTTGAAGCAAGCGTGTAGATCTTGGAACAGATGTTTCAGTGATGCTATGGAAGAACTAGGATTTATTCCTTTAAAGAACGATTTACATATCGAAAACCACAGGAATAATTCTCATTCTCTACGTAGATGGTATTCTATTAATTGCCGAAAATATGGATAAAATGTCCTGAATTAAGGAAAAACTTGGAAGGTTATTCCAAATGAAAGATCTTTCCGAAGTAAAGTATTTTCTGGGAATGGAAATATATCGCGACATTGAAAATCAAATAATCAAAATTTCTCAAGAACAATATGTCGAGAAACTTCTCCAAAGATTCGGAATGGTTGAGTGTAAACCAGTGGGGACACCTCTGGACAATAACACCAAATGGTCAAAATCCGAAGGAAAATTAACTGATCAACCCTACAGAGAGTTAGTAGGATGCCTTCAATATCTCTCTTTAACATCGAGACCAGATATTTGTGCTGCAGTGAACACGTTGACGGATATAGTTAACTAAAGCGGGATAAATTCCCTTTCAGCTGGTTCTAAATGCTTAGAAATCTTCGTGAACAATGTCATGTTTACTTCATGTTGTTCCTACCTCAGTGAAAAACAGCACGGCTTCTACCCAAAGCGTTCAGTTGAAAGTAATCTATGCGATTTCACGTCGACATGCATTTGTGCTATGGACAACGGTGTGCAAGTTGACGCTGTATACACAGTAGAGTGGTTCAAAAAATCATTTTGCTCCACACCACTCATTCGATTCTAGATCAAATTCTGAGTGTCTTCCCAAAATTTGAGCTCATTCGGATGAAAACTGAGACTGCACAAGCTCTTTAAAGTTTATATGGGAATTACTATGGGAAAAGCAAGCAATTCATTCAATCGGTCATAGTGTTTGCCCATGTGCTCTTGAGGATTAGTGCTACGTTGATCTGTGAGATACATTCATCAGCTACAACTTTGCCGAAGACCGTTTTCAAATCGGACGCCTCAGTAATTAGTTATTGATTTATATCCAGTCACAAATTCTTCAACAGTGCTCATTTCACTTCTGAACAGGCAACATTGCTGCATCTGGCGCGAAAGATAGTACGCACAAATCATGGCTACTATGTTTTACTGCATATATCCAGTGATGCCTGCAGAATTGCCCAATTATTATAGCCAAAGTATTACAACTCATACAAAAATCAATAACTAATTACTGGGGCGTCCGATTTAAAAATGGTCTTCGGCAAAGTTGTAGCTGATGAATGTATCTCACAGTATCAACGTAGCACTAATCCTCAAAAGCACATGGGCAAACACTATGACCGATTGAATGAATTGCTTGCTTTTCCCATAGTAATTCCCATATAAACTTTAAAGAGCTTGTGCAGTCTCAGTTTTCATCCGAATGAGCTCAAATTTTGGGGGACACTCAGAAATTGATCTAGAATCGAATAAGCGGTGTGGAGCAAAAACGATTTTTTGAACCACTCTAATACACAGACATCAAGGCTGCTTTTGACACCGTTAACCACGATATCCTTCTGGCAAAGCTACTTCGGCTTGGTGTATCAGCAAGAGTGTGTCAATGGCTCAAATCGTATCTCAGCTATAGAAATCTTTGCCTGAAAATTGGACCAGTTGTATCAAATCCTTTTCATCCAGCATGCGGTGTACCACAGGGGAGTAATTTAGGACCCCTATTATTTTCGTTATTTTTCAACGATGTGAAACCTGAAGCTATTTTTAGTAGTAAGAACTAAAGCTGACTGCAGAGAACTTCAAGACCTTTTGTATACCTTCGCACGTTGGTGTTGCCTAAACTTTCCCATAATAAGCGTTCCTAAATGTTGCGTCATCTCGTTCCGTCGAAGCAAATCTCCAATTCTGTACGATTACAGTATAAATGGACAGAAACTGGAACGCGTTGATAAAGTCAAGGATCTTGGGGTGTTGTTAGACTGCCAATTGACGTTTATATTGCATTATTCCGCCATCGTGGATAAAGCAAACCGACAGTTGGGATTTGTCTTCAAAATGGCTAAAGATTTTGACGATCCTCTTTGCTTGCGCGCTTTATATGGCTCTCTTGTTAGATCTATCTTGGAATTTGCATCTACTGTGTGGTCGCCATATGAAGCCGTGTGGATTGCAAGAATAGAAGCTGTTCAAAGAAAATTCGTGAGGCGTGCTTTGATAAATCTACCATGGCGACATCCTGAAATGCTACCACCTTATGAGGATCGTTGTGCCTTGCTGGGAATTGAACCGTTACGTGTACGTCGCAGAATCGATAGAGCTGTATATGGAGCGAAAATAATTCGTAGCGAAGTAGATTGTGTAGCTTTGTTGGAGCGTATTCGACTCTATGCCCCTGAGCGTGTTTTACGGTCCAGACAAGTTATTCAGGTTGAATCCAGGAATACTAATTACGGAGCAAATGATCCGGTTAATTCTATTAGTAGATGTTTTGTAGAAGGTTACGAGCTGTTTGATTTTAACTCTTCTGTAGAGTCATTCAGACAGCGATTGTACAGATCTCGTTTATTTAATTAATTATTTTAAGATTTCTTCATTAAGACCCCGATGTCAGATGGAAATAACAACAATAAAGAACAGCACATACTTGATGCTAAAATTGCTGTGGAACAAGAAAGTTTTCATTGAAGCCTTATTGGATGAGACCGATCAGCCAATAATAGAGAATACCTTGTGGGACTTCATCGAACAGTATTTGGTGGCTTTGAAACCAGTGGCAGAAGCTACAGTTCAGCTTCAGGGCTCACAGATTACCTTTGGCAAAAATAAAGATGATTTGTCCGTTACTCTTTCTACGAAAATGAATGAACGCCGTAAGCAATTGATAAACAAAGAAGCGTTTCTAGATGCTACTCATGAATCCTAGAATAAATGTCCGAAATAGCCCTTTATGTCACTGGATTGGCCCCAGTTCTGACAAAGCATCGTACACAGTTGCACGACGAAACACTTCGGAACATTCTTTTGATTAGAATAAATAGCGATCTTTTACAAAGAGTAGATTGTGTGAAAGCATAAGGCAAATTCTATGTCAATTTTCACTTTCATGGATGCTGAGTGCACGCCCTAAAGCCCTAGCAAGCGCGTTTGTTTTACGCGTCGAATGTTTTTGTTTTTCGCGGTTTTTGTTTTTGCTGGGCAGTGCGCTTCCCAATCAAGCTTTTTGTGCGTCACTGGAATAATTTTTCTCGGTTTTCGTATTCACTGTCAGAAGTTTCAAACACAGAATTCGGTGAGTTTGTTCTAATATGAACCAATACCCAAATATTTTTTATATGGGCCAGAACGTCTATCAAGCGTATACTATGGCCTTTTCTATCCCAATAACATTTCGCAATATCGTGTAACACCTATGAGAGGTCGTAGAGTTCTCTGCGTCTTTCTTAAGTTCTTAAGTAGGTGTTCAATTAATCATTCCTTCTCATTCCCCACCATTTGCAAGGACGTGGCCAGGACAGCTCTCAACTGTTGGAGGATGCGTCAATCTTGTCTAAAAGTCAAGGGTTAGTCCCAAATCTCAGTGGATACCTCGCCGTCGAAGCGCGCTGTTTTCCAACCTCGGGCTTGGGTCGAGTTACATCGCACAGCCTTCCGCCCGCCTGGTATTATACTACTGCAAATCGATTGATGATCGCTATGAGTATAACCGTCATCAACGCGCCAGTTCATGGTACCTAAAAAGTTATGACTACAAAATGTCACGTCGATAATCGATTCTGCACCGTTTCTGCGGAAGGTACTCGCTGTACCCACATTTGCCAGCTCTACATTTAATGCGGCCAAGGATTCTAACAAAAGTTGGCCTCTTTGATTGGTGCAGCGGCTACCCCACTCCACGGCCCATGTATTAAAGTCACCAGCTACTGGCTGCCGATTAGCAAGTTCAGCTATCATCTTGTGGAAAAATTCATCAATCGACCACCTTGGGGGCGCGTAACAAGTGCAATAGAACACGCCGTTGATTTTTGCTATCGCAAAACCGTCATTTGAGCTAGAGACTACTTCTTGGTTTGAGTATCGTCCTGTCGTCCCTAGAGCTGCTAACTGTTGAGACCTATCCGCCACCCAGTTCAGGTACTGGCACCATTGTTTTCAAGTTTTGTTGAAGAGCGAAAGAGAGAGAATTTCGACGTGAAATGCCTTATTATAATATTATTATCTTCATTAACGAGATGTGCAAGCTACTCCATTAAACTCAGATCAAATAAATACTAGCTACCAAAAGTTCAGATAAAAGGACTTGTTCTTGTTTAATCAGCGCATTTTTAAGTAATAAACCTAACTTAAGTTCACATAAAGTTTATTCAACTTGCTTGAATAGAATCATATTTACCATAAAGTAGGGAAAAAGTTCAACTCGAACTTGTTATGAACTTTCTGATAATATTGCGGCGCTTATATTAAATCCACATCCAGCGGCGGCGGTAATGCGCAGAAGATATGCGCGCAATTCAAACGCAACGTCAAAATTCAAGTAGGCTTTGATTTTTTCGTCCTTCAAAGACACAAATGTTTCAAATTTGCTAAATCTGAAACATTTGGTGATTTTCATTATTACTGCGACGGTATATCGACATTTTCAGATAATCGCATTACGTGGATTTATCTTGCAGAGCACAATAGTTAGATAATAAGAGAGCTTCGTCGAAGCTGACATTTCTGTCAAAGTGTGAATCAATCAAGCAGCGAGAGCTGGCAAAACGTGAGTCAAACGAACATGCGTCACGTTTGTTTTGAACTTTTCTTGAGGGGTAATGTAATCCGCTTGAAATTATTTCGATAAAAGTTGTTTTGCATAGAGCATAAAATATAATATATTTTCCTTTTTGAATTTTTGTCAATGCAATATTTAATTGTTTATATTTTTCTGCTGTTTATTAGTTTGGAAATGTAGCTCAAAGATCTATAACACAACAAGATACACTTTTAAGCAATCCGGATGTCATGTCCGTGTTACAATATTATTCTCGACGCTGTGCAACATCAGCACTGCTGGTCTGTAGCCATATCTTCCTATTTTACTTCTACTTATCTCTCATCAGCTTTATCACTAGTTGATACGTACTACTTTATCAAGAATCAAGTTCAGTTAGTATTCCATATTACATTGGAACACTCAAAGTCTACTAGAATTGAACTTTTGTGTTCACTACTTAAGGAAATTCCGAACTTTTGGTTGCTTGGGGAATGCCTGGATATTACAATAATCTTGCTGTATTACATTTTTAGAGCGTAGTATGAAATTGACCTTGTCTACAATTTCAGTGAATACTCACCAGGGAAGAAATACACCTCGACGAAATACTCCACCCAGCTGGCAGTCGCCGCCAGGGCATAGTGCAACGAATGATTCAAAATAAATGAATCCGACGAAAGGGTTTTCGGATTGCAGAACGCTATGCCCAGGTATTCCGAGTAATGGAATACAGACATTAGCGTGACATACACTCCGAACGATTTGTACTCCTCCGTACAGTTCTGGAAGATAATGCATCCCAGTGAAAATACCGCTCCTAAAAACGTGGCTCGTACCGCAATCTAAAAAGAAATATGAGAACGAAAGTATTTTCAATGTACAGTAACGTTTATTCTATTTGATATCATTTGAACTTGAATATGTATTGAATTGTCAGTTTAAAACAAAAATCAAATTTAATACTATACCATTTGATTCCACTAGAGTTTGTACCCTTTGACAGCTACGCGTATTTCGACCTCAACTGTAAGGTCATCTTCAGTGTCGTGTAGTGGACTCGACAAGAAAGCCTTGTTTAAGTCCAAAATAGGCTTACCAGATGGTATCCTTTGGGAGGACATGTCCTCCTTTTTTATCGTATGTCCTCCCGTCCTCCTTTGGGCTGAGAATGTCCTCCTTTTTTCAAGTAATGTCATATGGAATTTCATATCCACTATTTCGTTACAATATCTTGGATGCGGATGAAAAAGATCTTACTTCAACTAATATGTAAAGTTCAGTGAATTTACTACATGTTTGTAATATTTAAAAAAAAAACTTTCGAATCGAAAATGGAACAATATTATAAGTTTCCTTTGTAGATAATATTTGATTTCATTAATTTTGCAGAAAGGTCAAGAAATTGTTCAAATATTAGTCATTTCTTGCCAACTTTTTTTTCTGAAACAGTACGAGTCTATTTAAAGTTTTAAGAATGCCTAATTAATAATCCGTTCGTACAAGAAACCACAAATTAATATTTTCTGAACTGCTAAGAGCAAGAGCAACACCTTTTTTCCTAATGTAAAATACGAAAATAGCAAAGCGTCTCAAATTGATCTTATTTTAAGTTTCGCGTTGAAAAAAGTATAAAATAATTATTAATGAGCATACCAAGTCCAGTTGTTTCCATTGTCTTTTACTTTATTCTCAAACTAAACATTCAAAAGAATTTAAAATTAAGAAAATGAGTGAATGTTCACTAGCTGGATTCTATCCATTTTCATATCCGTTATAATTGTTCTTCATAAAATTTAGCTTGAAGTTGAGTTTGAAGTTCATAATGAGAAGCCCATTTTTCACTTTATGATACATAAACGGAATTTCCGTAGACCTTTAACAAAAGTTGTAGATAAAAGGGTTCGGACAAAATCTCACTAGACTCTCTCAAAATCCTGGGCAGTAATTTCACACAATTCTTGGATGATTTCAAGCAAAACCCTGGGTACAGTCATTTAAAATATTATAGATGCCAAAAAAAATTGGGCACGGTTCTCACAAAACCATTGACGAGAATTTTATGGAAAACAGGATTTTCAGTAGTGTTGGGCAGGATTCTTACAGAATCTATAGCAGTATTCTCGATAAAACAAACACTGAATCATCACAAAATCATGGACAGGATAGTCACAAAGTTCTAAATGGGGTTTTAATAGAATTCTGAGCAGGAAAACACTAGACATCGATTTCAAAGATTCCTGGACAACATTACAAAACAAATCTTAAGCAGGATTCTTACATGATGATTTTCAAAATTTTCACAAGTTTCTTATAAAATCTCGGACCGATTTCTCAAAATAAAGCCAGGACATAACTCTTTTAGAAGTTTGAACAGGACTTTCAGGGACAGAATGGATTCTGAAAAAATTCTGAGCCGTTTTCTTATAAAAACTTGGACTCCATTCTCATAAAACTCAGAATGGTCATAAATACTCGGAAAAGGTGCTAAATAGCAAGTATCTTTTTTTATTAAAAAAAAAAACAATATATCTTTTAATGACTGACTTTTGTTCAGCTTTATGTAAACAGATTTGCTTAAAAAAAAATCATTTGTCACCAAATTTTGATGTTGAGATTTGGCCCGCGGTTCAAAAAGGTTGGGCGCAATTAAACTTATTTTTGTTTTATTAGAACAATATATTCTTGTATGGTAAAATCTGAAATGTCCTCCTTTTTCAAACCCAGTAATGCAAAATGTCCTCATTCCAGAAATATCCATCTGGTAAGCCTATATACAGTTGATATTGTTGAAATAAAAAGCACAGAATGTCAAGCAAAATGGTAAGGAAATAACCTAATTCAAGTCCAGTGAAATCCCTTATAAACAAAACTACTAATTTTCCAGGAATCGGGGAAGATTGCAATTCTTCCCAATTGCCGGTCCGTCGATTCGTTATATGCATCCAGATCTCACCTCATCCAGTGTGAAGAATGAACATCACAGAGACTAGAGCTGCCACCAGTTCGAGGGAGGTCATTCCGAAGTTCAGCTATTTCACAATGGTATTTCACAATTCCCTGCATATATTTTATCAGTCAAGTTGGTGGAAATATAACTGCTAGCTGCCGGTTCAAACAACATCCATTTATTGATTGTAGAATTTTTTGAATGTATATTTATTTAATTAATAAAAATACAGTTTCGCCCATTAATGGCTCAACGTAAAGAGATGCAATTTAAAATTTGACGTTTATAGTTTCATTAATTACCAATATTCAGCAGGCCGACAATAGTCTCAAAATGTATAAAACCTATGCATTTTCGAGTGGCTGCCAAACCTACGTTTTATATTTGAAATAACTAAAAAATAGTCATTGCTAAACTAAAATGCATAAAGTTGACTCTATCTTTTCGCATTTTAGATATTTTATGCATCAAAGGATCTTATAGAATTACCATCAGTACACCAGATTCCGCTCATTGAAGGGAAGTTATGTGCTCAAATGCTTATTATAAAATAACTATTATGTCGATTAATACTTCTTTTATGTCACAATGTAACTCCAATTATAGGTAATCAGCGGCAAAATAATAAGAATTTGAAACATTTTCATGAAAATTTATTTAATTGTATGTTTTACTGCATCTTAGTGTTCCTATTTCCGCTCACGGTAAACAGATGTCGTGACAAACTTACTAAAAAATGCATAATTTCGAATTTCGTTATATAGCCTGATATTTTTTATGGTCAAACCATAGCTACTTGCAGTAAAGAAGACCGTATACTAAAATCACCATTTCTTTAAAATTTTAGTAATACTTTTGCATGAGCGCACACTTAAATCAGAATGCCGAGATCAGCTGTGCAAATCTCGGTTAAAGTTCGTTTGCTGATATCTCAGCAAAAGTGACGGCTTCATTTGAGAGTTGTTAATATTGCTAGAATACATCCTTGCCATTCAACAGCTCAAGAACAACAAAGCCGCTGGCAAGGATGGTATCGCAGCCGAACTCATCCAGATAAGCCCGGACAGGTTGATCGCTTGTCCGCATCAGCTGATAGTCAGAATCTGAGAAACGAAACAGCTACCGGAGGAGTGGAAGCAAGGCGTTATGTGTCCTGTAGAAGTCAATAAAACACTTGTTACTTCTTGGAGCTCTGGATCTAAAGTGACATTTATTATAACATATATCTTACGTGCCTCCTATGATTGATACATGTTTCTCGGCCTACTACACCCCTCCTTAACTTTATTTAATTTTAATTTATTTTAATAACATTCAATATAAAAGTGCTTAACAGTCAATTTCATTAATATTATAATCTTTCAAATACTCAGGCATTCGTCGTTCTCGTCTTGGTTTCTTAGTTATTCTGCTGGTATCATCCCGGCCATCTTCTTCACGATGCTTAGGATCACTAGAAGCTTTGTTTTGATTCGGATCGAACAGATCTTCAGTAGCAGCTGCTTCAGAGTTCTGAAAAGGGCTGCTTGATGTAATTCGTTTAGCATGGTTAACATGTCTGTCACTTTCTGCTCCGGTTTTGAGATCCTTAACCGTAAGCCTCGTCCCGTTTCGTCTTAAAACTATGTTAGGCTGTGGATTGAAATTAGTAGTAAGTTTGTTTTTCTTCATTTGGTTTTTCAGTAGCACAGTATCGCCGACGTCAATTTCCGAGTATTTAGCTTTCCTTTTGAAATCGCCATATTGTTTTCCTTTATCCTTTTTAATTTGGTCAAAACTGGTTACCACATCTTTCTCATCTTCTTGCGTATTCAGCGCTTCAGGTAATTTGTCCTTCAACGTTCTACCAAACATTAGGACCGCTGGTGATTTTCCAGTAATGGAGTGGGGAGTGTTTCGGTAAGCCAAAAGAAAACTGTATAGATCATTTTTCCAATCTCTTCCCATAGCTACACTAATCCGTATAGTTTTCAGTAAGGTCCTGTTCTGTCGTTCTACTAGACCATTCTGAAATGGTGCATAAGGAATTGAATGGTTTATTCGAATATCATTTGATACGCAATAATCCTTAAACTCTTCTGACTGAAATGGTGGACCATTATCGCACACAATTTCTTCTGGGAATCCGTATCTTGAAAAGATAGTGCGTAATCTGAATATCGTCAGATTTGCCGTTGTAGAAGTCATGATTTCAATCTCCGGAAACCTTGAATGGTAGTCTACTGCAACCAAAAGATGAATGCCATTCAATACTTCCATAAAATCTATGGCAATTTTCCTCCATGGTTTGGATGGCATTTCAATACGAGTCATAGGTTCCACCGATGGTTGCGAAACAAGCAAACATCCATGACATTCCTTAACAAAACTATCCACCATCGTATCGATACGCACCCACCAAACTTTCTCTCTCAATCGCCGCTTCATTGCATCAATACCAAGATGTGGTTCATGGGCCAATTGTAGAATTTTCTTCTGAAGGCTTCTGGGTATGACAATTTTCTGATTCTTCAATATTATCTGCCCGTCTGTTGATAGATCATTTGCAACTAATCTGTATCTAGCTAATGTCTTCGGCCAGCGTTTGTGTGGGTAAGGCAACCATTTAATTAATTCCAGTAAGTCTAAATCTTTTTTAGTGGCTTCGATTATTTCAATAACTGGAATCGCTACAGGAGAAACGTCAGACGAGATCAACCTTACAATTCTCTCACTTTCCTCATCGTAGCTACTTGGACATAAGGTCTGATTTTGACACATTCTAGATAATGGATCTGCAATGTTGGATTTTCCAGGTCTATAAATGACTTTGTAGTCATAAGACATCAATCTTAACTTCCATCTGTCAATCCTAGCACAAGGTTTCGATCGGTCTCCGAATATCGTTACAAGTGGTTTGTGGTCTGTTATGAGCCAGAAAAACTTCCCATATAGGTAAAAATGGAACTTCTCTGGTGCCCATACTAAAGCTAAAGCTTCACGTTCCGTTTGGGCGTATCGTTTTTCTACATCTGACAGTGTTTTTGAAGCGTAACTAATTATGTTGTATTCTCCCGATCTTGTTTTCTGAAACAGAACTGCACCTAAACCAACTGGGCTGGCATCAGCAACTACAAATGTTTCTAACTCAGGATCGAAATAAGCCAAGGTCTCTTCTTTTAGTAAACTATTTTTCAGTAGTTCAAACGCTTTTTGGTGTGCTGCCGTCCAATTGAATATTGTGTTTTTCTTCGTAAGAGATACTAGCGGATTGGCAATAGTTGACAAATTTGGAATGTGACGGCTTACGAATGTTACTAAACCCAGAAAGCTTCGAACTTCTTCGGCAGACTGCGGTTCCCGAAATTCTCTGATAGCTTGTAACTTCTCTTGTGAAATGCGAACACCATTCGATGTTAAGTTAAATCCGAGAAAATCAGTTTGAGAGACACATTCTACTGTTTTGGAATCATTTAACATTATGTTCCTTTCGGTTAGTCGACGTTTTACAATATCAGTTCGAATCTGTAAAATCAAATTATCAAAATCTAATATTTAAACATAATATTCTAAAGTTTAGAATACCTTCAATGTTGCTATATCGGGAGCATGGATCAAGATATCATCAATAAACACAATTACCCATGGGAATTCTCCCAATATTGTCTCCATACACTTTTGAAAAAGTTCAGGTGCCGCTGATAAACCGAAAACCAATCGCTTATATCTCATAAGACCCAAAGGAGAGATAAATGTGGTGATGTAACGGCAATCTTCACGCAACATGAGTTGGTGGAATGCTTGCTTAATGTCGAATTTTGAAAATACCTTGCTTCCCCGCAGTTGGCAAGCCATTTGCTCCAATGTTGGAAGAGGATGAATCTCTCTTATTATAGCTTTATTAGCTTCTCGAAGATCTATTATGATTCTCACTTCAGTCGCACTTTTCCGTTTTACAATCATTGGAGATACCCATTCTGACGCATCTCGAACACGCTCTATAATGTCCTGTTTTTCTAGTTCTTTAAGCTTCAAAAGAGTTAATTCTTCTAAAGGAATAGGGATCCGACGATAAGATTGTTGAACAGGAGGAATACTTTTATCGATTTTGATCGATGCGCACATATCTAAATTTTTAATATTTATTTCAATAATTATCCATTGGTAATATAAATTTGAAGCACAATTTTTACTCACCTTTAATTGCAGGCAACGTATCATCAGACAACGATCTGAGGAATTTTACCACACCAAGCTTTTCGGCAGTGTTTCCCGATAGTAAGGAACATTTGCCATCTTGGATAACGTAAAGCGTAGTGAAGCAGGACTGATCTTCGATTGTGATTTTCACATCAACTTCACCGAGTACAACTAGGGCTTTGTTTGAACCATACGCATGAAAAATCTTATCACTTCCTTTGCGAATACCGAAAGCTTCAAACCCAACTTGCTTCAAATGTTTCCAATCCATTTCACTTAGTACATCTTCGTCAGCACCTGTATCTATGATGAACCTGATATTGACACCTCCTACTGTTGCTTGAACTGACCGTTTGCCTTCCAGATGAAAAATTTCTCGGATCTCTACAGGCTTGGTCACATCATCAACTTCGCGAATGAATTTCGGTTTTCTATCGAATCGAGACTTTCCGTTCGTCCTCCCAGTTTCTTGCTTCATCGATCTCTTGAATCTTGATTGTTGACTTTCGAATTTACGGAAACGATCACAACACCGGGCAAAGTGTCCTTTAGACTTACATTTGTTGCAACGTGATGAACGGGCTGGACATCCTGGATCTCTAGAGAAATGATTACCAAGGCACCTAAAGCAAGTCCGACTAGGTTTATCTGCATTTTTGTCGATGCTCTGCATGGTGTTCAAATCACCAATCTCGATTGACTTGCCACGAAACTCTTGAACCTATTATTATTATTTTTTTTTTTAATTGGTGAAATTACATATATATTACATGGGACACATTAAAATAATTTTCAAGTAGTTTAACATTACCTGTGCTCTTACTGACTCATGTGTTCGACCAATTTTCAGCATATCATCAAGACAAACATCAGCCTCGAGATATTTTGCTCTCAGTTTATCGTCATTTTGTGTAGCTACAACTATCTGGTCCATCAACATTTGATCGAGCTGGTCATCAAAATTGCAAAGGGCGGCCTGTGACCTCAACCGAATGACGAATTGATCTAGCTTCTCATCTGGATTGAACATCATCTGTCTGAATTTGAATCGCTCATACCGCAAAGACATACGAGGCGCATAATAATTGTCTAAAACCTCCATCGCGATGCGGTAAGGATTGTCCATAACATTGCTGACCACAGATGGCACATTTTGAGCAATTTTCCGTACATCCGGACCTCCAAAACACATAAGAGCCTTGTACATTTCCTCATGATCCGTTACGTTTTTCAACGCAAGATACGCGCAAAACTGATCTTTCCACAGATCCCAGCGTGAGCTTGTAGGACCCACATCATTCTCAACAAACGGGGTAATTGTAAAATTGAACTGTGGAATAATATGATTCCAATTATAATTTATAAAATTATATTCCAAATAATCTTCTATTTGACAGTTATTTATTTTCTTCGTGAATTGGATCAACTTTTCATTTGCATTCATTACACTCAACCGTTGCATAGCAACGGTCCAAAGCGACATCAACAACAGCGTTGATTTTTTTTTCAGACGGTCTTGATACAATTCACTACGTCTTCACTAATTTATTGGACTGGAACCTTCGTTCCCTGCAATCTTTTCAATTCGGAGACAGGCTGGAAATTGATTTCCCTTTGTCTACCTGGACAGACTGGATTACCTTTAATCCCTATGTGTCAGGATTTTTCCAGAACAGACTAGAATTTTCCGAATTCTCTTTGTTTCTGGTCACTACTCAGACAGACTAGAACATTCTTTCTCTATGTCTGAGATTTTTCCTGGCCAGACTGGAATGTCTTCCCTTTGGCTCAGGTCAAAATTTGAAACAATTCACTCAATAAAAACTGTCAAATATTTTCTCCACTTGAAATTAACATAAAGTATAATTACCGTAGCCATTTTCTGTTCCGCTCAACGATGATTGTATGGTACGATGAAATAATTCCCACTCTCGAGCCTCGCGATTCTCACTTTTCCACTTCTGCGGCTGGAATTTTCTGTCGGCGGCCAAACGTCCTTCACTTTCGTCGCCAATGTAGAAGTCAATAAAACACTTGTTACTTCTTGGAGCTCTGGATCTAAAGTGACATTTATTATAACATATATCTTACGTGCCTCCTATGATTGATACATGTTTCTCGGCCTACTACACATCCGTGCGAAAAAATTTGGGTTTTGACACAAAAAAAATTGTTTACACTAGTTAGCGGAAATAGGAGCATGAGCGGATACTGGTGCACTGATGGTACCTTCTCAAAGATATCAACATAATTTCAAAAGATCAAATCAAACACCGAATTTTTAACATTTTTACAATCCCAGAATTATGAGAACAAGTCTAGAATGTCTAACGGAATTCAAAAAATTTCTTTGCGAATTCAGGACTTCCAAAGGAAATCCAATTATCTTGGATATTACAAGTCTCACGTAAAAGTTCAGTATTACTTTATAAATACCTGAATTCCCACAGACATCCCACAACATAATTACCGTAATGCCAAAATTTACGCGCAAATTCAATATTCCTACGGTAATCTTACCGGAATCTCAAAATTCTTCTTGAAATCTTAGATTTTTTACAAGTACCGTTGATGGGGGTGACAATGGGTCTAGGGGGTGAGATTGGGTCAAAACGGATAAATATGATTTATGAAATATTTCAGCTAATAACAATGATATTACTAAAATTAATAATTTATATACTAGGGAACATATTATTACACGTAATTCATCACAATATACATTTTAGAAAAAATAGTTTTTGTCTACTATATCAATAAACTTATATGTTGGAACTAAATAAAATTTACAACATTAAATTTCTCCTGTGCAAAGCATCACGCATTTACTGTATCCTCTATCGTTTAATTAGAAGGAGGTTGAAAGTCTTTTCTTTACACTTCACACTTTTTTTCCGGAATCTATTAGATTTTTCCACAAAAATTTCATTTTTTTCGGTACGGTGTCTAAAACATCAAAAAATGGGGGTGAGATTGGGTCAAGCAAGAACGTTAGTGAATCAAATTGCAAGTACACTTTTTTGACATTTAACGGTGCCGGGTGTTCTCTTTTTTCATTAATGTGTGTTTATTCTTTCTAAATACAGCATCTCTGAAACATCAAACAAGTCTAAGACTCAAGTCTTGAGTATTCCGTGCATTGAATAACAATGCAACGCATTTTGACAACTTCTCAAACCAGCAACTGTGTTTCGTGCGCAGCAACATCGTACAATTTTATCAAATGGATTTATTTTTGAAATTTAATTATTTATCAGTGTTTTTATATTATAGAAACATCTCACGGAAGTACAAATGAGTTGGATCGCTGAAATATTGGGATTATGACGTCAAAATCTGCCTAAAATGTATTGGTCGTAAAATTTCGCACCAAAATTTAACTCTGCGATTTAACTATTTGCAAAGGTTTAAAATAATCACTGTTTCAGTACACCTTTGGGGAAACTGAATAGGCTGTACGGCAATTGAAATGAGGTTTTGAAGACAATTTGAGGGAAAGAACAAGAAAATTTATGTAAACTTGACGATAAATGTTGGGTTCACATATTTTTTCTCATAGCTCTTCAATTTGTTGGTATAATCGTTCTTTTAAGTGGGTTTAGCATACATGTGAAACATCTTAGATATCTTTTCGTCTTGTTTGCATCGTATTTCATCAATACTTTTCAGTTGTCAATGGTTTTGCAATCATATTCTCAAAAACAAGATATTTCAATCAGTGCCGTAGCGTGCGGTTGGCCAGGTTGGCACCCGCCAAGGGCGCCAGGCTCCAGGGGGCGCCAAAATCATGTCGCCCCTGGGAAATATTTTGGAGATACATATTTAGTAAACGTGTTCCTGAAGCCAGTATCTAGAAAAATATTCATAGACATAAACAAATAGCAATACAAAAACTATGGAGAATGAATTTCACGTAATTCTTCCTATATAATTTATTAGCTCTATTGATAAATACGGTAGATTGAAAGCAGTCTTCAAAGATCATCATTGCTGCACAGATATTTTGAAAAGCATGCTTTGAAAATATCAATGCTTCGCGTAGGATTCGCGCCTTTTCAATTCAATTGCTCCTGTGCTCACTTGATCAAAAATAATGCTTCATTGATTCAAATCATTTCACCGCAAACTGCATACTCTAGATCTCGGATTGCCAGCCTCGGTAAGCATAAAAGCAACCCCTTTCAAAAATGAGGTTTTCAGCGAGCTTTCAATTGAAACTACTTGAAACCTATCTCAAACCTATCTAAAGGGCAATGTAAACAGTATAGTAAATAAATAAAAGTGTTGTAGTATAATGTACTTACCATGGGTATAAACTTATAATTTATATGAGTAATATCATTCGTTTAAAGATTAGCTCTTTCTAGGGAAAAAAAACAGTTTGATGTAAAAGGTCAGTTATATTTTCGCTAGTTGAGGTCATTTATGTCGTCAGTATTCTGCTAGTACTGTAGTATTAGCTTATCATCACATAACTCAGAAACATATTTCCTATTGGCAAAAGACAATTTATAGTGGGAATTCGCTCGCTCGGGGTCCACTACATGGAATGACTCGATGGTTGGATGTTCGCTGGTTGGAAAAAAAATCCAACTTAAAAGCACTCGAATGTCAAGAAGAGATGTCAAACTGATTTGACGTCTGAGTACCGGCGCATTGAAGTATCCCCATATAGAACAAACGTGTATGTACGCACATATTTCGTGAGGATTTGCGCTCCAGATGCGTTAGTCTGGAACATTTTAACCAGCTGTTAGTCGCTCCAAATAACGGGTCGGATTTGTTTGATGGAAGGCAGTCGTGTTCCAACCAATGAATCCCCGCTGTATATGTTTAAAAACATTGCAGATCAGACGGTCAATAATTTTAATTGCTTTGGTTTGGCACCCAGTCTTATGGAATCAGAAGAAATACATTGCGCCGATTCATCAACTGGATAGGTACTGACAAGCACTTTTTGACCTTACATTCTTGGTTGCTAAGCCTACACAGTACCAAAAAATAATGTGATTTACGTCTTTTGGGATGCACATAAAAGAAGCGAGCCGAATGACGTGAATTTGTGTTCAATTTCAAATACGTTAGTGTCTGATTCGTGAAATGTCGATCACAGTACCGTCATATTCGTGTCCTTTAACATGTAAAATTACATTTTTTGTTCAATACGTCTTCAAGGACACGTTTTTGTGTCGTTCCATCACTTACATCAAGTGTCATTCAGTCATAACCAGAATTACGTCCAGAGTAATTTTCATTATTTTTAAGAGTGTACAACAATGTTTGTTATTCTCCTGCAGCCTAGTGCGCTAAGTCGAAGGAGCCAAATGATTCAAATAAATGATGCAGTATTTTCACCGAAATGATTGGAGCAAATCAAAGCCTTGTTGGATTGGAAAATAAGGATCGTGCATTCTCTTACTCCTTGTTTTATACATCAAAGCAACGAAATGCAAAGGCAATTTTGAAGACTGATTGAAAGTATTTCTGGAATGATTTTACCCAAATATTTAGGAAGCATCTCAGAAGGTGTTAAATGATTAATCGGTACAAAATTCCTAAAATAAAAACATACTTAAAAAAAATCTTTAAATAACTTCGAAAAAAGTTCTCCATAGCAATAACAAATCCGCTTATGCACAGTTCCTACACAGTTCGAACGAAACGTGTAAATTTCTGAGACATATAAGGCACATAATTGGAGCGTGGAATATCATGGATATTTACATGATATGTCATGTAAACTTCAATTATATGTCATGTAATCCTGCAGGATCCTGAGTGATTACATCACATATAACACATTTTTACATGATTTTAGGCTTAAATTTACATGACGTCATGTTTACATCGCATAAATGAAATTTACATGACATGTAATCTTCATTATTTTTAACAGTGTACGATAAAAAATATAAGAATCCATAATCTTTTCTTTAGAGGTGAATGTTCACATGACGATTAAAACCTCTGTCCAAAAAAATTAAAAAAAAAATGTAGAACATCCACATAACGAATATGTTGATTCTACCAACTGGTAGTTGGAACAGTAGGATTTTACAGAACATAATACCCACAAACGATCTTAGAGAGACTTAGAATGGACACCCGTCTAGGATTCTGTTATGATATGGATTATTACATATCATAACAGAATCCTAGACGGGTTTCAGGCAGATTTTAAAGCCAGATTCTTTGGTATTAGTCAATGGTGCTTTCACAGAATCTCAGGACAGATTTGCATAGAATAATAACGAAAGTTTTGATTGAATCCCGAAAAGGATAATCGATGAATTGTATAGCATGGAAATTATAACATGAGTGAAAAATAATGGAGTAGAGTATTTGTTGCTACAACCGATATTTTTTTTCTAGAACTGACTGATAAACGTTTGAATCCGTACCGAACTTTTCGTAACATCCTCGTCTGTAGAGCCTTTTGACCACTGCTTCCATTATTTAAGAATATCAAGGTAATTTTTTTTTTCGTGACATTTATTTCATTACTTGACATCATTGCTATTTAATTTCCTGATTTTTAATGAAACTTCTGCAGGTTATCTTGGTAGAATTTTCTTAGAAACCTTCTTTTGACCTAAAAATAAATGTTCAGCTTAAATTAGTTATTTAAACTTTAAACTATTTTAAACAAATTCATTGCATTATTTTGAAAAAAATATATAAATAATTCACATATGATTCAAGGCAAAATTATTCGACAAATACTTGATTATTAAAGGAGTAGATCAAGAAATTCTTTGAAAATATTCTGCAATTG
Organism: Aedes aegypti; assembly: GCF_002204515.2. Classification (NCBI taxonomy): domain Eukaryota; kingdom Metazoa; phylum Arthropoda; class Insecta; order Diptera; family Culicidae; genus Aedes; species Aedes aegypti. Next base: position 45,675,720 of record NC_035109.1, on the reverse strand, counting down.
TCTCTCATTTTTTAGCTAAAAATATATCAAACAAAAATGACATTAAAGAGATTTACTGATAATTTATTTTGAAATATTGGATAAATTCAATAAAAACTTATGGAAAAATAAATGAACAAGCAATGTCAACAATAATCTTTTCATAAATATGCATATGTCCTGTCCAATTGCTATATGCCATATAGTTTATGGGATTTCATTGAAATTTTAATAGTAGCACATGCAAGATGTGACGCTAGGTTCTGGGCGGCAAATCTAGTAGTTTCTTAAAATCAGTCACTGGCTATAAAAACAGTAATTTTATGTGCATTTTTTTTCAAATCTTCAAGAGCATCTGGCAATTTAGACAATTCACTTTCAAAAGAGATTTGAAACATTTTGTAGGTCTTCTTGCACATGTCTTACCAAAGTAAGCTTTGAAAATGACTTGAGCTTTATTACGACACTTTTTGAGAATATTGATGGATGTTTTTTTTTACTGAATACGCCCTAGAATTTTATAAATCCTTGAAACATTTGAGAATTATACGTAAACCAACAAAAAAAAAACTTTGAATGAAGGGCGCTCAAATGACGGTTTGCCAAGGGCGCCATTAGGCCACGCTACGGCTCTGATTTCAATTACAGTGACCCAATGTCACCCCCTCTATGGGGTGAGATTGGGTCATTTTTCATTCACTTGTGGTGCCGCTGTGAATAAATATTTTTCTTTGATTTTTTGAACAGTTGTTAATGAACTATCAAAGTACATACACACCTAATTTGAAATTTTTTGGAGTTAAATTAAGATAGTTATTCAATAAATAAATCTTACATTTCCCTTTTTGACCCATTGTCACCCCCAACGACGGTATCTCAAAATATCTTTCAAAATGTTAAAGCTGACATTATTTTCCCATGACTTCTACTCAAATTTTAGTTATTCCATTCAATTTAACAATCTCAAAGTAGAGTAGCATCTGAAGCTAACTACCAGTAGCTTTGTAGTAAATGCAAGGGGTAGATCACTTCTGATGCATCTGTTAATTTTCAAACATTCAAATGCATTTAAATGCACATTAGAAAATTTGCAGTTCATGGCTTGCTCCAATACTCTTTTGCTATCCTTGTCAAAATGTCAAACTCATTCTGCAAAACGGTCAAGAAGATTTTCATCTCTTTAAAAACAATCCCTTCCATCGTTTTCTCTTTACCATCCATAGTAAGAAAAACTCTAAACATTTTTACAGCTGAGGAATTGTTTCGAAGATGCCTCTGCCCATTTGCTTGTTTCACTCCTCAGACTCATTGAAGTATCGAATATCGACATTTAGGTCTATAAGTTAGACAGTGTAGTGGCAGGGTATCCATAAGAGAATTTCAATAGGAGTTTTGTAGTCTTGAATACAAAATCTGTTATTTCAATGACTTGTATGCAAATCATACACCTACACTCTTATCCTTCCATTCAATCCAAATATTCCGAAAATTTAACGCTCCGATTTAGAAGTGGGCTAGAAAAACTGGAACAAGACGTGGAGGAGGAGAATATCAAGTCAAAAAGCTTATAATTCCTTAACTGTCCCCATGATCCCTAACCGACATTGATGGAAATAAAATAAGATGCTCGCAAAATAATTTCAAATTGGGTTGGTTTTGTTTTTCTTATCCTTTATTTGAGAATCTATGCGGATTTCCATTTGCGGCCGGTAAGTCAAAGACTAGGTTTCTCGGAAAGGAGGTTCCGATCACTTTTGATAAGCGTGGGACAAGATATTCCTGTCAATCATGTATCCTTTCCTCCATAAAAAATGCATAGACTGTTCTTGTCGAAAAATATATGAGATTCTTTAAGTAATCAGATACTTGTTGTATCGAAGTTCAGTATCGACCAGGCTTTTGATTTTAATATAGTTTTCTGTGTTAAAGTAGCTTGATTACCTGAAACGAATTAAGTATGTGATTAGTTAGAGAAAATATGAGAAAATCAGTGTAGAGCAAACCAAGTTCCAAACATTCACAACAAACAATAACGTGTTGCTATAGCACGATACTATGATATTTGGGCCAAGGCTAAGTTGATGTGAATGTCGAAAAAATGCATTTGATGCAAATTGATGTACATTTGATGTGCACTGAAGAAGTGATCCACCCCTTGAGTAAATGCTACTTTTATTCATACCAAAGCGTTGTTTGTAGTATGTTCGAAAGTAAAATGACACTAACATGTTCCACTCGTGTTCCGCATATAGCATTTACTACCGAGAATGTAGTAAACTCAACTTTACTACATTTTATTCATACCACCCATTGAGTCGTAACAAAGACAGAATCAAATGCTCAGAACAGAGATGAGGCGCCCCAAAAATAACTACCACCCAGCTGTCGCTGTTTTCCACTTCAAATCCTTCAACGAGTGAAAGTAATTTATCTGACGAGATGTAAACAAAGACGCATTCAAATCTCGTGCACACAAAAAGGGTATAAGCATCGTAAACATTCGCGGACTTGGCACTTTTGATGAAGTCATCAGACTTTCCCTCCTTATTGCCTTCACCCTTCCGCAACCCTGAACACCACGCGACAGTAAGTATTTATTTTGAGTCATTCAAATCTGCCGCAAATATCGTCTCTTTACCTGATAATCTTTTGTGTTAAATTTCAGCCGGATGACCACATTCAGCACCAGATAGTACACTCCGAGAAATCCGGCTTTGATCCAGAACCCGACCTCCACAGCAAACACACCCAGCTCGAAGAAAATCCACTGCAGGGCAAGGCTGAACACGGCACTGACGAAGCAGTAAAGGCTCAGTTTGCCTTCGTAGCACAGCATCCTGCTGCCAAATGATACACTTTGATCCTAACAATTTAACAATCAGTTCACCTAGCACCGGAAAAGAACACAATTTTTCAATCGAGAACCGAGATTAGAACACCGCCGCCTTCTCCATCGATCGGCACCAAAACATTCCTCGCTTCGACTTCGCCGCACGCTTTGCCCTTCTGTTTTGATTACGTTGACGACTCTCCGCAGTGCAGCTGGCTTATCGATCTCTCTATCGAAGAGTAAACATTACTCCTAAAAACAGAAATTTTACTGCAAATCACATCAAAACACGTCGGATTAACACTAAAAGTCTAACCAATCACGTTTTGAGCACAAATGAATAACTTTTGTGCTCTTTTGGTGCAATTTTTGCGCTAAATACTGCCAGCTGTGCTTGCAGAATCTTAGATGCTTTTGCAAGATTCAACACTCGGCGATTCAGAGCCAAAACTGTTTTTGTTTCTGTATTTCCCACACTGAGGTTTCACACAGCGCATGACAGCCGAATGTAATTCGGATTTGTTTTCATCGCCTCGTTCGCTACAGTGACGGCGTTGCATAGTTCACTCTTCACATTTTAAATATTGAATTATATAAAAATAATATTTAAAAATTAGTTACATCAACAAAATTATACTCAAGAAACAAAATAGATACCACCATCTTGTTGTTGTTGTTGTTAAGTTTCAATGCGGGACACAATTTGTAAACTTGTGGAAAGTAGTGTGACGGTTTATTCACAAATTTAATACGACAAAAATCAGGCCCATGGCAAGGGACGGCTTCTAGCGTAGTCAATATCTCCACGTGTTTTCCCATTTTCGGGTAAATTGATTCAAGAGCGCAATCGCAATGCGAGGTTTTGTTTAATGTTTATGATCCGTAATCGAACAAGCGTCGCAATATAATATCTGATTGCTTGCTTGTAGGGTTGCAGGATGCATTTAAATGTTTGCTCTCCTACCAAAATCATCGAAATATTGAATTTGCTTCAACTTTTTGGCACATTATTAGCTAATTTAACGATATCAAAAATGGATAATGAAACCATAACAAACAAAAAAGCAATGGTCTTTATTTTCACAGTTGTCACAACTGACAGTGGGCGATATTCACTTATCGCCCGGGACATCCTGGCTACGAAGAACACTGTGTATTCGCGACTACGAAGCAATAAAAGATTCCACAAAGCACTCGCACCCAATGTGATGGATTTTACTAAGGTGGCGCAGATGATTGATACGTGCCACTAGTTCTCTCTTTTGTTCTCCAGCTGTTCTTATGCAGCGCAAATAGTGACGTCACTATTTGCGCTGCATAAGAACAGCCGGAGAATAAAATCTGCGCCACCTTAGTAAAATCCATCACATTGACTCGCACCAACGGAAAACCTCGTAAGGAACTGTCATCGTGTGCGTAAAAAAAATCAGTGGGGGTTGTGTACAAGACACGACCGCATGACGTTAACTACGCCATGCGATTTGCTGCATTTGAATTTAGGTCAATTGTCATATTTGCAACCTTCCTTTAGTTATAATTCAGAATGTAATAGTGGTTTCTGCGCTCGTGTACATACACGTTACATGTCACTAACACTACTTCAAGAATGCTGGTTGAAAACAGAGAATATGATTATACTAGAGAAACGCGGAGAGGATTTTGATGTTGTTTATAAACAACATTTGCAATGACTTTCAATAATTGAGGTCATTCAAACAATATTTTAGTGTGCGTGTCATCCTGTCAGTCGCCATAAGAAACCAAGCTTATCAATGACGTCACTTGCGTATTGCTTTTCACAAACACACATCCATCGTCTCTTTTGCTTAACATCTTTTTGAGTCTCATTGATTTTGCTCGATTGGAACCACGTTTGACGGTTCAATTGGAACCTTTGGTTTCAGAATTCGCGCTTCTCTATATAAACAAATTCTCTGGTTGAAAATATAAACAAAGATCAGCTGTTCCCAGCAAAATCAAACGGCAGTTTTTCAACCAGCAAATTTGCACACGTGTTCGTGACACCGCTCGGCTAGAGCTCAATGGTTTGTGAATTTAACCTTAGCGCTGTTGTACTTTGTACAACAGTTGTGATTTATATGCTATCATTTTGTAACAAAGATATCTATCAACACCAAACCAAAACGTATTCCTCAAGAATCTTCTCAAGAACAATACTCGACAGTTTTTATTTACAGTATGTCTTTTTATAATACGGTAAAATCAACATATGTACATGGAAGTCGCATAATAATACGCACTATATACGCTTCGAGTAAACCATAGTTTGAAATCGGTATATATCCAAATCCAGATAATATAGAAACATAATCTTTAGTAAAGTTGGTCTGGAGGTGAAGCGCTATCTGATGGTTCCTCATTTAATTCCGAATTTGACCGCTAGGTGGCACTAATGGGCATGGAAGTTGTACTTTTGTTTTGCAGATATTTCGGGATATTTCGAGTCAGGATCCTCCTGACCATTTAGAAGGATGGTGTCTTCGGCAAAGTTGTTTAGTAAGTCAAGAACTATCATTTTTCGAGCTACAGTGGGATTCCGTTTTTGGCATGCTCCATTTTTGGCACCCCCCGATTTTGGCAACAAAATGGATCCGTTTTTGGCAACATTTTAAAATATCATTAAAACTTGTAATTTTTAGTAAATGTCATTGTGGATTTCATTTTACTCATTTGAAAAGCAGATCAGCTTCACAGTTACCGCATTCCAGAGCTCTATCATCGTCGATATTACCCTTAATCTCACCAAATGACAGGGCTCCCGTGCGTGCTTATTTAATTCGAGATGTTAATATGTTTGCAACGTTTCATGAAGCCATTAATCTCTATAGGTATCTCAACTAGCTGCAACTTTTGTCAGAAATTCACTCTTTGTGACCAGCCCATAAGAGTCTGCCGGTAAGTAATACACTCAATAAACATAATTTTTCTTCAGATTCGGAGCAATTTGTTTGAACAAACCACAAGCTTTTACACAAGAGTAACAAAAGAGTATATATGATTTAATTAGTAATGTCTCCTAACTGTTTATTTAAATTTTATTTAAATAAATTGCGTTATTCAAATAAATTTCTATAAAGATGAAATGTAATCCAAAACTTTGACAGCAAATAGAGAAATTAATGACCCACCGACTCCTTTTATACACTGTTTCGTAGCATCACAATAAAAAATACAAACTACATTTTTTCTCAATAAGGTCATTGAAGCGTTCGATGAGTATGATTGAGAGTTTTCAAGCTGTTTGTCTGTTGTATGGGTGTGTACGTTAATTACGATGGCCCTTGTTGATCAAACTACAAAAGTTTTAAGATACACCTCACAAATTTGTTCATTTGATTCATATTTCGAGTAGTTCTGGCGAAATATTGACGATTCTATATAAGTTTCCAGAGGAATTTCTATCATACTTTGGAGAATTTCATTTGGAGGCTCGAGAATTTTCAACAACATCGCAGCAGAAGCTTGGAATGCCCCCAAAATTCCTAGCGAGCTCATGGACAGATGTCAATTCCTATATGAATCCTAAGCAAGATACTGAGATAGCGAGATCTGGCAAGTTCACATTGGTTTCAAAAATATGGTTGACTAATAACATACAAGCTCAACTTCGGAAACACAGTTAAACTCATTTCAAATTGAAGTAAAATGAAGCTTATTTGTGTATTGTACGAAATTTAAGGCCACAGTTATAAATAATGAGGGCTTCATACGGCTTGAGGGCTGCATTGTGAGCATTACTGTTCCATACCATCTTGTAATCATTTATCTTTGAATTCAACATAACATCCATATTACTATGGAAAGTCTTATTGAAGGTTTAGTCAATATGCTGTGCATTTTTGTGTTGATCAACTGATTTTAGCAGTTTCTTTTGACTGCAGTCAATCATTCGATATGAGATGCCTTACTGTGCAAGTAACATTAAGTTGAAGAGCCATGACCGCTAAGGATTCAAAGATAAATTGTTTTTTTTTTTATTTTTAGATTCATAATATTGACAAAAAATCATTCAGTTTGGTACCGTTTCAAAGTCTGGCCATCATTTTGGTTCCATAAAGATGATGTAGCAACATCCCAATGATATTTTTTGGATTTAAATATGGGTTCCAATTTTGGCACGGTTCCGTTTTTGGCAACTGAAAATTTCTAGTTTGTTGCCAAAAACGGAATCCCACTGTATTTGATTCAAACTTCTACCACTAGGCGGCGCTAGTGAGCATGAATCTTGTGTTTGCAGATATCTGAGGAGCCTGACCACTTAGAAAGATAGTGTCTTCGGCAAATTTGTTCAGCAGCTCAAGGGCTATTATTATTTGAGCCAAGAAATATGATATTTTGCCACCAGGCGGCGCTAGTGAGCATGCAATTTTTGTTTTGCGTATACTGCAGAATCTCGACTTTTTAGACAGGCACTTTCGGCAAAGTTGTTCAGGAGCTCAGGGACTATCATTATTTTACAAAATCTCGAACTTTAAGGATTAAATAAAGAAAGAATCTAAGCTACTGAGCAACTCTGTCGAAGACGCCAACTTTCTAAGTTATCAGGCTACTGAGACATTTGCAAAACCAATGTTTTATGCTCACTAGCGCCGCCTGGTGGCAAAATTTTGAATCAACTAGCTCAAACAATGATAGTCCTTGAGTTACCGAGCAACTTTGCCGAAGACGCCATCTTTCTAAGTGGTCAGGATCCTGAGATCTGCGAAACAAAAGTATTATGCTCACTAGCGCCGCCTAGTGGCAAAATCCCGAATTTCTTGGCTAAAATAATGATAGCCCTTGAGCTACTGAACAATTTTGCCCAAGACACCATCTTTCTAAGTGGTCAAACTCCTGAGATATTAGCAAAACCAAGGGTGTTGTACAAAGTACAACGCGCGACTACTCGCGTTACAATAATTCGCGCGACGACCGAAAGGTTAAGAACAGTGAGGAGCTCTTCGTTTGGAGAAGTGCTCCAGTCAACGATATCGTCGTCGCCATCGTAAATTCCAATTTGTCGTATTGTCTCTTCTTCTTCTTCTTGTCATCAACGTTCTCACTGCTTCTCAGCTTAGTGTTCAATGAGCATTTCCACAGTTATTGACTGAGAGCTTTCTTTGCAAAAGTGGCCATTTTCGCATTCGTACATCGTGTGACAGGTACGATGATACTTTATGCCCAGGGAAGTCAAGGAAATTTCCATTACGAATACCGACCGGGAATCGAACCCAGACACCTTCAGCATGGCTCTAACCACTCGGTTAAGGAAGACCCCTATTGGCAATTATTCATAACATATCAAATATTGTATGATGTTACGAGAAGAATTGATGACAACAAGTATGCGGTATTAGGAAATATTACACCATTAACACTTTAGTACACATTTGTTGGCCCTGAAAAGGGCCGATTGAGTAGTTAGATTCGAGTAACACAGACACATTTGAGATGTGCGGTTCTACAGGCGACTTCGGTTGATTTTCTTCAGTCATCTCGTACAAATCTTGTGTTAGTGCACTGATTCCTGCAGTGCCAATTCTGGAAGCGCGAGCCAATCTAGAAATCTTGTTCGATTTCACAAACCAGACGCTGGATTGGCTACTTAAAAATCTACAGCTCAGCAGGCTTCTGGCAGCGAGGCACTCCTCGTTGAGCAGGTCCGGAGCTCTTACCAGCTGGAATGAAACCGAATGCGACGAAGAAAGCATGTTTTATAACCTTAGAATAGCAAATGATGCTTCTCCCTTTCGTGTTCTTTTCTTTCTGATCGACCAATCTGGGAAATGGGTATGTGCCAATGATGTGTTGGGCTGAGAATTACTTGAAAATCTCAGAAAATGCTAATGCGTAAGAAATTAATGATTTGTTGGAAGGGTTGACATTTACTAAATATTCAATACTTAGCTATTGATAATCATAGGTTTTATTTATTATGAAGGTTAATTTTTGATCCATTATTACAATTGACAAGATAATTACAATTGTGCAATTTGAAGTAGATTATAAAACCGAATTTAGTACTATATCATTAAATTCCACTAAAGTTTGTATCCTTTGACAGATACGCGTATTTTGACCTCAACTGAAAGGCCGTCTTCAGTGTCGTGTACTAGGCTCGACTGTGCAATTTTGTTACATGGGATATTTACGTAATCGAAGTTTAAAAAAAAAATACGCTGTTCGAAATGTCACTCTATTTTACAATCGTTGTGAAATGTTGAGCACTCATCCCAACGGCACTGCAGCAGCGTCCTCGGAAAAATAATCAAATTGCAGTATTGTCAATTATTCTTAATAAATCAGTTTTTGTATGATGCTGTGAGATGAATTAAAAGATTATAGCTAGTATGTGGTAAACACATCAGGGAATATTACACAAATAACTCTTTAAAACACATTTGTTGGCCCTGAAAAAGGCCGATTGATTTGTTGAATTTGCGTAGCACGGACACATTTTGACGGCACACTGGTTGCAATCCTCCCTAAGTAATAAATAAGCAGTAAAAACTGGCACCAAAACGGTTCTATAGTCGAATAAAAGGCATTGCCAACAGGGCTAACAGGAACTATATCATTATTAAAGGCTGTTAAAAAGCCACTTTTGGCGAATTATTTGGCTGATAAACAGCCTATTCGCACCGAGTCTCTGAAATGGGATATGTCAAATTTTTATAGCACGTGGAAAAAAAAGAAAAAAAAAAGATTTTTGTTTATCTTCCATTTTCTAACATCTTATGCTTCCTTTGGAGATGTTGTTTTTTGCTGCGTGATCCAGGCTCATACTGCAGTTGTTGAAGTTTGTATTGAAGATTCCCGGCTTGCTTTCCATCTGATCCATCGCTGCACAAGTATATTTGTATGCTTAACATCATATTTAAAGAAGACCAGTTTGCAGTGGCATAATTTTTATCCTGATGAATCATGAGCGATGTTGGCAATGCCGGCGAGATCCTGATGAAATTTATCTAAGATTATTTTTCACCACGAGGCAGTGCAGCGAAACCAAACCAGAAAAATCAATCACGAATAGACAGCAGTTTGTCCCTACGCCTCTTCCAATTTTACATAATCAAGTGCTGCTTATATCAATACATCGTCGTTCATTCTGGTTGAATTTCGAGACATTGAATATCCTGATACATTGGCAGAGAACTGTTTTTTGTTTCATCTCTTTTAAGTTCGTAGTCATCGATTCAGTTTTGTTTTGGTTGACAAATGTCATGACACTAGGCCGTTCAACAGCATTGACAGCCGTTGTATACGGCTTATTGGCACAGGGCTTACAAGCACTAAAATAAAGCTCATATACGACTAATATGAGTGCCTGTGGGTCACAGGGCCTATAAGCATTTGAAAATGTTTGATGAAGCTAATAGGCACTGGAAAACCGGTAGATGGCATATATACTGCTTATAACAGTGCTTATTGGTTACCTGGGTCCTCACCCGATGAAGTTTGCAGTGGGGATGACGATGTGCGCTTCAACAAGCGGCTTTGGTCGATTTTCTTCAGCCATCTCGTACAAATCTGGATGCGCTAGTCCATTCAGAAATCTTGAGCGATTTCACAATCCGAACGCTTGCCGCCGCTTGATGATCAACAGCTGGCCTCTGGTAGCGAGGAGCTGAGCAGGTTTGGAGGAACTCTTACCAGCTCGAAAGCGAAAACAGAATGAAACCGAATTCAACGAAGGAGGGATGCTTTATACCCTTAGAATAGCAGATGATGCTCCTCCTTTCAAATTCTTCGTTTTCTTATCTGGGAAGTATATATCATATAGCAAACTGATGTCTTGGTAAGGGATGTACAAGATAAGCATATTACTGTTATTGCATCCCGACGGCACTGCAGCAACGTCCTCGAAAACATCCTCAAATTGCCGTATTGTCAATTATTCTTAATAAATCAGTTATTGTATGATGCCATGCGATGAATTAAGAGATTATAGCAAGTATGTGATAAACATATTAGGGAATATTACACAAATAACTCTTTAAAACACATTTGTTGGCTCTGAAAAAGGCCGATTTAATTGTTGAATTTGCGTAACACGGACACATTTTGACGGCGCACTGGTTGCAATCCTCCTCGCCCGATGAGATTTGAGGTGCGGATGACGATGTGTGCTTCAACAAGCGACTTTGGTTGATTTTTTCAGCCATCTCGAACATACTTGCCTTTGCGCTCCGATTCCTGCAGGGCCAATTCTGGAAGCGTGAGTCCATTGAGCAATCTTGAGCGATATCACATTCCAGACGCTGGATTTGCCGCCGCTTGATGATGTATAGTGCGCTACCAATAAGACTGAAGCAGTCCAAGTTGGTGTCAAATTTACTAATCAAATTGTTATTGGATTACGTTTTTCTAATGGATCCAATAAATAATAATTAAAATTGGAATGCTCGCTCTTTCGGAAATTATCTAAAATTTTGAAAAAACCTCAGAAGCCAATACCGGCATTGAAATTTCCCGAAAGTAGCGTATCATTCTTAGTTGATATATTTAACAAATGTTGTCGATAGCATATTTTCCTGATAAATGGAAAAATGCCAAGGTTGTACCAATTTTAAAACCAGACAAAAATCCTGCAGAAGCATCTAGCTATCGTCCAATCAGTTTGCTTTCCTCCATCAGTAAACTTTTTTAAGAGGTCATTTTGAACAGAATGTTGGTCCACACCAACGAAAATTCAATTTTTGCCCATGAACAGTTCGAATTCCGCCATGGACATTCGACCACTCATCAACTTTTACGTATAACAAATTTGATTCGTTCCAACAAATCTGTAGGCTATTGCTCTTCTAGACATTGAAAAAGCATTCGACAGTGTTTGGCATGAAGGTGTGATCGTAATATTAAAAAAAAAACTTCAATTTTCCAACATACATTGTCAGAATAATTCAAAGTTATCTGTCAAATCGTACACTTCAGGTTAATTATCAGAACTCCAGATCTGAAAGACTTCCTGTAAGAGCTGGTGTTCCTCAAAGCAGCATTTATTATACAATATTTTCACATCTGACTTACCTGAGTTACCTCAGTGATGTCAAAAATCCTTATTTGCGGATGACACAGGCCTCTCCGCCAAAAGACGAAACCTGTGTGTCATCTGTAGTCGATTGCAAAAAAGTTTGGATATTTTTTCTTCATACTTGCAAAAATGGAAGATTTTTCCTAATGCTTCCAAAACTCAACTAATAATATTCCCACATAAACCAAAAGCTCTTTATTTGAAACCTTCAAGTAGACATGTTGTCACGATGAATAAGTCAGATGAAGTTAAGGCTTATGCTAGATAAGAATTTAACTTTCAAAAATCACATTGAGGGCATTCAAGCCAAATGTAACAAATATGTAAAATGTCTCTTTTCTCTTATTGAAAGAAAATCGAAACTTTGTCGTGAGAACAAGCTTTTGATATTCAAACAAATTTTCAGGCCAGCCATGTTGTATGCTGTACCAATATGGACTAGCTGTTGTAATACCAGGAAGAAAGCTTTGAAAATGATTCTGAAGTTTCCTCCCTGGCATAGTTCCAATGAGTTACATAGAATATTCAATGTTGAAACATTGGAACAAATGTGAAATAAAATAATTAATAATTTCAGGCAATAATCGTTACAATCTTCTATTTCCACGATTAATGCGTTATACATTTAGGCATTTAGGTTAAGTTAGGATAAGTAAATTGAAAACGTGTTTTTTTTCTCTTATAAGCAGGTGAAATCAACTCACCTGTATAAAATCTGAACTGCTACGGCAAATGAAATGTAATATGTTGTAAACAAAATGTTAATAAAATCTTAAATTTATTTTACCAAATTAAGATGATAGTGTTGTCTAGCACAGAGCACCTACAGTATTGGACAAAACATTTGCAACTTTTTCGTTTTTCCATACAAAATGACCAACTTTGGTAAGTTATATCTCAGCTATTTATGGACCGATTTGAATGAAATTTTGGCAGAACATCAAACATAACATTTTAACATATATTTTTGAGTGATTTTTCCAATCACAAGGTCAAAAGCAGTAACGGTTTGACTAAAGTGGATTTTTTGACGATTTTTTATAAATGACATAACTAAACATTTTAAAGGAATAGCTTCATGGTATCTTGAGCAAAGTTGTAGCTTTTAACGAGATGAACAAGTTTCCTGAAGACAATTTTTGTGTGGAGCTATCAGATTTTGAGATAAATTGTTTTGAATTTCTCGACGAAAATTACACTTTAGTTAAACCGTTATAACTTATAAACTCGTGATTGGAAAAATTATACTAAAATATATGTTAAAATTCAAGTTATATCTGATGTTCTGTGAAAAGTTCATTCAAATCGGTCCATAAATAACTGAGATCTAGCTTACCAAAGTTGATCATTTTGTATGGAAAATCGAAAAAGTTGCAAATGTTTTGTCCAATACTGTAGATATAAGCAATGAATGTAATGTTTGGAATGATACTAATAAAGAAATTAAAAGAACTCATTCGAAAAAGAAACATGAAACGAGCTCACCAATTGATTGCTCGTCACCTAACGCAAACGAGCTGGAAAACTTGTAAGTTATTTATAGATAGTTCATTAGAAAAACGATCAATTCCCATTAGCAATCGCCCAAACTATTACAAAGATGGCCGCCTAGTTAGCCCTTTTTGTCCTCGTAAACTGTCAAATGCATTCAAAAGAATCGGTCTATCAGCATGTTGAAAACAAATAAATAAAAACAGAACTACTTTTCCAAAGGTTCCTAGTTCGATTTTGAAATAATTAAGTTTTTGTTTTCTTCAGCACAGCATAAAAAGGTAGTCGAATGAAATCTCATACCGAGGATATCTTTACCGGCCGTGGTCTCTCCATCTTCGGTAAGTATGCACATATGTATGCACACTTTCCAATTGGAACCCGGCTTTGTTATCGTTTTGACACAGTGCCTTCTTCTAGTTTCATCGGTTGACATCGAGAAAATCCTATCAGAAAACACGTATCGAAACATTTGTAGTGCGAGAGGAACCTTCCATCTTTGGCTTGGGTGTTTGTTTGGTGACTGCGGTAGACGAGACGACAGCCTGAAAAAGATGTGTCTTCACGATTCTTGGTTGGAATCACCATTTGTTTGGACTGGCTATCGAGTTGAGCTTGTTTCGATTCCAGTGATGGGTACTGAAAATATTTTAGTGAGAGAACCGTACCGGAGGTTTAAACCGTTTGATCCTGTGTGAGAACAGACTACGCGAGGCCATTATGCATACCAAGATTCTTATATAGTTAATTATGTGAAGATTTCGTTCTACTGATGTTCACGAAAAAAAATATGTGTTTGTTTCATCGCTAGAACTGAAATCTACAACGTGGACTATAATACAGCATAATTTTCTTCTATGCTTTCGGGTAATCTGCTGTCATGCGTGGTCAAATGGACCATCCCTCCAGTTCGGGATAGAGCATAATCTATGTCCTGGGAAGCCTTCCGCCAAAGGCCTGTATTCTCATGTTGTATGCTCAACTCAATACCAATCATAACTGGTACGGCAGTTTTTCGATGGTCGTTGCCAGCTTTGAAGCCTAGATTTGTGTGGGATGTCAAAATCTACACAACAACGGTCAATCTATGGCAGGTGAGAGCTACTGGTATAAAAATTGTTCTGGTTTTGGATTGTGGGCGTTGCTCTTTACGACAAAGTTTAACTCCCACATCCCAGGCAGCGCCACAGGTTTCTAGAATAGAGCGTGGAAATTCAAACAGCACCTGCATGCAGAAAATCGATTACCTTTTTGGCAGAACTTCCCAAATTGTGCGCCGTAGCACTTAACCAAAGGCGCTGGGATCATAACTAACACGAAAATCTAATCTTAGTAAAAAAAAATATTGACCCAAATTCACTGATCATCCGATTTGATTTGTCGATCAGACTAGCTATTAATCAAATGTCAAAAAACCATAAAAGATTTGAACTATGTGAAATCTTTCTTAAAAAGCAAGATTTTTAAACATTTCGTGCTGATGACATGCAGGTTATCAATGCTTTAGCTATCTGATTTACCTGAGTTACCTCTGGAATGTACAAAAATGTTTGTTTGCCTGTTTCATCCAGGCCTCTCCGCGAATGAACAAAACCTGCCTGTCATCTGTTGTAGATTGCAAAAAAAGTTTGGATATTTTTCTTCATACTTGCAAAAATTAAACATTTGTTCAAATGCTTCCAAAACTCAACTATTATTATG
Source organism: Aedes aegypti (assembly GCF_002204515.2). NCBI lineage: Eukaryota > Metazoa > Arthropoda > Insecta > Diptera > Culicidae > Aedes > Aedes aegypti. Next base: position 45,660,685 of record NC_035109.1, on the reverse strand, counting down.
TGGGAATAACCCAAAAACTCTTTATTTGAAACCTAGACATGTTAACACAATGAGAGGGGTTTCAATAAATTGGTCATAAGAAGCTGAGTATCTAGGGCTCATGCTAGATAAACATTTAACTTTCAAAAATGACATTGAGATACAAGCCATTTTGTAACAAATATGTAAAATGTCTTTATACATGTATAAACAGAAAATGAAACTGTATCTTAAGAACAAGCTTTTGATCTTCAACCAAATTTCCAGGCCAGCCAATTTGTATGCTGTAGCAATATGGACTAGCTGTTGTAATACCAGGAAGAAAGTTTTGCAAAGGATTGAAAACAATTGAAATATAATCTGAAGCTCCCTCCCTGGTATAGTACTAATGGGTTACATAGATATAAACGCTAATGCTAGTTTATTTTTAGCAAATTAAGACGTAAGTTTTGCTTGGCGAAGATCATCTAGTGTAAAGATTAATGTTATATTTGAAATAATGATATTGAAGAAGCTGAAATAAATGTGAAAATATCTTCGATATACATTTAAAATACTGCACCACCTTACAAAAGTGCAACAAAAAGGTAGTCAAATATCCTTCTTCAGAGATACTTAGTCACTTTTCCCGTACTACCAAGGAATAGTCAACCCGGAAAGCTTTGTTACACAAATGCTCGAACCTTCGGTTCTTGGAAGTTACCTTCCCTCGAACGTCCGGATCTGAAGCATTCAGCACTTATAAGGGTCGATGTACCAATAGCCGCATAGCTAAGAACAAAAATTCGTATAAAATCCAAAAATAACGCTATCGTCATTATTTTTTCATCATCTGAAAGCTTTTTATCTTGGATTTGTGGGAAAAATATGAAAACCACGAAAATTCAAATGTTTGCATTAATTATCGCGTGTGCCACTATAGGAATACATGTGCCTATGGACCTGTGCACGAGTTCACGAATTTGACGTTTGAGCGGTGCCAAATTCACTTGTTGCCATGGTCACGTAAATAACAAGGCACCGCTCAAACGTCAGATAGTGAAATCGTGCATCGGTCCATAGTAGCACCTGAGAGAGAGGAGACAGCTCACTGACAACTGGCTTGTTTTCTTGGCTTCTTTGATTTCTTCTTCTCATGTTTGGGTTGTGCACAATGGTTCGGAGAGCACAAACCGGTTCAAAAGCATTTTCACAACCCATTTGTTATCAAAAAGATCATAAAACTGAAAAATTTTGATAGCGATTTGAGTCCAATTGACAATATTTGAATATTCAACGATTTTATATGCGAGAGCACAGGAAAGCAACCTGCATTTTCAATCACATCCAGTTTTAGTTTGGCCAAATTTTGACGGGTTTTCACGCTCTGCCCTTCGAATGTGCGGTTTTTCAGTGACAGTTGATGGCAGGTTCCCATGACTTTTGGGAGCTCGCAATCTAAGCCAGCTGTCTCCTCTCTCTCAGAGTAGCACTATTTCTAATTTCTGTTCCTATAGTAGCACTAGCATCACGGCGTTGGCAAAATACTTATCAAAACCGTATTTTTACAAAATATTTATATTTTTCCAACAAAGTGTGGATCAAAAGCTCTCGTTTGATGTAAAAAAAGTTCTTAATTCATCAATTATTTCGTGAAATAAAAAATAGTTTCTCTCAGTAGTGCTACTATAGGTACAATAGGTTTACTATAGGCGTAAGGAAGCTCAAAGCAAAACTAATTATTTCGATCATTTTTTGAACAAAATTAAGCTGTGTATCAATGATACTTAGATAAATAGCTCCTGACCTTCATGTCGAAAAATGTTTTGAAAAGGTTTATAGCAAAATGGCCGTAAAAAGCTACTAGTGCGACTATAGGGGACTGTCCACTAAGGGAACACCGACCCTAATAGCTTGAAAAGCGCGATTGCCTGTTACTTTGTTACTGTTTGGTTGCGTATTTCTACGCTTTGTCACAAAATTAGCTGTTTAATGAAACCCAGTGATCGCTGTCATTAAAAACAGCTTTTTGAGGGAATTGGGGGAACACATTTTCAATCACCATTAACCTTCCGTCAGTCGCTCAAAAAAAAGTTACACCAGCGGTCGCATCGTGTACTGAGTACACGCGGAGCAATTTTGATTATAAATCTAAAACTAAATGTCTTCGGCAAATTTGTTCAGTTCAACGGTACCAATTGGTCAGTGGACAAATGAAACTTTGAAAACATCCTCACCGTCCAGTGGCCATCGGATTGTGCCCCGGGGGAACCGACGAAGTGGACATTTCGCAATGCAACATCTCGAACACAAATATCTCAGAATCTAGATATTTTAGCAAGGCAAAGTTGTTCAGTAGGTGAAGGACTAACATGTGATAGGCCGCTTGTTTCGGAATTCTGCCACCAGTTGGCGCTAGTGAGTATGTAATTTTTCAAACACAGATATCTCAGGATCCTAATTACCTAGAAAAATGCGGTCTTCGACAAAGTTGTTTAGTAGGTCATGATCTAACATATTATAGGCCATCTAACTTGAAAGCTAGGCAGTAAGGGAAAGTTATTCATTAGATGAAAGCCTAAATGCGATGGACTTCTTCTTCTTTTCTGGCGTTACGTCCCCACTGGGACAGAGCCTGCTTCTCAGCTTAGTGTTCTTATGAGCACTTCCACAGTTATTAACTGAGAGCTTACTATGCCAATGACCATTTTTGCATGCGTATATCGTGTGGCAGGTACGAAGATACTCTATGCCCTGGGAAGTCGAGAAAATTTCAAACCCGAAAAGATCCTCGACCGGTGGGATTCGAACCCACGACCCTCAGCTTGGTCTTGCTGAATAGCTGCGCGTTTACCGCTACGGCTATTTGGGTCCCCATGCGATGGACCTCAAGTTTTAAAATTCATCCAACATGTGGCACTAGTGAGCATGCATATTAATGATTGCCAATATCTGAGGATCCCGATTTCATCGAAAGATGACGTTTTCAGCTAAATGGTTCAGTAAATCAAGTACATGGGCCACTCTTGGTTCGAAATTCTTCCACTAGATGGTGCTACTGAGTATGCTTTATTTCCAACCCAAATATCTAGGATCGTGATTGCATAGTCATGAAAATGACTTCTTCATCAAATTTGTTTATTCTGTCCGAAGCTAATTTATGTTGTAATAATCCGTTTGATTCGAAATTATCCCAACAAACGGCGCTATTCAGCATGAAAATTCCATAAGTAAATACTTCAGATTCTTAACTACAGTCAAACTTCCAGTCGATATCCAAGGGATCATCGACTCATGGAAATATCGAGTCATGGAACAGATATTCTTTGGAAAGCTGATTGAAGGGAGTATCATAGTAATCATGATTTTTGTTTTTGTTTCAATAATGGTTTCATGAGTCGATATCCAGCTATGGAACATCGACTCATGGAGGTTTGACTGTATTTAGAAATATGGTGTCTTCTGTTTTCTTCACAAACTGTGTTGGATTTTTCTAGAAAACAAATATAATTCAACTGCTTCCTGGCTTCTATTGCAAAAACCTTAAGAAATCTTGGCTGAACTGTGTTTGGTTAGGAATTATATTTATTTTCATTTCTTTATCAGCTGCACCAGTTTAAACGTATTTTATAAAATTTGTTCTCATATTTACTTTTGACATAATATTTTTATTAAATTACTTTTCGGGTACTACACGAAGACGGTCTTACAATTGAGATCGAAATACGCGTATCTGTCAAAGGATACCAACTCTAGTGAAATTAAATGGTACAGTACTTATTTCGGCTTACATTCATTATAAGGTATTTTAATACACTACTTGAAGTTCAAGATTATCAAGAAAGTAGGGTTTATCAACATAATTTATTTATATAGAGAACCGCGAATAGTGAAATCAAAGAACTGTAAAACGCGGTTTCATCGAGCGATAGGCCTTTTCACCAAATGTTTCAAATCAACTGATTCGGAAGGTCTTTGACAGTCTTGTATGGAAATGACAGTCCCGTGTATGCACCGGTCCTTCACCGATAGAAAAGAATGGAAACACGGACCTGTCTATAGACTATATAATGAAAAGGCCTATCTAATGGGCGGCAGAAAGCTGTTACACAAAAACGAAGATGGGTGTGTTAGTACAAAGCGATATGAAAGTGACGTCACCGGTTAGCTTGCTCTATTATGGCGACTTACGGGATGACACGCACACAACAACATTGTTCGAATCACCTCGAATGTGATAGAAAAGTGCATAGCGACGTCACGAAAAACTCCTCTTCTCTGTCTCTCTCATATCGTTCTCAATTAACTGTCCTGCTCTTTGACATTCACTGTTGAAATTGTTTTGATTTTTTATAAGGACATATAAATATAATATTGACATTTTTGTATATGGAGTTGCGAGGTTATGTCAGGCGTGCAATGATCTTTAGTCATTGCCTGTGTTGTTTATAAATAAATTCAAAATGCTGTCAGTGCATCTCTAGTATAGAGCTTAGTGACTTTTGAACGCACGAAGAATAGCATACGCTCGTCATACGCAGTTTGTTTTTGTTTTTCTCAAAGAAACTTGCACACGCTTTCCAGACTCATCAAAATGCATATGGAAATATTACCCAATTTGAAAAATTTACACTCGGATTCTGGGTGTTTTTCGAGACAGAGTGCATATTGTTTTCCTCTGAGGTTCACAACCACATCTACACTAGGGCACCCATATCATTGGACGTGATAACCACTATAATCATATTCTTTGGGTTTATCATTATAGCCAACGCTCCATGGATGCTCTGCAGGCTTTGCAGAATTCGCTCTCATTTGAGTATGAAGCACGATCAAAGCAAGCAAAGAAAAACATCCCATCTGTTGCGGTCCACGAGCGTCATTGTATCGCAAGGTGTAACAAGTCTGATAAATGGAAGCAGTGAGCGAGAGCCCCAAAGAGAGAGCGATGATAAAATCCATTTTTCTCGCTTGTTTACCGTTGGGGATAGGTGTTTTTCTTCACTAGCACGATAAACAATCCACGAACTTCTAATAGCAATAGTGTCCCCCAGGCTTGGAGCATGTTTAGAAGGGTTTTATCATGCACTACTATCCCCCCAATCTGATCAAAGTTGTAGCAGTATACGATAAACAGTCTCTCATAATGTGCAGCATGTTATGATAGTTACAGAGAGCGACACGTGAGAGATTCTCTCATTTTTTTCAGGATTCAATCCCTGATGCTTACTTACTTTACTTTTGCTGGCGCTACGTCCTTCAAGACATGACCTGCGCCACAATGTTACGCCAACTAACTCGGTCCATGGCTGCTAACCTCCAATTCCTCGATCGCCCCACACTTCCAAGATCCTGCTCCACTTGGTCAAACCACCTAGCTCGTTGCGCTCCCCTTCGTCTTGTACCGGCCGGATTTGAGTTGAACACCATTTTTGCGGGATTGTTGTCCGGCATTCTCACAACGTGTCCCGCCCATCGTACCCTTCCAGCTTTGGCGACTTTCGTGATACTGGGTTCACCGTAGAGTTGCGCAAGCTCGTGGTTCATTCTTCTCCTCCATACGCCGTTCTCACATACTCCGCCGAAGATCGTCCTAAGCACACGTCGTTCAAAAACTCCTAGCGCTTGCAGGTCCTCTTCGAGCATTGTCCACGTCTCATGCCCGTAGAGGACTACCGGTCTTATCAGCGTCTTGTACATGGTACACTTAGTACGGAAGTGAAGTTTACCAGACCGCAAGGTCTTGTGGAGTCCATAGTAAGCACGACTTCCGGCGATGATACGTCTTCGAATTTCTCTGCTGCAGTTGTTATCCGACGTTATCAATGATCCGAGATAGACGAATTCGTCCACCACCTCGAACTCATCCCCGTCGATCGTCACGCGTCTGCCTATGCGAGCTCTATCGCGCTCGGTTCCTCCAGCCAGCAGATATTTCGTCTTCGACGTATTTACCTTCAATCCAACCCGATCTGCTTCACGTTTCAGCCTGGTATACTGTTCAGCAACCACCTGGAACGTTCTTCCGACAATGTCCACGTCGTCAGCGAAACAAATGAACTGGCTGGATTTATTGAAGATCGTGCCCCGCATGTTGAAGCCCGCCCGTTTCATAACACCTTCTAGCGCAATATTGAACAGGAGGCAGGAAAGACCATCGCCTTGTCGAAGTCCTTTGCGTGTTTCAAACGGGTCCGATAAAGCACCCGATATCTTCACACAGCACTGTACACTATCCATCGTAGCTTTGATCAGTCTAGTCAGTTTCCCGGGAAAACCGTTCTCGTCCATAATCTTCCATAGCTCTTCGCGGTCGATGGTATCGTAGGCCGCTTTGAAATCGATGAATAGGTGGTGCGTAGGGACTTGATATTCGCGACACTTTTGGAGGATCTGCCGCAGCATAAAGATTTGGTCTGTCGTCGATCGACCGTCCACAAATCCGGCTTGATAACTTCCAACAAATCTGCTTGCCAGTGGCGATAGACGGCGGAAGATGATCTGGGAAAGCACTTTATAGGCTGCATTAAGAATGGTGATCGCTCGATAGTTCTCACATTCTAACTTGTCACCCTTTTTGTATATTGGGTATATTATTCCCTCCTTCCACTCCTCCGGTAGCTGTTCTGTATCCCAGATCCTGGCTATCAATCGGTGCAGACAAGTGGCCAACCTGTCCGGGCCCATTTTAATAAGTTCCGCTCCAATACCATCCTTTCCAGCTGCTTTGTTGTTCTTGAGCTGTTTGATAGCATCCTTAACTTCACCTATTGTGGGAGTTGGCACGTCTCCCTCATCCGCCGTACTGATGAAGCCATTCCTCCTGCTGTCTTGATCTTCCTCCTCTGCGCCGTTTAGGTGTTCATCGTAGTGCTGCTTCCACCTTTCAATCACCTCACGTTCGTCCGTCAAGATACCACCATCCTTATCCCGGCACATTTCGGCTCGCGGCACAAAGCCTTTGCGGGATGCATTTAGTTTCTTGTAGAACTTACGTGTTTCTTGAGAACGATACAACTGCTCCATCTCTTCGCACTCCAACTCTTCCAGGCGGCGCTTTTTATCCCGGAATAGATGGGTTTGCTGTCTTCGCTTCTGTTTGTATCGCTCCACGTTTTGACGGGTGCCTTGCTGCAGCATCATCGCCCGCGCTGCATTCTTCTCGTCCAAAACCGTCTGACACTCCTCGTCGAACCAACCGTTCCGTCGATTTGCTTCCACGAACCCAATGGCACCTTCCGCTGCGTTGTTTATGGCTGCTTTGAGACTACTCCAGCAGTCCTCAAGAGGGGCTTCGGTGAGCTCTCCCTCTTCCGGCAACGCTGCCTCAAGGCTTTGCGCGTATTCAGTTGCGACTTCGGGTTGCTTGAGTCGCTCCAGATTGTACCGGGGCGGGCGTCGGTACCGAATGTTGTTCACAACGGAAAGTCGTTGGCGCACTTTAACCGTCACAAGGTAGTGGTCCGAATCGATGTTTGCGCCGCGATAGGTTCTGACGTCGATGATGTCCGAGAAGTGCCTTCCATCAATCAAAACGTGGTCGATTTGCGATTCAGTCTGTTGGGGTGATCTCCAGGTGTACCGATACGGGAGGCTGTGCTGGAAGTAGGTACTACGTATGGCCATGTTTTTGGAGGCGGCGAAATCAATCAGTCTAAGGCCGTTTTCGTTCGTAAGCTGGTGAGCGCTGAACTTCCCTATAATCGGTCTAAATTCCTCCTCCTGGCCAACCTGAGCGTTGAGATCTCCGATAACGATTTTGACATCATGGCTTGGGCAGCCGTCGTATTCACGTTCCAGCTGCGCGTAGAAAGCGTCCTTATCGTCATCGTCACTTGCTAGGTGAGGGCTGTGCACGTTGATTATGCTGATATTGAAGAAACGGCCTTTGATCCTCAACTTGCACATTCTGTTGTCGATTGGCCACCACCCAATCACGCGCCTCTGCATTTCGCCCATCACGATAAAAGCTGTGCCCAGCTCATGTCTATTGCCGCAGCTCTGGTAGATGGTATAACCATCCCTATACGTATGTACCGTCGACCCTTTCCAGCAGACCTCCTGCAGCGCTACGATGTCGAACTTGCGGACCCTCAATAATTCGGAAAGAATGCGGGTACTTCCCAAGAAATTGAGAGACTTACAGTTCCATGATCCGAGTTTCCAATCGTTAGTCCGTTTTCGATGCCTGGGTCTATGCCGATTGTTCCGGTCCGAATTTACATTGTATGCTTCCTGTACTGATGATTTTTACGGCTGGCTTGTAAGGCCTGCACCAACCCCCTGTCTCGCCGGAGGATCATCGTGCACAGCACTGTTTAGAGTCCCACGCTGGCACTAGGACGATGATCAGCCGCTCCTAACATGGAGAACAGACGCTGTTTTGAGCCGCCCCTAACATGGAGAACAGACGCTCTGATAAGCTACACCCTCAGAAGAGAGGAGCCCCCCTTCCCTGTCAGCATACGACCAAGGTTCCACCAGGGTTGGTTACCCGATCTTCCCTACGGTTACTCGTATCCCAGGCGGCACCACGGGGAGGTAGGGATAGGAGTTACTGGACAAGAGGCTAAGGACCACAAATGGGGTCTATTTTATACCTGCAGGTACGCGAAGTACCAATGGTACGCATTGTCCAGTCATTTACCACCCCAATCCCTGATGCTCTGATAATTGAATGGATCATCAACTCATGGTAATATTGCGTTATGTACAGTAATACCAACAGATATACAGACGTTGCACTTAGAAAAATCTTTATCAAAATCATAGTCATAAGAACATGTACGCTCAATGCTAAAATCGGCATGTTTGGCCGATCTACTAACAGATGGCGGTAGTGAGCAAACGTTAAACATGAACAAAAACGATTCGAGCGCTGCGAGTAAAATGTGGTCGGTGGACAGCGATTAGAGTGTGACGTCTGTTTGTCTGTGCTAATACCTTGGTAAGCTGTTGTTGGGGATAATTACAGTAAACATGAACTTTGTATTTTAGTATGGTTCCATGAGTCGATATCGAATATCAAAAAATGGTCGTTTCACAATATCCTAGTGCAACGAAAATTCTATATTGTTTAAGTTGCTATAATCGAAGCATGCAGTGTGGAGTATTGTGAGGGATTTTTATAAATACATAATGAAACTGTTCTAGCGATGTATGGCGTTATGGAACTCAACGAATCAACCCGAGCAGGGAGGGAATGAGAGAACTGCCGTCAAGCTATTATTCACCGTGCATTAAAAAAAAATCTGCATTTCAAAAATACCTATACATGATTTTTCCAAACAATTTAAAACAAACAAGAATACCGCTACGAAGCGCACAATCATACCATAATTCAGGAAAAAAAAATCGAAAGTTGGTGGTGCATTAGGCTTATTTGGCTTTACATCAATTATCCTGATAAAGCCTCGTCAACAAAAATTCGCCAATAGGGTCCTAAAGCTCTGTCCCAATTTTAGTATCAAACGCTTAAGTCTAGGGCAGAAACATATGTTTACTCAATTTTTAAATTATTCTCATTGGTTTAAGTCCAAAAAACATTTTTTTATGATTTTTGAGATTTTGTCACACCCCTTGGTTTAAACTCAAATTTTGGGTATATTTTGTTTTCCGTGTCTCTTCTGAAATGTCAGATAGGAACAACCCCAGTGTTAAAACTGTAAGCCTTGTTGCATTTTTGTCGAAAAAGTGAATGTCAAACATGATCACAAGTGTCAAGGTTCATATTTGGAACCATTTTTATTATTGAAGTTTAAAAATGTTATAGCCGTTATTTGAGCTAGAAAAATTGCTAAAGTAGTTGCAAGAACATGCTTTTTCGTATTATAAAATAAAAACAAGAATTCATTAAAAATTTTAGGACCTTTTCTCCATCCTCGACTGCGACCCACGCTCTCCAGGTCCTGGTGCACCTGGTCACTGTGCCCCACGCCTTCTTGTTCCGACCGGATTCGTAGCGAACACCATCTTTACAGGGTTGTTGTCCGGCATTCTTGCAACATGCCCTGCCCAGCGTATCCTTCCAGCTTTAGCTACCTTCACGATACTGGGTTCGCCGTAGAGTTGAGCGAGCTCGTGGTTCATTCTTCGCCGCCACACGCCGTTCTCCTGTACGCCGCCGAAGATCGTCCTTAGCACTCGGCGTTCGAAACACACATCTCGGGAATAACTTGGCTCCGATGGTAAGTAACCTGGTTCTCCGGTAAATCCGGAATATTCGTGAAAATGGTCATTTCGTGAAAATCATTCTAAACCATCGCGTTTTTTTCCAATGATAGCAGAATTGATAATTATAAAATATAATGGATGATTTGGATTGTTCATGTACATAAGTGACCACTATAACGGCCTCTGAAAGATCCGAAACATCCGCAAAAATGGTAATTTCTTGAAAATAATTAGATCCCCTCGATTTTGTTCCACTGATATCAGAATTTATAATTTTAGAACGTAACGGATGATTTCGGTTGTTCATGGAAATAAGTGGCCACTAAAATGGGCTCCGGAAGATTCGAAACATTCGTAAAAATAGTCAGTTCTTGAAAATCATCCCAAACTACCGCGATTTTTTTCCAATTATATCAACATTTATAATTATAGAACATAACGAATGGTTTTGATTGTTCCTAGACATAAGTGGCCATTATATTGGCCTCCAGAAGATCCGGAACATCCGTAAAAATGGCCATCTCGTGAAAATCATTCTAGACTAACACGTATTTTTTCAATAATATTCATAGTTATATTAGTAATATAGTAATATTTGAATTGGTCAAGGGGATAAGTGGCCACTATGATAGCCTCCAAAAGATCCGGAACATCCGTGAAAATGGTTATTTCGAGAAACCGCAAACCGCGTTTTATTTTTCCAAAGGTCATACAGTAATACCTCGATATAACGTAAATCGATATTTGTTTTCGTTACGTTATATCAAGGTTATGTTATGTTGGAGCGTTACGTTATATCGATGTTATGTTATTTTCTTCCCTAAATTACGTTCAACATGTATTGTTTGATGAGGAAATGGGTCTTACATTGATATTATTGAACTAGCAGGCATTTTCAGTTGATCTTACATATTTTATCGATATTTTTCCGCAATTATTTTTTTATATATTTTCTTTTTTATTTTTATTCTCTGTTGGAGTAATCCTTAGAGAAATGTATTCAGGAAAAATCTTTGCCAGAATCCTTGAACACTCGGAGATCTTTCAGAAATCTTTAAAAAAAATAATGTTGAGCAGTCCAAGAACATTTCTAGCAGGTAATTATGGAACTTCAAGAATTGTGTTATGAGGAACTTATGGTCAAACTCCTAAGGCAAATCATTTTGCAATTTTTTGAAAGAATTTTAGAATGAATGTCCCAGGAATTCTTACGAAATGACTAGAAATTCCATTAAAAACAAGAACTATCTTTGAAGAGTTGTCTATGCAAAATTTTCAGAACGAATTCATGGCGGAATTATCGGCAGTATTTTAGGAGAATTTTCTTGGAGATCTGTGGAACTTGTTCAGTTTTTGGACCAATCCAACGTTTTTGTAATAAAAAAAAAAAACATAGAAAGATTTATAGACTTATTGTCTTTAATAATTTCTAAAGTAGTCCCTGATGGAATATGGAATCAATGAAGGATTTCATTTCACATAGAATCCTTGAAGAAAGTTAAGTGATACATAGAATAATTTTTGCATAAATATTTGGAGAAAGTTCTGCAGAAAATCATAATGAAATCGCTGGAGAAACGCCAAGAAAATTGTTTTTCAGGATTTTGGTGAATACCTGTAGGTTTTTTTTTAAATAATTTGTAGAGCATTTCAAGAATCATAACTGTAATGTTCTCTAAAAGGGCCGCAGCAAGAATTCATGAAAATTTGCTGTAAACAATTATGAATCTCCAGAAAAATACAAGGTATCGTATCATATGCGAAATGGTTTGAAGAATTCATAGTTAAATCCACTTTACATACTCGAAAAAAATGTTCAAAGGCCCTGCAGAGTTCAGAATCCTGAATTCATTGGAAACCGTTCTTGAAGATATTCTGGAGAAATTCTTGAGGGATTATTCGAACCATTTCTTGGTGGAATTGAATTCGTACTTTCTGATGAAATTCATCAAGAAATTCTTAAGACGGGAATTCGTTAAGTCAATAATGATGAAAAAACTGGTAGAATCCCTGGCATCATTTCTGAAAAAAATCTTAGAAGTTTTTAAACATGAATATCAGTGAAATTCCTGGAGCATGCATGTCGGAATTACGTAAAAAATATTTTTTAAGATGTATACATGCGTACCAGGAGAGATTAAGATTATAACAATAGCTTAATATTTTCTTAAGCATTTTAAGGGAAAAAAATAAAATATACCTACGTTAAATGGATCGGCGATGGCAGCGTGATCTGGCGACACACAAGTCGAATCTGAGTTTGATCTAGTCTTTTTGAATGCAAAGTTTAAATCAATAATCATTATTATTTTCATAGAAAATTGAAGTAAGTAGCAGGCTTGGCTCCAGAGGAAGCGTAAATGTAACAAAAATTGAAGGAGAATGATATATAAAAATATACAGCAATGACAAAAAGTTGGTTTTAACATTAGCTCATATTAGCTATATACTCGACATCGATTTATGACTGTATTCAGTGATAGTAAACGTTTGCATTGCTTTAATTTGGTATTGGTTGGTATTTGAATCATGGAAAATGGTTATTGCAGTTAATAAACCATGTTTTTAATAAAATTTGGAAAAAATAAATGGGCGCCAAAAACAAAGTTACGTTATATCGTGGTAAAAATTACGTTATAAAGAGGTAGTGCGCATCGTACCTTCGTGCTGTGCGTACACGAATTCTCTTTGCTCTTGGAAGTTTTCTTAAAAACTACCTAAACCAATAAAACAGTACTTTTCAGTGCTACAAAAACAGTACTTTCTAGAGCTAAAATTAAAAACGGTACTTTTCAGTACTACTAAAACAGTACTTTTCAGTACTATTTTTTCTACTATTGAACCCTTTACGATCCTTGTTTGGACCCGTGCCTTCGATTTTTCGTTGGACCCGCTGGCGAAAGCTAGCGGTGGTAATCCTTCTTGGACACCGTCTTGGGAAAAAACCTCTTAGGAGGTCTCGCCTTCTTTCATTTATTCACTAAACATGGTTGCAACAACAAACAAAAGGAAGGGTGAATCTCTGAATTCACAACTTCCATTCAAAAATGTCGGATTTAAAACTGTCACTAAACGTGATAAGAATAGACGAAAGGACGTTTCTCCGGGATGCGAACTTTCTTCCAAGGGTGAAATGGATAATGTTGATAGTTGCATCGAAATGAGCAATCAGTTCGATGCTCTAGACAAATTTTCCGAACACCAAATCGAAGCAGTCTCTAGTCCAGGCTCTTTGATTCAAGTGAGGAAGCAAAGAGTGCCGCCTATCGTGGTCAGTTGTTCCGAATTTGCGGGATTTAGGCAGGAGATCTTGAACTCCATTCAGTAGCGTAGCTAGGGGGGTGCGGTGGGTGCGGTCCGCACCGGGCCCCGAGTTCATAGGGGCCCCCAAATCGTGGTAAGTGTTTCATTTACTACAAAGAATTTGATTTCTAGAAAACTAACAAATTACAAGCAGATGAAAACTCAGTTTGACGGTGATCTTGATCGTGTAGGGCCCTATAATCAATGGTATTAGTGATTAGAAAAGCTTAAATACCTCAAAATTCATTCTCGATAACTCGGTTTAATTTTGAAATTCATACGGATTTACCTATATATACGGGCCCATAACCGTATCTGAAACTGATTTGGAGGTATGTTACAGACCTCACCGTATTTCATTTCAATAATAATTTAGAATAGAAATCAGTAACCATCTTCGGGACATGGTTTGTACATATTCAAGGCTGGTAGAAGATCTTAGCCTCTATTTTAATGCAAGGCATTATTTTTAAAGTCTCTATTTTTAAAAAATCTTAAAAATAGAGACTTTTTTAAGAATTTTTTTTACTGGTTCTTTTGGAATTTCCTTTCAGATTCCTCGAGAAAAAACTTCATAAATTCTGATAGTGATTTTTTTTCCATAGATTCTATACAAATTAACAATTCCCAATTGCCTCAGACGTCTATTCAATGGTTTGTCGATTTAAATTGATGATTTGATCTTTCTAACTACGATTTCCATGAGCTGTTCGGAATTTGAATCAAAGTGTCCGGAATATGAGGCAAAAGCGAAGAGGCGTCCGGAAAAAGAATCATGAAAAGACCACACATTTCCATTTACTTAAAATTATTTCTGTTGCGGAATCAAAATCTTCACCCAACATTCGAAAGTTAAGTGTTTTGAAGGCTCGATAATGCAGAAGAATCATACATAATGATTTATTTTATATGCTTTTTGACGAGTTAAATTTCACTGAGGCCTTAAGTGTCCATAATATGAATCAGAAAGGTATAGGAGATCTTCCTTAGCTTCATAAAGGAGCTCTTTAAAAAATACTATACTGTTCATTTGCATTTGAAGATTTTTCAAAGAATTTCTAAGATAATTCCTATGCCAGTTTCTCCAGTTTGCCATACAGGACTTTTAACAGCATCACACCAAAAAATCTTAGATTTACATGTAACGTAATATTAGCCTTAATCATGCAAAGCCATTTCTCATGTATTATTCAATGATAAAACCTATAAACACATCTATTATATACAACATTGTTACCAAAATCCTTAATATTGAACGCGAAACGCCTTCTCTCAAAGAATGTTGCTTGCAAAACGGCTCGGTTTACATGATTTTCCCGCTGAAAATTCAATCATAAATAATGCACATGGAATGACACGCCGTCGATCCATCCATGTGCATTATTTTTGGCAGAATATTCAGCGTGTAATCATGTAAACTGAGCGATCTTGTCTTCAATTTCACTTTCAATATGCAAGAAAGCATGCAATATTGGTGAATGTTGGATGCAAGATCATGAAATGTTTCAGTTTCGCTCAAGTTTGCAAGCATTCCTGAATGCAATGAGGCAGTTTACATTATTTATCGTTTAATATCAAATGATAATTCGATTCACATGACAATTATCAAAGTTTACGTGCCATGTAAATTTAAGATTTTTTTGCTGTGTGGCATAAATGAAGTTTAGATGACATGTAATATTCATTATTTTTAACTGTGTAGCACTATTTCTAATTTCTGTTCGTATAGTAGCACTAGGATGACGACGTGCAGCCCAAGCAGGACAGTTCTGTTTTGCGTCATCCGATAGATTTTGCTCACGGTTTCGCGCGTGTTTTCGTTGAAAAATTTTCTGTCCATTTTAATATACAGTTATATAAGAATACAATTTTACATTCAGAAATGGAATAGTGAAAAGTGAAAAATGAAAAAGTGATTTGTTTGATTTGTGTCATCAGTACTGTTGGCTTTTGGCTGCCTCAAGTTCACCGAACCATCCGGAAGTGACAGGCAGCACATGAATTTAGAGAATCAATCCGGTGAGTTTGTTCCAGTATGATACTTTTTCTTTTGTGAGCCTTCCGGATCGTTTTTGTCCGCGTCGTGGAACTTCTGGTCGTTATGTCGTTATGGTCCGAAAATGTTATTTTCGGAGTTTGATACTTATGTTCAGATTGCGCATTCTGTCCGGGCGGGTGTTACGCAAATTACAATCGGTTGTGGATGCCTTTTAACCGTTCAATGACCCTGGATGGATCGATTCTGCTTTTCGTAGAATTTTGAGCAGAAAAAACAGATCCTAGGGTGTTAAGTTCGAACGTGCTTCCTTTCGTTTTTCGATAATCTAAAAATACAGTACCACCGGGTTTGTTTTTTTCAACGGGTGGTTTTTTTTTACGCGTAATGTTATTTTATACAATCCGATGACCCTGGAGGGATCGGTTTTGCTTTTTACTGGCTATTGAGCAAAAATATTACTGCCTAATCGACAAGCATTTCGCGAAATACTTTTTATACTATAAATAAACTATTGTATTCTCTTTTGATTGCCGGCATTCAAAAGATTAAATTGAAAACACTTAAACAACAAATGTTTATGGTCTATCGCCAGCTTTCTAAGCGAATCCTGACAATATACCTTCCCCAACCTCCAACTCCGTAGCACTAATGAGGGTGTCGCTGAGTCGGCGGCCTCTCATTAAGTAAGTGCTACATCAACATTTCCTTCCCCTATCCCAAGTTACGGTAAAGATGGGCGAGGCCGGGAATAGTGATATTCATGATTTTAGTATTCTTGTTTATTATTTGAATAAGGTATATTCCCCTGCCTTGTTCCTGAAAGTAGTCAGGATGAGATTAATAAAAAGAAACATGAATGTTGCTAGTATCCAATCTACGAAGTATACCGTAACTACGCTAACGCTAACGCTATAGTAGCACTAGGATGACGTCGTTGGCAAAATACTTATCAAAACAGTTTTTTTTACAAAACTTTTATATTTTTTCCTACAAAGTGTGGATCAAAAGCTGTCGTTTGATGTAAAAAAAGTTCTTAATTCTTTAATTATTTCGTGAAATAAAAAAAATAGTTCCTCTCAGTAGTGCTACTTTAGGAACAATAGGTTTACTATAGGCGCAAGGGAGCTCAAATTTTAAGCAAAACTAATTATTTCGATCATTTGATGAACAAATTCGATCTGTGTATCAATGGTACTTAGATAAATAGCAGCTGACCTTCATGGCAAAAAATGTTTTGAAATGATTTATATCAAAATGGCCACTAGTGCGACTATAGGGGACTGTCCACTAAGAGAACACCGACCCTAGGCAATTATGGGACTTGAAGAATTTTGTTATGAGGAACTCTTGAAATAAATCCTTTTGTTATTTCTTGACAGAGTTTTAGAATAAATTCCCCAAGAATTCTTTAAAAAACGTATCAGTAAATTGATGAAGGAATCACTAGAAAACTCCATTCAAAGAAGAACCAAAGTTGAAAGATTTTCACTGGAAAAGTTTAAGAACGAATACGTTGTGAGAGTATCGGCATTATTCCAGGAGAATTCTCTGGGAGATCTGGAGATCTTGATAAGTTTTTGGACGAATTCCCGAATATATTTTGTAATACAAAATATCAGTAGGATTTTCTAAAGACGAAAATTTTAAAGATTACTTGGAGAACCTACTGAAAAAAATCCTAAAGAACTTTCTTAAGATATTCCTGATGGAATCAAATGGACGGATTTCGTAATTAACTTACTGACGATAATTCGAGAAAAATTTTTTTTAGGTTTTTGGACGAATACCTGTATGAGTTTTTAGAATAATTGCTAGGGCATTTCAAGAATCATCACTGGATAGTTCTTCGAAAGAGTCGCTGAAAAAATTTATGACAAACTGCTGGAATAATTTATGAATTTCTATAGTCCGGAAAAATTAAAGTATCGTAGGCAAAATGGTTTGAAGAATTAATAGTTGAATCTTCTTTATATCCTGGAGAAATCACTGGGTGAAATTCTTGATCAAAGGCATAGAAGAATTCATAAATATATCTGAAAAAGAAACTATTGGAGAAATTCAAAATCCTTGAATTTAAAATCCCTAGAATCCGGAATTCTTTGGAAACAGTTCTTGAAAATATTCTGGATAAAATCCTGGAGGAATTTATTTACAATTTTCTTATGAAATTTCTCAAGAAATTCTTGGGACGGGAATCCGTTAAGTCAATATTGATCAAATGTTTCTAGAAACTCTTAAAACAATCTCTGAAATCGCTTTGAAAAAAAAATCTCCTGGAATTATTTTTGAGGAATATCTCAGAAGATTTTATGCATGAATATCATGAGGATTAACTTGTGAAATTCCTACAAGATAACTGTCGCAATTAAAAAAATCTCTAAGAACTCTATATTCTTTAATTCCCGAAATAATCCTAGGGACAATCTCTGGAGTAATTCCTGAAGGAATTCACTGGTTAAAATCTGAACGATAATTTGAAAAAAAAAATCTAGAAAACCCTTTGAGAAAGACGATTTGAAATCATAAAGATAATGTAAACGGGAATCTTGGTGGAGGTTATGAGAAAACGTTAAATCATTGTAAACATTCCTGGAGTACTTATTTTCTTGAACAATTTCAGGAAGGTTTTTTGAAGACATTTATGCTGGAATCTCTAAGGTAACTTTTATGGTTATCCTAAGGAGAATTCTACATTGGATTTTTTAGGGTTTATTAATTTTTAGGAAGTTCGTGAAAATCACAAAATGAACTCTTGAGAAAATCTTTGATGTTCATTTTGTAATTAGTTAGCATAATGTAAGGCTTTTCTGCCATCAAGAATTTCAAAATCGAACAAAACACAAAATTCGGGTAATGTCAACATTACGCTAGAATTCCCAATTTAAGCTGTATATGGATCATTGCTTTTCAGAGCTACTCCGCCAGCTTATATATCAACTTACATGACAGTTCACTGGAAGTCCTTTTGATAATTTTAAGTAAACTAATGTATTTTTGAACAAGAATTAAAAAAAAAGAACTGTAGGCTCATTAACTGACATTTGTGTCATTTAACGACTACAGCAACATTATCATCATATCAACATAAGTTCCATAATTTTAGTCATAATTCTATTAAAGCTATTTGGTCATCGTTTATTTCAACAGTTGATTTCACATTAGCGTTCGCATTTGAACGGCGTTCACATTACTTTCTTGAGGGCCCCTAAATGGAACACCGCACCGGGCCCCAAAAACCCTAGCTACGCCACTGACTCCATTAGGGGAATCAAGGTCTCCTTCCAAATCGCAAAGAATGGAGACTGTCGCGTTTTGCCGGAAACTATTAAAGATCGCGAACTTCTTCTCAAATATCTTGAAGAGAAGAAGCACATTTTTTTTTACTTATGACGACAAAACTGAACATTTGTTCAAAGTTGTCTTGAAAGGTCTTCCAAGTGACTATAAATCACCTGAAAATGGAATAAATGATTTACTTGGATTTTCCCCAGTCCAAGTAATCATTATGAAAAAGAGAACCCAATCTGGCATTGTTCGGAAAGGGCTTCCTCAAGAATATTATTTAGTTCACTATAACAAAAAAATTCTAAATAATATTAAAGCTTTAGAAAAAGCTAGACTTATGTTCGATGTCCGTGTGAATTGGGAACATTTCCAGAAACCTGGAGGAAATTACCAGAACCCCACTCAGTGCCGTCGGTGCCAAAAGTGGGGTCATGGTACAAAAAATTGTCGCATGGATGCTAAATGCATGATTTGCGGAGGTTCATCTCACGCCAAAGACGTCTGTCCAGTGAAGGAAGATACCACCAAGTTCATATGCTGTAATTGCGGGGCTAACCATAAGTCCAATTTTTGGAATTGCCCTTCACGCAAAAGGGTCATTGAGGCTCGTGCCAGGCAGATGAAAGATAATATCCGTTACGATAACGGTCGTTTCCGGAATTTGCCTGGTAGAGTATCGAACAATGCTCATTTTTCAGTTAACGATCGCTTGATCATGAATCATACCCATCATGAAGATCATAATCATGCTCATTCTCAAACAAATTTTAATCCGTCGGGTAGCCGTTCGAATCTTTCAATTTCGAATGTATCCACCCACGGTAAATCCTTTGCCGATATCGTAGCAGGAAATTCGAACTCCTCCCCTGTTCGATCCATGGGTACCTGTTGTGGCCCTTACCAAGTGTTCCACCAGAGAGTCCGTTGATCGTCTAGATTTTGTTCCAGGCAGGATTGAGGGTATCCGGAGTCTGTAGTTCCCAGGGTTGGTTTGTAGGTGTTCCCGAATCAGGCAAGTATATTCTTGGCACTCCAACACAGGTAATTGCGCGATTTGTACTTTAAAACACTTTATTGCACTAACTCAACATTTATTACACACTACAATTAACGATTTATTCAAACTACAGACTATACATTTATTCTACAACACTACAGATTAAAATTGGACAATTTCGTGGCTGATCTGAACGATTCGGTGGTTGGACTAGAAGTGATCTATGCGATCTCCTATAGCTAGCCTCGTAAAAAGAGTGTCGCATTATTTTAGGGCCTCCACACGCAACATTACTGAAATGTATCAAAATGTATCATGGTTTCTATAATCTTCTCACTGCCTCACTGCGCATTCGAGTAGTTTGGTAGCATGGAAACAAAGTGTTATACCCGAATAGCTGACAGATAAAGACAAGCATGGTGAGCAAACATTAGCACCAACATTGCCGGCCACCTACAATTTGCGGAACAAATTTATCCAATTTCAGCTAATAATTATGCTGTTTATGCCTGCACTAGATAAGTATTTTAGATATTTTACTAACTGTTCTAATTTTTAGCTGTTGCTGATTCGATTACTGCTGATGGACGTCATATTGCTGCTGAAGATCACGGTCGATTGGAAGAGGGAAAAGTTTGTTGATGGCTCGTGTGTATGTGCCCGATTTCGTTTGGATAGTTGCCACACGAACGATGCCGTCATTGCCAGGTTGAACTGCTACGATCCGTGCGAGTGGCCAAGCGACCGATGGTTTGCCGTCTTCCTTCACAAGTACCATCTGACCGGTTCGAATATCCGTGGGTTGTTTGGATTTCTGCCACTGCTGATTGAGTTCGGTGAGGTACTCTCTTCTCCATCGCTGCCAGTGGTTTTGGATGACCTGTTGTAGCTGTTGATAGTGTTGCAGTCGGTTAATTGGTACTGTCGTGTAGTCAGGATCTGGTAGGCTAAGCAGCGGTTCACCGATGAGGAAATGGCCAGGAGTGAGGACGTTGAGCTCGGAAGGATCTTCGGAAAGCGGTGTTAGGGGACGACTGTTCATATTCGCCTCGATCTGGTACAGCACAGTGACCATGTCTTCGTAGGACAGCTGATGGCAACCAATCGTCTTTGCCAACGAGGATTTCGCTGTTTTCACGGCCGCCTCCCAAAGGCCGCCAAAGTTGGGTGCTCGTGGTGGGATGAATCGCCAGGAAATTCCTTTGCTACTGCATTCATTGATGATTGCTCGCTGGTTCGGTTTGGTGTTGAAGATGTGGTGCAATTCGGAGAGTTTCTTCTTCGCGCCCTGGAAGTTAGTTCCGTTGTCGGACTGGATCTCTGCTGGAATTCCACGTCGAGCGATGAAACGACGAAGGACGGCGATGAAAGCATCCGTCGACAAATCGCACACCAGTTCTAGATGAACTGCCTTCGTGGCGAAACACACGAAGACGGAGATGAAAACTTTCTGCGGGGCTGCTCGGCGGTGTACCGGTTTTAGATAGAGTGACCCGCAAAAGTCTACGCCGGTGGTCGAAAAGGGACGGCTAGGTACGGTTCGTGCTTGAGGGAGTTGGCCTTTGGGTTGGGTTACAGGGACAGGGTTTT
The DNA here is from genome assembly GCF_002204515.2 of Aedes aegypti. Taxonomy (NCBI): domain Eukaryota; kingdom Metazoa; phylum Arthropoda; class Insecta; order Diptera; family Culicidae; genus Aedes; species Aedes aegypti. The sequence continues at coordinate 45,639,380 of NC_035109.1, read as the reverse complement.
GGCGGAAACATTTTACGCATTTTCGACACACATGATTGACCAAAGTTTTACCACTGATCGGCCAGAATTCACGACGCATCGTTGCCAGAGTCATGCGAGGGCCAGCATGCAAACAGAGGGCGTGAAAATGAGCGGCTATGAGGCGAGATAGTGGGTGCTTGCTAGGAAGGACTATTGGGTGTTTTGTTTGGAAGTTCTCATTGGAGTAGTTGAGCCGGCCACCAAGACGCAGGATACCTTTCTCATCGATGATAGGGCGACCATTCTTGAGAGGAAACTTCTTCGGCAAAGGACCTTTCTGCTTCAGTTGTTTCAGTTCTTCGGTAAACTTCTCCTGTTGAACTAATTTTACCAGGGCTTCTTTCGCTTCTTGCAGCTCCAGCGTGGTGAGGAAGGATTCAATTTGATGAGTTTTCGAACGGCAGCGATTAATGAATCGACGGAGGTAAGCAGTAATTCTCACCAAACACCAATAGGAGGAGTACCGTTCGAAAAGTTGACTTTCTTCTTGGGATGATTGCGCTACCAGCACAGTTTTTCGTCGTTCGAGGACTTCTTCAGCTGGGGGGAGTAGGTGTGATTGTTTCGGCCATGTTTCTTCTTCTTCTCCTAACCAGGGTGGTCCATGTTTCCAGAGCGTGTTGTGAATGAAATCCTTTGGTAGCAATCCACGTGACACGTGATCAGCCGGGTTGTCAGTTCCCTTCACGTGTGCCCACTTTTGCCCGTGCGTTAGGAGTTGAATTTCAGATGTACGGTTCCCCACGAAAGTTTGCCATGTGTTTGGAGGTGCCTGTATCCAATGCAGCGTGACCATGGAATCTGACCAGAACCAACAGGGTGTGCCTTCCATTTTGAGTGCTCCGGTGACCTTGGCATACAATTTCGCACCCAACAAAGCAGCACACAGCTCGAGACGTGGCAGACTGAGCCGCTTGATTGGCGCAACCCGAGATTTGGACGCAATAAGCTGCACGTTGATTCCACCTTCGCTGATCGATCGTGCGTAAATACACGCTCCATAACCGACCTCCGATGCATCGCTGAACGTGTGGAACTGCATAATGGTGTAGTTTTTGGAGAGAATGCAACGGGGAACCTTGAAGTGTTGCAAGAGAGGAAGCTGCTTGTAAAACTCCAACCATTTATCGCTAATCTCATCGGGGACAAGATCATCCCAATCGAGTGACAACAACCAGAGGTGCTGCATCTGTATTTTGGCCCACGCGACAACCGGAGAAACCAATCCAAGTGGATCGTACAGCTGAGCGATTGCTGAGAAAACTCTCCTTTTCGTCCACTGTTTCTCTTCTCTTGTCGAAGGTACGTCGATGAGCAAGCAATCCGACCTCGTCTCCCATGCTACTCCTAGCGTTTTCACCTTCTGCTCTGCGTCGAAATGTACCGTCGTTTGTCCCTCGAGAGAATCAGGGGGTAGATCGTGCAATGCTTCTGGTGAATTCGAGCTCCACTTTCTCAACTCAAATCCGCCTTCGGCCATGAGAGATTGCACATCGTTTCTCAGTGATTTAGCTTTTTCGACCGACTCCGCTCCTGAGAGAAAATCATCCATGTAGAAGTCGTCCGTCACTACTGCGGCAGCGTGTTCGTATTTGCTACCACCATCGAACGCGAGTTGTTTGAGCACGCGTGTAGCGACAAACGACGATGGTGATAAGCCATACGTAACCGTTTGCAGCTCGAAAATTTGAACTGGCTCGTCTTGATTAAACCGCCACAAAATGCGTTGCAGGGGTGTGTCGTCCGAATGAATTCGCACCTGCCGGTACATTTTGGCCACATCTGCTACCAAGGCTATGTTGTGTTTGCGAAAACGGATCATCAAGTCTATCAAGTCGTCTTGTATCACCGGACCAGTGAGAAGAGCGTCGTTGAGAGAGCAACCAGTTGTTGTCTTCGCTGAGCCATCGAAAACCACCCGGACTTTTGTTGTCGAACTAGACTCCTTGAAAACAGGATGGTGTGGGAGGTAGCAAACTGTTCGCTGTTCATTCTGCGCATCTTCCACAGTTCCTATCGGGCGCATATGGTCCAAATCCAGGTATTCTTGAAGAAAGTCGCAGTACTGTTGGCGTAGATTTGAGTATCTACCCAATCGCCTCTCCAGTTGATTAAATCGACGCAATGCTGTGCTGAGCGAATCGCCAATTTTCTCGTGAAATCCAATTTTCTTTGGGTATCGTGCAACGTATCGACCAGTAGCGTCTCGATCGATCGTCGCCCGGAAATGTTGTTCGCAATCTTCTTCTTCCTGGGAACGCAGAGGCTTGTCCGAAATCTCTTCGATGCTCCAAAATTTCTCCATTGCTTTGTCGAGTGGTTCCGCAGTCGCTAAATGGCAGGAAACCATCGCGCTTGTGCCAGATCGTTCGGATTCACCAGCAGCTACCCAACCGAAAACGGTATTGACGAAAACCGGAAGCGAACTGTCGATCTTACAAACTTGAACCCGGCCACCATCGAGCAGATGAAAATCGTAGTAGAATTGACACCCCAGTACCAAATCTATCGGGCCTGACACGTAGAATTCGGGATCCGCAAGTTGCATGCCGGCTGGCGGTGCCCATTTCGCCAATGGAAGAGAAGAAGACGGCTGATCCGATGTGACCTGCCCCAGAACCAGAAAATCCATCGACAAGGAAAAGTCCCGAATACGTGAGGAAATAGAAGTGGATACTTCGTACGCTGCGTTCCTTCGTGTCTGACCAATGCCACTGATCTCCACCCGTTTCGCACGCCGAGGCAGTTTGAGTAACTGACAGAGCCTTTCCGACATCAAGTTTGCTTGTGATCCAGAATCCAATAGACCTCGTGCCAAATGCGTCCTTCCCCAGCTGTCCTTAATCTTCAGCAGCACAGTGAGCAAGAAGACGTGATTTCCAAGGTGCTTCACCGCCATGTTGGTCGAAATTGATGCTACCGAACTAGTAACCGTACCACCAGAGTTCGAAGCGTCTTCCGAAGCAGCTGCAGTTGAGACGTGAGTAACTTGTGCCGTTGAAACTTCCGAGTTGGCCGTGGACGTGGAACCGGAACCGGGAAATCCAGGATGTAGCAACGTGTGATGCTTTTTGGCACAGGTTTTGCACCGAAATTTGGAGGGACAGTCACGTGCCAAATGATTCCGACCCAGGCAGTTGCTGCAAAGCCGTTTCGAATTGGATAATTGCAGACGCCTGTCCACCGGAAGTTCATGGAAAGACGGACATTGGACGATCGAATGTTGTTCACCACACGAAACGCAATTTTGAACCTTCCATTCGGTCGCCGAGTTGACCGAAATCTTGGGGGGACGTGGTTTGACTCCAAATGATGACGATTGCCCTTGCGTAGAAGAAACCTTTTGATCGACCAAAACTGCATCAAGTACCCTCGTTTGCTTTTTCAGGAACTCTACCAGCAAGGCGAAAGATGGTTCGACTTGGTCCGATACATGTTCCTCCCACCGTTTCTGCGTGACGTCATCCAGCTTAGACACCAACAGATGCGTTAGCATTGCACCCCAACTGCTCGTACGCTCCCCTAACTGGTCGAGAATTTTCGTGTTGCGCTCGAAGCAGTCGATGACGTCATGGATACTCGAAGCTGACTCCTTCCGGATTTTCGGGAACTCGAACATCGCATTCAGATGGCGTTTCTTCAGCAGGTAACCGTTGGAGAACCGAGCGACCAACCCATTCCAAGCAACCTCATAATTAGCCTCGCTCATTGGATAGGAATCGATCAATTTCAACGCATCACCTCTTAAAGACGCCCGTAGATAGTGGAATTTTTGGATACCACCTAAATCTGGAGAAGAATCAATCAGGGCCTTGAATGTGTCGTGGAAAGGCAACCATTTTTCAAAACTTCCATCGAACTCGGGAAGATTGATTTGAGGAAGTCGTACGTAAGTATGAACGTTAGACGACTCCAAATGAGGCACGGATGAAGAAAGCCCTTGTGTCGAATGCGTTTGCGTATTTTGTGGTAATTTGCCAACTAACCCTGCCCTTACCTCGAAATACATTTCTTCGAAATTTTCCCTGACCTCTCGATGCGTCTCGATGCTCTCCTCGTGGTCTTCTGTTTCTTCGATGTCGGCTTGTACCTCCTCAAATTCGTCCCATTTGGCCTCCAATTTCTCCAATCGAAACCGTATTTGGTGCTCGTCCGCTGCTTGGCTGCTGGCCAAGAACTTTGCCGTACGTGTCAGGAAGTCCACAATGTTGTCCCTGACGTGGATTTTGGCCTTCAGCTTCTTTCCCATGGTGCGTAGCGTTGATGGCGATGGCGGAGCGTCGAATTACCAGGAGTTGGTCTGCGAATGTACAGGGCAAAGCGGGGAACCTTTCCAAGAGAAATAAACGGATTTGGACAGGAACTCACCTGGTGAGCCGGTCAAATAGGCCTTGTATAATTTCTCTCTGGAACCTGCAAACACTCCTTCTTCCAATACGAGATGTCAATCACCAAAACGAGCTGCGTGACACGCTGACGAAGCACCAGAATGCCGTTGGGAAGTCGTTGGCCAGAACTGATTCTGCAAATATTTCACAAGCGAAGCACCTTTCGACACACCAATAACGTAGTTGGACAGGTACTCACCTTGTGAGCCTGTCTCTATAGGCCTTATATTGTTTAAATTGTACACCAATTTCCGTTGAAACGCCGGTTTCCGGGTAACGAATGAGATTCGTACCAAGTCAGGCAGGATTCCGAACCCGAGAATGTCTCTCTATGCCGATTGATCCAAATTCACGGTTGAAGTCCGCGTCGCACCATCAAATCGGCCCAGATAACTCCAGAATACTGCCAAGCCGTTAGCGGTTAAACTCCGATCCAAATTAACTGGTTCCGTCCAGCCATTCTCAACCACCAAGTCCACATCAACGTAGTACCGAGAGGGACAGAAAAATGACCAGGTAGAGATGAAAGCTTATAGAGATTTGTTGGACAGGTACTCACCTTGTGAGCCTGTTCAACAGGCCTTGAATGCTGATTCTCTACCGGTTACTCCAAGAAGTCCCAATGGCGTCACCAAGCCGACTTGAAACCGCCAAATGGTGTAATGGCGCAAGTCCTTTGTAGCCAAGTTCAATGCACCAAGTTGCAATGATGGCGTAAGTCCTTTGTCCGTAGACTCAAAGATGGCCTTACCGACGCAGCGTCGGTTCCTTGGAACACTGATCCTGGTCACGGCACCAATGTTGTGGCCCTTACCAAGTGTTCCACCAGAGAGTCCGTTGATCGTCTAGATTTTGTTCCAGGCAGGATTGAGGGTATCCGGAGTCTGTAGTTCCCAGGGTTGGTTTGTAGGTGTCCCCGAATCAGGCAAGTATATTCTTGGCACTCCAACACAGGTAATTGCGCGATTTGTACTTTAAAACACTTTATTGCACTAACTCAACATTTATTACACACTACAATTAACGATTTATTCAAACTACAGACTACAACTACAACACTACAGATTAAAATTGGACAATTTCGTGGCTGATCTGAACGATTCGGTGGTTGGACTAGAAGTGATCTATGCGATCTCCTATAGCTAGCCTCGTAAAAAGAGTGTCGCATTATTTTAGGGCCTCCACACGCAACATTACTGAAATGTATCAAAATGTATCATGGTTTCTATAATCTTCTCACTGCCTCACTGCGCATTCGAGTAGTTTGGTAGCATGGAAACAAAGTGTTATACCCGAATAGCTGACAGATAAAGACAAGCATGGTGAGCAAACATTAGCACCAACAGTACCCATTCTACTTGTTTCAAATCAAATGGAAAAAAACCCTACCGCCACAGGTAACTCCGCTTCTTCGTCTACCGGAAATTCCAATGGGAAATCACATGACATGTCTGCCTCTGATTTTAATTTTCTAACTGAACAATTGAATCTAATGATTGATGCAATGTTCAAAGCCACCACTATGACTGAAGCAGTTCAAGTAGGTGTAAAATTTACAAATCAAATTGTTATTGGATTACGTTTTTCTAATGGATCCAAATAATAATTTAAATATTTTAAATTGGAATGCTCGTTCTCTGAATGGCAAAGAGGACGAGCTGTTTAATTTTCTTACGGTTAATAACGTGCATATAGCAGTTATTACCGAAACGTATTTAAAACCTGGATCTAAACTCAAAAGAGATCCTAACTTTTTTGTTTATCGTAATGATCGACTTGATGGGGCATGTGGGGGTGTTGCAATCATCATTCATAGGCGTATAAAACATCAACTGTTTTCATCATGACTTTAAAATTTGTCTAAAAAGGTAGTCAACTAGATTTCATACAGATACTTTTCTAATCGCTTATTTTCACACGACCGCGCACACGTGTGTTTTGGCGATGGATGGTGCACCGGGATACCCATGACTGGAACTGTGTCACCGTCACGTAGGCCCCGCGTGCTGCACAATTAGAGTGCTGATGTTGTTGCTGCTGTTGTTGTTGTGTTGTTGCTGCTGCGTTCACTGTTAGTGATAGCTTATGGGCTGGTAGTGAAAGTTCACTACAATTCACTCCAGTAATGGGAAACGATACCGTTTTCTCCCGGGATTAGAGGGGCATCGTTCATTGTGTGCGGAACAGTCCATACATATGTATGCGTACTGGTGCATTAGTCCGCTTCATCATGTATGAAATCAGACTACCCTAAAAGACCTCCTTTTCGTATTTGTTTTTAAACAACTTATCAAGTGAATCGGTTCTATCGATGGGAAAGGCAGCGCCCTCAAGCAGTCTGCAAAAAAGGTAGTCGAATGAATTTCATACAGGATTATTTAACTCCATTCCAAGCGAAAATTCGTTATTCTCGTTCTGCTTGGAGTCCTATTGGAATTGTTAGGCATTTATGTTGACATTCATTTCTCCTTTACGGATAGAATATGCCAACCAATGCATTAGAGTTTTCCTCTGGCGATTGTGTTGGTTTTGATGATGATTTGGATTTTCCGATGATGAATCGGAGCACTTTACGCTCGTTAAAAGGCTGGTAATCGAATTGAATTAGATTCGTTCCAGTAATGATATACAGAGGCCGTACTGGTGGCTTAAACCGTTTGATCCTGTATGAAGACAGACTACCCGACGGATTTTCAATATGTTCGATTTTATATATGCCTCCAAAAGAAAAACTTCAGGTTCTATCGATTCATGGTAGATTTTAAAGTCCTGTAAATCGCTAGAACCAAATTTGGCTGAAAGTGTTATAAAACAAAACAAATACATTGGTTAACCTTGGGTAGACTGCCTTCGCACACTGGTCGACTGGTTTTTCCCTCCAGTTCGGGAACACTTCACTTAGAATCGCATCTGAGTTCTCCTTCTGCAACAGGTGTAACCTCTCAGATCAATAAGTGTCCAAATTCTCATCTCCATTACTGGTGCATCAGATAACAATGATACGCTGCCAGCCAACAGAGAACTTCTTCGTTTGAGCGCGCGCTCTCTCCATAATATTGTGGAAGGGCATCATCAAATAGAAAAGTTTAAGGGCTTGCCGGTAAAGATTCGCTGGACGCTATAATAGTAAATGGGCCACAATGGTGGTTCCGTTCCCTATCGCCGGGAATGAACGACTGTTCGGCCGTTTATGAGTAAAAAGAATTGGGCGACCAAACGGCTCAATTCCACATGTAAAGTACCGGTGCGCGGAAAACTTCGTCTACCTTTTTTGAAACACAAAATATATAAGATTTATCTAGTGTTTTTTTGTTGAAATTTATCACTTCACATCCTACAGCTACGAATCAGTAATTTACCCCTCAAACTAGTAGATTCATTTATTAATCACAAAAATACAGTCGACTCTTCACAACTCGATATTCTATAACTTGATAGGTTTTTTGGTCCCTTCAAATTTCCATACATCGTGCTCTCCATGAGTCGACATTTCTATCCAGATATTTACGCTAGCTTGCTATAAACTTTGAATCACCCCCTTCTGACATTCCTTGCCCACACTATAATGTTTATAGCTGGGTCGCAGTAGGCTTTGCGATTTTTGATTATTGTTATGTTGTCAAAGAAACGCTTATGTTGTTGTCTTAGGTTGTTGGCTGGGTTTGGAGAAAATTGAGAAAAATATTTTCTATTTTCTTATTGTACTAATGGTTCTTTTCTTTCAGGTTTGGTGAAAACTCATCTACAAGGGATATTGTTGCAATTTTGCCTGTAAAATGAGTGCTCAATCGTGTTTACTGAAATTAATAAGTAAACGCGGCCGTAACGATTCCTAACAGCATTTTTGTTACAAAATAATGCGCTCGAAATATTAAGTTGGTTCGTTCACTGAGACGTATTATGACCCCGTATCCGATGACCGATCCGATGTAATCTCGCACTTTTATATGCGATTTCCCAATAATAGGGGGTCCTGTTAGCAATGCAATTTATAATACCTATCCTCATCTTTCTACATCCTAACCTGAACAATTCCACGGTAAGCCCTAATCGAAGATACTTAATTAAAATTATACAATGTTATGCATTGCGTTGTTCATAATCCACATAGATCTAGACGTAAACAAATTTTCGAACATCTTAGACCACCCAAGTAACCACGAAGCTTTATAAGAATACTTTATGTTTGCTCTATAGTATGCTATCAGATTTTGTTTTAAAGTGACATAACCTTTAAGAGCTTTATAAAGCATAATTAAAGTAGGAAAGGGCCCCACAACAACCAAATTAATGCAATACTTGGTAAAGCAGTTTTAATGCACAAGCCCTACTAAAGCATTTATGTTTGTATATTTAGGGTTCATGATGTATATTAGCTTAAAACAATGTATGTTTAGGGCTTGCGTTAAAAATAAACAAAACAATGAATCCATTGACTACCTTTCAATGGGTTTCTTTACCAGCTTAATGATTTTTTTTTTTTGTTGGAATCAGGATTCGAACCCACAACTAGGATGATGGTGTGCTGGATGCCTGGCGCGTTGGTGTCCTGTGCTAAAGCTGCTGATGTAATAAGGTAGGATAAAAGTTCCTTATAAACGAAGCCATTGTGTGTGTCAACATTACTATTCGCCCAGTTATTACGATTAGAAAGAATTCTCTTCGGCGATTGATTTCCTTTCCTCACCAAATAAAACACAATAGAAATAAATTGATCACCATTCTTTCTCGTAGAGGAAATAACAGAACTTAATCCACAAAACAAAGCCGTAGCGCATTAAACAGATTTAGGGGGAGAGATATTGATCGACATTTCTTCTCGCTCCTTATGAATAAAAGAGTCTCATAGATGAAATACAACAATTTTGAATGAATGCTTATATCCTTAGATCATGAAATGGGGGTTCGAGATGAAAGAAAGTCATTTCATTATTCTTCCATATTCCACAAAACGTAATGAGCGAGGGCGAACGTGCTCGATCGTCTTACTTATTTATTACAGATTCGAGTGCGTTTAATGAGGTTATGTTATCTTGTATGACAGCATAACTGTATATTCACTCTAAACGCTTAGCATAATGCTATACTAAAATAATGCTACAAAGCATTTATAATGTTAATCAAATGCATCATTGTTTGACAGTTATTGAATAAATGCATGATAACATTATTAATGCAAAAAATGTTGACTTTCGACCAAATTAATGCAATGGTATAATGCTTGTGGTTACTTGGGCATTTCACTTTTGCACACTCTGGACATCTCGTCAGAACGGAATCATTCAGGCAAAAATGGCTGTTCTTAGGCGTAGCATAAGGCTTCCTATGTGGAGAAAATCAATGCGAATGAACGAAGAAGGGCTGAACGATCCTTCAGGAAAACATAGTTCGGCCGGGGCTGTTTTGCTTGGGTCGTTCCATATGTTTTAGTCAACAATGGAGTGCAAATTAATATACATATATCAAATATGCCATCAATTGAGATCGCAGTAGGCAGCGCGCGCGAACGGATGTGTTAAAAATTTATCTGTCACGTTTTTATCGTCTCCACAAATGACTAGATTCGGCTGGTGAAACCAGTGAAACGGCTGGTGCAGTAGGGTGGGGCTTATTTCCAAAAATCTTCCGTAGTCAGGATTTACAAAGTGGAAAATGATCACCGGTCCCAAAATAACATCCTGTGAAAAAATGAGATTTGTTGGTGAAGGTTTAGAGGTGGCGCAAAGGGCGTAAGTGCAATTTCCCCATTTTAGTGAACTCTGAAAAAATTGGGTATGCTTTTCAGCTTGTTTTGGTGATTTTAGGACCCTTAAGGGCAAAAAATCACCTCAAAATTGCGATATCTCTACTCCTTTAGATGATATTTGACGAAATATATTTTATACATGTGATTTTTGGCCCTTGTATAGGTTACGCAGACTGATTACTATGAACCCGAATAAGCATATAAATAGCTGGTGAGGATTCCTATGCTAGTAGAATGGAACAAAAAGCAAAGAAGAACGAGAGAAAGAACAAAGGACACAGAAGAATGTAAGGTGTGGCGAGTTAAACAAAAAAGGTGTAACTGATGATATTATATTAGAATGAATTAGGGAACCGTGAACATATCTCGGTTGGATGTATGAGATGTGATTATATGCAAGCTTAACACTAAATTTGTGTTATAGAATGCCCGTTTGATATAACTTCAGCAATTGCTTTTATAATCTGAAAGAAAGTACAGAGGGGCCTAAACCCATACAGGCTCAAAATCCGTACACTTCATACAAATAGAAGGAGTTTTATATGAAGTGGAAGGGTTTAGATTCATTTTATAAGTGTACGGGTTTTCATACCGCACGATATATCCTTTCTGCTTTCTAGCAGTAACACTTCCTCTTAGAATTTCCACAGGAATTTCTGGATTATGATGACATTTCAACAATTAATTGCGTTTGGGCTTCCAATACTTCACTTTTGCCACAACACCTTCAACATAATTTCGGACAAACGAAAATGCAGTTGAAGTTCAATACATCGTTCTACATCTGCATATGAAATCGATCTATATAAACAACAACAGAAGGAAAAAATCGGTAGTCAAAATTCAAATTACTGCACGAGCTTCTATAGGGTGCAAGAGATAAAGCACTTCAGGTTGAAAACCTCTCGAATTAAAACAAAATTCACAGTTCTGAAACATATTTTTTTAGGAATTGCGACAGAGCTACATGAAGGAATTTTCACAGGATGTCCTATGTATATATAAATGCTTATATAAATTTGTTATGAATTTAATTAATACTGTGTGAGGCTGAATTTCCAGGATGTATATTTTGCAACGGTCCATATCGATTAATTGCTATCATCATCCAGGAAAAAAAACCGAACGATTATTGAACTAAAGCAGTGAAGTGGACATGCATTTATCTATACCTACCAGGAGAATAATGATGAAACTTCGCATGGAGTTGAGGACATTTTAGCCGTTACTATTTTTCTATTGAGAGTAATCTAAAATCGTATGCATGGGTCGAAAACTAAAGATGGGACAAAAATTGGTGCTCTTCCCCTACTTGAAGAAACATTGCTCAAAATATTTCTGAAGTAGGTAATATTAAATAGAAGCCAATATAATCATCGTTTTCTACTGGAACTTTTCTCCATTGTGTAAAATCGAGATTTTACAAGATTCCTCAGTTACACTCAACACATCACTAGTTTCACCCTCCCAACTGTTTAAACCACCCCACCTTACAGTATTCTGTGTTCTTTGTTTTTTCTCTCATTCTTCTTTGCACTTCGCTCCATTTTACTAGCATAGGAATTCTCCCCAGCTAATCATATGCTTATTCGGGTTCTTAGTGATCAGACAGCGTAACCTATACAAGGGCCAAAAATCGCATGCATAAATATATTTCGTCGAATATCATCTAAAGGAGTAGAGATATCGCAATTTTTAGGTGATTTTTTGCCCTTAAGGGTCCTAAAATCACCAAAACAAGCTGAAAAGCATACCCATTTTTTTCAGAGTTCACTAAAATTATAAAATTGCACTTACGCCCTTTGCGCCACCTCTAAACCTTCACCGAAAATTCTCATTTTTTAACAGGATGTTATTTTGGGACCGATGATCATTTTCCACTTTGTAAATCCTGACTACGGAAGATTTTTGGAAATAAGCCCCACCCTACTGGTGCAGTTTGCGAAAAACAAGTGTCTATATCGAAAATAAAACGGTTATTCAGCACGCGTTCTGCTGGGCAGTGTTTCGTTAAAGCCCAAGCAGAAGATGAATTAAAGCTTGAGGTCGTGGCCCAACCTCAAATTTTCGGGTACACAGGTCTGGAGAGCCGGACAGCTGAGGGCACGATCAAATGCTCGTTCGCTGATGCTGTATGGATCTCTAGATTCGTGTCTTGAGGGTTTGGCTTCGTTTCCTCTTCACTAGAAAAATCTTTTTTTTTTCGTCAGCGCATCGCCGAAGTTTTATTTTTCTCGCACGCGTTCTGAGTGCAATCGAGTTTAAGTTCTCGCTTCGCCGGAGTGATATTTTCGTATCGTGATAGGAGCATGTTGATTAAAGTAGCTACAGCTCCTCAAACAAGAACGGATGATGATCAATTTGGTGAGCTCGTTTCATGCTTTTATTTTAAATGAAAAATATATTATCGAACATCTTTTTATTATGACAACGGTGGGAATGAATTAACTTAACAAAATATGAACAGTTCGTCACTGTAAGTGTCGACATAGACTCTTGTACATTAACATTAAAAAGCCCATACCTCTCCTTTTACCTAATTTTTGTCATTTCAAAAAATAACCTTTGAATGGTTCGACGCTAAAAGAGTCGACTTTTCGTATGTTCACGTTGTCTTTAGAGTACTGATAGGTGATTTTTTGAACTGAGGTTGCATGCATCGCATCACTTACCAAAGTGAATCCTGATCATGCAGCTATGATCCCTCCCCACTAACAAAACTCCTTCCCATGGCAACCATGGAGATGCAGAGGTGATCTCGGTCTCTAGTAACAATGGATGTCACCCTAACATTCCTTTCCTTCCCCCGATGACCGTAAGGACGTGGCTGGCGCCGTTATTGACTTTTTAATGTCTGGAGTTCTCGAAAGTGTACATTGAAGATGGACAGCTACTCCCAAGCTACATCTCTTGGTTCCTTGTGCAATTTAGATTATTCTGGTCAATCACGGAGTAGCAACTACGAATTGTACGGTAATCAATGCTTATGCTTATGCTTATATATCAAATATGCCATCAATTTTATTGAATTATTTCTAGTTCTTACTGATCCTTTCCACCTAAAGATAAAGGTTCCGGGAATGGTATAGAAGGTTAATAAAAAAGTTGATAAAACACAATAATCTTTAATTTGTTTGATTTCCAATAGGTACTAGAAAATTAGAAAGCCAAAACCTAGGACAGGACGTGTCAGCTCAACTAAGAGTGCCCCGTTGTTTTACAGTCGATAACCTTGACGATACAAAAGCCAGTGCTGCCAGTATTCTTGTTAAGCAAATCTTGTGAACAAATTCAGATATCAAGACTCATAATTTGGTTGTTTCTTACACGCTTTATTCGTTTAGTGCAATTGAGGGTGTTATCTCTTTCAAAATTAAGGTTTATATTCAAAACAGGCGAGACTTTTAGAGAAAATTGACATAATTTCCATTGTTTTGCTCTCAATTCAGTATTTTTTATTTATTTTAGTATTGTAAGATCACATGTGGTACACTTAACATCGAATGAAACAGATTTGAAACAAAAAGATTTTGTGAAAAAATTCCAAACTTTTGATGAAAACTCTAATTTATGAACTAGCAACACGGCCGGGCTAGAAACAAAGTGCCCTGTTGCAATCCAACCAGTGCTGGATTTGGGCCTCGGGGGGCCCGGGTCAGATATCATAAAGGGGGCCCCTTAATAAAAAATGCAGCACGTTTTGAGATTCCAAGAACTAACCTATTGAATTTGAGTTTTGAATGAGATGTTCAGTTCAAAGACATGAGGGCCCCAAATGCAAAGGGGTGTAAGTGACATTTCGGCCGATTGTTAGTTATATATATTGCAAAAATTTCGACTTTTTTCAAGCTACCCAATAGCTTTTTTCGTCCAATGGGAAACATTTAATAATTTGTAGAAGATTGGCTAGTTTTTTTGGTTTCTATATAATTTGTATAAAGTGACAAATTGTTGAAAATTTTCAAAACCGTTTTTCCAAAGCTTTCAACCCATCTAGATAGAAAATGGTAACTTTTCACTTTTTAAATTATTTTTAATTTAGTCAAAAAGAACAAAATAACTTGTTGACATAATGACAAACACATTTTCCTGAATTGTTTATGTAATGTTCCTATTTTCATTGAAATTTTAAATCACAAGCAACAGTTGTATCAGGAATTCAACAATTTTGACTCAGACATGGTAACACGTTATGTTCAAACCTGCAAATTATGAAAATTGAATGTACATCGGATTTTTTTTCCGCTAGAGTTCAGTATTTGGATAATATTTTCATAATCGAAAGGTTTTAAAATGTTCCATCGGTGAAATTTTGACTTTTTCCACTTTTTAGCGTTTTTTTTTTTTGCTTATACAGCCCATGAAAATCACGTTTTCATACGCATTTCACCCCATACAAAATGTATGAAAAAAAAGAGTTCACCGGTAGAATATTTTAAAACCTTTTGATTATGAAATTAAAAACCTAAAACTGATTCCTAGTAGAAAAAAAATACGAGGTACATTCGATCTTCATAATCTGCTGGTTTAGACATAACATGGTAATGCTACTTTGTCACCTCCAAAAACGCATTTTTCTTCTCCGGATACTCCATGTCCAGGAGAGCTTCTGAAGTTCATCATTATCGCAGCATCAAACTTTTCAAGATGCTAAACGAGCCGATTATCTGTTATGAATCCTCTTAAAATTGATGGAGAGTTCTTTCAAGTCATCCTGACCTCGGTTTTATTATCATCATTTTTTTAGTTTCAATTAAACAAATTGTGCTCTTCTTTATACGTTTTGAGCCTTTCACTTGAACTTTTTTAACTATAAGCTCGTTATATGAATCTATCAAAAATTAAAAAAATATATGAAATTGTCTTATAATGTCGTTTGATTTTCTCAAGAGTTCATTCACAAATTTCATAACTTCTAAACTGGCCATTCTTTATACCCATTAACCTCATTAGCACATTTTATGTTAAATTTGTGGATGGGCCATAAGTACAAATTTTACAGTTTTATCTCTGGTCGCTGCATTTTTTCGAAACCGAGGTATTTATATTCGATGGATTATATTCATTGTTGACTCTAAGTCTTAGAAAATTGTATACCCTATGTTGTAAAAAAGTTCTTAAAAACTGACTACCGCGACACAAAATAATTTTTCTTATACACAAGTTTCTGAAAGCATGGCAAATATGTTTAAATTGTAGAGTTTTGATAGTACCAAGAAACTTGAATTAGGCAGTACTTTATACATTTAGTCGTATTTTTTAGATTCTGAAAAAACGTTAAGCGCATTTTTAATTCCAATATTTTTTAATATTTTGCCTTGAAAGTCATTATTTTTTTGTAAAGAAATAATAATTGACTGAACAAAACTATGAGATTCATATATTAGGAACAAGAAGAAATCTACTCAAATATTAGAATGTTGATTTCATCGTTAGAATTATATGGCTAAAGAGAAAATTTTATAAAAAAATGTGTTCCCAATTTTAATTCCTCGGGGGGCATTTGCCCCCTCGGCACCCCCCCAAATCCAGGCCTGAATCCAACTCAACGATGTGGAAGTAGGCCTTTGCCAAAACGACCAATAAGAAGTGGTCTTTTTTGACAGGCAATTGGTTTCATTTTTGTACTTTGACCTGACCCTTCTTGTCTTAGGCCAAAACAAATAAAGTGGAAATTATTGACAGTTCGATCAACATTATGAAGGCATTGCCTACTAAGATCATGTTATAAAATGTGTACGCAAAACATATCAAAAATCGATTCACCCCTCGCAGTTTTATAGCCAGCGTAAAAAGCTGGATAACTCGATATCTCAACTGGTTGATGTCTTTTGCGGGATGAATTCCTCTCCAATAAATTATTTAAATTCTTCTTATTTGGGGAAACTTGGTCTAATTCTTGTTTGGAGGTTAATAAACACTTGTAAGTTTTAATAAAGGTTGAAAAAATGAAAATATGAATGAAAAAATATGTACAGTCAACCCTCCATGAGTCGATATTGAAGGGACCTTCGATTCATGGAAATATCAAGTCATGTAACAGCAATGCCATGCAAAGCCGTTCGAGGAGACCACCATAATTTAATGAAATTTGATTTTTAATATGGTTCCATGAGTCGATATCGAGTAATGGAACATCGACTCAAGGAGGTTTAACTGTATTACTAGTAAAAATAACGTGATTTTTTTAGCATTTCGAAAAACAATTCAAATAATAGTTTGTAAAATACTATAAACAAAATAATATAGATTTCTGATAGAAGTGATATCGAGTTATGGGGAGTATTCAAATCGCGATCACTTGATATTTTTGCACCTATTTAGAAAGTTTACAAAAAAACTGTTGATTTTTAGATTCTGCGTTGGTATAGATCATTTGTTTTCGGGGATATTTCGATTTTCTTGCCGAATGCAAAATTTTTTCGGCCGTCATTATTGTTTTTAGTCAGTTTGTCAATAAACTAAAACATAGGCTATACAATGTCAGGTAATAAGGAGCTTATCTAAAAAAACATACGAATCGGTTGGCTTGTCTCCAAGATATCTTAAAATTACAATATGATGTTTTTACTTCAAATTTTCGAGATCCTAAAACGGTCAGGATGGTACATAAATTCGTATCTCTCAAACCCGGTTGCACTGAATCGCTTCATTTTTTCACAACAGACTCTTATCAAAGTACTGTTCCGAAAAGCGAATAAACGAACATACACTCCCGTGCAAAAGCTTGGGTTCACCCCCTCAAAAACATACAAAAGTGTTCTGTCCATATCTCTGTGATTACACGTCCAATTGAAACTCTTTAAGCCGCATTCGAAAGGCAAAGAGTTATTCTTACTTCGTATGTATTTTTCCAAAACCATTTTTTAAATTTTGTATACTAAATTTTTAATTAAAGTTGTTACATTTTTTTAAAAAACACCCTAGAAAATCATATCTAATTTCCTCAGCATTGGGTCGACCAAAATTTCAAATCAAAGTGTCATTAGAATCGTAATCTTATATTCCTTGAAGAGAGCTCACGAAATTTCGGCGGACAAATCTGGAAAGTATTCAAAATCAATGAAACAGTCAGTCAAGTCATCGTGCAAAAGTTTGGGTTCACCTCTCAGTATGATGCAAATCGTGCAAAAGTTTGGATTCACCTAATTATACTACAGTCAACCCTCCATGAGTCGATATTGAAGGGACCATCGACTCATGGAAATATCGAGTTATGGAACAGCAATGCTATGGAAAGCTGTTTGAGGGGACCATCATAGTAACCATGAAATTTGATTTTTAGTATGGTTCCATGAGTCGATATCGAGTAATGGAACATCGACTCATGGAGGTTTAACTGTAATGAATTACATTTTTCCGCTTTTTCGAAAATTAATCCTAAGGTTTGGTTTGATAAGTTTGTCAACAATTCAGACTCCATCAGCACTAGGAGCCCCGCGATCATAAACGATTGTACCCCGTTTGGCACAAAGCCGTTTGGCATAAATTCGTTTGGCATAATGGTCGTTTGGCATAATGATTGACTTAGAATGATTATCAGCTCTTACCAATCAACACCACCGAGCCCACAGCAAAAAAAAATCAATAAGCGTAATGGTCGTTCAGAGATATTTCAAGTTGTGAATGTCAAAAATTGTAGTGACTTAAAAGCGCATGACTAAATAAAACTCGTGACGGGTCTGGTGGAAGATCTTTTCGGAATAATAATTTTCTCCACATCCCATAACATAGAGTATCGTTGAGCTTGTTGCGATATACATGAAAATACTAAATTGGCAAAGAAAGTTCACAGTTATTAATAAAGGGAACGATCATAGAATATTTCGCTGCAGATCAAGCTCTGTCCCAGTTTGGACGTAACACTAGACGAAAATTACTTGGTAAAAGAGAAAATTTATTTGTAAAATATTAAAAGCTCTTGTCCAAAGATCTATTATTGCAGCATAATAAAATAGTCTATATACGAGAGCAAATTATTTTTCGTTTCAAATGTTTAAGGCTCTAATGCAAAATTTCTTCACACAACATAACTCAAATGAACAACAAACATTTGAAAGAAAATATTTTTGTCAAAACTTTTGAACGATTCAATATATTTTTTTTGTAAGTGTACTTCAAAAACACTGTCTATTATCGAAAGAAGGGAAAATTTGTGATAGAAATAATATTTTTTCCAGCATATCTCGAAAGGAGATCTCGTTTTTTTTTTTTTTTTAAATGTTGGAAATTGACAGGTTCTAAAGTAATTATCATTCGAGCAATCTTGCAAGAATTGATAAAATAGCATAAAATAAAAATTGTTAACATTTAGCGTAACCAAATAATAAAATTTAAAACAGTAGAAATATAGAGAACAGCATATTTTAAAAAGAAGGCAAGATTTATGATTGAACAAATAGACGATTGGACGCCAAAAATTATTGCGGCATAATAAAACGAAAAGACGTCGAAAATTGCGTTCAGAATAATCGAAGTGATTGTACTACTTTTCCTCAAATGTCAATTCCCCGAATGCCATTTCCCCGAATGAATCGTTTCTCCGAAAAGTGGTGCAGTTTGAATTGGCGCTATAATAGTCTTCAGTGGCTGGATGGTGAACGAGTTGGCAAAAATGCTGAGGACGGTGAAACTCGAAAGAACCGCCAATTGAATAAAGAAGAGTGCATTTCAGATGGCCAGTTCGTTCACCACCCTGAAATGTATAAAGTTACGACAATTATGAGTGCCACAAACTGACATTTGGGGAAAAGTAGCACAACCCATCGAAGTAACTGCAGTAATCGATTTCTCTTTTCGCTGATAACTTGAGAAGATCAATGTTATCGATTGCCGCCCTTTAGCCAGATGGAAACAAAAAAGAATCTAAAAATATAGCTCCAAAGAACAGCCTATGTGTAAAAGAAGAATGAAATTTATTTAAATAAAAATCAACAGTTTTTATACCTATAATTATGGTTATATCATATTAAGAAAAAAAAAATAGAATGTTTGAAAGAAGGGTAAATTTGTGCTAAATATATCAAAATATTCAGTGCAAAAATTTATTCCAATAGCTGAACACAAAATAAGAATTAATATTTGTCAATATTTGAAAGATGGATAATTTCTGGATAAATAATAAAATACTATTGGCAATAACTTTCCTAGTAAGCTTTATTATTTTCAAGAGCATATGAATGTTAAATAATGTGACATTTTGTATCAATTGATTCCACAACAAGCATGATGTCATCAAAATGACTTAAAAGAAACGTAAAAACGAATGTCATATTAAGAAATTCTTGGTTTCAGACTCATTATGCTAAACGACCGTTGTGCCAAATGACCACTATACCAAACAACTTTATGCCAAACGGCTTTATGCCAAATGACCTACCACCATCATAAATGTAACGCAGAGCCCCGGGATCAAAACCATCTATATGGATTTTCAGCTATATCTCAGTGATGGCTCAACCGATTTCCGAAATTCTTTCGCGTATCTCATGTCCAAAGCCTCAAGTTTTGTGCGAATGGAAGAAAGTATTCCTAGGGATGTTCAAATTTCCCTTAGAGCAATGAAGCCAATACATTTCTTTTGTTAACTGAAACTGCATGAGAATCGTGTAAAATCTTACTTAAAAAGTTACTACTTCAAGTTTATCAGATTCGAATAATCGTGAATAATAAGAATAACACATATATTAGATAACAAATAATTTGAGCATCCCCTACGAAGCAAATTCAGATAGGTCGCCAATTTCGACAACTTAATATCTAGTGCGTTGAATACGTATGATAGAGGTTTGGTATCTTCGACAAAGTATTTTTGAAATAAGTTGCACTACATTTTGATCTAGATTAATTGTAACTGATCTACATCAATTTTATCTCTTATTATGAAATTTTTCGGTAAAATTATAAGAAACACTTATATCATACTATTTGAAAAGATTGCAGACAAAACAAAAATTATACTAAGCTAGAATAAAAATTTGCTACGAATATATTAATTCCGTCAAATCTCAATCTGACTGAATCACAGGCTGAATCCCGAAAGAATGTATATAGAATAGTGTCACGAATCAAACAAAATCCAGAGCGGGAAACATGGAACTCTGGGCAGGATTTACACACAGGATTGGGCATTAAAATCACATAACATGAGCAGAGTTCTCTTTTACTATTCTCGCTAAGGTCTTGCACAGTTTTGAACTTCTAGACAATATGCTCACAGAGCCCTGGGTGATATTTTCAAATAATATAAGCTCCTGGCGAAACCTGAAACCTTTTAAGTAGGATTTGGTTTCACATCATCAAACAGCCTACTTCGGTACAATACAAGGATTATCGGGTCAACTAGTTTCAAATAAATATGCTACACTAACTGACAGTCCTTTAACTTTGCGAAAATGATGGAATTAGTAGGGTTGATTGTAACTATTTGAGATCTCTATTATATTGTTTCTGAGATTTGTCTTACGTTTCATAAAGTTTAACCTGGTTAAGAGGTTCTTTGGTTTAGGATTTTAATTTTGATGGTAATACACATTCCTTTTCTGCTTTTTTAAATTATGAAATGTAGGATTAGAAACAGTTGAAATCAGTTTGAAATAATAGATGAACTTGAATAACGAGAACATCAAATTTTCAGTGTGGTGAATTGTGATATAAAGCGTGTTTTAGAACAGTGAGCGATTGAATGGTCTAAACTTGTAAACTTCTGCTCTGGATGATGATCTAAACGTGAGCTTCTGAACTGTAAAGTACAGCACTGCATTTTAAACGTGAAAATTTTCAGTTTTGAGATTGATGTTGAGAAGAACGGAATGCTTTGAGTAGTGCTCGCAAAGTTCGTAGTTCCAAAAAAAAAGGGAATAGATTTTTAGTGCGAATCCGAATTCCGGTGGAATTATGGAGACTTCCTGCAATGGCGTGGTTGAGGAAGGGAACAGTGCTCCCACAAGAATGTGAGTAAACGTTTTTAAATAAAAATTTATTATTTTTTGTTATAGCTCGGCCATGAGTTTTTTTTTTCTGAAACCCAAGCGCCAATTAGCAATGGCGTTGGTGGCCATCTTGTTAAATATAATATTAAAACGTGCTTATGTTTTTTTAAATATCAGAACATGTGTTAATTTGTACAGAAATACTTGCATTAAATCGACAAAAGCAATCACATTCAGTTTTAAAGTTTATTGTAGGGAATAGCGACAGCAACGTCACGCAATTGAAAATTAAAAAAAAAGTGAGTCTTAAAATTAAGCAAAAAATATTTCTCACAATCATATATTTTCGTTTGTAGTAGTCCAATTAACTGATCATTATTTAGATTACCTAAACATTGTTGCTAAAATATTTAAAATAAGAGGTAACTCTCTTTTCAGTAATCCGTAGCGTTTGATTTGCATCTTTTGAATTGCAATGGCGTTGTCGGCCATTTTATACAGAATTGATAATTAACATTCTATGACTGAGCTAAAGTGAGAGCGCTCTGCGTATGCAGCGCTGTTAAAAAAATAATAATAATATGTATATTAGTGGCCTTCATACAAATAAAAAAAAATCTATTCAGACTGATAACCTGAATTCATAAAACACTTCGGAAATGTTACAACTAGATTCTAATACGAAGAAGCTAATAAATCCAAGCCTTGAGAGGGTTAGTGTGTCTAAACAGGACACTTGGTCCGGGTGGACCATACGAATTGATTAACTTCGACCATGAGATGGTCGGTGAGTTCAAGTAGATACTTGAACAGATCGCATCCGAGGAATCTAATAAATCCAAGACTTGAGAGGATTGGTGTGTCTAAGTAGGACACTTGGTCCGGATGGACCATACGAATTGATTTACTTCGACCATGAGATGGTCGGTGAGTTAAAGTAGATACTTGCACAGATCGCATCCGAGGAGTTTAATAAATCCAAGCCTTGAGAGGGTTGGTGTGTCTAAACAGGACACTTGGTCCGGGTGGACCATACGAATTAATTTACTTCGACCATGAGATGGTCAGTGAGTTCAAGTAGATACTTGAACAGATCGCATCCGAGGAATTGAATTTCTCCAAATTCGAGAAATTGAAGAAATTCAAGCCATGATAGGGTTGGTGTCTCTAATTATGACACTAGGTCCAGGTGAGTCGTACAAATTGTTTTACTCGACCAAGAGTTGGTCGGTGAGATCAAGTCACACTTGATCAGAACAAATTCGAGAAATTGAATAAATCAAAGCCATGATAGGGTTGGTGTATCTAATTATGACACTCTGCTCGCGATACAGAACGTCGACTAGCTTTAACACCTTCTCCAAAAATAAACTCGTTAGCCTCTGAATCAGTACGGACCACGAATTGCTTTCCTGTTAGGTAAAAAGTGAATCGCTCGATACCCCAAACTATAGCGAGTGCTTCCTTCTGTGTTTGAGGGTATTAACGTTCCGATTCTGTTAGGGCCTTGGAAGCACAAGAGATGATCCTAGGAACCTTATCCTCGTTGAACTGTACGAGGACAGCTCCCAATCCAATCTATCGTGATGCATCGACGTAGATTTCGGTTTCTGCTCTAGTGTCAAAGTAGCCTAGGTTCCAGCGCTTTCTCTTGCATAAATTTAAATTCCTTTTCAAGCTCATCTATTATTTCAAACTAATTTCAACTGTTTCTAATTCTACATCATCCGACAATTTCAACGCAATCGCGATCCTGCTATGAAAATTATATGACAGGATTTGTAGAAAGAAATCAAGAAACGTTTTGCACAATTAAGAAACGAAAATTTTGAAAATAAGATTTCTCAATTGGACCCTGGCTCTAAGCCCTTTTGGAAATTATCAAATATTTCCATATTTATATTCAAAAATGAAACTCCTTGAGAACACGTTGTCTAAGTCTTCGAGAAATTTATAAAAAAAATATATATCATTTGACTACACTGAGAATTTCGTAGAAGATACCAATTTTGGTCACATTCATAACCTCAATTCTCAAACTGGAAAATCACGTTGATTTCCTATGAGAGTGGCCAACTTAGAATTCCCCTAGTCAAATTAGATTATTAAAGATGCAATTATAAGGAAAATTATGTTTCCTTTCATTTTTCGAATCATTTTGGAAGAATAGATCAATGTAGCTCTAACAAGTGAATGTGTTCTCCTTAACACGAAATGTTTCATGGTAATTTGCCGTATGAAACGGCGTACAATCCAGATGGCTATAATTGGCGGTGCTTCTACCCTACAGTGATAAAAATTTTTATAAAAAATAATTCGTTCACAAAACCAAAGGGGTACTGTAGAAGCAAACTTTAAGCACGAAAATCAATGTATTTTTAAGTTCTAAAAGTCGTAAATGAACTTTCCAGACAAAAAATCAAAATAGGAAAAAACAGAATTTAAGGTGAAGATGAATCGAAGCCAAAGTTCAAATTTTCAAGAGCACGGATCTGGAGAACCAAACATCCGTTTGAGCTGAAAACCTAATCGATTGGTCACCACCAGCTAGTGACCAATCGATTAAGTTTTCAGTTTGAAAGGATGTTCGGTTCTCCAGATCCGTGCTCTTGAAAATTTGAACATTGGCTTCGATTTATCTTCACCTTAAACTATATTTTTTGTAGACCATCATCGAGAAAATGTGTCCCAAACAATCAATGATATCCAGTATTCAATACATTGTTCACAAATATTAAGTACATTATTTTTCTATCTATCTTAAATACTTCAATACTCTACTCCAAAGTTGTTTGAATAAGAAAAGAAGCTTCTGATTACACACAAAATTTATTTTACCTAAGAAACTGCTAAAAACTCAATTTCATGTATGTCTGCCTGTAAATCCAAAACAATGAGAAGTAATTTTTTCGACATGAACTTGCTCATAGATGTTAAGTGAACATATTTAAGCAGAAATAGAAATTTTATGATAACACTACAAATTTATTTAGCCTAAGTAACTGCGAGAAACCCTATTTCATGAGCTTGTTTGCCTGTAAATATAAATTCAAAGCAATAATCCGTAGCTTTTTCGAAACAAATTTGCTTATAGAAGTTAGGTTAACATGTTTGAGTAGAAATCGGCATTTGTGATTACACTAAAGTGTATTTTACCCAAGAAACTACGGAAAATCCTGCTTAATAAACATATACGCTTTTAAATGAAAATTCAAAGAGTTAGTATGTTATGTTTTTCAACATAAAATTGTTTATTGAAGTCAAGTAAACATGTTTGAGATGTAATAGAAATTTTTATTCATTCTCAAATTTTATTTTTCCTAAGAAACTTCGTAAAACCTGTTAAATAAATATTTATGCCTGTGAAGATATATTTGAGGCGATGAAATGTTGTTTTTCCAGCATAAAACTGAGTGTAGAGGTTAATTTACATTTTTAAATAGGAAATATAAATTTTTGATTACACTCAAAATTTATTTCACATAAGAAAATATAAAAACCCTAGCTTCACGAGCCTGTTTGACTGTATAGAACAATTCAAAGAGATGACATCATTTTTTTCCGACATAAATTTCTCCACTGCACTTAAGTTAACAAGTACGAGGAAATTGCATTTAAAAATGATTTGACTTAAAACCAATAAAAATCCCAATTTTTGAACCTTAACTTGAAAACAAAATCTAAAGCAATATGTAGTTGTTTGACATCGATTTCAATCTAGAAGCCAGGTTAACATGTTTGCATAGAAATATTTATTTTAGACAAAAAACTACGGAAATCCCTGTTTCATAAACTTTAATGCCTGCTAGTATGCCTGTAAAGAAAAATGTAAAGCGATAGTACTTTTTTAAAAACATTAAATCAATTGTAGAAGTCAAGTGAACATGTGTGAGACGTAATAAAAATGTTTGATTACACTCAAAATTTAGCATACCAAGAAACCATGTCGAATAAACATTTATGCGGGTTAAAAAAATATTCAGTGATGATATGTTATTTTCTATCATCAAATTAATTACAGAAGTTAAGTAGACATGCTGAGAAGTAAAATAGAGTTTTATTACATTCATAATTTATTTTATCTCAAACTGTGATGAGTATGAATTACTTTGAAGTAATGTTTTTGAGTGATCAAAAATTTTCAAACATGTTCCAGTTAAAAGGTATAAAGCAATGTATGCCATGATGACACTTTGATTTTTGATTTATGGGCAAACAGTCTCAAGAAATGGGGTTTTTTCGTAAATTCGTAAATACTACAAATTTTAAGTGTTATTTAAAATTTCTATTTGTACTCATTTATGCTAACTTGACAACAATCAATTGAATGTCAAACAACTACATATCACCGCCTTAGACTTTTATATTGTAAAACGGAATTTTCATAATTTTTAAAGTATAATACATTTTGAGCGTAATCAAAAGTTATATTTTCAACTCAAACATGATAATCTAATTTCTATCAGTAAGTTTATAACGAAAAACTTAAATGCTTTCGTTTTGGATTTTAATCAAAGGAAAATAGGGTAATGATAAAGGGTTGTTCTTAGATACTAAAGTGAAATAAATTTTGAGTGCTAACAAAAATTTCCATTACTTCTCAAACATGTTTACTGAACTTCTACAATAAATTTTATGTTTAAAAAAATAAATTATTATTTTTTTGAATATTTCTTCGCTATCATAAATGTGTAACTTCTCAAACTTGTTTACTGGAATTTTAAAATCAACTTTTCGTTAAAAAAAAACATGACATCAATTTGAATTTTAATCTACAAGCATATACGTTTATTGAAAAGGGTTTAACGTAGTTTATTGGGTGGAATAAATTTTGAGTGTAATCATATTTTTTTACTCAAATATGTCAACGTAACTGCTTTACGCAAATTTATTCTAAAAATGCTTAGTGTCATCGCTTTGAAAATGTATATTTATTCTAAAATATGTTGCTTAGTTTCTATAAACAAGATCATGCCAAAAAAAACTGCTTGTCATTGCTTTGGATTCCGATTTACAGACAAACAGACTCATGAAATTGGGATTTTAAAGGTTTCTTAAGTAATAAAAATTTTAAGTGTAATCAAAAATATATATCACTACTTAATAATGTTAACTTGATTTGTGCAATCAATTTATTGTCAAAAAAGTACATATCATCGCCTTAGATTTTGTTTAGAGAAGCACAATTTGAAATATGATATTTTTCATTGTTTTTTAATTATCATAAATTTTAAGTGTAATCAAACATTATATTTTTAACTCATACATGTGAGCGACACTTTTTTTGTAAATTCATAACGTAAAAATTAAATGTCATCGCTTCAAATTTTGATTCACAGGAAAACAGGATCATGATTACTGGGTGTTCTTAGATTCTTATGTGAAATAAATTTTGAGTGTAATCAAAAATTTCCATAAGTCCTCAAACATAATGGCTTAACTTCTACAATCAATTTGATGTTGAAAAAACAAAACATTATTGCTTTGAATATTTTCTCACAAGCATAAATATGTATTGGGCTAGGTTTCACGTAATTTTTTGGTTAAAATAAATGTTAAGTGTAATCCAAAAATAGTATTACTCCTCAAACATGTTAACTTGACCTCTCAAATCAATTTTATGTTGGAAAACAATATACTACCGATTTGAATATTAATTTATAAGCGTATATGTTTATTGAACAGGGTTTTACGTAGTTTATTGGGGAAAAAATAATTTGGAATGAAATCATAAATGTCTATTTCTACTTAAACATGTTAACTCCACTTCTACAATCAATTTGACGTTGAAAAAAATGAAATATTATTGCTCTGAATATTTCTTTACAAGTATAAATATCTATTAAACTTGGTTTTGCGTAGTTTTTTGGGCATAATAAATTCTGAGTGTAATCAAAAATTGTATTACTCCTCAAACACATTAACTTGACTTCCAAAATCAATTTAATGTTGGAAAACTTAACATACTATCGATTTAAATTTTTATTTGCAAGTATATATATTTAGTAAACAGGGTTTGACGAAGTTTCTTGGGTAAAATACATTTTTAGTGTAATCAGGAATATATATTTCTACTTAAACATGTTAACCTCCTATAAATTATCTATAATATTGTTTTTTTCTTCGAAAAACCAATGAGCCATCGCTTTGAATTCAGATTTACAGATAAACAAGCTCATTAAATAGGGTTTCCCTTAGATTCTCAAGTTAAGTAAATTTGAAATGTTATTATAAAATGTCTATTTCTACTCAAAAATGTTCACTTAACTTCCATAAGCAAGTTCATGTCAAGATAACTATTTGCCATTGCTTTGGATTTCGATCTACAGGCAGACATACTCATAAAATTGAGTTTTTAGCAGTTTCTTTTGTAAAATAAATTTTGAGTGTAATCAGAAGCTTTTTTTCTTATTCAAACATCTTCACTTGACTTGTGCAATTAATTTAATGACGAAAAAAGTACATGTAGTTGCTTTGAATTTTAAGCTACAGACAATCATGTAAAAAAATCGTTTTATTTTAGGTAAAATAAATTTTTAGTGTTTTCAAAAATGTATATCTTTATTGAAATTTATCAAGTTCACTTCGACAATCAACGATATGGAGAAAAAACTACATGTCATAGCTATGAATTTCAATTTACAGGCAAACTGGACCAATAAATAGGGGATACCCCTTAAAAACCTTATATCTTACTACGACTATGTGTAATATTATTTTTCTCTGAAAGACACAACTATAGGCATTGAAATGGTGAAAGAAAATCGAAAAACGGTTGGCTCATTATAAAGTTATGGTTTTTTGAAGTTTTTAAGCAATTTTTTAATGGGAGCCCCTTATTCCTGTTTTTCCTCGCTTCGACCGTGTTGAGTATTTTTCATTTGTAGACCTGCACTAGAAGTGTCGAATTGTGAAACAAAATCGAAAATTGATTGCATAGCGGCACTGAAATATTTTTTATAGGTTTGGTAAACATTCCAAATAGGAGCCCCCCATTCTCTATTTGCCCTGCTACGACTATGTTTGGTATTTTTCCCTGCAAGGCTGGTCTTCAATGTTTTCAACGGTGAAATAAAATTATAATATTGTTGTCTGATGGCTGAGATATGAGCTCTGAACCATTGTAACGCTGTTTTTTTCTGAGTTTGACTATCTTAGCTCAGCCCCTCACGGACCGTCTACCTTGCAACGATCATGTGTGTTATTTTTCTATGAGCATTTGACCACAATGTTTTTGTTAGTGAAAAACTTTTATCCTTTGGACAAATATTTATGAAGTTATGATTTTTTGAAAAGTCCGTGTAACGCTGTTTCGGGGTCACCGTCGGGGTTTTTTTCTCTCAGTAGCGTGACAGTTAATATAGTATTGTACCTTAAGGTGATTATAAAACGATGCCAAACTTTCAAGTGCACAAGACTGGAAAATCTGACAACAGTTCGCGTTGAAAATTAATCAAATTACTTGCTTGCTGGTGGTGACCACTGGGATAAATTTTCAACACGGAGCGCTGTTTGGTTCTCAAGTGCTCTTGAAAATTTGAGGTGTGTCTTCGCTCTATAATCACCTTAATCTAAACAAATTTAAAACCGACCCTCCTTCAATAGCCAGCGTTTAATTAATAGCCTACGAATATGAATTAGTTCTAACAAGAACACTCTGAGGACAGTCAGTACGTAGCAGTCAGGTAACAACAAATTAGCATTATTCTACGTAACGACTAATTCACTACTGAGGAGACTTCTAGGTACTAAGTAATTCTAACAGCAGATTTGTAATTCAACCATCGCTAGAACTACAATCACATCACAGCCGTTATAAAACAACCTTAGAAACCTGGCATCAGCGGGTAATCTGTTCCCATGCCAGGTAAAATGGACTAACCCTCCAGTTCGGGTACACAAGAAGTGTGTGTCTTCACAAAACACATCACATGCCATTACTGGGAACGACGGTCGATCAGACGTCATTGCCAGCATAAAAATACGCTTCGGATCGGCGGTACCGAACTGCCAGAACCGAGCCCCCCCACCCCAGATGGAACATCGGTGTTACAAGGTTTAAAATCGAGCTGAGTTTCGCAGTTCTGAGGCTTGACTGTCAACCACCGACAGGAAGGCCTTCGATCGCTCAGATATAGCAAATCCCTTGCTTCCCTTGTGGAAGCAGAGAAAACAACAGTACTTGGATGGGAAGTAATTTGATTACCTTTTTGGTGCGGTCCATCCATGCAGCTCTTTAAATTGCAGTTCTATAGCACCAAACAATAGTTTCTATAGTTTGGTGCTAGGTATTCCAATCAAAACTAACATGAATTGCAAATAGGTCTTCTCAATCTTTTTGACATATTTCTGACGTTAATAGTCAAATATGATCTGATCTGAGGTGTTTTACCTCAACAAAGTTAAAATTTATCTTATGTAGTCCAGGCAAACCAACATCTAATGTTGAAAAAAGAGCTGATAAGTTTAGGTAGGCTTGATTTATGACGAACTGCACTATCAAAAGTTATCCGAATTATAACAGAGCAATTCTCGCTGAAACCATGCCGCCATCGGCACCCATCGTTAGAATTCCAATTTTATGTCACTGATCGCTAGTTCTCGATAAAACTTAAGGGTGGTCCTTTCTGTTTTCTCAAATTGGTGGACCCCTCGTACGCCAGCTAGCTGAACAGTTTGCGAAAAAGCCCATTTTTCGATAAATCTTGGATGTTTCTTCACGGGATATGCCTCATATTTCGCTTGGAACGCATAGCAAACTTAGTGGCATCGTATAGAGAAAGGATATAGCTTTCATTTAAACTCGAAAAAAATTTGGCGGCCATTTTGAATTTGGCCGCCATCTTGCATTTTGTTAGAAAAATGGTTTTTTCACCATTAGCGCATCGCTAGTTTTGAATTCTGAGATCACCATCAGAAAGCTGAGGAAAAATTGCGTAAGATAAGCTACAGAAACTAGGTGAGCAATGGTATTTACCCTATCAAATTAACAATTTTCTAAATCATGTTATACGATTTTGACGTATATGGCAAGTGCAATCAATACAAAAATCTTTTTTTGTACTACAAAGAAACAAGTTTTCAATCTTTGGTGTTTTATTCGAGTCGAGTGAAGAATAAGAATATTATTTTGAGTGAAAAAATCTGGCGGCCATCTTGGATTTGACGCCATATTGATTTTAGGTAGAAGAATGAATTTTTCACCTTGATAGCACTCAGCATGTTGAAATTAGAGGTTATCAATAAAAATAAAGGTTACGTATACTCTTCTTATTATTATTGTTAATTTTCCTGACGTTACGTCCCTACTGGAACCGAGACAGATACTCAGCTTGATTGGTCATAAATCCAGGTTATTAAATAAGAATTTTATTTTATAATGCGATTTCTGACAACAGAATAATTCTTCGACATGTCTTTGAATTCAGTAATAATTAATAAATAAATTCAATAAATGAAAACCATCCAAAACATTGATTGTATTAAACAAACATTTATTTACCATATGCACTGTTGTTCATTGAATGAAGTTTATAGATTGCGCGTCGGGACATTAGTAAGTCTTGTGGTAATATCTGTAGTTTTAACGTAAAACATTGACAAAAGTGCATTAATTCAGAATGAAAATCTTAAATTTTGAAGCAAAAACAATATCCTTGATTTTCTGAGCCATAAAATATCGTTTTAAGTACCGCTCAACATGCATGTGAAATATAGCGAGATTGAAAGAGGAGAAGCAGGTTTTGTTCTAATGTGGTCGTAATGCCGAAACGCAGGTGTATTATTTCGAGGTTGTAAAATCTGGCGGCCATCTTGGATTTCGACGCCATCTTGGTTTTTAGCAGTTGAATGATTTCTTACCATCTCAGTGCTCATCATGTTAAATTATGAGGCCTCCGTTAAAAAAGCAATAAGATTATATTTTTCTTATCTCAGCTGTTCAGCTGATTGTTCATTCCTATCAATGGTTTTAGACCAAACAAGTGAAAGAAATAATGCTATTTTCATCTCGAAGATATGCAGAAGATTCATTCAGGTAGCAAATAAGCGTTAAAAAATCATATTTGATAGTTTGTTTTCAAAGCTAGTTAAGCTGAGGGGCTGGCTCTGTTCCAGTAGGGACGTAACATCAGGAAAAAGAAGAACAAGAAGAAGAATAAGTGTAACGGTAGCATTGAAATTCAACATGTTGAGTGCTATCAAGGTGAAAACTCATTCTACTCAGAGTGTCGTATTTCTCATGTATACTTAAATGAGCTAGTGTGCCATGCGATATTTCCTATCGCAGCTCACAGATTATATGAGACACGAGATGCAGATACGTACAAAATATATCTTAGTGAGCGAGTCTCATGAGACATCTCGTGAGGCTCGTCACATGCGCTTACTAGGAGTACTTTTATGCAGTTATGTTTGCCTGGTACAATAACCCTGCGGAAGCATACGGCTTCGGTCTATGCCTATGCTTCTTCGGTGGCAAGCCAAGTTTTTCAATTCAAATGCTAGAATCTCAACTGCGTTGAACCGCGTCAGTGCTTTCAAACTGCCTACGGGCAGTTTAATCCATGGTATAATTCCATTTCTTTGCTTTTGAAACCTACACCTGCGAGTCTCAAATGCACTGTCACATTGAGATTTTCTCATGAGACGGCGCATGAGCCAGTGCAGAGGTGATCGTTTGAGCTAGCACATTGCTACATGAGACCTAAAAAAATGCGTCTCAAAATAGCACGTGCTCAAGCGCGCGATTATGTTTGTGCGCTCATGGCAAGCTGATCTCAAGCTCATGATATGAAGCGCGTATACATGATGTCTGATTCTACTACTTAAAAACAAGATGGCGTCAAAATCCAAGATGGCCGCCCAGATTTTTTCACTCAAAATAATGCTCCTATTCTTCATCTGTCTCAAATAATTTACCAACGATTGAAAACTTGTTTCTTTGTAGTAAAAAAAAAAATGTAAATGATGTTTGCATTGATTGCACTCGCCATATACGTCAAAATAGTAGAACATGAATTAGAAAATCGTTCATATCATAGGGTAAATACCATTGCTCACCTAGTTTCTGTAGCCTATCTTACGCAATTTTTCCTCAGCTTTCTGATGGTGATCTCAGAATTCAAAACTAGCGGTGCGCTAATGGTGAAAAAACGATTTTTCTAACAAAATTCAAGATGGCGGCCAAATTCAAAATGGCCGCCAAATTTTTTTCGAGTTTAAATGAAAGCTATATCCTTTCTCTATACGATGCCACTAAGTTTGCTATGTGTTCCAAGCGAAATATGAGGCATATCCCGTGAAGAAATACCCAAGATTTATCGAAAAATGGGCTTTTTCGCAAACTGTTCAGCTAGCTGGCGTACGAGGGGTCCACCAATTTGAGAAAACAGAAAGGACCACCCTTAAGTTTTATCGAAAACTAGCGATCAGTGACATAAAATTGGAATTCTAACGATGGGTGCCGATGGCGGGCCTGGTTTCAGCGAGAATTGCTCAACAGTTACCTCGTTCAACAGTACTGGCAAACATATTACATAGCTGGCAACATTGTTCATGTATGTTAAAATTTGCATAAATTTTACTAAAACTATTTCAGGACAGAAGGCTTGATTTCTCGCGGAACATTACTAAAGGACCTATCTAACATTGAGAGGCTCTCTTTGTTTACTTTCTCTTTCATTAATAATTGAGTCACATTAACCTCTTCTGTTGCTTTTTTTGTATGTAACGCTAGTCAAGGAAATTGACTTTCAATCTATTGTGAAAAACTTCCCAAAATCTTTAGTATTCCACTGTTATAATCAAAAGAGAACGAGAGAGGAGAGAATCTCTCATTTGTACATAGGTCCTTTAGTAATGTTCCGCGAGATTTCATTGCTATGGCGTTATGAAATTATTGATTGATTTGAACACCAAAAAGGTAGTCGAAAGTTTTCCACACAGATACGACTTCTTCTAGACTCTGTTCTGGTTGTTATCGCAACACGTTCTACAGACCCTTTCGAGAGATCAGTGTGAGACAAATTCCATTTCAAACACGCAAAGCGACGCTTAATGGAATCGATCTCTTTGGATGGGCACTGATATGAGAGTTCTATTAGTATTTTGGTTTGACTTCTTCTTCTTCTTGACTTCTCCTTCTTGTTCTCACGACTCGAACTATGCTGGCAATGACAGTCACTGTTTCTACCATTCCAGTAATGGATCGCATTACACTTTTCGTCGTGCTCTGCTGGATTTTTGGTGCCCGTACTGGTGGGACTAAACCGCTTGATCTGATGTGAAAACAGACTACCTCAGTCGGATGTTGGATTCTGGGAAGCTTTATAGTAGAAAGTGAAAGTGGGAGTTCTATCGATGGCTGGATTGATTGCATTACCAATGAATGTAGGGGTTGGTATTCCCTATAATCACACTAACAGGGCTGGTAGCGACTGCGTGTCTTGAAAATAGAAACTTTAGAGACCTCTTGCCTTTAAAAAAGAGATCCAGCAAGAACTAAAATGAGACCGAGAAGAAACCAAACAGGAATTCAAAAAACAAAACCTAGCAGAATCCAGCCGATTACAGTCCGACTTCCAATAGAATCAGACCAAAAAATTAACTAAGAATATTTCAAAGTCTTTTTTGGGAATTCCTCGTGACATAACGACAAGTATTGCTACCCGTATTACTATAGAGTAAGGTGGGGCAAAAGTTCGACCTTAGTGGTATAATCAAATTTTCAAGGAAAACAATAGCAGTTAAAACAAAACAAATACCCTACAGTGAACCTTCAACATATTGGCTTTAATTTTGCTGAACAAATTTGTGTCAAAATATTTACCCATTTTTAGTTAAAACAGTTTCAAAATTGATTGTCTTATTCAAACTTTTGCCCCACCGGTGGGGCAAGAGTTCGAATCTAGTGTGGGGCAAAAGTTCGCAGGCTAAAACACAAAATATCGATCCTTTTATGACAGGCATACTTTACACCAGCCGTAAACTTAAGTTTGACGAAAAATACACACTAAATTTTCATCGAAAAATTGCCCAAAACCGGGTTAATTGTAATATACTCAAAAATAGCAGTTTTTCGCTAAACTAAGTGGAAATGTAAAATTTTGGTGACAATTTTCACACGATCAGACAAATTTAACTAAATTTGAAGATAATACAGTATTGGACAAAACATTTGCAACTTTCTCGATTTTCCATACAAAATGACCAACTTTGGTAAGCTAGATCTCAGTTATTTATGGATCGATTTGAATGAAATTTTCACAGAACCTCAGATATAACTTGAATTTTAACATACATTTTTGGATAGTTTTTCCAACCACGAGTTTATAAGTTATAACGGTTAAACAATAGTGTAATTTTTAACAAAAAATTCAAAACTATTTATCTCAAAATCTGATAGCCTCACACTAAAACTGTCTTCAGCAAACTTGACCATCTCGTTAAAATCTACAACTTTGCTAAAGATACCATGAAGCCATTCCTGAAAAATGTATAGTTATGTCATTTATACAAAATCGTCAAAAAAATCACTTTAGTCAAACCGTTACTGCTTTTGACTTTGTGATTCAAAAAACCGCTCAAAAATATATGTTAAAATTCAAGTTATGTCTGATGTTCTGTCAAAATTTCATTCAAATTGGTCCATAAATAACTGAGATATAGCTTACCAAAGTTGGTCATTTTGTACGAAAAATCGAAAAAGTTGCAAATGTTTTGTCCAATACTGTATGTGGATTTTAGGCAATTTGCAAATTTTTCCGTGAGTTTATACATGGGTCGAACTTTTGCCCCGCTGATTCGAACTTTTGCCCCACTATGGGCCAAAATTTGTTTACAAGCATTTATGCAAAAATTATTACACCTCAAAGCAACCTTATGATAGGCCTAGAAACGCCCTTACATAAAATATTGAAAAAGATTTTATCTTCAATTGGTTCAATGCAACGAAAGTTTTACTAAAAATTACAATATTCACGTCGAAAAACAACAAATAGCTATAAATTTTCCAAATCTCAATCGATTTTTTTGATATTTGGATTGAAAGTCTCTTACTTGAAAAGCATTCGAACCCCCATGACATTTATAAGATTTGTTTTAAATTGAGCTAGAAATTTTAAAAAGAAACTCTTACCCCACTCGAACTTTTGCCCCACTTTACTCTATGCCTTTTTTTTTCTAGAAATTTAATCAGAATTAATTTAGTATTTTCCTAGTTATCTGATATTTCTCTGAAGATACTTTCAGGAGTACATTAAGTAATTATCACCCATGAAATTCCTCCAAGAATTTTCCTAAGAAATTGGAAATACGACCTGGATTTTTTCAAATATAACAACAGAAAATACCTTTGGGCTGCTTGGGCACGTCAGGAGTTAATCATCAATATTAACCTCCTTTTCCCGAGCAGCCTAGATAGCCGCGTAGTGTCGGTAGCGGTTGTTTCAACTGGCTAAGAATTAACACTACGGACTGCCTGTTCCGGTGGTAAAAGTCCACCTCACAGGTGACCCCTAATTTATGATGTGATGCGTACCGTGCCTAGGAATGAATGGTTAGGGGGGGTCTAAATAAAACCTAACCGCTAACGGAGCCTGTGGGTACAAGGGCGCCCTCCACAGTATTGAGTCCTTCCTGTGCTACCCGGAGCAATGGTGCAGGTGACCTTGTGTTTCTCCGAGATAATCGGCTGCCCTTCTTCAGTCTCTATCCTGAGGCTAAATAAGGGTGGGATTATGAATATGTTGACATTTAATTTAAATTATCACCTATATGGATTCGCATTATGCGTTTTACACAGTGTATTCTGTGCTCTTTCGCCTTTGGCGACTTTAAATAGATATCGATCTGGTTTTTTCGTTGCTGGTCTTTTTCGTGCTGAGATTGCAAAAAGCTTAATCCTGCCTAGTTTGGGTAGTGGCTACGGTTAGGATAGCTCAGATCAATCTTCAGCACAAAAGAACAGCAACGATCAATCTTTGCAGACTCATGCAAAATGGTGCAGCCCAAGTGGCGCTAGTTCAAGAACCCTACTTTCGTAGAGGGAACTTCTATCTAGGTAACCTTATGGACCCAGTTTTTGCTACTTTCAGCAAACTTGAAACGACAAACTCGCGCTCCATGCCCCGCGCATGCGTGCTCGTAAATAAAGCAATCGTTGCTACACTCATTTCTGAGTTGACGACCAGAGATGTATGTTCTGTCACAATTGATGTTTCTGTTGGTGACCTCAACAGGAAATACGTCTATTGTTCGGTATATTTACCACATGATGAACCATCCCCAACGGATGACTTCAAACGAGTTGTCGTACACTGCGTAACAAAAGGCCTTCCGCTGATTGTGGGCAGTGATGCCAATGCTCATCACATCATCTGGGGCAGCTCGGATATCAATTTGAGAGGCTCCAGTCTGATGGAATACTTAAGTAGTACAGACCTTGGATTACTTAACATAGGCAATCGCCCAACCTTCATGGTTTCTAATAGAGAAGAAGTGTTAGACATAACGCTCTGCTCGAATAGAATCAGTCACGAGTTGACGAATTGGCATGTATCAGATGAGGAATCATTATCCGATCATCGCTACATCTTCTTTGAACATTCAAATGTAACTGCGCAGACTTTGCGTTTTAGGAATCCCCGGTCAACAAACTGGGAACTCTATATTGAATTGGTTGCGACCAAATTTCATGGATATTCTCCGTCCATTAAAAATCCAAGTGATCTGGATGATGCCGTTGACACTACAACATCCTACATTATGGAAGCTTTTGAAGAAGCATGTCCTCTGCGGTCTGTAAAGACTACAAGAGGGACACCATGGTGGAATTCCGATCTGACTAGACTCAAGAAACAATGTAGAAGGAGTTGGAACAGACGCCGTTCAGCTGGATCAGAGTCGTTCAAGTCGGCCCGCAAGGCTTACAAGAAGGCTCTTCGTTCTTCTGAACGATCCGGCTGGAAAAACCTTTGTACAAATGTTTCCAGTTTGAGTGAAGTCAGTCGGCTGAACAAAATCCTTGCAAAATCTCAGGATTTCCAAGTGAACAAAATTCGCTTACCTAATGGTGACTTTACTTCTTCCAATGAAGAAGTTTTAGAATGTTTATTCAATACACACTTCCCCGGATGTGTGGACATAGCATTTACGGATGAACCAAATGTCTTTTCATGTAGTTACGAGTCTCTGGCCTCTGCTCGCAGTATCGTAACTACTGAATCGATTCAATGGGCACTTAATAGTTTTGCTCCTTTCAAATCTCCAGGAACGGATGGGATTTATCCTGTTCTGCTCCAAAAGGGGTTTGAGTTTATCAAACATGTTTTGATAAAGCTACTTGTAAGCAGTTTTGCTACCGGGTATATTCCCAGATCCTGGCGTGATATTACTGTAAAGTTTATCCCGAAAGCAGGACGTGTGTCGTATGAAGATGCGAAGAGTTTTAGACCAATCAGTCTGACCTCTTTTCTTCTGAAATGTCTGGAATGCATTATCGATCATCACATCCGTGATGTTTATTTGGCAAACATGCCTCTTCATGTGAATCAACATGCTTACCAATCTGGAAAGTCCACTGTCACTCTTTTACACAAAGTTGTATACGATATCGAGAAAGCATTCGCTCAGAAGCAATCCTGCTTGGGTGTTTTCTTGGATATTGAGGGTGCCTTTGATAACGTGTCTTTCGATGCCATATTGGAAGCAGCACGAAACCATGGGCTACTTACAATGATTACCAATTGGATTCATCAAATGCTCAAAAACCAAGGGGGAGTCTTGTTACCACTTGGGCGGCAACTCAGCACAAGCAATATTGGAATAGTTCGGACTCCGAACTTCGGAGTCATGTCGTCAAACAAAATTGTACATTACTGAGCCATCTCCAAGGGTGGCGAAGTATTTAACAAATCTGTCAAAGCAGAATTGCAGTCTCTTGGTCAGAGCGTTGACAGGCCACTGCCGACTCAACTATCACATGGCAAATATTCAGCGTGCTGAATCATTTGTGTGTGATAGTTGTGACTCCGATTATGGAACTTCGTACCACCTAATATGTAGCTGTCCAGTTTTTGCGCAAATGCGATTCCAATTACTTGGTAAACACTTATTAAGTGAAACTGAATTCAGAAGCCTGAATCTTCAGGACATTCTGTTATTCTTAACCCGCTGTGGTAATGAGCTATAGGCTCTCTTTACGCTCATGCGTTTTGCAGTGCCCTTTTTAGGGCGCTGTTCGAACCCATTGTGGTATGGAGCTACATGCTCTCATTTCGCTAATGCGATCTTCCCTCTTCAAGGGACCCCACTCCTATTTCCTCCCATCTTTCCCTTTCCTTTCCTCTCCCATCGGGTAGATGATGAAATAGGCTCAAATATGGCGATGGCACACATCTCCCAACTGGTGGGGAACGTGCCTTTGGAGCCGGCCTTCTGATACGCTGTGTAGTCAATTGTCAAAGTCACGTGATATTCATGACTTTTGAATCCCAAAACAGCGAAAAAAACTCTAAGTCAGCCATTCCATGAAAAACCGATCTAGTGGGTCACCGAATTCCGTGAAAATTTGCTATTTTGTTCCGTATCCGAAATAAGGATACACGTATTTTTGGATTTTTTGATTAGGGTGACCATTTCCGAAATAGGGTGACCAGAAAAATCGCGATTTTGCAAATTTTTTTATTTTTAAAGAAATTATAACTTTTGAACCATTTGACCGATTTTCAATCTTTTTGAACGAAATGAAGGCTTAGGATTTTGACATTTCAGGAAAATTATAAAATTTCACAAAAAGTGTGTTTTTTACATAAAAAAAAACTCAATAGTTTCCGTTTTTTTGTGTTTTGAAATTCTCGGGACCAAAGGGGCTTTTGCTGTTCTCATTTTTACTTGAAAGTTCAGACAGTTTTACGTCTACTGTCAATTTTTCAGCGATGTATGTTTTTTAGTTTTTGAGATATATATTTTTGAAAATAAAAAATCAGTCAATTTTCATCGGCACACACTGTAGATCTCAGCGCATTAGATTTTTTATTTAAAAACAATCATAACTTTTGAACAGCTTAACCGATTTCCAATCTTTTTTTATGGAATGAAAGCTTAAAATTTTGAACTTTTCAGACAAATTGAAAAATCTGATAAAAACATGTTTAAACGTGAAAAAATATAAAAAAATCATATATTTTGATGGAAAAAAAAATAACTTTTCAAAGTTTTCTATTTTTTCCATTTTTTCTGAAAAGTTGAAATCTTAAGCTTTCATTCCATTAAAAAATATTGGAAATCCGTTGCGCTGTTCAAAAGTTATGATTTTTTTTAAACATTAAATATTTAATGCGCTGAGATCTAAAGTGTGTGCCGATGAAAAATGACTGATTTTTTATTTTCAAAAAAAATGACTGATTTTTTATTTTCAAAAAAATATATCTCAAAAACTAAAAATCATACATCGCTGAAAATTTGACAGTAAACGTAAAATTTTCTGAACTTTCAAGAAAAAATGAGAACAGCAATAGCCCTTTTGGTCCCGAGGCCTTCAAAACACGAAAAAACGGAAAATATTGAGTTTTTCCATGTAAAAAACACATTTTTTGTGAAATTTTACATTTTTCCTGAAAAGTCAAAATCTCTAGCCTTCATTTCGTCCAAAAAGATTGAAAATCGGTCGAACGGTTCAAAAGTTATAATTATTTTAAAAATAAAAAATTTGCAAAATCGCGATTTTTCTGGTCACCCTAATCAAAAAATCCAAAAATACGTGTATCCTTATTTCGGATAAGGAACTAAATAGCAAATTTTCACGGAATTCGATGACCCACTAAATCGGTTTTTCATGGAATGGCTGAAGTATCCTATCAGACGTAGGTATTTCGCATAGAAATTAAAAAAAAATGACATTTAACAGCAACAGTCTAGCAATATTGCCTAGAATAGTCTCAAATTCTTTGGAGGAATCCTTTGACATTTTTTACAGGATGCTTTCCGAAATTCGGGAACTGTTACTGGATGATTCTTTGGAGGTATTTCTATTGAAGCTTCTTAAGATTGATTTAGAGTCTCTTACGCCGGCAGTCAAATCTTCAGACTTTTTCAATCCTTCTAATCCCGTTACCTAGTCGAGAAATTTTATGAGGTCGCATGTAGAACTCCTCTTAATCCACTGTAATAGAAAGAACATAGGTTACGTTTCATGAAAATGTTTAATTAACTGCAAACAAAAAATGCAAAAGGTCATAAGGTGATAAGGTTTAGAGGGTTATCATATCGTGTCATGTTTTGTGAAACGGGAGAAAAACAGCTGAAAGACACTTTTTTATTAAACTAACTGGAAGTTTGTTTTTTTAACATCAATCGGAAGCTGTCGATCCTTCAGAAGCTAAATATAAAAGCACAGACAAACAGACGTAACATTTAGAACAAATTATGATTAAAATCATAGTCACAAGAACATAAGCGCTCAATGCTAAAATCGACGTGTTTGGCCAAAAGATAGCGGTAATGAGCAAACGTCAAACGCGAACAAAAACGATGCAAGCGCTGCGAGTGGTGGATTGACCCCCTACCATATATTTGAATTGGCCGTTAAAAAGGAGGTCGATGTACAGCGATGAGATTGTGACATCTAAAAGTTTTGTATAACTTCCCGAGTTCAACATCAAAATGAAAGCAGGTTGAAAACATATATTGTTTTCAGCAGGGCTGGGAATGGTAATAGTAGGAGGCTTGAATTTCGCGAAAATCACGTGGCTTTCTCACTACAGTAGTTTAAAATCGTGAATCTCATCAAGTAGC
Source organism: Aedes aegypti (assembly GCF_002204515.2). Taxonomy (NCBI): domain Eukaryota; kingdom Metazoa; phylum Arthropoda; class Insecta; order Diptera; family Culicidae; genus Aedes; species Aedes aegypti. The sequence continues at coordinate 45,598,500 of NC_035109.1, read as the reverse complement.
CTATGTTGGTTACATGAATTTCTCTAAATCAGTAATGTCATTGAAGGCTGTAAATGCGGGAAATGCAGCGGGAAATAGGGGACTGCACGCCGCGGTTGCTAAGGTAAAAATTTCAAAGTGGTTGACTTTTCGTGGCCTTGTTGTTTACGGTTCGGACTTAGAAAATTTCTGTCCACGTTGGTGAAGCAACTTAGCTATGCAACGCGTGGGCACATCCACGTGTTCAATGGTGTTGATCGGTCTCTATCAGGACAAATGAACATGATATTAATACGGATAAAGTGGCGGAAAATCATTCGAACCACTGGTTGGAATTGCCAAAATCTTGGAAGCATCCACGCATAGTGCGAGTTTACTACACTTTTTTATGAATAAAAAGCCTTCCGAACATGCAGTACTAACGCTGCATGTAAAGAAAAATCCTTTCAGAGGGCCGCTTAAAATTAATATAATTAAACATATGAAGGGAATGAATGAAATCTAATCGATTACGCGACAATTTGCACAAATTCATGAAGGTGCTGTTATTTGACGAGATTTGTAGTGTAATTTTGCGATTAGTATTCGTATTCTGTTTATGTGTATGATTTTATGATGATGGTACATCAAAGAAGTTTCAGGGTGGTTTTTGGTAGTCGCCAACGCTAGAGTTTGATGAATTTTTGAATGTAAGCTTTATATCTATGAAAAGATCTTGAGATTACAGTTAGCAAACTAGGAACCACATATTTCCTGGCACCAGTACTGAGATTTGGTAAAATTGCGGTAGAATTTTGAGCCTCCCCGTGTTTTTTTTACAGCATGTTGAGTTCCGGAAAATATAAGTGTTTCTGTGATACTCTCGTTATTTCGGTGGGGTTGCTGATAGTATCCTTGGAATTTAGAATAGAGATTTTTATTGGGAATTGTAGTGACTCCGATGGTAGTCGTTAGAATTCAATGAGGGTCTCCCCTAAAACACCAGGGTTCCCTTTGAAATTGTTAAAATTTTTCTCGATTTCACAAAAAAATCCCATTGAAATCTAGATACAAAATAAAAGCTTTGCTTTGAAGTTCCAACGAAACTGGAGATCAACGGAATCTTAAAGGTTTTTTTTTACGATAATTCCAAAGATTGATTTTCAGAATTCCAAATAAAAAACATAATAATTCTCAGGCATCCCACTGAAATCTGATAGATTCCTACAGAAATACCTTCTGTAGATACCCACAGAATTCCACGAGATTTATAACCGGAATCAAATCCCCACCAGAATTCTATTGTTTTTTTTTTTCTTGCCTGACTTCAAATATTTGCGCAATATTCCTAGAATGGTTTTTAAAATTCCAGAATTATCATTAAAAATCCAACATCCCTATCGGAAACCCAAAATTCCTACATGAATTCCGGAATGCCAAAGGAAATCTGAGATGTCAGAATTTATTCGTAAAATTCAGAATTACATTATAAATAAGGTACCCCGGGGCAAGTGGGATGTCAATATTTTGCCAAACCAACAACACGGTCACATTTTTTTAACTATATTTGCTGGTGTGTGCATGAATTTGATCGAATAATTTCGAAATTGTGAAAACCTTAGAAGAAAGATGGACAATGAGCCGTTAGACGCAGTTACCTCGCTAAACAGGGTAAGTGGGACACACCCAGTTTCATGCGTCAAACCACATCAGTAAGTCAACCATTGCAATAATAGGATGGATAAATCTTAGATTTTCAATATTGAGTACATATTTGATGTACATAAGGGATCAACCATAAAACACGTAACGTTGTAGGAGGAAAACGTAAATGTAAGGTTATGTCACATCGCATTAAATTTTAACTGAAAATTCCTCACTTGAAGCGTAAAGAGGTATAAAACATGTTCAGAATATATCATTCATAAGTTACCAATCCAAATGCAGCACGTAAGCTTTCATTTTTTTTAACGAATTTTTAAATATTTTATTATTATTTGTTATTACTGTTATGCATGGTGGAAAACCACTTAATGGGATGGAACTGTTTTACGCAACTTCTGAATTTGGTAGAAATATCAAATAAAGTTCAATAAAAATAGTAAAGTAATCTTTCTCATGATGTATTTTAAATTTTATCTCTATCTTCGTTTAATTTTGAATTCATATTTCAAAAACAAAAATAGAAAAAAAAATATTTGGACAAATTAGTCATTTTTTCTCTCTATTCAAAAATTACGATTGATTTTTTTTTTTGATAAAAATCATTCGTTTGAATGTTTTAGTGTAGGAAAATGTTTGAAATGTGTAGGAAAATTTTTGATTCTGGTGCTTGTTTCGGTAGGACCCACTTACCCCGGGTATAAATATATTATGGGGTAAGTTGGACTATAGTAATTTTCATATGAAATGAAAACAAAATACCTATTTATCGTAAGCAGCTTGTAACAATACTTAAAGTTGTAGCTTACCGATGGTAATTCGATTTAAATCACAATTATTTTTTGCGAGCCAATGCAGAGCGTGAAACGTGTTACAATTCATCATGCAAGTTGAAAATGGTACTGAGCTGACAACTGTTACATGGAGCACATGCTAATAAAAATAATAATATTTGTTGTACTAAATACTTTCTTTATCATTGTATCTTCAACTTTCTAGAAGAATACCCCCTTGAAAAACTTTTCCTAAACGAGCTATTATAGAATGTCCCACTTACCCCGGATTCTCACTTGCCCCGGGGTACCTTAACTGAATTCCCACCGACATCCCAACATTTCTAAAAAAAAAACAACATGATTATCGTAATGCCAGAATTCACACAGATATTACAAATTGCTACGGCTGGTAATCTTACCAGAATCTCAAAAATGGCGGGGCGAATGTTTTCGTAACCATTATTTTAACTCAAAAGTAAATAATTTCGTTCAATTCCGCAATCTCAAAGCACGTGTAGCAACCTCTGAAGCTAACTACCAGTAGCTTTGTAGTTAATCTCAAAAACTTATTCAAATAGTCTCAAGTCAGAAAGTGAGCAAACTTACTTTATCGATCCTGCGTGTTTTGCAGACGAAATTCCACACGTTACGCTCTTACCCAACTAGATTTTTTCACTTTTAGAACGTTTAATTCCGGAATTACAAAACGGCGTAAGTAAGTATTTCAACTTTCGCAACCCAACCGCTACTTTGACCGCTCTGTTGTATGGAGAGACAAAGTGACTTAACTACGAATCGAAACAAAACACTACTTGAGCGATTTTACACTGGTAGAAAAACGTCGAAAGTAAGGCTGATACAAATATTAATTTTCTATTATGTCACCCCCCCCCCTTCAAAAATCGGAAAATTTTAAAGGGGAGAAAAATAAAAGATTCATCATTTTTTTGACATTAGTTAGGTTTTTTTTTATTTTTAGAGTGAAAACCAGGTAAAATAATAATCCTGATGACTATTGGAAAAAGTTTAACAACTATCGTTACAACTAAAAATTCTAGAAAATAACATTTTTTTTATATATTTTTTGTTCCTTATTTATTTTTGTTCCCCCCGCCCGTACCTTCCAAGTGGTCTCGGACATAAAAGAAAATTAATATTTGTATCGGCCGAACTGAATGAAACGGCTTATCATTTTGTTATTATTATTTTTGTGGGAAATAATAGAAACCTGAGAGAGACTCGCGAAGATTTTTTTTTTTTTTTTTTAAATCTTTATTTGAGTGTATTTTAACACACGAGGGCTAGTTCTACACTTGACTCGCGAAGAGGAAAAATATCAACGTCATATGCAGCCCAGATTCCCCTCGCACGAAACGTCAAATGCAGCCCACCGTTTTTATGGCTGAAAAAGTGAAAAGTATTGTGTTCAAAGTAAACTGTTATTAAAAACCTCAGTGTGCGGAGCAGTTTTTTCCAAAGTTGCTGATAAATCTAAGCAGAAGATTAATTATTTCTAATGTCTGCTACGTTTGCTGGCATGAAATTTCACTTAAACGGCTATTTATGATTCGATGTGATGCAAACTCAATCATTTTTTGCTGAGAGGTTCATGTGAGGATTTGAACAGCTTGCGCATAATTGGTATAAACACAAAGTGGAAGAAGAAAAAAACTCAGCAATCACAGAAAAAGAAGACCGTCTTCGCGAGTCTCGTCTCAGATAGAAACTACCTAATTTTTGAACGCGAGCTGATTGTATGCAAAATTTAAGCGATGTACACGGCGAAAAAAATCATTTTAAAACAGTTTCAGAAGACAGGTTGTGATTCTTCTTAATTAATTTTCTCAAAACCGTATGGAAGTTACTTATTAATGTGATATAGAAGAGGTGAGGAGAAAATCGGTGTGTGCTTGTATTAGTGCAGTGTAAAATCAAAATAAACATTGAGGGGAAATGAGTGACGTCATACGGGTTCTTTTTTATGTTGTGAGTAGGCAATGTGCACATTTGTGAGTGGGTACAGAACGTCCTATATTCTAAAACTAGCGTAGACGGGAAAACATATCCAGCCACATATACTCCTAAGCCTACAAGTTGTATAATTAGATTACAGGAGTCATATTTTCCAGCCATAAATTTGCGGATGAGTTAGCTTCCCCAGTAATCATCAATATAAGCACTATACCAACAGACGAAATGTTGGTAACTTTCATGTACACCCATTATGTTCCATTAATTCACGACTGAGTATTTTGTGGGTTCATATTTTACGGGTACCTTCCAAGGTTTTATTTCCTGCGTTGTAGAATTCGTCCTAAAATAAAATAAAAGTTAGAACTAACTTACATTATTCACCTGTAGTGCCATCTTCCCGTGCTGAATTTTTTCATGTTTTTGTTTGAGTAACAACACACATAACAACCTTGGTAACGAGAGGGTGGCTAGCAACAAAGCATAAGAAACTTCCGATAACAAACTGTATGACGTCACACACTGTCAAGATTCAATGGGTTGCTGTGTGAAAATTCAAACGGTGCACTAATACATTCAAACAGATGTGTATTATACAGAAGCATCTCCTCACCTGTATTATAGCACATTGGTTACTTACGTCGATTTGAAAAAGTATTAGAAAAATACTTCCATTATTCACAGCAACGCGTTGTTTGTAGTATGTTCGAAAGGTGAAGAAAGGAAAATGACACAAACATGTTCCACTCATGTTCCACATGTAGCGTTTACTACCGAGAATGTAGTAAACTCAACTTTACTACATTTTACTCATACTGCCCAATATCCAATCGATACGTGATTATAACTTTCTTTGTATTTGTCGCCGTGGAGGAAATTTCTGATTCAGACTTTTATAAAAATCATGGCCAACCATTTTTTTTTTTAAATTTCAATTGCAAGAAGAATTATTATTAGATCAAGCATTTCAGTTATAATTTGCAAAAGGCATTCCTGAAGAATCTCTAAAAACAAGTAGCGATTCTGTTCTTGCATCCTTTCAGAAATACCAAAATGTTCATACTGAAATTCTTTCTGAGGAATTTTTAGGGGATTCCTCTGGGGACCTCCATCGGTTTCTCAAGGAATTCCTGCAGGAAATTCCTCGGGAGTTACTCAAGTGCCCTTTAAAAAAAATATATCAACTATTCAATTCGTCGTTATAACAAAATGCATTGTAAACTACAGTTAGTTGAATAGTTGAAATTGGATCACCGTAAAAAAAAATTGACCAATTCTAAAAAATATTTTTTTTTTGCAATTCCGTTGCATATCAGCTTAATTTTTATCGACAGAATGAACGTCATAACGGCCTACTTTTCCTACAAAAAAAAATCAAAGCAAAGCACTGTTTTCGGTGCTGAAAAGTAGCACTTTTTAGTTCTGTTTTGGGTATTGGAGAAATTATATCTGAATGCCTCCATGAACCATTCAACGAATTTCTCTGGATTTCTTGATGACTTCTGATTCATACATCCGTTGGACGATCCGAATCCGACCCAGAGATTCTGAATGGGAATAGGCTCGTCATGCGAATGTAGAGGGGGCAGTAGAGTCAGTGTTTCACTATTTACTATCCTCAAAAAGACGAGAGCATCACGCGATACGTATAAGCACTTAAGCAGTTCAACATATGCAGCATGACTGCATAATTTGGATAGAAAATTGTATTCGGTGTCTTACCTAGTGTGCCTTCGACTACTGAATCAGCTATGGACCGATGCACAAGTTCACTATTTGACGTTTGAGCGGTGTCATGTTATTTACGTGACCATGGCAACGAGTGAATTCGGCACCGCTCAAACGTCAAATTAGTGAACTCGTGCATTAGTCCATGGAACCTGGAAAATTTTTGACAAGCCTTTCAACTTTATCACAGCCTACCTGATTGAAATAGAATGAGCTGTTACTACGCATGGATGTCCGTCCATGTGGGTTCTCGTGAAGTACATTTATGCTATTAGATATAATCCTACTGTAACGGTAGTTTTCGTAATTGCAAAAATGTTGTATGCAACTCGTTGCAAAACTCGATTTTTTTCAGTACTCGTCGTATTTATCCAACTCGGCAAGCCTCATTGGATAAATGTACGACTCGTACTGAAAAAATCATCATTTTGCGTTGCATTGCAAATCATCATTTTGGTGCATAAATAACTATTTTAATTTATTTTTTAATGTTGGTTTTTATTGAATAACTAAGTCAAAATAATATTTTCTTTAATGCTGTATATAACGTATATATGTTTGACAACAACTTAATTAGTTTCTAAGGCATACAAAAAGATGTAAAATCGGTTGAGTATTAATGATGTTATGGTCGAACAAAAATATTTTCTAGTAAAATTAGGAAACATTTCATAACTTGAAAATTTACCTTCAAGTCAATTGCTCCACTTCTAAACCGTAATATTTTTGGCTCAAATTTTGAGGTTTTTTTTAATGATTTGAATTCAGAAGAGCACACGACTTTTTTGTTTGGAGAACTTTCGAAAAATAAGCCGCACCCTAATATGCGTGTGACCATAATGATGAACACAAATTCACAGCTTGATGTTGTAATGATTTGATGCATAAGGCGATAATTGTTAAATTACACTTTTGAAATTAACTTTCTTTCTAAAGTGGGAATTCTATTTTAAAATTCTTGATTGATTATGAATTTTTCAAGATGCAAATGGAATTCTAATACTTCTCAGAAAATTGTGGTGAGAAGTGATCGACTTATATAATCTTACTCGTAACATTTTTTCTTTATACTTCTGATCACTTTCAATTGATTCTGCTTTAGATTTTTTATTTATTCCGCTGACGGCATCGATGGGCTTCGAGGGCTACATTTTTTTTTTTTTTTACTAGTTCGTTTATTTGGGGCTCAAATGCGTGTAACGCTTTACGGAGCCGAAGTTCATTTTTGTACTATTTACAATTTATTTACATTTTCATTACCAAAGTTAGTATGGGATGGAGCCAGGGTACTCGTGGCAACTCGAGGTTAATGGTCACAATTTTGAAAGGGAAGGACATGGTAAGGATTGGGTTTAGGGTTCTCTGCAGCTCATCCGGGAGGTATAGCGTGGTAGCTCTATTATCGTGTCATGGCGTTGGTACCAATTTCTTGCCGGTATTCGTCTGCCGGATGGCCAGGATCCTCAATCCAACACAAAAGGGACAACACAGAGAAAAAAAAACTGGAGAAGAGAACACAAGAGAATTAAACTTTTATACAAGACAAGCGAAGGAAATCGTAAATTGCGACCATATAAGTGAAATCGCGGGTGCCCAACACATCTCTAACTGGAACATAGGGTTGTCTACCTCGGGCCGCAAGGGTATCCAAAAGTTGCGCTCTGGAGGCGTCCATATCCGGGCACTGCCAAACTACGTGATCGATGTCATCATAACCGGAACCACACCTACTACAAATATTGCTCAGCGCGAGGTTAATCCTATGTAGATGTGCATCTAGCGAGTAATGGTTGGCCATAAGTCTTGACATCACGCGAATGAAATCTCGACTTATGTCCAAACCTTTCCACCAGGCTCGCAAGGAAACTCTAGGAATTATGGAATGTAACCACCGTCCCAGTTGGTCATTTAGCCAATCGCTTTGCCAACCGTGAAGAGAATTTTGACGTACTAAATGAAAAAATTCATCGTGTGAAATTCGTCTATCATAAATCTCACCTTCCTCAGCGCCCACCTTTGCGAGAGAGTCCGCCTTCTCATTGCCATAAATTAAGCAATGTGAGGGGACCCATACAAAGGTAATCTTATATGATCTTTCGACCAGTGCACACATCTGCTCTCTTATTTTTGTAAGAAAGTAAGATGCATGCTTTACAGGTTTCATCGATCGGAGAGCCTCAATAGAACTGAGACTATCCGAGAAGATGAAGAAGTGGTCTGCGGGCATGTTTGAGATCATCCCCAAAGCGAAGTTGATTGCTGCCAGCTCAGCAACATAAACCGTGCAAGGTTCCTGAAGTTTTCGGAAGGCGGAAGAGTTTTCATTGAAGACACCGAAGCCAGTGGATCCATTTATACGGGACCCGTCAGTGAAATATCTCCTGTAGGAATCGACATTCTGGTACTTTGCGTTAAAAATACGTGGGATAGTAATACATCGAAGTTGATCTGGAATTCCATGAATAGCTTGTTTCATGGATAGATCATATTCAACAGAGGAACTGTCATTGGTGAAGCGTACACGTGGGGGGTTGTAACATGGAAGGCTAATGTCAGATGACATGTAGTAGAGATAAACTCTCATGAATTTTGACTGAGCATTCAGTTTGAGCAATTCTTCGAAATTTTCGATAACGAGTGTGTTGCTCACTCCACACTTAATCAGTATTCTTAGCGAGAGCTCCCAGAATCGGTTCTGTAGCGGTAAAACCCCTGCCAGAACCTCTAGGCTCGCATTATGTGTTGAGTGCATACACCCTAAGGCGATACGCAAACAACGATATTGAATTCGTTCCAATTTAATCAGGTGGCAGTTTGCTGCTGAGAGAAAACAGAAAGAGCCATACTCTAGAACAGAGAGAATGGTTGTTTTATAGAGTTTTATGAGGTCTTCCGGGTGAGCACCCCACCATGTTCCGGTAATTGTTCGTAGAAAATTGATCCTTTGTTGGCATTTTTCCGTTAAATGCCTAATATGGGTTCGCCAAGTGCCTTTTGAATCAAACCAGACCCCAAGGTATTTTGAAGTCAAAGACTGGTCGATGTCTGTTCCCAAAAGCTTAAGCTTCAGTTGGGCAGGATTCCGCTTCCTAGAAAATACAACCAGTTGAGTTTTTTGCGGAGCAAACTCGATCCCTAAGTTTCTAGCCCAAGTGGATAGATTATCAAGGGAATTTTGCAATGGTCTTTGCAGGATTTCCGCTCGTGGACCCTTCATAGAGACCACAGCATCATCTGCAAGTTGTCTAAGCGTGCATGGTTCTTCCAAACAGTTGTCAATATCTTTAACATAAAAATTATAAAGCAAGGGACTCAGACATGAGCCTTGGGGAAGGCCCATATAGCTAATTCTGGAAGTTGTCAGTTGACCGAGAGTGAAGCTCATGTGTTTTTCTGACAACAGATTGTACAAGAAATTATTCAATATTCCAGGTAATCCACTATTGTGCAGGCTTTCTGACAATATTTCTATGGAAACTGAATCAAAAGCGCCCTTAATATCCAAGAAAACCGAAGCCAATTGCTCCTTGTCCGCAAAGGCTAGTTGAATATCTGATGAAAGCAACGCTAGACAATCGTTTGTTCCTTTGCCCTTGCGAAAGCCAAATTGTGTACTGGAAAGCATGTTGTTTGATTCGACCCAGTGATCGAGTCGGGATAGGATCATTTTTTCTAACAATTTCCTTAAACATGATAACATAGCGATCGGGCGGTACGAATTATGATCAGACGCTGGTTTCCCAGGCTTTTGAATAGCTATTACTTTGACCTGTCTCCATTCAGGTGGAACAATGTTGTGTTCCATGAATGAGTTGAACAGGTCAAGCAACCGTCTTTTAGCGATATCAGGGAGATTTTTAAGAAGATTGAACTTAATCATATCGCTTCCCGGAGAGGAGTTGTTTGATGAAAGAAGAGCCATAGAAAATTCCAGCATAGTGAATGGTCTATCCAAAGCATCGTCTCTTGGAGTTTCCCAAAAAGGCGGATGAGCTGGAACTGAGTCTGGACAGACCTTTTTTGCGAAGTTGAATATCCAACGATTGGAGTATTCGTCACTCTCATTTGAGGATGAGCGGTTTCGCATGTTGCGAGCCACTCTCCAAAGCGTCGTCATTGAAGTTTCTCGTGAGAGGCCATCGATGAAACGCCGCCAATAGCTACGCTTCTTCGCTTTAATAAGATTCTTCAGTCTTTTTTCGAGCTTCGAGTACTCTAAATAAAGTTCTGAGGTACCATATCTACGAAAAGCTTTAAAGGCATTAGATTTTTCTCGATACAACTGAGTGCATTCATCATCCCAACCAGGTGTGGCTGGTCGTCTTTTGAAGGATGCACTTGGAACTCGTTGCTTTTGGGATTCTAATGCACTTTTATAAATCAATTCTGTTAGGAATCGATACTCATCCAACGGTGGGAGAGTGTTGAATGATTCGATACCAAAAGTTACCGCTGATGCAAATTTTTGCCAATCGATATTCCTAGTGAGGTCAAAAGGAACCTGAATTGACTGTTCTGACCTTTCACAATTAGTTCTGATAGAGGTTATTATGGGCAAGTGATCACTACCATGGGGGTCATCGATCACCTTCCACATGCAATCGAATGATAGTGAACTTGATCCTAAAGACAGGTCAAGACGGCTTTCTTTGCCGTCGGATGAAATACGTGTCACTTCACCTGTGTTCAAAATGTTCAAGTTGAAATCGTCGCATAAGTCATAGAAAATAGCCGCTCTATAATCGTCATAAGATTCGCCCCATCCAGTACCATGTGAGTTCATATCACCCAGTATTAAAACTGGAGATGAAAGCATAGGGACTGCATTCCAAAGATGACGGCGGTTTATTGAAACTCTTGGAGGAATATAAACAGAAGCTACGCAAAGATCTTTACCCTTTACGTTTATTTGGCAAGCAACGATTTCTATGCCTGGATGAGTCGGGATGGGGATTCTGTAGAATGAATGGCACTTTTTGATCCCTAAAAGCACACCCCCGTAATTATCATCTCGATCCTGGCGTATAATGTTAAAATCGTAGAAGTTAAGATCATCTTCAGAAGAAAGCCATGTTTCACAAAGTGCAAATATATCACAATCTGAATTGTGAAGCAAAAACTTAAATGTGTCTAATTTAGGTTTTAGACTATGACAGTTCCACTGTAACACAGTGATCATATCTTGTACCTCACTCGATGAATTATCCATCGAAAGATATGATCGAAGCAAGGAGGGGCCACGAGATAGTCAATTCCCTGAGATACTCTTCTATTGCGGGGAGAAAAAGGTCGAGTATGCCTCTGAATGAGTCTGAAACTCCGAGGGCATCACATATGCGATCCACAAGGGCCGTAAAAGTTATCAGTCCTCGCTTGGCCCGGGGGGTTTTCGAGGAAGAGCGAGGAACTTCAGTAGCTTTTTTCTTGCTATCTTGTCTAGAGCATCTTTTCGAAGTATATTTAATCGGCGGAGGCGGGGGCGGCAGATCTTTGCTGCAACACGGAACGGAAGCATCAAAGACCTGTTTCTTCGGGATTTTCAAATTTGCCCCACCTCCTTTAGAATTCGGCAAACTTTTGAGGGAAGATTTCATTACCTTACGGCGCAGTCCCGGAGAAGATGGAGACTTTCGTTTTCCGGGTGCGTGTACCTCCGAAGAATCTCCCCCATCGGTTTCGTCGTCGTTCGCTTCGTCGGAAGACAACTCTTGAAAAGAGTTACCAACTGGGATGGCTGATGAAGACTCTTTTGCAGGCGGATTTAAAGCTTTCACCATTTCCGCATACGTCTTCTTGGAGCGCTTCACAATGGAGCGACTCTCATTTCGAATGCGCCTTTTGTATGCCGGGCACTTCTGCAAATCATGAAGATCCTCACGACAGTAGCTGCATTTTTCAGCTTCCTGTGTGCAATCATCTTCCAAGTGAGCTTGGTTGCATTTGCCACAACGGGGCTTGTTGTCGCAAAAGCTAGCACTATGACCAAGCTGTTTGCAGTTGGTACAATTGAATACCTTCGGCACGTAAAGGCGCACTGGGTAAAAAACACTATCAATGCAAACAAATTTCGGGAGAACGGAACCAGGAAAAGTTACACGAAACGAGGCTGACGGCGAAAACACTTTTTTATTTCCTTCCATGGAAACTGATTGTAATTGTTTACAATCCAGTATAGCCACATCAGGAATGGACCGGTTCTCAAAAACACCTTTGCCAGTCTTAATGTCTTCGCATGTCAGACTCGCGTCGATAATTTTCCCTTCCACCTCGACCTCTCTGGCAGGTATGTAGATAAAATACTCCACAGTAAAAGCCTCATGCTGAGCAATCTCATTCGCTGCTTTGTAACTAGGTGCAGTTACACGCAGCTTGGATTGCTTCACTTGGTGAATAACGGTCCCAGGATATTTACGCGTCAGCTCTCTAGAGATCGAGAGCACATTCAAAATCTTATTTTTGCGCCGGAAATAGACAACCCAAGGCCCAGCCGAAGACGGTTGATAAAACCGCGTTCGAGCAACGAGATCTTTAGGAGGCGTATCGCCTCCATCCGATTCGTCCATGCGGGATAAAAATCAACCGCAACCAAATAATTATAAAAAAAAAAACAATAAAGTAAAAAAAAAAAAAAAAAAAAAGAAAAATAATAATAATAAAGTACAAAAAAAAAAAAAACAAAAAATGCTTAAAGTTAACTTATCAGTGGGCTATTTTGTACACACCTCCCCTATACGGGCAAAAAAAAAAATAATACCAAAAAAAAAAAAAAAATATATATCGAGAAAAAAAAAACTTAACCGATTAGAGCTGTTTTGTACAAGCCTCCCCTATTCGGGCAAAACTGGCACCGGGAGAGAGACAGAAGTGAACCGAAAAACAACCTTGAACTCAACCTTGTTTGTTCGGAGATGCGAAAGCAATTCAAAAGGATGTGGAGTAGGTATACAATTGATACTTATCCGTTCCCGTTCGATGACCGCAGCTGGTCTTCTACACCGTAGGTAGGCAGAAAAAACGTGTCGTCGTTTTGCTGCTGATGCAAACGGGGAATCCAATCACCAGGGGATGATGGTGACAATATCTTCTCGTGGCACGATACCAGTTGACCCTTGCCAATCTGGTTCGCTTCCTTCACGATGCGCGGTTTAAAGCACTACGGTACAATACTGCACTGGTAAAAACCACACGGGCGGTGGAAGAAAAAACCAAAAAACTACCGACTGCCAAAAACTGAACTGGCTTGTTCAAGCGCACAGCAAGGAATGAGGGCTACATTTGGCTCCAGGGGCGCAAGATGAGCACCATTGGATTAAGGATTCCTTCACGGATTCCCTTAGGGATTCAGTTTGGAATATCCCAAAGATAATAATTCACGAATTTCTCCAGTGATTCGTTTAAGAATTTACGCAGGGATTACTTGAGGAATTCTCCCCAGGGTTTCCTGGACAAATTCCATCTAAAACTCCTTCAAGAAATCCTAAATACCATCTCCGAAGGATTCATACAGAATTCCCTAAAATATTTTATACAAAACCCCTTCGGGGATTTCTTCAGGGGTTGCCCCAAGTTTTCTTCAACGAATTTTAAATTGATCGCTTCAGAAATTCTTTACAGAGTTTTTTAGGGAGTTTCTTGAAGGATTTTTGCAGATTTTCTCACTGGTATTCACTAAGAAAATTTACAAGAAAAACCTTCAGGAATTATTCCAGCGATACATAGCAATTCTTTAATGCAATCTTTCAGGAATTTGTTTATGAAATAGCTTTAAAAATTGGAAGTCTTAGAGAATTTCTTTATGAATTTCTTTGCAAATACTTCCAAGGATTACTTTACGACTTTGTCCTGGGACTCATCTAGAATCACATCTACAGAGAAAAAAAATGATTTGATAAATTTGATACTTTGTAAATACAATAAAAAAAGCTCTTCTTACTCTGAATAACTTTCTCTAAGATGGATTTTTTCTATTTAAATGAGGTTCTGAGATATTTTTCAGTTACTTCATACCAGAAATACTAGCATACACTAGTGCCATGTATTGGATGTATTTGAAAATTTGCATATTCCCTTGATTGAGCTCTTCTTTCTTTGAACAAATTTCTCTGAGTGAGAAATTTCCTATCTCGTTTAGATTTATCATATTGGAAGTGTTATCGTTCACTAACGTTACGGTGTGGATGAATTTGAAACTTTGCAGGGCCCCTCGAGAAATCATTGCTCACTCTACACAACTTTTCAAAGATTTTCTTTTTCGCTAAGATTACGAAATATCCCTCAATGATAACACACCGGAAATGACTAGTGCACGAGCTAATTTATTCTACCACAATATATTCTGAAAGGATGCGAGCACTGTCTTGTACAACTCTACCGAAGACAGTACCCATCTTAATGGTCGAATCCATCCCCAATAATAATAACTAACTTACACGGATCTAGCGGGAGATGGATAAATTTTGTGGACGGTTCTCAGCCATGATTGCATACAATTCCAATCGGTCTTCTTAAAACACTTATCAACTGAGATATCGTAGTGGATAGTTTACCGTTTTTAACCGTGTTTGACCCTGTCGATACTTAACATGTAAATGGAACCTCACTTCTCTATAATTATCCACGCACAATGCGTGGATGCTTCTAAGATTTTGGCAATTCCAACCAGTGGTTCGAATGATTTTCCGCCACTTTACCCGTATTAATATTATGTTCATTTGTCCTGATAGAGACCGATCAACACCATTGAACACGTGGATGTACCCACGCGCTTGAAAATTTCATCTCAGGAAGCGTTGCATAGCTAAGTTGCTTCACCAACGCGGACAGAAATTTTCTAAGTCCGAACCGTAAACAACAAGGCCACGAAACGTCAAACACTTAGAAATTTTTACCTTAGCAACCGCGGCGTGCAGTCCCCTATGGACCTATGCACGGGTTCATTATTTGACGTTTTAGCGGTGCCGTGTTATTTATGTGACCATGGAAACCAGTGAATTCGGCACCGCTCAAACGTCATATTAGTGAACTCGTGCATCGCTCCATAGAACATTTTTTCTACAGTAGTTTTGGGTTGCCCTTAGCAACGAGTGTTTTGCTATTTTCAAGGTATTTTGCCTACAGCAGCGATAGCAGTGAGTTTCACTGGCTTTGCTGACTGTGATTTGTTGGGCTTGCCTACTGTAGTGTGAATCTCATAACTTGTCCCAACCCTGGTTTTCAGCATCAAGTTGATATCATAATTTGATATCAATTTATCAATGGAATATTCGGTATCATATTTTGGTTTCGTTCTGCTATCATTTTAATTTTTTGTTTATATTTTCTTTTTATTTAATTATAAATTCATTCGTGTTATATGTTTATATACTATGATAATATAAAAATAAAGTATTTATCTAGTCGCAGCCACGTTTCAATATCTATCGCTCAGTGAAGTCTCAATTTGCTCTCAATGATAGCAGGAACTGTTTTCATTTTACTTTCACTGACAGCAAAAAGAGTTTTCAATTTGATTTCATGGAAACATTTTTCTGCTCTCAGTTTTGGTATTTTAACCGTTAAAACGACCAAAATGACAATGAACTTAGTTATCAAAATCCGCGACATCACAACATTAAAATTTGTTTTCTATATGATCTCAAGCTTTGCTCGGGTAAGATTTTCATTTGTGTTTTGCCTGCGCCTTGAAGCTAATGCTACTATAATTTATGTTTATTATATATAGTGCTTTGTTTTCCTAGAAAACCAAGATGAAAAGTTTTCGATGTCTTAAAAACAATACCGCTGGCTTTATTATTCGATTTCATAGAAATATGTTTTCTTTACTGATTAGTTATTGGTACATCCACCTGGCAAAAAGGTAGTCGAATTTTTTCCACACAGGTTTTGTTTTGTCTCGGTTAAGAGGCTTTTGGTTTTCTCAAGAGTTTGGGGGAGATTTTCTCAAGAGAGTGTTTGTTTTGCTTGTCTCGGTTAGGAGCGAATTTTTGTTTTGTCTCATTGAAGAGTTTTGTTTTGTCTCACTGAAGAGCTCTGTTTTGCCCACGAAGGAGCAGTTTTTGTCCCCGAGACGGAGGAAACATGCCGTTTTACCTGACGTGAAGGCAGACTACCTCGAAGAAAGTGGTGAGTAGCAATTGATTATATATTACGCAGTGACTGTTCGAGTTCTATCGATGGATGGGGCGTGATGGGATTCCAATTGGAATGCTGTTCGTACATGTTCGATACAGCTAGTGGCCATCTAGTGGAATATGATCATACATATGTGAATTAATTACGATCGAATACGATGATAATTATTATTTATTACAATAAATAAATGATTAATTTCTTAACTGATCAACTAAAATTCAGGGCTTAACATGAAGGCGAGGTTTTCGAAGTAATTATGGCAGGATGGCACACGCTAGTAACCGAATGAGGGAAAGAGAGCGATTTTCTTATGACTTCACCGTGCAATGGGCAATTAGATAGATTGGATTGATATCTTTTTGTCCGGGTTTGGTTTTTTGAAACTTATTTTTAGCACTTCCAATTGGAACCAACGAACAGGCAGAATCGTATTCGATCGTATATGTGTAGCCATGTCTCCAAAGAGCAATATCCAATAAAATTATGGCTGAGTATCAGATTTTGACGCTTATCGGTAGATGTTCTTTTAAATTATAAAGATTATTGAACAAAAGGATACCTGAAATATATCTTAAGAAAAACTCAATATGGACAACGTCTACCAATCGCTAGAACTGAAATCATTACACTCCCATATAAGACCAAATGTTACCACTATTGTTCGCAGGGTAGTCTGTTTCCATTCACACACGGTCAACTGGTATAACCCTCCAGTTCGGGTTTCCGAGAACACTCGCCGAGTCCACCTTCTACGACAGGTGTGTCCTTATGAGAGTGTATATTCCTATCTACCATCAAAATCCCATCACTGGTATAGCATCTACCATTGTTTCCCAGTACCAGCTTCCCAGAGCAGATCTCGTTCGGTAATTGGGCACTGAACTGAGGCAGCTTTAAGAGAGTGAGAGCAATGATGCGCAGCAATACTAATCGACGGATCGAGCTGCCACTCGGGGAACCATCTCTCGAACAGAGCTGGTTCCCGGATGAATACTCGACCGTCCAAACTAGCAACCTCTTCTGGCTGAGAATATGTAACATAATCCTCTGCTTGACGAAGAGAACCAAAGTACCTGTGTGAGAAATTATCGTCTACCTTTTTCTTGCACTTAATTCTTATTGGAATAGTTTTGTTTACTTTTGCATACGACAAATGTCAAAGATGCACCGGCAAAACTAATTAAGGCCGCACGGGACGTCATCATAATCACCCTATCCATTTCAAGAAGCAAATCCCAAGAACCACTCCATATATTGATGCGAAAATGTATCACTATGATTCTATATATGTAGTGCACAACCCGATAAATTTTCAGCTTCATCGGTTCACTAAATTTTTGCTAAAGATTTGCTTCCACAAAGTTTTGATGATTATTGTTAGAGTGAGACGAAAGATAGGGAAAATAACACGGTCTCCCGTGTCCCCTTAAGTTTGAGATGTTAGCCCTTCACTGAGGCTAAACATGTATTTGAGTCAAGGTTTTGCTCACAGTACACACTGATAAAAATAATACTTAATAAAAAAGCCATTGTCACTTACGTCTTTTGGGATGCACATAAAATAAGTGATATAAATTTGTATCAAGTTTTAAATACGTTAGTGTCTGATTAAGAAAATGTCGTTTCTTGTCTTCTAACATGTAAAATTACATTTTTTGGTCGATACATCTTCAAGACACGTTTTTGTGTCATTCTATCACTTACATCATGTGTCTTTCATAACGAGTATTACGTCCAGAGTAATTTTCATTATTTTTAAGAGTGCTGATCTGTCGTCCTATCTGTCTTTCTACAGTGGCCTAATATTCGTACATCAAGTCAGAAAGATGTTCTTTCAAAACGGTCAAACACTCGCATGCATTTCGTGTTTTATATACAGCCTTTATTTACAATCTTCCAAAATTGTTCTAAAAGAATGTAACTACACATTGTTCACACGCACATTGTTTAAAACTGAAAATCCGCTTTTGATGAAAGGTGCACAGAAGCACTTCGCACCTCACACAGCTGCCTTTACGAGTAGTTCCTACCTACCGAATTGTAGCGGTTGTTATCCCGTCCGCCGCGATTATTATTGTTGTTGTAGCGGCCACCTCGCTGCTGGTAAGGCCGATCCCGATAGTCCCAGTTGCGATTGTGGTGATTGTATCGGCCGCCACCGCCTCCTCCTCCTCTTCCGCCCCGATCGTTGAATCGTCCTCGTCCACCGCCTCCGCCTCCATAGCCACCACCTCCTTGGAAGTTGCGACTCTGCCACGGTTCCAAGACCGGAGGTGCCCGAGCCGGTTGGGCACAGTACGCCGTAAACTCTGCGTCGTGCTCCGAGAAGCGATCGCCGAACTCCTCTTCGCATTCGTTCAGGAACAGCTGATCCTCCTCGGAGAGGATGTTGATGTGTCTCTTTGGGTCAACCATGGTTTGGTGGTTTTCGTTCCTTCCGATCGATCGATTTATGGTCTTAGTTCTCCCGAAGGATCTTTTCGCGCATGAGCAGCGAGTTTACGTCTGGAAGGAGAAATACACGGAAAATAAATTTATTAATCGCTAACCAGGCTTCTATTTTTCGAATTATTTTCAAGTAAAACTCAATAATGACAACCAGTGGCGTCCCAGTGGCCATACACCTATTCAAGGCGGGTTCAGCTCCTCCTACTCTGGCCACAGAGTACAATGAACCAGCCTTGGGCCTATTCACAAGACATTTCAAATCAGCTGATCGAGAAGCATTTTGACAGTTCTTCTATGAAGATGACAGTTCCGTGTTAGCACCGGTCCTACACCGATGTAAACAAATGCATAGACGAACCTGTCACATGCAAAAGTCTATGGCGTGGTTTGCGAGAATCGAGAAAGCGCGTACAACTGGCGTCACGACACGACGTCTGCTGTTGCCAGAGAAAGCGACAACGCATGTTGCTTGGGGCCTTCATGTGTCACACGATACTAGGCGCGGTATTGATTTGAACTAAATCTAGATGTAAAAATTAGTCTGTTTTGTCTCATCATACGAACCTAATTCATATCGATGAACGACAACTGATAATTGCGGTAGGCTTAAAACGGGTTTCAGCGTTAAATAGGAGTCAGTCAGTATTTCACTTAAAAGTTTTGATATACCGTAATCCGGGGTATCATTGATCAGCGGGGTAACATTGATCGGAATGACTCATCTCGTTAAAAGATCGTATCATCATTTATTGATGGAACATTTCCAAATCACGAATGGTGCTCCTCTTTCTTATTTTCATGAGCTAATGTAAGTGACGATTTTTGCGAAAATTACGTTTACGAGTTTTGTTTGATCTTCCGACCTTGACGCTTGCTCCTGCGAGAGCGGGTGACGAGGGCAGGATAAAACATGTCGTACGTCGGTCGAGTAGTGGAATGAAATAGCGCCGCGGATCGTTAGTAGTGTTTGATCTATTGATCGAGTCGCTTGCTCTTGCATGGGCAAGTGATGAACACTTTTTCGGGATACAATGCGTCTTTTGAATTATACCGCGAATCCGATTAGGCATGATTATATCATAGATCGCATCACCAACCATTGGTGACTCCCAGATCTTTACCTTATCCCACTAACTCAATGTCCTTTCCATGACAACTGTGGAGATGCAGAGGTATACTCGGTCTCTAGTAACAACGGTTGTCTAACTAACATTCCTTCCCTTCCCCGATGACCGTAAGGACGTGGCCGGCGCCGTTATTGACTTTTAAAATTTGAGCTCTCGATTTGTGCACATTGAAGAATGGTAAGCTAATCCCAAGCCCTATTCATAAATTCCCTGTGCAACTTCGATTGTTCTGGTCAATCACGGAGTAGCAACTACGAATTGTACGGTCATCTATGCTCATGCTCATTTTTGCGAAAATTACGTTTACATTTTGCGTAAATTTGTCAACTTTTTGAAACAATGATTTCAATGGGTAAGGATGACACTACCGAAGATTCATGTCTCACATAAGTTCTGCAAACGATATGAGCAAGGGAAATGCGGTTCTTACTAAAAATTGGCATCGCCAAAAACGATTCCGTTGTCAAAAATTTCATAAGTATGCTCAATTAGGCAACATTAACGAATTACTGTAAATAATATAGAATTCCCTTAGGAAATTGCCTACCTTTAGGCGTATTCCGTGGTTCGAAGTGTTTTTAATTTTAAAATAACTCAAAAAGTAAATGACTTGTAAGCGTTTTGCTTTCATATTCGGCTTCGGGGGCCATGATTTAACTAAGTAACGACATTTTCAATATAACCGAACGTTGTTTACATTGGTGATCAATGTTACCCCATATCAGCTAAATCAAAAAATCACTTAAAACATTTTTTTAAACATGCTTAAATCTTTCAAAAAACAAAATGAAGTATATAGTCACGAGCTATGGGTGGCAGTACTTGTTTTAAAGATATAAAATTTACGACATTTGCATTTTCAAACGAAATATTTAAGAAATATTCAAAAAAATGATAAATGTTACCCCGGATTACGGTATCGAAAATAGTCTTCAAGAACATGTTTCGAAAAACAAAGTATAGTGATTCATTTAACAAATAACGATAAATTATTGTTAAGAATTATCATTAAGTAGTTCTAAATTAGAACAGCATCTTAAAAGGCGAAATGTCTCATCATATCATAATATTATAGGTACCGTAATCCGGGGGCTAACTTCCCGCATAGAAAAATACAATTCGTCTTATTTTCCAAACAATAAGATTCTTCTAGCTGATATACTTAATACAGGTCGGACTCGATTATCCGGGATACGATTATCCGTAATTTTAGACTCGATTATCCGGAATTTGCTTTTGATGTTCTTGTCAATTTTGATGCATAAATCTGAGTTAATTTGATATTGCAATATACAATATGAATGGTTTTGCAGTTTAGAACGTATTTAAGAAAAGGGGGTTTGAAAAAGTGCATTTTTGTGTGAGCTTATCAATTTTTTTTTCTTGTAAAGATTCCTACTGTTCATAGAAAAAACTTCTGGCTACGCCACCGCATCATATAAATAAAATAAAGAAAAAAGGTTCTTTTGTCAAAGGTTGCAATTTTTTCTTAGTGATTCGATTATTCGAAGGATTCGATTATCCGGAGTGAAAAAAAATCGATACTCCGGATAATCGAGTCCGACCTGTATATCACATACAGTGACTTTTTTGTTGGACAATATGAGTTCCAGAACTCTAGACTATTAATAACGGTTTCCATAATCCACAGCAAACAGTAACAGTTTGAACAGAAATTGTGAAATATTATGAAACAGAAAACTTGTGGCAGGACGGACCTTAGTTCACAAAAATGCTTCGATCTCAGTCAGTAGTCATCCGAATCCAATTCTTTAGAAAGTTATGGAAAGGGGATTAGTGTACCTACATTTTGAGGGATGACCCATTCCTTCATACCCCTCTCCTCTTTTGTTTGACTCAAAAAACCTTGGCTTTTTAGTGTTTTTCTACAGCAATTTTGCTATTGTGCTCTGCAAGATAAATCCACGTAATGCGATTATCTGAAAATGTCGATATACCGTCGCAGTGATAATGTTTCAGATTGGGCAAATTTGAAACATTTGTGTCCTTAAAGGACGAAAATATCCAAACCTACTTGAATTTTGACGTTGCGTTTGAATTGCGCGCATATCTTCTGCGCGTTACCGCCGCCGCTGGATTTAATATAAGCGCCGCAATAAGCATCATGAAAACAAAAATCACTACACTTTTTATATTAAATTTAGGGGAGGGATTATTAGAGTATGTTTAAATCTACAAATTGAAATTTGTAGTTTTAAAACAAAAATGCCGATCAGATTTTTGTTTTTCAAAATGGTGAAAATGATGAACTTAGTCCAATATAGGCATTTTGGACCATTATGGTCCTCCGGGAAAAGGACACCAGTAAATCCGGATTTATATAAGGATGTTGTGTGTGTGTGCTTACAATCCACCGCCCACTGACCGGCAGTGCTTTTATGGAAGAAATTTGTTTGCACTATTTATCGAAACACTTAGATGTCTATATAGATGCAGACAACTTTAGCCCTGGAGATGGAAGGTGATAGCTTTACTGCAATTCCAACGACCCATTTCAAGAATGGCTGTTCATACACACACACATTCTGAGGTTGTTTTCATCACAGCAAGCCCCGCATGAAAGCACCCGGATATCAAATGGATACCTAAAATGATTTCACACTTCCCGGATCGAAAATTAGATTTTCGACCCTGGCACGTATTTAGGGGTTTCAAATGGTCATATAATTTTGAACGATCTCACCAGTTTGTTGTTCTTTCCATTGCTGCTTTGTGCTGCGTTATTCATATGCCAGGGTGTCCATTCAAAATCAGTTTTCCGATTCCCGGATTTTTCGCGGATGCCTAAGAGATTGAAACCGGACGACATCATGGTTCTGCGAGTTCATGTAGTTTGATAACATCAGAACACCATTTCATTGTTGCGCTATACATAGTCAAATGTTGAATAACATTAGAAACACGAATAGTAATATTCACATAGAAGAGGATTGTTTGAATCTTATCACTATTTGATTTTGTAGACTCTTCAGCTGTTTGCTTTTGCAACTTTTTTTGTCATATAAATGTTTATTTTTTTAGGACTGTATTTAAGTACTATAAAAGTCAAAATAAATAAAGAAATCCAAAATATTGTGGGTTAGGAACGATTTGAAATTAAAGTTTAAGACAGATATTATAGAGTTATTGAAAGTCTAAACGACCAACAATAAAGATGTTGTATGCAAAACTTTGCTGCCAATTGTCAGGGCTTTAGCTGTAACTTTGACAAAAATTGACCGATTTCAATTCTTTAAGAAGTAATGGACGTGTCAACTAATCTAGTTTTGAGGTGCATCCACGGAGATGAACTATGACCACCGAATACCGGTGATAATCCGGATTTCCGGAAGCATGTCTTATGCAGTAAAATTATGACATGTTTTTAGTAAAGGTCTCGGCTAAAAATTCAAAATTTTACTACACATGGAGATAGAAGATCAAATTCTGAAGCGATTGGTGCGCCAAGTATTAAGATCGATCCAGAAACAACCAAGATATGGCCATTTCCCCGGAATCGGTGCCGGTAGTGGATCCGAATTGGGATCAAACAATTTATTCACTCAAAATATGTCGCGCAATATTGTTTTCTCCCTAGCTTATCATAAAATACCCTATTATAAATTGAGAAAGAGTCTTGTACAGATTTGGCCACTCATGGCGCCGCCAAGTGCCCCGGGGGAACCTTGCATAGGGGACATTTCGATTTCGACACCAAAGCATATCATGCGACGGCTCATTCTTCATGTCTTGTCGTAAATAGGGCAACTGTAGACTCTAAACGGATAGTTGACTACAGTGACTACTTCCGGGACCACCGGATGTCCCCGAGGGAACCTGTAATTAGAGACAATTGAAATTGAACTCCAATACATATCGTGCGACGGTTCATTTTTCATGTCTCGTGCTAAATAGGGCTAATGTAGACCTAAAATGGATAATTGACTACAGTGGCCACTTTTGGGACCACCGGAATTTCCCGGAGGAACCTGTCTATGTTTTGGTGTAAGAACAGAAATGTCCCCAAAATGGGGAGGGTGCAAAAAAGGGGGAGGGCTTCCTGCAAATCTTATTACAACTCTTCATATTGGACTTAACGTTTAAAACATTATATGGCACATGAATTCCGCTGTCCTGAATATAAAACACTGTGTCGGTTTATTGATTAGATTAGATTTTTAAATAAAAAATGCAAAAAGTTCAAGTATATTTTAAAAATGACCTGGAGCAGACACGAACATTCTGAAAACGCCATTATTTTTGTTTATTTTTATACTTTCAAGCCCGGGTTGTCCGGTCTCTGTGCATTCAGATCGACTTTTTTTGTCGAACAGTGATATTAATGCTGACAAGAAAATACTGAAATAAATTTCGGTATTTCCAGGATGCTTTTCAATATTGCCTGTGCATGCACTTAGATTAGATTAGATTAGATTAGATTGACCTAATTATTCAACAAAAACTACCCAAAAACATGATTTTTCAATGAATCAAATTTCTATTGATTATTTAAGTTGTTTTCGCCGGAAATTGCATTTTTTCTAGTTAACCTTAATTTATAAAGCATCTTGCCTTAATTACGAGTTGAATAGTGCATATATATTTTTACATACGCAAACATATTTTTGTTGCAAAAGTAGTTAGTAATTGTTGCAAAATAATTTACAAAGGTTAAACAAATGAGAAAAATAAATTAGTTTCAGCTTTAGAGATAATATTTAACTGGCAAAAACAAATAAAAAACTGGCATTTTTCTTAAAAAAAAATCATGTTTTTGTTCAGTTTTTGCTGAAAAACTTGGGCAAGACATTTTTTAGTGAAATGTGATGTATGAAAGGTTTGAAACTAATTAAATAAGCTTCAAAATCATGTGAAAAGATTTGGAATCGGTTGAGTAATCATGAAGTTATGGTCAAACGAAGTTAAAATTTTTGAAAAAATGAGGAAAAATTTGGAATAAATTACTTGTAACTTAAACTATTTTTGATTTTAGACAAATTTGATGTTGAACTCTATAGTTTTCATAAATTCAATTTTGAAGGTATTGATGCTAAAAGTTTCAAAATCGGTTGAAAAATAACAAAGTTATGTTTACTTCACTGATGGTAATTTTTCATAACCTGAAAATTTTCCTTCAAGAGGCTTGCGCCACCTCTAAATTTTAATATTTTTGGCTCAGATTTTGAGGTTTCTCTTTTTATGTGATCAGAATTCAGTAGAGCATACGAATTTTTGGTTTTGAGAACTTTTGAAAAATAAGCCGCACCCTAATGGACACCCTGATATGCTCATCCCCGATGGATTAAGCTAAAACTCTAGAGACCAATCACTACTGTCACGATCCGCACTACTTATTAATTACCATCCAACGCGCACAAAACATCTATAAGCGTCTGTTTTCACATCGCAAGTAACATTCTTTACATTGTTTGCCGGGTGGCATAGCACCATCAGTCGAATCTATTTTCACCGACGAACTTTTACATGACGCGTAATCGAGATAATTCTCTGCTGAAACACATTCTTCTCACAATTTGATACTTTTCTTCTACATATTTTCCGGGTGGCATAGCACTACCCGTCGTTTTGATATTTTCACCGGCCGATTCAGAAATGATGATGAATAGAGATAAAACGTGGCAGCAAATACAAAACACATCTACCCGCGCGCACAGCCTGCTGCGATCTCCTTTTCTTATCTGTTTTCAATTATGTTAAAAATGCCAAACAACTGAATGCAGGAAAACAAGTACGACGGTCAGCCTCTTTGGCTCATCCTGGACAGAGTTACACAATATCGGTCATATCAGCTGATGGCTGATGGACTAAAACTATCAATATCAGTTGCGAACTAGCAATATCACTTGGATCTGACAACCAACAGCTGTGATGCGACATCGCACTCTAAATCACAATCACTGCAGAATGAGTGATCACGTGGTAATTACCCACGCTATTAATGTTTTTCAGTGACCAACACACAGTTTCAATCCGTCTGCAGCACTATCAAGAATATCGTACTGATAAATTGCCAATTTAGATGCTTAATTTAAGGCTAAACTTGGGCCATCAGTGATATCCATAGTCTATTGCCATCAATGCACTGGTGATGGAGTAGAGAGCATGACGTTGATGTGATATGGAATGATCCGAATTGTATCGCAGTCGGCCTGTACAAATCAGCAAATTTCGCGCGTTGATAGTGACAGCAAGCAACTCTGATTCTGGATTTATATAAGGATGTTCATGTGAAAATGGGTGAGGTGCAGTCATATACGAATCAAATCGAATTCTGTAGCCAGCATTCGGCAGCAAACCCTTAGGCTTATGTTTTTGGTGACGCTGGAAGTTAACGCATCCCCCCTAACCCATCGATGTTGTTTGAAAGTTTTATAATTTTTTATGCAAAACTATAGAAATTTCGCTTACTACCGCAAAGAGGGTGTTTTCAAAGCAATTCATTCCTGGCTTACAATGATCTGTTTGGCCCTTCTGGAACTGATCTGGGCAGCAGTGAATACGTATTTTTCAAGAAGGGCTTTTATAGATAACTATGTATTGGTCATAAGTCATCTGAGTTAATTTACCCAAAAGTATATGACAGGTGCGTCGTAAGTCTACTTTTGGAAGAGCGCGAATCAATATGAAGTATCGCTTCCATTGGGGAATCTGTGATTTCAAATAGGTGGGGATCCTGAGGTTTTGAAGAGATCACCAAGAATCCGCTAGAAGCTTTTAGGGTTACTATATGAATTTCTGGAAATCAGTAGAAATTTTCGGCACCTGAAGTCCTGAGATTTCAGGAGAAATACTTCTTGGATGTATGTAAATATTCCAGGGTATTCTTAAATTCTCATAAAGAGTATTAAGGACTGTTCATTTTATAAAGGTGATACCTTGTTTATGCTATATCTTTTTTATTTATTGATAAAATCGTAATCGGTGTTCTGTGCATCGTTCAACTATTATTCTGCAATGCTATAAAAATATAAAATCATTCTGTAAGATGAATGCTTTTGGTTGAAGAACTGCAAAGTTTTTCCAAAACCTCCTAAGAACAACTGTTCATCAAAGTTAAACATAATGCTTTCGAAGAACAAGCCGTTTTTGAAAATAAAAAATATAGATTGTCGAACTTTCCAGAAAATTTCTAATAATCATTGAATTTAATAACCTTAAAAAAATCGTCCTTTCTAAACGTTGTGCCTTATTTGTGTGAAATTTATTTATTTTGATGGCTTTTTTATTATCACAATATAGTATAACATAAGTCGAACGATGTACAGAAAACCGATTGCGTTTTCATTAATAAATTAAAAGGATATAGCATGTACAAGGTGTCCACTTTATAAAATGAATAGTCCTTAGAATCAAAAGGCACTTTGGACTTTCGATAGGAGTTAGTGGTAGTGGATGTGAATGTTAGATCCCAATTGATGATCAGAAATCCTGAAGAAAACTCCGGTATGGATTTGGAGATTGCAATGGGAGTTCTAAGTTATCAAAACTTCTGTTTAGTTGAAATTCCGGTGGTAGTTCTAGTTCTATATTTGGTATTCTAAGATTTAGGCCAGGATGCCGAAGCTTTCCTTGGATTTCAGTAGGAATTCTAAAATACCTATGAGAACTCTGTAATTTAGATGAATCCTAAGATATATTGGGGGCCAACGTTGATTTCTGCTTGAGATCCATGACTTCAATGACGATTCTCCTGGAATTTCGGTAATTCCCTGAGATTTCTATTGGAATTATGTGATTCTGGTGAGAGTTCATAGACCCTGAGAGCAATTCTGAGATTTCTTTGGTGGGAGTTTTGAGATTTTGTAAGGATTCTGGAGGGATTTCGGCAAATGCTGTTGGAACGCTCAGGATTCCTATATGATTTCTGGGTTTTCGATGGAAGTGGGTGTTGAAATGTTTGGTGAGCATGCTGGATCTCAATCGGTGATCAGGAATTCCAGCGTGAGTTCTGGGCATACCGTTGGAATTCTTGGATTCCTATAAGAGTTTTGAGACATTGATGGGAGCTCTGGATCTTCAGTAGAAATTGAGAATTCTGATTTCATGGGATTGTTGGGATTTTAGAGAATTCTTTGATTCCAAAAGAAGAAAAGAATTCTAATGCGTTTTTGTAGAAATTCTGGAATTCCGAAGATCATGCTGTAACATTGGAAAGAATTTTGTGATTTCGGAGAGAATCCTGCGATTTCGAAATAAATCTGAAAACTTTCGATGGAATGATGGAATTTGGAAATGAAAATCTTTAGTTTGGTGAAGTATTGGTATTTTGAGGTAAATTCTTAGATTTTCACAAATTTCATAACGCTGAAGGGGGTGGGTGTCCTAAATATGTTACAGCTCATACAAAAATTTAAAAATATTTATACAAAATGCGTCACAAGGGGGTGGGTGGGTATCGAAAATTGCCATTTTTGGCGTTATGAAATTTGTGAACAAACCCTTCAATAATTTCCGAGATACTACTATTTTTTTTTATTTGAGAACAATCCTGGGATTTCAATACGGACGTTCAAATTCCGAAAGCCAAAACCTAAGAATTTTGTATGAGTCTCGAATTTCGATGGGAATTCTGGGATTTCAAAAGGCACCGGTTTGAGATTTCGGTAAGATCTCCTTTGATTTCTTTGGAAACCACTGGACTCCAAAAGTAATCCTGGTGTATCGTGGGAAATTTGAGTATTGTGCTATAGTTTCTGTATAAATAGCAAACTAGAGTTTTGCTGGATATTATATAATTCTGATCATAGTCCTGATAATTTAGAGGGAATTCCAAGATTTCAAAGATAATCCTGCCATTTCAATAGGAATTCTGGAATTATGGGAAAATTCCTAGGTTTTCGATGTGCGCTTGCAATTTGCGATTTCTATGGAAATTCAAAGGAAAGTCCTTGTTCTATGGTGAATATTTTGAGGTTTTTGTGAAGATGATGGAATACAGATAAGTAGTGAATATAATATAATATCTGGGATTGTGGTAGGAATCCTAGGTTTTTGATAGTGACTCTTGGTTATAATTCCACGTTACTTCTTCTTCTTCTTTCTGGCGTTACGTCCCCACTGGGACAGAGCCTGCTTCTCAGCTTAGTGTTCTTATGAGCACTTCCACAGTTATTAACTGAGAGCTTACTATGCCAATGACCATTTTTGCATGTGTATATCGTGTGGCAAGTACGAAGATACTCTATGCCCTGGGAAGTCGAGAAAATTTCCAATCCGAAAAGATCCTCGACCGGTGGGATTCGAACCCACGACCCTCAGCTTGGTCATGCTGAATAGCTGCGCGTTTACCGCTACGGCTATCTGGGCCCTAATTCCACGTTACAACAGGGAGAATTATAGCTGTGATATTTCGATGAGAATGCGATCGGAATTTTGCATTGGAAGTTCAGGTTTTATACTGTGTGTACAACAATTTCGACAAAACCATGGTTTTAAGAATTCAACACAGAAATTTAGAGATGCTCCAGAAAAATTTCGCGCATACGATTTTTGGGTTCCCAACGATAATGATTATTTCAGAATTCAAACGGCATCCGCTTGAGATTTTGGTGAAAATTCTTGGAATCCTAAAAATCTTTTCTTAATTCTAAAAATGCAATCGGAATTTAGTTCCAGTGATTGCAGAACTTCGACCGCTTCTCAAGGAATTCCCAAAATAGTTATATACCAAATTTCATATGCTATTCGACATCTAAAATATACCTGCCAATGTATTCGAAAACCAAAAAAAAAGGGGTTTTCCAATTTTGCTATCGGAATACCAGTATTCCTGAGGTTTTTCATAATTATTTCTTGGCATTTTTAGATATCCAAGATTCTATCCTATTCCGATCGTTTCCCATCGAATGCCTACAGCATATAACGGAATTCAAGAAATTACACCAGAACCATTACTGTATGAATCCACCCCCCAAGAGAGGTCGAAATCCCAGAATACTTTTACAAAAAAAAAATCCAGAACTTCCACCCAAATCTAATAATTTCTGCTAGAATTCAGGAGTATTTTTCGATATCCAAATATTACATTATCCTATCTCCGTACAGTTTTCGAAACAACATTTTATATCGCTTTAAAAACATACTAAGCCATCCTTTAAATGGTGGCGCCTGATAACGGAACGTGATTTTCTCTTGCTTGATTTACGCTTACCTCCATAGATCCAATCTACTGTGATCTCTATTGTCCATCTAAAATTTCAATAGATTCCTTGGAAAAAGTACTCCCAAGTGATTTTTACGTGACCATGTCCATATTACACTCACAAGCTAACGGTTTCATAATACCGTACACCCCCGCTAATTTGAACGGTACCTCATGCAAACCATCGGGGTTCATTTTTAATTTGAACTTCTAGTCACCCTAGAACCATTTTGACGTTAACTACGTCTTACGGCAATATGAGTGTCAATTGAAAATCTAAATTGTTGCGACCGTCACGAAATTATGTAAGATTTTGAATGGTAATAACTCAGCCATTTATCGGTAGATTTCCAATGTTTTCCCACCAATCGGTCGGAAATGTATACAACATTTTACTCAAATGAAGAATACTTTTGAATTTTGACGATAGACTGTCGAAAATTGGGAAAATGTCGACCCCTTTCTTACGCAACCAAATTCGTTCATATTGTCTTCCACGATTCCTTTGGGTTGGCTAGTGCACTATAAAAGCAGACCAATTTCTGCTTCCTCGCGCATTCTACTTTTGACGTTAACTACGTCTAACGACAATATACTGGGTGTCAATTTAAAATCTAAAATGTTGCGACCGTCACGAAATTATGTAAGATTTTGAATGGTAATATCTCAGCCATTTATCGGTAGATTTTCAATATTTTCCCACCAATCGGTCGGAAATGTATACAACATTTTACTCAAATGAAGAATACTTTTGAATTTTGACGATAGACTGTCGAAAATTGGGAAAATGTCGACCCCTTTCTTACGCAACCAAATTCGTTCATATTGTCTTCCACGATTCCTTTGGGTTGGCTAGTGCACTATAAAAGCAGACCAATTTCTGCTTCCTCGCGCATTCTACTTTTGACGTTAACTACGTCTAACGACAATATACTGGGTGTCAATTTAAAATCTAAAATGTTGCGACCGTCACGAAATTATGTAAGATTTTGAATGGTAATATCTCAGCCATTTATCGGTAGATTTTCAATATTTTCCCACCAATCGGTCGGAAATGTATACAACATTTTACTCAATTGGAGAAAACTTTTGATTTTTGACGATAGACTGTCGAAAATTGGAAAAATGTTGACCCCTTTCTTACGCAACCAAACTCGTTCATATTGTCTTCCACGATTCTTTTGGGTTTGAAGCGCACTATAAAGGAGACCATTTTCAGCTTCTTCGCTCATTCTTATATTCTTTACATCTTACGGCAATATACTGGGTGTCAATTAAAAATCTAAAATGTTGGGACCGTCACGATATTATGTTGGATTTTGAACTAAAGGAAGGCTGCAACTATGAAAATCGACTAAAATTCAAGTGCAAAAAATCACTTGGCGTAGTTAACGTCATGTGGTCGTGTCTTGTACACAACCCCCTCTGATTTTTTTCTGGTTACCCTTTTCACTGGTTTGTTTTGATTCTGCGTTCCATTTAACTTTAGTCCGTTCCATACGCTAAATGACGTTTGAACCATTTTTAATCTGAACGATGTGCAAATTAGCGGGGTACAAATTGAAAAATCTTCAGATTAAATGTGGTGAAACCAACGGGGGTACCCGGTATAGAAATTATCTGGGAAACAGAGTGCTTTAATCTCAATCTTGATAAACGATCCCTAATGAAAGGATCATAAGTTGTCCATTTCTTGCAAAAGTGTTTGCTCTTCTATTATTGTTAATGATTTTTTGCTCGACAATCGCAACAAATGGATTACATTCGTTTGTTCCACGATTGCTATAGCAACTCCTGCAAATATGTTTTCCACATCCGCATACAAAGATAAGAGCATATGTAATAAATGGTCAAAGGGAAAGTTTCGTCATATGAATCTTTCACAGATTAATGACTGAAATGTTAGCAATCAAAGAAGGCCTCTTTCATCGGATTTGTGGCCATCTTCGATTGAATTCATCCCCGACAATACTCACATTTTTCCGATATGATGTTGTTGTAGATCAGCGCGTAGAATCCCTTCTCGCTCGGGAAATAACGATCGTACGTGGCAGTTTCGACGGGTTCAAACATCCACCCCAGATGGGTACGGCACTTGGGACACACACAGAGCTTCCACGCGTAGCCGGGAAACCACGAGTGCAACGATATCCACTGAAAAGGAAATTTGATTTTTGCTCCGATTGAACAATTCCAAACCTCATCCTCAACTCACCGATTCTATTTTGGCACAGTAAGCCTGTTGAACAATGACGATCTTGAACCGGATTCCCAACGTATTCTGGACCTCCTGTACGGTGACTTGCTTTCCCGTAGATAATGTCTGATTGCTAAAACCGAGTGCCAGCGGGCTGTGCTTGTTCAGTAGGAAATTGGACAGGCTGACGTCATGGCCACAGGAACGACAGATAAAGAAATCTAGAACCATGACACATGTTTAGTAAAACGGTACCCATCGTGAACGGGTACCGAACAACCTTGCTGACTAATTAGATTACTGCCCTCAGGTAACATACAGAGTGAGGTACAGTCGCCCCAGCAGTTATGGATCAGAGTAGGATTAAACGGAGAATATCTCACCAAATTGAGTCGTAATTACGCAGAACACATGCTACCTACGTGAACTATAAATAATGGTGAACCATGGGCCGTTGAAAACCATATCACAGTTGTGAATTAATAATAAGTCGATTCCGAAAGAAACGCCAAAACGTACGCTAACACGTAACGTAACGCTAAACGTACTAACACGCCATTCGTTTATCTCGCAGATAAATTGCTGTTATAGTGTTCTGATCCATATGAATCCTTTCAATTCAATTCCTCTCCCACTAATCCATATCTGTGTGATGCACGTTTGAAATTTCTATGGAAATCAATACTTTTTCGTAAATAACAGCGCATTTTGAGGCGTATTCTCGAAAATAACTACATTCAGCAATGCCAGGTAGGTAATCTAGTTTTGTACAGCGACACCATGATTTTTAATCATATTTTATTCTGAAAAATGACACTTCGTTGATCCATAATTGTGGGATAACTGTACAATAAAAAATATTTACTCAAGTCCAGCACGTCTTTTGCCGAATGGCAAAAACGCTCATTTATCGCAAGATTAACAGAAATAAAAGAACTACCCCCAGAATACTCACCTTCCACCAGCGTTTCCTCCGGGGAGGACACCAAAATCGACGAGCTGAACAGTTGGAAAACGAAGAAAATCACCAACAAAATATGCATCAAGAGCCGACTTTCATTCCACTTCATAGCTTTCAGGCGCACGCATTGACGGACGACGACGACTGCATCCAAGCGAGTGCGAACGAATCCAAATGACAGAAAGGCTGTCAAACTTTGCCGGCGGCCTCCGGGGCCTCCGGCTTGGCGGAACAATAACAAGCCGCCTCGGATTGGGCGAGCGCGCGGGGCTAACTTGACGCGGGCGGCTAATTTTCAACCGCAGAAAATCTATTTAATTTTGGTTTTGATATGATTTTGATCCGAAATTGAGATTTGAGTTGGGATTTAATTTGGAATACATTCGGATTTGATTCGTATTTGATTTGAATTGTTCTTGGCTATGATTTAGGTATGATTAAGATAAGATTTCGATTTGATTTTAAATTTGATTTGGATTTGATTCGGATTTGATTTGAGTTTAATGTTCTGTGGTTTAAGTTTCATTTGAAAATGAATAGGATTTGATTTTTTATTCGGTTCAGATATGATTTGAGTAATGTTGCGATTTATATTTGATTTAAAATTGATTTGGATTTGATTTGAATTTGATTTAGATCTCATTTGAATTTGATTTGGATTACTTTTGGATTAGATTTGGGTCGAATTTGAATTTGAGTTAGTATTGATTTGAATTTGATTAAATTAACAGGTGACTTTGATTTGATTTGTATGTAATTTGGACTTGATTTGAATTAATTTAAAATTTAATTTCGATATAAATTGGATTTGGTTTGATATGAATTTGATTTGATTTAGAGTCGGATTTGATTTGGATATGATTTACTTTAGATTTAGATATGGTTTGGATTGGCGAAAAAAAATGTCTTTGATTTTGAGCATAATGCTGACATGACTTCAAGTAAATTCGGAATTGATTTGATATGGACATTGTTTGGATTCGATTTGGAAATCATTCCGATTTGAGTTGGATATGGTTTAAGTTTGAAATTGAAATTTATTTGACTATAATTTGGATTTGATTAGAATTTTATTTGGATTTGATTTGATGTTGATTTCGATTCGACTTGTATTTGATATTCACTTCATATGGATTTGATTTGAAGTTGATTCCGATTCATTGATTTGGTTTGATTGGGATTCGATTTAAATTTCATATGGATTTAAATTGGATTTGAATTCGAAAAAATGTATCTCATTTAAAACTCAATTAAATTAGAAATAATTTATAATTAATTTGAATTTAATTTCGATTCGATTGGGATAGATTCTGATGAAATTTGGTATGATGAATAATTTTCATGAATTTGATTTGGAATTGATTAGGATTTGACGTGAACTAGTTGATTTGGATTTAAATGTGATTTGTAATTGATTTGAATTTAGATTTGAAGTGGATTCGAATTGGCTTGAATTTGATAATTCAATTTGGATTACATTTGGTTTCAATTTGGTTGTGGTTCGAAATGGATTCCCTTTCGTCTTGAATTTTATCTTGACTTGATTTAGATTTGATTTGAATTTGATTCGGATTTCATTTTTCCAAGATTTGGATTTGATTTTAATTCAATTTAGTTTAGGAATTCATTTTATTGTCACAAAAATTCATCTTGCTCATGATTTGAATCAGATTTAGCTTGGAGTTGGTTCGGATTAGATTCCAATAAAGATGCGATTAGCATCTGATTAGGTAGAGTAAAGTGGGGCAAAAGTTCGAGTGGGGTAAGAGTTTCTTTTTAAAATTTCTAGCTCAATTTAAAACAAATCTTATAAATGTCATGGGGGTTCGAATGCTTTTCAAGTAAGAGACTTTCAATCCAAATATCAAAAAAATCGATTGAGATTTGGAAAATTTATAGCTATTTGTTGTTTTTCGACGTGCATATTGTAATTTTTAGTAAAACTTTCGTTGCATTGAACCAATTGAAGATAAAATCTTTTTCAATATTTTATGTAAGGGCGTTTCTAGGCCTATCATAAGGTTGCTTTGAGGTGTATTAATTTTTGCATAAATGCTTGTAAACAAATTTTGGCCCATAGTGGGGCAAAAGTTCGAATCAGCGGGGCAAAAGTTCGACCCATGTATAAACTCACGGAAAAATTTGCAAATTGCCTAAAATCCACATATCTCGAAAACGTATTCAAACAGACTCAAATCAAAAAAGTATACAAACTTACTTTATCGATTCTACGTGTTCCGCAGACCAAATTCTACACATTTTGCTCTAAACCAACTCGATTTTTCACTTCTAGAACGTTTACTTTCCGGATTTACAAAACGACGAAAGTAAGATTTTCAACTTTCGCTACCTAACCTCTACTTTCGCCGCTCCGCTGTATGGAGAGACAAAGTGACTTAACCACGAACCAAAACAAAACACTACTTGAGTCGATTTTACACTGGTACAAAAACGTCGAAAGTAACTGAATAAATCGGCTTATCTTTTTTTTAATAAAATTTTTGTGGGAAATAACAGGAACTCCCTAGTTTTTGAATGCGAGCTTATTGAATGCAAAATTTAAGCAATGTACACGGCGAAAAAATGTCAAAAAGGTGATTCATTTTAAAACAGTTTTAGAAGAAAGGTTTTGATTCTTCTAAATTAATTTTCTCAAATGGAAGTTACTTACGTCGATTTGAAAAAGTAATCGAGATATTATCTTCAAATTTAGTTAAATTTGTCTGATCGTGTGAAAATTGTCACCAAAATTTTACATTTCCACTTAGTTTAGCGAAAAACTGCTATTTTTGAGTATATTACAATTAACCCGGTTTTGGGCAATTTTTCGATGAAAATTTAGTGTGTATTTTTCGTCAAACTTAAGTTTACGGCTGGTGTAAAGTATGACTGTCATAAAAGGATCGATATTTTGTGTTTTAGCCAGCGAACTTTTGCCCCACACTAGATTCGAACTCTTGCCCCACCGGTGGGGCAAAAGTTTGAATAAGACAATCAATTTTGAAACTGTTATAACTAAAAATGGGTAAATATTTTGACACAAATTTGTTCAGCAAAATTAAAGCCAATATGTTGAAGGTTCACTGTATGGTATTTGTTTTGTTTTAACTACTATTGTTTTCCTTGAAAATTTGATTATACCACTAAGGTCGAACTTTTGCCCCACCTTACTCTATTGATTTTGATTTTATTTTTTTTTTCGATTCTGATTTCGTTTGGTTTGATCGATTTCATTTGGATCAATATGAACTTGATTAGAGTTTTGTGCAGATTCAAATTGAGTTAGATTTGGATTTCATTTGGATTTGCTTTGGCTTTGGCTTTGGCTTTGGCTTTGGCTTTGGCTTTGGCTTTGGCTTTGGCTTTGGCTTTGGCTTTGGCTTTGGCTTTGGCTTTGGCTTTGGCTTTGGCTTTGGCTTTGGCTTTGGCTTTGGCTTTGGCTTTGGCTTTGGCTTTGGCTTTGGCTTTGGCTTTGGCTTTGGCTTTGGCTTTGGCTTTGGCTTTGGCTTTGGCTTTGGCTTTGGCTTTGGCTTTGGCTTTGGCTTTGGCTTTGGCTTTGGCTTTGGCTTTGGCTTTGGCTTTGGCTTTGGCTTTGGCTTTGGCTTTGGCTTTGGCTTTGGCTTTGGCTTTGGCTTGGCTTTGGCTTTGGCTTTGGCTTTGGCTTTGGCTTTGGCTTTGGCTTTGGCTTTGGCTTTGGCTTTGGCTTTGGCTTTGGCTTTGGCTTTGGCTTTGGCTTTGGCTTTGGCTTTGGCTTTGGCTTTGGCTTTGGCTTTGGCTTTGGCTTTGGCTTTGGCTTTGGCTTTGGCTTTGGCTTTGGCTTTGCTTTGGCTTTGGCTTTGGCTTTGGCTTTGGCTTTGGCTTTGGCTTGGCTTTGGCTTTGGCTTTGGCTTTGGCTTTGGCTTTGGCTTTGGCTTTGGCTTTGGCTTTGGCTTTGGCTTTGGCTTTGGCTTTGGCTTTGGCTTTGGCTTTGGCTTTGGCTTTGGCTTTGGCTTTGGCTTTGGCTTTGGCTTTGGCTTGGCTTTGGCTTTGGCTTTGGCTTTGGCTTTGGCTTTGGCTTTGGCTTTGGCTTTGGCTTTGGCTTGGCTTTGGCTTTGGCTTTGGCTTTGGCTTTGGCTTTGGCTTTGGCTTTGGCTTTGGCTTTGGCTTTGGCTTTGGCTTTGGCTGGCTTTGGCTTTGGCTTTGGCTTTGGCTTTGGCTTTGGCTTTGGCTTTGGCTTTGGCTTTGGCTTTGGCTTTGGCTTTGGCTTTGGCTTTGGCTTTGGCTTTGGCTTTGGCTTTGGCTTTGGCTTGGCTTGCTTGGCTTGGCTTTGGCTTTGGCTTTGGCTTTGGCTTTGGCTTTGGCTTTGGCTTTGGCTTTGGCTTTGGCTTTGGCTTTGGCTTTGGCTTTGGCTTTGGCTTTGGCTTTGGCTTTTGGCTTTGGCTTTGGCTTTGGCTTTGGCTTGGCTTTGGCTTTGGCTTTGGCTTGGCTTTGGCTTTTGGCTTTGGCTTTGGCTTTGGCTTTGGCTTGGCTTGGCTTTGGCTTTGGCTTTGGCTTTGGCTTGCTTTGGCTTTGGCTTTGGCTTTGGCTTTGGCTTTGGCTTTGGCTTTGGCTTTGGCTTTGGGCTTTGGCTACGGGTTTTGATTACGAGCCGTAACCTTCGGATTACGAACCAAATGGATAACAGACGTTGAAGTCCGATTGTAAAACTGTGTACCCGCATAAACCGGAACAATACAGCCACTGCTTCAGAAACTATCCGTAAACGTTAACAACAATTTGTAAACAGTTTCGTATAACACCCAAAGCAACAATAAACCAACCGTACCGTA
Organism: Aedes aegypti; assembly: GCF_002204515.2. Taxonomy (NCBI): domain Eukaryota; kingdom Metazoa; phylum Arthropoda; class Insecta; order Diptera; family Culicidae; genus Aedes; species Aedes aegypti. Next base: position 45,560,571 of record NC_035109.1, on the reverse strand, counting down.
AACAATTTTGACAGTTTGGCAAATTGTAATTGAACAGGCGGGGAATAGGCGGTTAAGTTATGTCACCATTTAAAAACGCCGATTTTTGCGAACAAAATTTTTCAATGATAGTATGTGAAACGATCGATATATTATCCATGTTTTACCCAATTCACCGTATTGCAAACTGTAGTTAAATTGTTGACCAATAAAGATGACATAAAACTAGTAATGTATGTATAATGACTCATAAACGGTGGATTATGTTTTTTTTTCAACCCTTTACTATACTGTAATGATGTGCTTGTACCTTATGTATTCTGAACGCACTTCTTGCAAATATTTCTCAATAAAAAATTAACACCATGTTATATTTTTTTCTTTTATTGCATAGCGTAGTGATTTTAGATGCTATGAATAGGGTCCTAAAGCCCTGTCCCAATTTTAGTGCCAAACGCTTAAGTTTAGGCCAAAAACACATGTTTACTCAATTGTATAATGTTTTCCGTTGGTTTAAGCCCAAAAACATTTTTTTAGATTTTGTCACATCCTTTGGCTTGAACTCAAATTTTGGGTGTATTTTGTTTTCCGTGTCCCTTACGAAATGTCAGATAGGAACAACCCCAGTGGTCGAACTAAAACCCCTGTGGTGTTTTTGTCGACTAAGCGAACGTCAAACATGATCTTAAGTGTCAAGGTTCATTTATGGACCAAATTTTTAAATTAAAGTTTAAACATGATATAGCCATTATTTGAGCGGGAAAAATTGCTAAAGTAGTTACAGTAACATGCTTTTTCGTGTTATTAAATAAAAACAAGATTTCATTAAAAATTTTAGGACCCAATTTATTCTATCAAAGCTAAGTTCAGAACACTGTTTTTCTTCTTAAATGGCCACATCGTTTCACCCGGCTGCTCTATTAGACATCGTTCCTCTGTGGATCCTTGAAAGTGTCGTCCATAATGATAGGTTCTACTGGAAGTAACGAAACAAATACAGAATACGAGAATATCGTATAGTTAATAACACTTACCGATCACGTACACGACGGCAATTCCTACATCCTATTGAACATCTCCGGTAAAATTTCCATAAGTGCTGGACACAGCTGCGCAGATAACATTGAGGAATGTTTTTCGAGGAGCGAGGAGCGTTTTGTTTTCACAAGGATACTCGATCCTTGTAACATCGGCACTGACCGGATGGTTGTTGTTGCTCGTTATCGTTTACCCACCGAGAAACCGTTACCATTCTCGTTCAGCACCTTCGTCGTCAGTGGTTCACTATCAAACAGATCCATTCGGCATACAACACTGATTTGAGAGTATCTTCCGACTGATGTTTTACTCTGATTGGCACTGCCCGGAACAAAAATGCAATAAACAAGCGTTTACAATAAATTGCGACTAGTTCTTATCCGAAGAAACGGGAAAAAATTGGCAGATTGCAGATTGGATTTTTTTTCTTTTTTGACTTGCAAAATAAACACAACAACCTGCACGCTAGAAAAATTTAACACAAAGGGTAGTCTAAGTTTTTATATTGCGTTAAACATATTTTTACAAAACTTGTTCAACAAATGTTTATAATGTTAATTTTTCGATTCAGGAAAGTATTGAAAGCTATAAATTATAGCTTAGACCTTATATTAAAAAACTGAAACTTTTCATCATGGGTTTGTAACTTATACACAGCTTTTGTGTTGTTTATTTTTTAAGCGTGTTCAATTTGGAGTGACTCACGAATACCGTTTGCAAAACTGTTAAAAATCAGTTGTATATTGTGATACCAATTATCTCCCCAAAACGTTGTACAATATCTGAACACTTCAATATATTGTTACAGTTTGCTATAGGTTATTCATACCATTCTATATAGTATAAGTATGTAACTCTCATATTGTTCGACGTATTGAAAACTGTTCATGAAATGTTAACCTTTACCGCTACAAGATGTTTATTGTTTGAAATGTATGACGAACTGTATTTTTCTTTGAGGGTAAGCCAATTAATGGTCATTTTGAATGGCAACATAAGTAACAACATCGTGGTGGCGTTGTCATCGCTAAGTTCCCATGACGATGTCAGTGGTGAATATGAAATATTTCAAGATATTGATATTCACCAATGCACAATGGTCGGGCTCCATATAAAGGAGCGGCCAAAACTACCAAAACACTTTTTTGAGATTTTTATGATTTATATCATTTTAAAATATACCTCATGTATTATATTATTATGACTCTTAATTGAAATTTAACTAAAATTAAAATTTATTTGACTTTTATGACGTCAAACTGACTGAAGTCAAAAAATTGAAAAATGTTACAATAAAATCAAGTACAAAATTCATATTTAAGGAATGCAATATTTTCCCAAAGTTACACACTATCTGAAAGCTTATGGTTCAACACTCTTATCGAGCATGAGGATGGAAAAAATATTTGGTTAAAGTTTTCATACTGTTCAATATTACACTTTGGTAATTTTGATGATTTTGAACATGAAAAACAACTCTTGTCGCGTCATGTCGCCGCCATTTTGAATATTGCACTTCAAAATGCATCCTTAGATCTTACAAAAAACGTTTAATTTTTTTGCAGAAATTTGCTGATTTGCAAGTTAGAGCTATATAAATAATTCAATATTTTCATACATTTTGACGATATTTTTCATACAAAGTTGATATAAAATATATTTAACCACTCTTCATACATATTTTGATCAAACTCGTTAAAATACAAACAAAATTTGTGCTTTCAGCCAAATTTGATTGCATTTCTAATAAAAAAACACTTTTTGAAAAAAGTTACGTAATATGTGAATAACCCCTTCTGAAACAATAAAAACACCAAATAACATATTCAGATTACATATTTCATCGATTAAGGCGATAAAACTAGTTTTGGCCAAACTTCGTTTTTTTCGACCATTGTGCAATGATTGACGCCATTTGCTGTGTGGCGGCGCTAGCGAGTTTTAATTTGAATATTTACACAGGTTATCAGAAAATTTTTGTTCTAGCATAAACATCTGTTATCTGTGTTAAAATATTCAGCATCTGGTGATGAGAAATCTGAATGAGATTTCATCCGCTAGGTGGAACTAGTGACAAATTTTATTCAATCATCTGTATCTCAAGATCCTCATCAGCTAGAAGGTTGGTGTCTTCGGCAAAGCTATTCAGCAGATCAAGTGCTTTCTGGTGAAGAAAGGCCCTGAGATTTTTTTTTCCGCTAGTGATAATTTTTATTCAATTGTCTGTATCTCAAGATCCTAATTAGCTAGAAGGTTAGAGTCTTTGGCAAAGCTGGTCAGTAGTGCTATATAGATGAAGAGTCTGATTGAAAATTCCGCTAGGTGACGCTAGTAAAAAGAAATCTTCAATCTTCTCTACCGCTGATTTGGGATGGCCTTTCAAATCCTGATTGGACACATGACCGTAGTAAATCAGCAACAAAATGCAACAGCACTGTTGCTCAAGATCCTTATCAGCTAAAAGGTTGGAGTCTTCGGCATAGTTACTCGGCATATTCAGCTGTATTCGGACAAGTTGTTCAACAGATTAAGAGCTATCTTTTGGAGTTAAATGAAAGGAAATCATAATTTAACAAGATAGCTATACAGGATCAAAAAAAAAAACACGTTTTACAAGTTACAAAATGCCCGGGGGATTACTTAAATTTATCCAGGCTCTCCTGCATAAGGAAAACTACTAATGTACATAATTATTTTATACAAGCAGGAAACGTAAAAATCACTCTTCTCTTGTCACAATATTATGTATGCCACTATAAATTGACCTATTTCGTTCCCGTTTTACCTTATTTGATTTCAAATCAATTTGGATTTCATTTAGCATTGTGATTCGCTTTGAATTTAATTTGGATTTAAATTTCTTCTGGAATTACTACGACTCGATCGAATTTTCTATAGTCGTTCGGATCTTGAGAGGAAAACTTCCTATGAATCATAGAAAATAAAAGCTGTAACACTAGCATATATTCAACATTCCAAAAAAAAGTCACTCAAAACGTACATCACTCAAGGTCGCTTACAATCTCACTGTTCCACACAAATCGCACCGATCCTTTACTGGAACAGTTCGTTGTAAGGCACCTTGTTGAATACGCCCGATATCACCGACTGGAAGATCTTCACGAAGGCATCGATGATGGCCGGTTTCAGTTCCATCAGGATGTCCTGCCAGTTCTCGTTCAGGAACACGTTCATGTTGTCTCCGAGAGCTTTATCGCCGTTGAAGAGGTTGGAGAAGTGCATATGGAACCGGGTCGTGTCGAAGGTGGCCTTCAGCTTGTCCAGCTGGTAGTACTGTTTGCCGTTCCGGTCAACCAGCTTGCCGGTCCACTTCATCTGGATGTGGTTGTTCTCTGCAGAAGATTCGAACGATTTGAATCAATTTGGTGTTTCAAAGGACTCCGCACATGATCAACTCACCCATGGTCATATTGCTCCGGCCTTCTCCCTGGATGGGCAGAATCAGCACCTTGCCGTTGATTTTATATCCACCGACCAGGCTCGTGACCGGCACCAGAATGCCCAGCTCCATCTTGGTGGGGTTGGCGGTGAATCCGTTGGCCTTCTTGACGACGGCCTCCGACAGACCGGTCAGGTCCACGTTCTTGAAGTTGAGCACAATGTTGATCGGTCCGTCGCCACCCTGGACGATGTCCATCTTTTGGATCTTCAGCGGGTCAAGTGAGACCAAGTCGATGGCGGGAATACCGGCGGCATGCTTGGCAAATGTCGCACCGATCCTTTCGAACAGACATTTCTGATCGTCCTTGGGGCAAAGTGTGTAACCGGCGGCTGGAAAGGAACAAAATGGAAATTTGCAAATTAACAATCAGTTCGATGCGCTAGACAAACTTTCCGAACACCATATCGAAGCAGCCTCTAGCCCAGGATCTTTGATTCAAGTGAGGAAGCAAAGAGTGCCGCCTATCGTGGTCAGTTGTTCCGAATTTTGGGGGATTTAGGCAGCAGATCTTGAACTCCGTTAGGGGAATCAAGGTTTCCTTCCAAATCGCAAAGAAAGGAGACTGTCGCGTTTTGCCGGAAACTCTTAAAGATCGCGAACTTCTTCTCAAACATCTTGAAGAGAGGAAGCACAAATGTTTTACTTATGACGACAAAACTGAACGTTTGGTCAAAGTCGTCTTGAAAGGTCTCTCAAGTGACTATAAGTCACCTGAAGAGATCAAAAATGGAATAAATGATTTACTTCGATTTTCCCCAGTCCAAGCAATCATTATGAAAAAGAGAACCCAATCTGGCATTGCTATCGTTCAATCCGTTTGCTTTCCTCCATCAGCAAACTTATTGAAAAGGTCATTTTGAATAGAACGATGGTCCACATAATCGAAAATACAATATTTGCCAATAAACAGTCGGATTCCGCCATGAACATTCGACCATTCATCAACTTTTACGTGTAACAAACTTGATTCGTTTCAACAATTCTGAAGGTTATTCTACTGGTCTTGCTCTTCTAGACAGAGAAAAAGCATTCGACAGTGTTTGGCATGAAGGCTTGATCGTAGAATTCAAAAACTTTAATTCTCCAACATACATTGTTAGAATAATTCAAAGTTATCTGTCAAATCGTACACTTCAGGTTAATTATCAGAACTCAAGGTCTGAAAGACTTCCTGTAAGAGCTGGTGTTCCTCAGGGCAGCATTTTGGGACCAATATTATACAATATTTCCACACCTGACTTACCTGAATTACGTCAGGGATGTCAAAAATCCTTGTTTGCTGATGACACAGGCCTCTCCGCCAAAGGACGAAGGCTGCGTGTCATCTGTAGCAGTTTGGATTTTTTTTTTTTTTTCATACATGCAAAAATGGAAGATTTAATGCTAATGCTTCCAAAACTTAACTAATAATATACCCACATAAACCAAAAGCTCTTTATTTTAAACCTTCAAGTAAATATGTTGTCACGTCGAGAGGGGTTCCAATAAATTGATCAGATAACGTTAAGTATCTAGGGCTCATGCTAGATAAGAACTTAACTTTCAAAAACCACAATTTTCTATTGTCACGATTAATGTGTTAAATATTTAGGTTAATTTAGGTTAAGTAAATTGAAAATTTCTCTTGTAAACAGGTGAAATCAACTCACCTGTAAAAATTCTAAACTGCTACGGCAAATGAAATGTAACATGTTGTTAACAAAATATTGATAAAAGCTTAATTTAGTTTTACCAAATTAGGATAATAGTGTTCTCCAATACAGAACACCTGGATATAAGAAAGGAATGTAATGTTTGGAATAATATTAATAAAGAATTAATAAAAAAAAATCAATGTACAACACTCATACGAACAAGAGCAATGCATCGCTAGAACTGCGTTTGTGCGTAGATTCATATATAAAGGGAAACAACAGTCAGTTTCTCTTGGGTAGTCTGCTTTCATACAGGATCAAGGGGAAGAAACCACCAGTTCGGTTTGACAACAAAACAATGAGTGATCAGTTCTCTCATTCCCCACGACTGGAATGATATCTAATAATACTCATTTCCAGCTAAATACAGTTCAGTCCGAGAAGACTGCCAGTGGAGAAGAAGAAGCAAAAGAAGAAGAATCAACATCAACCACCATCATATTGCAGGGGCGTTCAACCACAAATTTGTTGGAAAATACCATAGACAATATGGTGCCCGTCTCGCGTTAGCGAAGAAAGTATCTGTATGATTGTATTGTCGACTACCTTTTGCCCTCGACGAGATAATATTTCGCAAACAAAGGGTAGTGAATCTCTAATTCACAGCCTCCTTTCAAAAAAGTGGGATTAAAAATTGTAACTAAACGTGGCATAGATAGGGTGTTCCTTTAGAATATGCGCATCCTTCCCAGAGTAAAATGGGTAATATTGAAAATCGCATAGAATCATTTCTACACAACATTTCTGTACTAAGTATACGCAGCTCAAAAAAAGCATACTTGTTATTAACAATCAAAGGGATGACCTGTTAGACCTGTTCCTAGATCAAATATCGGCTATGTAAGCAACAGCTGGTAAGATTTCGACTAAAAGCAATCAGCTCAATAAAATGGAAGCTTTTAATTTAAAAAAAAAAATCTATAGGAGAACATTTCATGAAAAAAAGCCTTGCTCTACGTTGTACGCTAATGCAATAACAATGTAATAATTCATTCGTTGAATCGGATGTGTGAAACAATTCCCATCAATGACTAATCTAACAAAAAAACAAACAATTCATCCTGAAATAATATGTTCAAGTAGATCATATGAACGTAGAAAAAAGAGTTGAATCCCGATGCAGCGTAGATTGTTACGCCCTTCGCCCTTAAACTTCACACGATCAACACCAACACCCGTCACTTATTGTTACGGCAAGTAAGGTGCAAAAAACAAGACAAACCCTCCTTGCTCTATGACCAGGGTTCTGCGAATTAATCAAGATGATAAATCTCCGGACGGAACAAATGGTCGTCGTCGGTGTATGAATGCTGTCTGTACATTTGAGAGCAATCTGGGCAAACAACGCATTTAGTGCATCACTGAATAATAATGGTTGTTGTTTATCATATGAACAGACGATGTTCATTTGATTTTATGAGTTGAGGAATACCTACATTAGGGACGTTCCGATACTTCCGATATATCGGAGTATCGATATTTTGCTTTCGATATTCGATAATTTGGTATCGATATTTCCTATTCAATATATCGGTGGTATCGATATTTTCTTCCGATATATCGTACATTAATATAAGGAAAACAATTGTAGAGTTAAATCTCGTTAATAAAGATAATAAAAACAAATTGTAAAGTTTTCTTCATGCATAATTCAATTTATGTACCGTAAATTCGGGTGAAATTGATCATCATGTTACACAATTTTATTCTTACTAATAGAGCACCAAAATCAATAAATCTTGTAGTAAATGAACGTTGTTTGTCTCAACTATTGTCGAATTGTATGTTGTGACGTTTTTTCTGTTAAAGAATGTTTATTTCTATGGAAATAATGTAAAAATGCAAAATCGTGTTCGGGCGGGTATTCGAAGACTTCCATAAACTTCTAATGCTAAAAAAAGATTTGAACACGGTACCATTCTCGAAGCTTGTGAGTTTGAAAATATATATCCCCAAAACTGATTTTATAATCAAAATTTGTACCAAATTGCTCATTTTGTTGAAATAATTGAATTCCTGTTAGATGTTTGAAAATTCCTTTGTAAATTGCCTACATTTAGGCGTATTCTGCTGTATTTTGCAGCTTAATTATTTAAAATTTCCATAAATATTCATTTGTTAAGAATTGAGAAAGTATATTCGGATTCAGTGAGCTCAAATTAAGAAAGTTGAGTTGTTTTCGAAACCAATAATTATTGTATTGATAAGTGATCAATTTCAGCCCAAAATGGGATTATCCCGATTTTTTATTTGTGAGATAATTTTTAACACTAAAATCACATTTGTTAGAAAATTTCGGTACATGAGTCAATAAGACTCACCATCGTACTCGTTTTCCTGTATAAAGTTTTTTGGCATAAACAACAGTATTGAAAACAGATCAGAAAAACAATAAAAATGATCAATTTCACCCGAAATTATGGTATTTAAAAAAGTAGTCACCGTTCGAATTGTACTACAATGTATCGTAACAGAAGATGTTTATGTCCATATCAGTCAAAACACCAATAATCTTGAGTATTCAAAGATTTTTTTTAGAATCTTAGAAGATTAACCGGCAGCTCTCTAAGCGATTTAGGAATTATATCATATGATATTCCGATATATCGAAATTTTGATTCAATATATCGGTGGTATCGATACTTTGATTCGATAATCGTATCGAATCAAATATCGATACTTTGCAATATCGGAACGTCCCTAACCTACATTACTAGCTTTACTGTTTTCAATTCAATTACAGATTTTCATTAAATAAAATGACCGCCCATCATTCATTACAACAACATTTTTTCATTTGAGGTTGCATGAATTGTTCGCTAAATATTTCTGAGACGACTAGGGTGTTTTATGTATTTTGGACAGAGCGTTACGCGTATATGGCCACCTTCATTTGATTTTGCCGTAAATGGCCAAATTATATACGCGTAACGGTCTGTCCAAATTACTTTGATCACCCCAAGTCTCCTAAAGAACAGCTGCTTTTAAAAATAATTATCAGAATAAGATTTGATCACCATTAAGAATGGTTATTGAAAGCGGAAGCTTTGAACCAAATTGATCATAATTGAGAAGAATAAAACCAATAGATTTGAGTATTGTAGCTTTTAATTCTGCCCTGATTGGTAATCTATCGACAGGTACGCGTATTTCGACTACCACTTGCAGTCCTCTTCAGTGTCAGTTATTCACATCCACTGACACACACTGGGGCAGATCGATGTTTCGACCTCTAGTACTCTAGATATGCACCCTAGAGGTTTGGTGTTTTCGACAAAGTGTTTTGAAATAACTTGTACTATATTTCGACACATTCAGATTTGATCTAGATAAGTGAAAACTGATCTAGATCAGTTTTATCTTTTGATAGGAGCGTCCTAGCAAAAAACTTTCTTCTGCAAAGTTGTTGATTGAGGCATTTTTGACATTTCTTCGGAAAAACACTTACACTCTATCACTGACGTGGATTACGATGTATAACAATTTAGTAAAAACAGTCAAACAATCGATTTTGACCATTTTTTCATAAAAAAAATATAAAAAAAAATTTTGTCATCAAGTATTAGAAGCTTAACTATAACAAAGTAAATTTACATTATTTACTAGCAAAATTTTCAGATTTAATTATATTTTTGGTACAAACAGTCTAAAAATAGTGTTTTATAAAATCCAGGATAACTCATGAAGCGGCAGCTAATTTTTTGTATACGACTAGCCAAGAATATAAGTTTCATTGTCGCGAAGAAAGAAAAGTGGGGCCACGTGGGGCTTTTTTGGTGTTGTGGTTTGAAAATTTGATGAAAATATGTTAAAAAATGCTTATATTTGTGAAACTTTTCATGAATTTATATTTTTCAAATGTATTTCTGAAACATATTGCATGTTGACGAAGTGTTTTGAAGAAGTCATCTCTAAACTATCCAAAATTGGCAAATTTTACGTTACGTAATATTTGGGGCCTTCCTTAGTCGAGTCGGTAGAGTCCGCGGCTACAAAGCAAGGCCATGCTGAAGGTGTCTGGGTTCGATTCCCGGTCGGTCGAGGATCTTTTCGTAATGGAAACTTCCTTGACTTCCCTGGGCATAGAGTATCATCGTACCTGCCACACGATACACGAATGCGAAAATGGCAACTTTGGCAAAGAAAGCTCTCAGTTAATAAATGTGGAAGTGCTCATAAGAACACTAAGCTGAGAAGCAGGCTCTGTCCCAGTGAGGACGTTAAAGCCAAGAAGAAGAAGAATATTTGAATCATCCCAAAGAAAACAAAATTCTATTCTGATTATCAACGCGTGCAGGACAATTTGTTACTGGTGGCTTTTCATACCGTTTTGATTCAAATTCCGGACACTCCAGTTTGTATGGGAAAGGTTTCAATTGAAATGTTTCATAGTTTACCATTCAAAAGTTCCCAACTATCAGGCGCGTTTTAATAAGGATTTTAAACAGCAACCCATGGAAATTTATAATGCGCAACTAGTTTTTACGTTGCTCTTACGAATGCGAGAGTTTAATTATAATTTAACTAGGTATTTAAGTTTTGCTTTTCGTGAGCTGTCTGGAATTCAAAACAAGATATCCGTGAAATGAAGCAAGAGTGAGGTTGCGTCCGGAATAAGAATCATGGAGAGATAATTAATTTATATATATTTTAGGTAATTCAAGCTTTGAAACCCAAATCTTCGCCAACCGTTCAGAAGTTAAGTGTTTTAAAAATCTGATAATGCACAGGTATCGTACAATATATTTCAATTTATATCCGTAATGTGAATAAAAACAGTACTCATGTTGGGTGCACTAGAGCAGTGAGCTCGATTTCGCGCACGGGGTCATCTACGTCTAATACCTTCAGGGCCGTTGGGGGACCACTTAGCGTCCACGTACGGACTTAAAATTTTACCTGATTTTTTTTCTTATCAAATCGAGTACTTTACAATGACGAACTTATAACACTTCACATTTTCGAAAAATAAGGGACGGCCTACTGAATGTACTTTAAATTTACACGATATCTTTAGCTGAAAATTAAACGTGATGCTGTAAAAATGTATTTGATTTACTTTTACCATACCTTTCTGATTACGCTACATTGAAATTGTGACTTATGTTCAATGACTATGTGACCAATAATAGTATGAGGAGTGTACTTTGGCTACAAACGCGTAACTTCTGAGTTATTTATATTTGATCGACAATTACTACAGATGAGTCACAGACATCTACTCGATTTATAAAACAGGCCCCTAAAGAACTTTTTTACTTCGCTTATTTAACAAGTGACCATTATCAGCGGGATTAAGATTTATGATATTTCAATAATTTAAAAAAAAATTGACTCCTAATATTTCAACTGATAAAATACTTGTAATTTCATGCTGTCAATAATAGATTACAAGCTACAATTTCACAGTTAGGTATTGTTTACGCAATTCAACAGTCCTAAATCATTAATGAGTTGGTTTGTTCTGTCTTGGCGAGAGTTTCGCGAGATCTGGTGGAATCAAGAGATGCATGGAGATTTTTTTCAAATCTTATGAAAATATTTTTAGATGGTTCTCGAAGAAATCATCTTCATTACATTTCTTTCACAAATCGTTGCCTTCTCAACTCTCCGATTTTATGTTGTATTTTGTGAAATTTGGCTCTTGGAAAAATTTGGTTGACTTCTGGCAAGATTCTTAATAGACTTTTTGAAAATCTTTTGATTTATAATGAAGACTTCCAAAAACTTACATTTCAAAAACATTCAATTTTTAGGGGTCCGCGAGATATTTGTCAAAATTTAAAGCTTCAAAAAGGTTGGACCCACTGTTTTAAATAAAGTTTCTGCCATAGACACCGTGCATGATGAAGAAAGTTCCTGAAGAAAACAATTCAATTCAACGGATGGGGAACTCATGTTTGCTATTATTCAGCGCCATGTTGAATTATGGTCCATTGAACCTCTGCAAAAATCTCAAACAAAATTTGCTCAAAAAGAAAATTTTTGTACAGCAAATTTCTTCATTTATTCTATCCCTTTACCCCGAATGCCATTAATTCGAATGCCATTTCCCCGAATACTAAGTTCCACGATCCACAACCCCGAATGACATTTCCCCGAATTCCAATATCATGGGGAAAGGACATCAATGTCATCATGTCAAGATAATTGTAAATACAGGGAAATAGCATTCGGGGAGATGTAATTCTGGGTAATGGTACATTCAAGGTAATGAAATGAGGGCACGGTGTCTTTTTCATGTAACTTTATAACAAAAAAATCGGCAAGTCTCAAAATTGGACCAGTGAAAGACAAGACCTTCCTCTTTCATTTGCTGCTAAAATAGAAACAATCCATGGGGGGGTCTAGTGCAATTTTTTTTAATGTTGTTGTTTGTAATATCATTTGAAATGCACCGTAAATTCATAAATTTTGGTGAGGTGAACTGTTGAAATGGATTTTGATGAAAGTGTTGCAAAAATCTAGTGTCAATATATTGTACGTTATATTCTAGACAGCTCTAGACCTAAATTTAAATTTAAATTTTCGGGTTGCCTCTTTTGCTTCCATTGTTGAAATTTGCACTGCTTTTAAAACTAAGTACAGTTAACTCTCCCTTACTCGATATTGAAGGGACCATCGAGTTATGGAGGTATCGAATTACAGAACACAAAACCAGTGCAATTGCGAAGGGACCATCGAGGTAGCCATGAAAACCAACTTTTACTATGGTTCTCTAACTCGATGTCGAGATACGGAATATCGAGTAAGGGAGAGTTAACTGTATGTCAAACGACCTCCTTTCAATTTTTATTTGTAACTCAAGAGCAATATTCATCTTTCTGGCTTGGTTTAGGAACAAGCGATCGAAAGACAAAAGGTCGAAAGGACAATAAGCCGAAAGATAAAAGGAAGATAAGACAAATGGTCAAAAATGCAAAAGGTTAAAAGGACCAAAGGTTGAAAGTGGTTTGCATTATGAGAAATTAAATCATTTTTGAAAGAAGATTTTTGACCTTTCATCCCCTCTTTATTCCTCTTCGATCTTTTGCTCTTTCGACTTTATGTCATATACTCTAGAAAATTGACAAGTTTACATTTGTGCCACACATGAGAGACGCAATATATCATTTCATAAATCCAATATTCCAACCCAATTGCAATAGCAATGCAATGTTGACAGTATTGTCCATGTGTTTGTTGTGAGAATTGACAGAACATTGCTTTTGTTTGCGATGGAAAATCAAACAGAATTGCTGACAAATCTCGATAACTTATTGAAATAGTCTCAAGTCAGAAAAGTAACCAATCTTACTTTAGCGATCCTACGTGTTTCGCAGACGAAATTCTAAGCGTTCCGCTCTAAACCAATTCGATTTTTCACTTTTAGAACGGTTTAATTTCGGATTTACAAAACGGCGTAAGTAAGATTTTCAACTTTCGCAACCTAACCGCTACTTTCACCGCTCCGTTGTATGGAGAGACAAAATGACTTAACCACGAATCAAAACAAAACACTACTTGAGTCGATTTAACACTGGTACAAAAACGTCGCAAGTAACTGAATAAAATGGCTTATCATTTTGTAATAAAATTGTCGTGGGAAATAATAGAAACTACCTAGTTTTCGAATGCGAGCTGATTGAATGCAAAATTTAAGCGATGTATTGTTCGTTTAGTTGAGGAATAGATTCTCGTGCATATTTTTAGCGTGGAAAAATAAATACTCACACGTCAGTTTATATGGCACTTTCATAGAAGCAAGCACCTTGCATTCAATGTACAATCCAACATGATGCGTTACATGTGCGTTACTTGTTGGTTTTGTTAGCTACGACGCCATCCAATATATGGCAAACATGGTGGGAGAATATTTTAGTGTGACAAAATTATTTAGGTGTGAGTCTATTTGAGGGCAAAATCCTCAATACACGGCGAAAAAATGTTAAAAAGTTGATTTATTTTGAAACAGTTTTAGAAGATAGGTTGAGATTCTTCTTAGTTAATTTTCTCAAAACCGTATGGAAGTGACTTACGTCGATTTGAAAAAGTAATCGAGAAATATTCTCAGATTAGCGGCCAGTCTAGGGCTGAAAATCTCTTAAATAAAGATAAGAATATTAATATAATGCTGATGAATATACACTTCCTTTTTAAATTGATGGTAGAAAAGGTGCAAATGAATTCATAGTAACATCGATAGGTTTCATTAATAACAAATCTACCTGTGAAAGATTGATCATGTGATCGCAACATTTTGCTTAGAGATCTCAATAAGTGCTGTAATGTTCAGTTGTAGCATAGTTTTATAAGAGTTGTACGGAATTCTAAAGTAATTCATAAAACAAATAAATTCAATCCACTTCGAAAATCTTACTCAGTATCTTTACGATTTTGCTAGCTGAATAACGAAATCATACGAAGCTTTAACAAAAATATCAGGTTAATTTTAAAAGTCACTCCCGAAGGGGCCATTCAAAACTTTTGTTTCCGCATAAAAAAAATGTTCCTACAAAAAAAATACCTTATTGTCAGAATACGTCAAATTGATAGATTATTTCAATCAAAAGTTACAATGATTTGAATTTTGAAATGGGTCGAAAACGACTCAAGGTCCTTACTAAAGTTAAGTTAAATCCCAAACTCCGTAAAAAAAATTAAAAAAAATATTGTTCTAGACTCCCCGACCGATTATTTTCGTTTTGGTTGCAAATGAAAGGGGACAATCATGGCTTTCTTGAGTCAAAATTTCAGACATGCCGATTTTTTTGTTTTGAAATTGCTCTACGAAACACACCGTGAGGGGTGATATCATTCGGAGAAATGACATTCGGGGTAATGGGGTAGAATCAAAAACATTTTGGTGTCATGATTGCCACGTAAAGAATACCAAGCGATATTTGTTTTATTGCGATTTGGTTTCCTAGGATCAGAAGACACTGAACACATTTTTTATGCTATTATGTGCACTGAGGCAAAACAAACTTAATAATTTAAGCGTTCAATGAAACCATAATTTGGCTGGTTCACCGTGTTTTTATCATTGAATATTTCACTACAGTAAATACATGACATTAATCAGAAACAGGGTACCCTATTCTTAGAAAATTAACTATCATTGATCAAATTATGAGCACAGGTAGAGTTTGTTCTCACGATATCTGCAGCAGCGAATTTATAGGGCAAACGCTTCCTTAGTGGAGGTAGCTCCAATAGTGGATTTAGTGTGTTTTGACATGTTTTGCCTAGGGTAAAAGTACTGGTTTTGGCCAGCCTAAGAGAAAATGTCAATAAAAACTGAATAGGAAGCCGTATTCATACAACAAATCTTGAATTGCGGCCCACCGAGATCGAAACTGTCGGATCCCATGTGCAACACTCAAGCCCAACCACCTCCCCCTCCATCTCAGGAATACAACGCACAGTTATAACAGTTCATGGCTTCACAATTCGAATTTCGGGGAAATGAGTCTGGTCAACACTGATCAAAAGTGTTAAGGTTCATGTTTGGAAACATTTTCAAAATTGAAGTTCAAAAGTTTAAATAACAACAAGAATTCATTGAAAATTTTAAGATCCAATTGTCACCCCACGCTACTTGTAGAATAATTCCATATATTGTATTAGGTGTCCATATGTGAAAGTTCTTACAAATCACAAATCACAAGTGGAAAACCAATCGAAAGTCTTAGTGAATTTCTTTCAACAAATATAATGTAATTTTACATGACTTATTATTTATACATATATTAACAAAAGCGACGTGTCAAACATTTATTGCTGTGTCTAGAAATGGTCTTCTGATATATCAATGATCATAGTTTATGTGTAAAGTTCACTATGGTAGATCTGTAAGTTACCGTTGGTACAGATTTTCATATTTAATCACAGTTTTCTCAAAGAAAAAAAAAACAAAAATAATGCGGTTTATGTGCATTTTTCAATGTTTTGTACCAAGCATATTAATAATTTGTTGAGCTACAAAAGTTTTAACATAACTATACAAATAAATTTTATGTTTTGCTTTTTCTTGTGTTTTTGATGACAAACGGCAAGAATTATTGAGCAATTGAAATTAAAATTGCTGTTGCAAGTTACCCTACAAAGGGTAGCCCAAAAGCGCTTGAACAAAAACAATTTGTTTACCTAGTACTTTTGAACTCTGTTAAATACTGTAACTGTTAACAATCACATTCCATGACATATTTATTCCGTTTGTGTGGTGATAGGAATGATTTACAGTTTGGTTGTTATACGATCAAACGTGTGATATTATTTCCACCTCCAACAAACCAATTGAAACAGAAACAATACTAAAATATACGCCATAATCTTCATTGGCCAAGGAACATGGGGGGGGCGGGTGTAAATGAACTATTCTTATGTGTTGTACAAATAAAGTTCCGATCATTTCGGGACCAATTCTACCAAACTACTGCTCCTACGTTCACTGCATGAATCGCCCCATAAAGTTTCTGTCTTTTTTGTAGTGAACTGACATATTCTACTGCCTCCTATAGGTACATCCTATTTAAACTCACAATCCCCCTCAGTCAACTAGCATCTGATTCTAAATCTGAATCTACAATTCGAATCCGACTCATTCATCATCATTGAGAAATTCAGGACAATTGAATAAATGACGTATGGGACATTTTTATAAGTCCCAAAACAATACTGAAAAGTGCTACCTTTCGATACTGATATTAGTAGAACTTTTCAGCACTGTTTCATTCGGTAGCAAAAGTAGGCCGTTATGTTGTCCATTATCTTGATAAAAAGTAGGCTCATTTGCAACGAAATTGCAAAACGTTGGTTTTCTTGGCTACCTTGATGGTCACTATGATTGCAGTTGCACTGGTTTTGTGTTCTGCAATTCGATACCTCCCTAACTCGATGATGCCTTCAATATCAAGTTATGGAGAGTTGACTGCAGAAGCATTGTTATAATAGGCCTCGCAACGCCTCGAAAAGCAGATTAAAACCCAATAAATAGCCATAAATTTTCCGTTTCTCTTACGAGTGAAATCTCTGACTTGAGCAGCATTTGGAACCATTATGAGTGATCATGATATTTATAACATTAAATTGAAATTGTGCTAGCAATCTTGAAAAGAAACTTTGGCCCACTCTTCTGTAATCATGAAATTTAGTTCTAATATGGTTTCAATAGTCGATATCGACCCATGGACGTTTGACTGTTGAAACAAAATTTCAAGGTTACTATACTGCCCATAACTGCATAATTGTAACATTCGACAAAAGTAGGCATTGAGTAAATGGAATACCAAGTGTGCATTTTATTGCAGTGAGGGAGGAAACTAAAATTAAAAAAAATACCAGGAACTCAAAAATGCTTATTTGAGGCTGATATTGTGTACAACTCATATCGCATACTAGAGGAATAATCAGAAAATAATTCTGATAGAAATTACGAGGCTCATTTATAATCTTAATGTGACTGTTATGCGGTTATAATTACCAATGTGACAAAACAACTTGTTTTTTTTTTAATTTTCTAGAACAATCTCACAGATTTCATTGAGTTGATCGAAAGTTTTTATCATTTGATCACTCTCCATGGTATTAACTCCAATTTGCCAAAAATGTCGAATGTGACTGTTATGCAGTTATGGGCAGTATAATGGTCCTTCTAAAATCCTTCCAAAGGAGTTCTATTCCGTTACTCGATATTTTTATGAGTCGTTGGTCCCTTTAATATTAACTCATGGAGAGTTGACTGTATCAAACACAAAAAGAGAATATTTTCGGCTCCGTAGAGCGTTACACACAATTGAGCCTAAAATAAACGAAGTGGATAAAACAACTCTCACTATCACTACCAATGTGCTATATTCCGTTTTCACACGTCTTCACTGATTCCCAAAGAACAACATAAATTTATAATTATTCACATCTACCGGTTTCCCAAATCACACATAAATTTGTGGGTCCATTCACACCGTATTTTCGATTTCAATACGTACGGAATTGCGCTGCGTAGGTTGTCGCCAACGCCGCCATCAGCAGCACAGCAACTGTTCCACTAACCATGACCTTCATTGGAACGGAAATTTGCGATTTTCTTTTCGCACCAGGAAAAAAAAGTCCTAATTCTTCAACGAAGAAGGTGATTCCCCGCACGATTCACAAAAACAAAAACCAACACGGAACGGAAACTGGAGAACTCGCGAGCTCTAGGTAGAATGTTAACCGGCAGAACGTTGCCTGCGAAGTAAGGCGTTAGAACCGAGTGGGGTATGTTTTATATTTATACAAGGAATAGAACGAGACCGGTTGACGCGATGCCCCGGTGGAAGCCTGGCGGCCTGGCGGATCAGTTAAAGGTATAAGATAAACAGTGCGAAATTGATGTGTGACGTGTGAACGAGTCGCGTCTGCCCCAAGGAGAACCTGTGGCTGCTGGACGATAAGCGGTCACGGTGATCTCCAGAGCAATATTAAAAAAAAAAAAAAAATAATAATAAATAACTATCAAAATTCCAAACATTATATTGTTTGGGGAGACATCCAGTACCGGACAACACCCAATACCAAACATTATCGAAATATGGGAAAACGGCAGAATTCATTTGATGAGTGCTCTTCAGGATATTTCTCAATTCAATACCCTGATCGTCTTACTTGTTTTTTCTCTTCTAGAAAACCTTCTATGATTGATTTGGTCTTAACCAACTCTAGTCGCCTTTGTAGCCAACTGGTTACTCATGCTGAATTTGATTCTGATTATGTCCCTGTTACATTTCAAACATCCCATGAAGCGATTCTCAATCCTTTCACTTTCAATTATTATTTAAAAGCCGATTTGAATACATATGAAACATACATCGATAGTAATCTTAATGTTAACATTTATTTGCTAACAAAACTTGATATTGATAATCCTCTCGAAACTTTAACTAATTCCGTTATTGAAGCATTGCATTACCAAAATGTGAAGTGATTATAAATTGATCCGTGATTATAGACGATGATCTTAACCTCTCTACCGGCAGCTTAAATTTTTACCGCAAAAATATATTCAAATTGCGATAGCATTTTTGTTTCTCAATATTTTTGCAATTTGTATCACAAGCCCTCAGAGAACTCTTTTAGTTTGAGAACATGTGTTGATATTAATAATTGGTTATCTGAATCCGAAGATATTCCAAAATTCCTTGGGGGACCGACGCGTAGCCATAACCCACGTAAATATCTCAGGCTACAGATTTTTAATCGTATTCGGATATTCACTCCACGGAATAATACCTTCATGCGAGTAAGTTGTGAAAAAATGAAGTAATTTGGTGCAGCCGTCTTTGAGTAATGAACATTTGTGTTTCTGGTACCACGCCGGACAAATAAAGATCTTGAAAACTCCAAAAAAGCTAATATCGTAATTTTCAGATTTCTGAACCGATTTGTATGTTTTTTTTTTTCACAGTGACTCTTTATTACCTGGCATTGTAAAAGATATTATAGTACAAGATAGAGATTGTCGCTAGTGTTCCCATTGCTTGCCTTGGCGAACCATCCTTGCATCTGGTGGGTACATAACTGTCAAGTTCAAAAGCGAATGTGTTAAGGCCACGCATTTTGTTACTCTACAGCAATTACTTTGAAACTCCGCTTACGCTCCTGTTTACGACACAAATCTCATTCGGTAATGAAAATATGCATTTAATATTAGTTTTAATTAATTGGTATACAATTTTCTTAAAGAAAGAAAACAAATTATCTCTTTATATTGCTATTTTTGTGACGATTTGTGTTTTTGAAAACGGCGCGCAGCAGTGGCAGTGTAAACATTTGGACTCTACACATTTTGACCTTAAAGGCGGCAGCGGAGCTGTCCCGTGTTTTGCTACTCTTCTTCAGACACGATTAACAAGATCCACGCAGCGCATGTGTTCGAACTTCACAGAATGAGGCAACCAATGCAGAACTGGCTAAATGAGTGAATATTGTGTATAAGTCGCACTCATTCTGTGAGTTGCCAATGGCCAACAAGCTGTGTGCGAAGGAAACGGAAGTCATCAGTCATCTCCCGCTCGGCAGCAAACAGTTTGCCATTGGTAGGGTGAGAGATTTTTCGGGATTTTTTTCTGGAAAAAAGCCGGGGGTTGATGGTTTTTCCCCAAGTGGGGAAGTGCTTCGGCAAGTCGAACAGGAAAATCTTTAAAAAATAGAATAAAATTGGAATTTTTCAGAGAGCATGATGTTCAGAAGCAAAATACAAATGTGTTCTCGGCAATCATTTTTGAGCGGAGCAAGTTTAGCGTGAAAGTACAAACCGTTTGACAGTTATCGCCCCGGCATGTTGCGGACAGCGACGACAGCGACAATCTCTATCTTGTACTATAATATCTTTTGGCATTGTATAGTACACAGTTTTACTTTTTTTTTTTTTGATATTTAAATTGACCAAAACAAAATGGCCGCCAAAGACATTTTATATGAAAAATGTCGGTCCACCAAGGAACATCGGAATAACTTCAAAACCAGATCACCAATGATTAATATCGACACTGATTCTTAAACTAGAAGAGTTTTTTGAGATCTTGTGAAAAAATAGTGCAAAAATATCGAGAAACAAGAAAGTTATCGCGATTTAAATATTTTTTGAGCGGTAAAAATGAAGCTGCCGGTAGATGGGGTAAAACTTTTGATCCGTTTAAAAAACGCGAAGAGAAGGCAATTTTAACACACTCGCGATCCTGCTTTGAAAATGATATGGCAGGATCTGCAAAAAGAAATTCTAAAAAACCGGTTTTCTCAATTAGGAAACGAAAATTTTGAAAATAACATTTTCCAAGTAGACCCTGGTGCTAAACCCTTTTGAAAATTAACAATTTTTTTATTAAACCTTAGAAGCTAATTCCGGCATTGAAAAAGAAAAACAAATTATTAATTGCGCAAAAGCTCGAAAACATGTTATGCAGTTTGAAAGCGCGCACAATTTTAATTAAGGACTTACTTATATTTTTGTTTTAATTAAAACATAATGAGTTATATTTTTGTTTAAATTATAACACATTTTGTTTAAATTATGTTTAGTGTAGAGGAAATTGTGTCATAATTTTTGTTATTTTAACTACTAACCAGCCAAAATTATAACATATTTTGTTAGATAAAATGCGCTAGCTGAGTAACAAAATCTGTTACAACTCTGTTGTGAATATTAGTTAATGTAGTTAAAATAACAAAAAAAATATAACCCAATTTCCTCTACACTAAACAAAATTGAAACAAAATATGTTTTAATTTAAACAATAATATAACACATTATGTTTCAAATCAAATAAAAAGATAAATCATTTTCTTATTTTCCA
Source organism: Aedes aegypti (assembly GCF_002204515.2). Lineage (NCBI taxonomy): Eukaryota > Metazoa > Arthropoda > Insecta > Diptera > Culicidae > Aedes > Aedes aegypti. The sequence goes on along the minus strand of NC_035109.1, from coordinate 45,539,083 downwards.
TAACTGAATTATAACAGAATTTGTTATAAGAAATTGCTCTCATTTTTTTTTTCATAACAAACTGTGTCACAACTATGTTAAAAGTTGAAACAAATTTGAAACAGCTTTTGTTTTAATTTTGCTATAATTTTCACTATCAACTTAAAGTGCTTTTAACAAAAATAAAAGAAAATTTGTTATTTGTAACAAATCTTGATATAATTGTGCTACAATTTTGTTCTAATCCACTGGTCGGGTATGTTCACTTCCAAGGAAGCCCACGGGCCTATAGCACACATTTGTTGGTGGCTTTCCTGGTTCGATTAGTTTTATTGAGTTTTCCTCTGATTGACAATACAATCTAAGTAAGGGTATACAGTGAAACCATCTCAAGTGGATTTTGAAGATATTATGGGCTCATGAAAACATCTTATTATGGAAAATAAATCCGTTGGAACGCTATTTTGAAGGACCTTTGTAGTAACCATGAGATTTTTCGCTCAGTATGCTTCCATGAGTTGATACCGAGTCACAAAACAGCGACTCAGGGAGCTTTCACTGTACTTTGATCTGAAAAATTGTGATAGCTGTGCTTAGAAACTTCATATGGCCTTGTGCAGCTGTTACCTTGTGCCCTTTATTGGCACTTCCATTTGCTCCTTTGGTTGAACAAACTTCAGTTCAACTAGAAGATGTTAAATAATAACGAAATACTTTAGGAAAGTCACGTGAATAAATTATTGTGAGTGCGTACGTGCGGGATCGATATCCATACACCTGAGAAATTAATCAAAATCTTCTCACTTCATACAAAACGTCTACTATTTGTACTGATTCTAAGCCTGTACGAGTCTATAGGTGCACGATTGTATCCTATACTTTTCATCAGTTCTATTTTTCCACCATCATTTTTTTTCATTTTTTCCTAACATTACTTATAACGGATTGAAAAGAGTAACAAAATTTCATTTCACTGTATATATGAATAAAGTGCTTATGACATTTGTTTGCGTGAAATTCTACAATTTTTCAAGGAAACACCAAAACACAAATAAATGAAAAATTTTAATGAATAATTATGGATCTTGCGCTCGATCCCAATCTTTCAAATAGACTCGTACTGTTGTAGTAAAATTCAAACTCATATTTATATTCTTCAATCTATTGAGATTTCTATGTTTTCAAAAGATATTTATATAAAATAATGTAATAAAATCGGCTACGTAATCCTACAACGCTGGAACCTACAAATAAACAATAATTTTTTGTAAGCATTTTCAAGAATAATTTGTTTTAGGTAACTTTAAACACTAACAAACAGTTGAAGTCGAGCTAATTTTTTTTTTTCGTTTCGGCTTTGTCCAGCAGTGCGAAATAGTGTAGGGTAGAACCACCAGTTTTGGCCATACGCCACTCTTGTAAGAAATCATTGTGATTGACCAATTTAGGAACCGAAACTAAATCTATGGCCGAAACTTGTTCTGGTGGCCTATATTTACCAACGAGATGTTCAATTTTGACCATTTTTTTTCTTTTACCCTATGGTATTTTGATTATGTTACATGTTCCTGTGAGGCAAGCGACAGAATCAGGATCAATCTTGTCTGGTTCGCGTTGAGAGAGTGCAAAAGATATTCGTGTTCAGTAGAGTTTGTGGGCCCAGATAGCCGTAGCGGTAAACGCGCAGCTATTCAGCAAGACCAAGCTGAGGGTCGTGGGCTCGAATCCCACCGGTCGAGAATCTTTTCGGGTTGGAAATTTTCTCGACCTCCCAGGGCATAGAGTATAATCGTACCTGCCACACGATATACGCATGCAAAAATGGTCATTGGCATAGTAAGCTTTCAGTTAATAACTGTGGAAGTGCTCATAAGAACACTAAGCTGAGAAGCAGGCTCTGTTCCAGTGAGGACGTAACGACAGAAAGAAGAAGAAGAGTTTGTTTTACCAACATGTGACCTCGTTTCATGAATATAATAACACATTTCATCGTGGCAGCAATACGGTTATGTTATTTTCAAACAAACAATGGATGGTTCGTCACTACAAGTGTTGGCATAAACCTTCATTCCTGTTATATGTGATTAATGTACACATACCTTTCTTATCGTCATTACTAAAAATAACCTTTGAAAAGCCTAAAAAAAAAAATACTAAAAATAACCTTTGAATCACCCACAATTTATGCATCAGCTGATTTTAAGAGACAAAATTATAATTAAATTCATTGCAAAACATCACAGAAATATTTTTGCTGCTAAGCTACACAATGTGTTTAACCATTTCAATGCTTTCAATCGCGGTCTCTTGATTTCGGTATAAACCAAATAAATCAATGAATTATGTTTGTTGTCAATGAGGATGTATTTTTAGTCAATTTCGTAAGAAGCACGCCTGTAAACGGCTATTTAGAAGCGACATTCTAAAAGGTTAATACAAAGATATTTGTATGAGAATTAATTACATACAACATTTACAGATTAAATAAACATGATTAAAAAATGTGAAATATGATAGATTTGTCTGAGATTTGCGTGAAATACTTGATTCATAAAATGTGGGAAAAAAATACGCCTGTCACAATTTTTGAATCAGCGTTCAATCTGCTAGAACTTGATGAATTTTAAATGTTATACCCATTTATAGTCAATTTTCAAAACCAGATTTTGTGATGGGACAAAGTAGTACAATTCCATAAAGGTGAATAAATTGTTGTAGTCAAGACTGGAAGGAACGAAACAGAAACAGTGTCATTGGAAAGGATTTCTGCAGAATCTTATGGCGTACTTGGTATGCGCCTCCTTTTTCTTATTTTTTCAGGCGATACGTCCCAACTGGCAAATAGTTTGCTTCTCAAATGATTATAAACTAAGTTATTAACTGCCAGCATTATTTTCTAATTGATCATTGATCAAAAATTGCCTTTTTTCCAACTCGAAAACATCCTTGACCGGCAGAATTCAAACACACGACCCTCAGCATGGTCGTGATAAATTTCTACGGCTATTGGGCTCTTCCAGGTGCTTCCTTCTTGTTTGCTGCAGAAGGACCATAACTATCCAGCTAAAAAAGCGCCGGTCTGTATCTTTCCTGAATCGTGTGGATATCAGGTATATGTCAAAACTTTTTGCGATCAATTTTGTTGCACGAAAGGCGATCAAGGGCATAATGAACACATGTGACGAAATTGACAATTATCAAATTTTCATTCAATTTGTGAAATCTGTTTTGCATATTAACTGTTTGACGGTATAAAACATTATGTTCTGCTTCATTTGTCCTCTCCAATTTGATTTTTTTTCTCATCAAGGTGGTGGAAGAATCTTATTTTTGAGAAAAGTAACTAACTCAAAACATGTTTTATTGCTAATGTGAAAAAGGTGGAGCGCTCTGCATATCACAACGTTTGCCACTAATTTATAATATGTTTTTCTCTAAACTCCACGAAAGTGTTCATTTTGCCCCGATACCTTTTTACCATACTTGCTTTTGACACAATTTTCTATGTCGTTTGTCTGACATTTGATGTGATTCTTCATCATTCATGGTGAACGCAACACATCGTACTACGAACTTGGTAACCAGCTGAGGGTAACTGAATAATATTGCAATTTTATGGTATTAAAATATGCATTTGTTTAAAGTGTCCATTCTGCCCTTAATCGCCCTATGTTTATATGGATTAACTTCCACGCTCACGGCTAAATAAACAGACTTAAGGGATATACTAGAAATATATAATCACTTTGATTGCTCAGCAGCATAATTAAAAATAAAAACAAAAATCGCTTGAAATACTGACCAACTTGACTAAAGACGAAAAAATCAGATCTCTAGGATAAGACTAAGATTAGCAAAATTGAACTTTAATTGCCAAATGGTACAATTCCTGCATATCCTTATGATGTCCGAGGCAGTGTTCTCATACACATATGACCTATTCAACATCTATTGTAATATAGATGAAAATAATCAGCTGATTCATAATTTGTGGTCATATTGATTCATACTTGTGGACAGGTTTTTTGCCGATTCATAAAATGTGTTTTTGGACGATTTGCAAATAAGTGAAAATTTTCAATATTATCAGCTATTCCAATAAGTAAAATGTGCATGAACTGTAAGAATATGGCCAAATTGCCATTGGGTGTTGAATACACTGAAATATGTTGTTTATTTAGCGTGCTATATTTATTTGAATTTTCGCAAAGCCTTAATTGATTCATAATTGTGGGACCAGTGTACTTTTTCAATATTCTTGCAATAACTTTTCACCGCGAAACTAAAATTAAACGGTGTTAAATAACGTTATAAACAAACTGGCGATGGCGATGGTGAAGATTTGATGGTTATTTTTTATAATAACGGTAAATGAAGCACCGTGGTGCGGTAAGAAGCTATCAAGCAGCGCCGGCGGTTAGAATTGCAACTCAGTTGGCGGTGAGACGAAACAACAGAGTAGTAGGCGGAACACTATCGCCGGTTGATCGTTCGTTTCGCGCGCGGGAGACAGAGATCTAACATCGCGGGTAGAACTCGCGATTGCTGCGATCTCTAAATGATGATTGCAACAATATTTAGAGGGATAGATTATCCAGCAGCGCCATATCTAGATCACTTCCTAATGCCACGCTAGATGGTGTGATTGTGAACCTCAGATTGTGTCGGCACGTGGAAGGCCAGAAATTAACTCATTAATCAGCTGATTAAAGCTTGTCGATCCGTAATTGTTCAGAGATGTGTGTGGCAGCAGAAGTTTGATTGGTTGTACATTTTTATACTTCCATTATAAAAATGGCAAATACTGCGTAAAAATGACAGTAAAGAGGATTTTAATCGTGGAACAACAATACACCAAACAGAAAATCCAAATAGGTCGAGGTTTGGTGATGTTTGAATAGCCTAAACTGTTTGGAATCAGCATGAAAGAATAACCTCCTTTTTTACAAGACTTATCCAGGACGTTCTATTGAATCATGATAACATCATATATGACATTCCTAAAGCATAACAAGACTTACTGTACATGTTAATGGTTGCTACTCCGTGATTAATCGGAAGGGTAAGAATTTCACTTCGTTCCAAACGATTAAGGGATGGGGCTTTCCACTGACTCTCGAAGTGCAAATTTTAGCAGCTCTCATGTCATTGATCAACAATGGCGCCGGCCAAGCCCTCACAGTCAGTGATTGTTGCTTCTAGAGACCGAGAATACCTCTGCATCTCCACGATCACATCGGGAAAGACGTTTATTAGTGACGTAAGAAAAAGATCTGGGAGTCACCTTTGATCGGTATAAGATAAGGAAAAATATTACGACTCTTACTTAAAACTAATTTTGCATGTTTGGCTTTCCTAGAAAAAAAGATAATCAATATATTACAAGTACTCCAATATTATTGGATTCCTATCTCCGTTCTGCAAAAGCTAATTTATCTAACGAAGATAACAATCAAATTTACATCACCGTACTATCCACCCATCAGTTAATGTAATTTGCAAATGATCACATTACAATTGGTAATTATGCTTTGTCATGTCTTATTCAAACAAAACTAAGCCATAACTCAGCCGGCACCCGGCTACGCACAATGCCGGTGTAAGTTCTTTATTGTCCGTCCAATGGTCCCCAACTGGTTATTGACAGGCGTTGGCAACTAATGCCGATCGTCGTGTGTATTTGACGCCACCAACGATCGCCGTCAGAGAGCAAAAAGAGATGCGAAGAAAAACTTCTTCAGGTGAGAACAGCACAAAAGCCGATTGCGGGAAGACGGGACATGTTTGCTGAATTATAATGGACTTCTGGACTGGTTGGTGGTTGGCACAGACTCGATACGGCTGACTGACGCGAACAAACGCCGCTTGATTGGTTTCTGTTTATTTGCTCTTGACGCTGAAAGTACTTGAACAAAGATCAGGACTAGGTATTCCCTGATGGATGTTTTGCCAGATTCCGTTAATCCCATAGTACTGAGATCATCTACTTTGAACTTGCAAAAACTAATAACAAAACAAAAAACAACATGGTTGAGTGGTTGATTGTCGGAGGTCGTCCATAAACCACGTGGTCCATCTTCTTTTTCTTCTTGGCATTACGTCCTCACTGGGACAGAGCCTGGGGGTCATGCACAAATTACGTCACGCTTCAAGGGGGGGAGTTCCCGTAACGCGGGTAGATCACCTTTTCGAGGGGCGTTACGAGGTAAGATCTACCATATTGTACTCTTGTTGTATCTGTTCTTGTGAATACCGTAAAACGGGGTAACTTTGATAATGCGGGTAACTTTGATAGTGCGAGACCCCCAACATACTAAACGAAATAACGAAGTTTATGTCAATTAGTTAAGAAAAACGAATGCAAAAGTGAAGAGTATTAATATGACACTTCATGTCAAAGCTATTTTCGATGGAATCAAGTGCATTTGAGGATTTTTATGCAAATATTAAAAATTTACAAGATTTTAGCATTTTTGCAACGCTTACAAACAATCTGTTCTACGACCACTATTTGATAAAGTCATAATGAGTTCGTCACTTACCCATGATAGCCTAGTTATAGTAGAACATGAAATCGGTCTCAAATCTCTTAGCGAAAACCGTTTTTACAAACTGGGACCATTTTTGTAATCTAAGTCAGATATTTCCATACAGCGTTAAACGCCTAAAGGTATGCAACACCCTATAAATGTTCCGTAATTCATTCAATCTTGTTCGATTTATACTCCATTATCAAAGTTACCCCAAAACAGAAAACCGACTTTCGATCAAATGAAAAATAATATATCCGTTCAGAATAAATCTGTTGGCAATCTATCAAGTGCAATCGATAGCTAGGATGTCAGTACTTGTTTTAAAAATATAAATTGTAATTATTTGAAACAGCATGCATAAATATTGAAGTTTTCTTCGAAAAAACTATCAAAGTTACCCCGTTTTACGGTACTTATAAATTACGGTCGGAAGAGTATAAGAGAGTAACAAGCCACTAAGACCCACCTATTTGTCCTAGATGATGAGGAGGTCGGTGTGGAAAAATGGCTCAATCAGCATCTGAGGTTGGTTTCAACTCATGAGACAATTTCTTTCCGAGTTCAAGAGTTTATCTTTCGATATCTAGGAGGGAAACGATACCGAATCAGTGGAGTAGCAGACCTCTTAACTTCCTAAATAAGCTTTCTGTTTCAAGGAATCTAAATGTCTCATGCGATGAAACCTGTTCACAGTTCCAAAAAAAAAAAGACTTTGAAACTTAAATTTAGAAGCAATAATTTGATACGCTAGAGTACCGATGCATGGTCAAAATCAGTATCATTCAACCAGCTTAGTGGCCGAACCTGATTAAGGGGCGCGCTTTTGAGAGTTTAATGGTGACAAACTGTTTTCTCCAAAAGGTATAAATAGCGGTATCTTTTTCTAAAGAGGCTCTATGCAAAATAGTAAAGAATTATATTTGTATAAAAAACGACTACTTCATTATTTCTCAATAGTAATGGAGTAGAACGACATGCACTAAACAAAGGACACGGGTATACCACAAAAGATCAAAGAAAACTGGTCGCAGTGGTTCATCCCTTAGCTTAGCTTAGCTTAGACTGACTACACATATCAATGGTTGCTATTCCGTGATTGACCGAAGTCAGTGAAAATGCACAAAGAATCAACTAGAAGTTTGGCTGGGATTGGCCATAATCTTCTTCAATGTGCATAATTCAGTGCCTCTATTTATACAGGGTCAATAACGGCGCCGGCCACGTCCTTGCAGTCAGGTGGGATTGGGGGAAGGAATGATAGTGTGTAACCTTTGCTATTTGGAGACCGTGTTTGCCTCTGCATCTCCACAAAGGTTACTGGGAGGGATGTTTGTTAATGGGAAGGATCGTTGGGTCACAGGATTCACTTTGATAAGCGATTAGACCATGATAAATAATGATTTGTGAGATATATACATGCTTATTTGTAAATATAATATTTTCATTTGATATGAACAATTTCTATGTAGTAGGAAATTATGCCGACACATGAGGTGACGAACCATTCAAAGTTTATTGAACAAATACCTAAATGTAACATTCCTACAACTGTCAGGACGAAAGCATGTGTTATTATATTTTACTTATTTGAAAAGAAACAAAAAACTTGATTGGTTGGAACATCATAGAACACTCTTATTCTTATGCCGACACTTACAGTGGTGAACCATCCAAAGTTTGTTGAATAAAGTGAACTTTTCGCAAGTCTACACTTGTAGTGTCGAACCATTCAAAGTTTCTTTTTTTTAATTACATAAATAAAGGTAAAAAGGGGTGTTCTGAAAATAAAAAAATGTGAAACATAAATAATTCATGAATCAGAGTTTGTGTCGACACTCACAGTGACGAACAATTCATAGTTTGCTGAAAATTAATATTTACGTCCCACAATTGTAACGATTAAATGTGCAGTCATACATATTTTATAGATTAGAAATAGTAGCATGAAACGAGCTCACCAATTGATTCTTTATCCTTCACTGTGCAGCCACAATCCGCTCTCAACCTCACTCGTTTGCTCGGCTACATAAAAGCACTCAGAAAAAAAAGGCGCGCGACCCGAAAAGGAAAAAAAAACTTGGCTTTCTTGACGCACTGCCCAGCAGCAAGCGTCAAGGTCAAAGGAACAAAAAGAACTAACCGATCACGCCACTTTTTCACTTACTAGACCGACGCGCGACATGTTTGATCCTGCCCTCGTCGCTGGCCCCCGTAGGAGCAAGCGTCAAGGTCGAAAGATCAGACAGAACTCAAAACTGGTCGCAGTGGTTCATCCCGAACAGAAACAGGAAAAAAAGGGGGGAGGGGGTCAAGCCAAGCGTGACAAACTTTACAAAATTTTCAGAGCGCTCATATAAAAAAACGTGACATAGGGGGGAGGGGGTCAAAAAAGTTGAAATTTAGCGTGTCATAATTTGTGTACCATCCCCTGCTACTCAGCTTAGTGTTCTTATGAGCACTTCCACGGTTATTAACTGAGAGCTTTCTTTGCCAAAGATGCCATTTTCGCGTTCGTATATCGTGTGGCAAGTACAATGATACTCTATGCCCAGGGAAGTCAAGGAAATTTCCAAGGCGTGTCCACGTTCGAAATCATGGGTAGGACAAACGTTGATAAATATTTTGTGGACAGTGAAGCTAAGTAAAATATTAATGGATTCCTAAACCGGAAATTGAAAGTTACTATATTTAAGGGGTTCAAACGCAAAGTCGTTACTACAAGACTAAGAAAACTTTCTGTCTTCTCAGGTCTGGTAGCTACTGAGTATCTTCAAAATAGGATATTGAAGACCTCTTGCCTGAAAAAAAAAAACCTAAAAGGAATCAAAAAGAGACCGGTAAGATACCAAACAGAAAGCAAGGAAACAAAACAAAACCTAAAAGGAGCCAGGAAATACGAGTTTAGAGGAGTATCACAGAAAAGAGATTTCTCCAAAGATTATTTCAGAATTTATGAATGTGTCCAGAAATTTTTTGAGATATGTTTCCTAATTCATCAAAAATTTCCATTGATTCATTCATAGATTTCCCTGGGACTTCCTTAAAGATTCCTTCTAAAATTAAATCAATAACTTCTCCAGCAATTTCCAGGGGTTTGCTATGAAATTGTCTTTCAAGATTTATATAAGATATCAATAGGGAATTTATCTAAAGATACCTACAAATATTGCTCCAGAGATTCCTTCTAATATTTCTACAGAAATTACTCCACTAATTCCATGAGACTAGTAAGTCTCGACAGTTTTTTTTATTAAAAAATTGTTCTATGAATGTTTTTATGGAAATGCCAAGATTTTTTTTCCTGAAAAATAAATCCTTAGGGTATTTATGAAGAAAATCTCAATGTAACCTCTGAACCTGTGAAAAAAAAGCAGTTATCCTTAGTTAACATGGACCTCTGAAAGAACTAATAGATCTTCGAGGAAGTTTTAGAAGATTTCTAAAGAGAAGTTCTTCTGAGCATGCTTTGTATTGCTGTTTGCATTTGACGTGCAAATCTTGCTCGAATGCGTTCCAAATGCGGTAACACAAACTAATCAAAGGACACTTAGCAACCATGATCCATATCACCGCCAACCTAGCGAAGAAAAACGATCTTTGACTTCGCCTTCCTTGTTGAAAATCTTACCGCATTTCGTGTTCCCGCATTTGATATTTGCGTTTCAAATGCACACAGCAATAAAATAGCTGGAAGAGTGTCTGGGAGGTTTGACAGAGAATTTCAGAAGAGATCGCTCTAGGAGGCCATGAAAGCATTATAATAAAAATCACTATGATAATTTCTGAACCTATTCCTCGAGGAATCTGAGACGAAATTCTTGAAGGATCAGTTGAACCCGATATAGTCTCTGACGGATTTTCTGGAGCCTGTACAATTTTGCATCAGGGTTCATTGCGAGCTGAATGAATTTTAGTCGATTGTCATAGTTGCAGCCTTCCTTAAGTTCAAAATCTAACATATTTTCGTGACGGTCGCAAAATTTTAGATTTTCAATTGACACCCAGTATATTACTGTAAGACGTAGTTAACGTCAAAAGAAGAATGAGCGAAGAAGCAGAAATTGGTCTGCTTTTATAGTGCGCTTCCCAACCCACGTGTTTGAATATGTTTGTTTGCGTAAGAATGGGGTCGATGCTTTCCCAATTTTCGACAGTCTATCGTCAAAAATCAAATTTTCTCCATTTGAGTAAAATGTTGTAGGGTAGAAGTACCAATTATGGCTATAGTACCAATTATGGCAATAGTGGGAACAAAAAGAGATTTTTCTTATTGTTTCACTAGACTATAATGGCTTATATTCACAGGAATGATTAAACTATTTGTTTTTGATGGTAACTAAACCTTGAAAAGAAACATTCGTGCAATAAGCTTCGAAAAATGAACATTTGAAAATTTTGCCTCACATATATGTCACCTTCTTAGCAGTTGGCTAAGGGACCTCCGTTACGAAATGTATGTTTTCATCCGGATAAACTGTTTCAACCGATGAATGTATGTTACCTAGTGAGAACAAATGAATAAATTTAGCTGGTATGCAATCAATTCTACTGTTTTAAGTTGGAAATCGTGTTATTTCCACTCTGTCGATAACTGGTACAAAGAGTGTATGAGAGCCCAATTATGGCAATACTCTGGAGGCGGTTTGTTTACATTTTTTGATCAGTAAAATAAAAGAAGTAAAGCTATTTTACTGGTGACTTCCACGACGGGACGGTTCGGTAAGGCATTATCTTCATGTTTTGTACTCAATTACTAAGATTTTTCAATCACACGTTCGAAAACGTTCGCGAGCGGAAGATGCTAATTTCATGATAGAGAGGGGTTTTCAGCGACACTCGATTTTTGAATTTTCCCTCTTTTTTCGTTAAAAATTGGCACTGGAAAGGTAATGTGAGATCATTAATGCTGTTTTGTATCATAATTTGCATTTACACTACATTTTGACTTCTTTTTCGAAAATTAATTTTCTCCCATGAACCCATTGCAAAAAATTGATTTAACATATATTAAACCCAAAATTTTTGGAAAATTTTATGAGCGATAGCTGCATTACATATAAGCGTTGCATTATCATTCGCTCTTCATGGCGTTTGAGTTCATTTCGTGCAAATATTCGATAGTTCATAATTGGTACACTTTTATGTCGAATGCTAGGAACGCTATTGCCATAATTGGTACAAAGACAACGCTTTTTGAAATCCATTTTTAGAAGCTTAAAGTCAATTGAGTACTAAAACTGTTTAAATCAACAGATTCGCAAGGCTTTAAACTAGTAATTGACACCAACAAGTCATGCTTGCGTTTTAGAAACGCGGTTACAACTTGATTTTTATTACTACTGTTGACATATTGCATCCATAATTGGTACACCTACCCTATAAATTTTCGATCGATTGGAGGGAAAATATTGAAAAACTACCGTTGCCGTAAGACGTAGTTAACGTCAAAAGAAACTTTAGAGACCATTAGGCGAATTCCGGCGCGTATTTTCTTCGAAGAAAAGAAAATTTTCTTGCTGGTGAATTATGGAAGAACATTTGCTTTGATAGATTATATTAAGAATGATCTCACGTTCAGAAATCGCTAGTATTACCACATTCGTGCTGTGTATAACACGATGAGGCAGGTCTTAGATAAATTCAAAGCTTCTTTCAAAAATTTTTCAAGAATCTTTTGATAATTCTTCATGGATATATCAAAAATATCTCATCAATTAGTTCCAAGAATTCTCACGCAAACTTGCCATGACATACACAGGGTTGGTTGTTGATATTTTTGAGAAACCATCCATTGATTCATTCAGAAATGCCATAGACGTGCAAGAATATTGTGTGGGTCCTGTGCAGTTCCGTGAATAATTCCGTAGAGGATTGCCCAACGATGTCGACACTTACTCCACGATGCGTCTTGCCGGGTCGGTGGTCCACAGAAGAAAGAGGATGACTTTACTGCCCATAACTGCATATTTGTAACATTCGACAAAAGTAGGCATTGGGTAAATGGGATACCAAGTTTGCATTTTATTGCAGTACGGGAGGGAACTGATATTTCAAAAAATCACTAAGAATTCAAAAGTGCTTATTTGAGACTGAAATTTTGTACAACTCATATCGTTTATTGGGTGAATAGTCAGAAAATAATTCTGATAGAAATTTCATTGCCACTGCATTACGAGGCTCATGTATAATCTCAATGTGACTGTTATGCGGTTACAATTGGCAATGTGACAAAACAACTTGGTATTTTTTTCGAACTTTCTAGAGCAATCTCACAAATTTTAGTAAGTTGATCGAAAGTATTTGTCATTTGATGACTCACCCCGGTATTAACTCGAAATTGTCAAAAATGTCGAATGTGACTGTTATGCAGTTATGGGCAGTTTAGCTTCTGTGTGGATACGTCAGTGGTGTGCGTGTTGGCAGTGAATAGTGGTTATCACGCCCAATGGTATGGGTGCCCAAGTGTAGATGTAGTTGTGAACCTTAGAGGAAAACAATATGCACACAGTCTCGAAAAACACCCAGAAACCGGGTTTAAATTTTTCAAATTGGGTAATATTTCCATATGCATTTTGATGAGTCTGGAAAGCGTGTGCAAGTTTCTTTGAGGAAAACAAAAACAAACTATGTATGACGAGCGTATGCTAGTCTACGTGTGTTCAAATGTCACTAAGCTCTATGCTAACTCGGATGGATAAAAGTCAATTAACAGTGAACCGAGGGGTATATATTGCAGCATATCATATCATGCAATAGGGTATCCCACATCCCCCTTCATCTCTAAAAAAAACTTGAAGTCCCGGAAAAAATACCTCAACTATACTGATTCTTCGTAAAACGTCATACGCTCTTCCTCACATTTCCTATAGATACAAAATCCAGCCACTATGAGCACACATGTGTATTCTCCTACTACACAGAGCCACTCATGATATCTATCCTTGTGGTAGACATTGGATTAGCCGAAATGTGATTGCGAAGAGCAGATACCACAACTATTTTTTTTTTTTTTAATCTAGTGTCAGAGCTAAACTGGTTTCCGCTCTATTGTTCCCCATGAATTCTGGCAACACTGTACAACTCGAATAGATCCCTGCGCAATAGACATAATCTTGTAATTCCATTAAAAATATTAAAGATTCATGCAATTATTGTCATAGAGCAGACAAAACAATTGAGCGTAATAAGAAGGAGAATTTTTCTTGACTTCAACATGTACGCTTCTATATAGGCCTTTTCATTTGACAGGTTCGTGTTTGCATTTGTTTACAGCGGTGGAGGACCGGAACTGTCATTTCCATTGAAGAATTGTCATAGCGCTTCCAAATCAGCTGGTTTGAAACGTCTTGTGAAAAGGCCTATGTGTTTTAATTTTTTTCTATTTTGAATTGCATACACTCAACTCCTACTCAGCATTTCATACACCAAGCTGACACTACCCAGTAAACATTTTGGTTGGTATAACTTTTGTTATACACCATTCTATATGAATCAATTCAATCGTATAGAATGCATGAAAAGGCTATATACCTACCAAAGTGGAGGCTATATGCGTACTTGGCACGACTTTTTCGGACTTTCTGCGATCAGATATACGATACCACAAAATTTGGATGAAAATAAAAAAAAAGTTTCCAGCGAGTCTCAAACACGGGATCTCTGGATCAGGAATCGGTCACCTTACCACTGTACCACCAAGGGTTACTTGTCAGATGCATGATTATTTGCCAATGTTAATACATGTTTCATGTTCAGCGACACATACTTTGTTGTTCTTTGAGGCCCATCGTCAGCAGATAGACAAAGTTTGGGTGGCAATTTTTGCTAAGTTATTGCGATTCCATACGATGCTTTCTGGATTGACACAGATTGTCGTTTATGAATCGTATTGAGGATTTGTATACAACTTGTATTGACATTGATAACGCTTAATATGGCATCTTGTGCAATTCTGATTTTGGACGCATGAATATGTGATTTTGGATGCACATTCTTATACGATACGTGGTTCACTGGGTATCCTACTATCATAAATAAAAAATAATGGGTAACTTATTATATGCCCAAACGGTTACTTATTTTATATTGAGTTGTGGTTTGGAAGGTGACCCTAACCTCGTATAAATAGTTTAAAGTCTAAATTGAACGGGTGTGGGCGTCCGCCTTGGGTGCAGAAGCCTCATTGTTTGCAGGCGTACGGGCGCGTTGTACACTGTGAGACCTTTTTTTTTGTGCGCGTCATTGTTCTTGAGAAGTGTCTCAATGCGGTCTCATACGCTCTGTTTCATGTGCTGTTTGAAATTCAGCGCAATAACTGAAGTGATGACAAAATGTTTCACCGGAGAACGAAATTAAAACTCTCGGATCGCGAGTCTTCGACCATATCATATAGAACATCTAGACACCTGCATAATGAGGCAAAAAATAGTTGTAGAGGCTCTTCATTACTGAGCAGTTGTTTCACAACTTGGATACCGATGGCTAGCCGTAGCACCGAGCAGCGCATGAGATGAGTCTCCCCGGGAGCACATAACCTATCGCGTGCTTTAAGAATTTCGTGAGCCTCCAGCTAGTGCAGCACACTAGGATTCTTATGAGCTGAGGGACGGTTTGGTTGGAGGCTCATCAGACCATTTACGTGCTACTGAGAAATATGTAGCTATGGCTGTAACTATGAATTCCTCGGTAAGCGGTACTAAAAATAAAACGCGGTCTGTATACCCTTCACGGCAACGCAGATCTACTCAAATTTGAGTTGTTTCAATGCAAAACCGTAGTTGAGCCCAATAACCCAAATTTGGCTAAATTTCCAAGGCCTCCTTTAGGTACTTTGCCTTTAAAGCCATAAGCAAAATTTGCTTAAATTTGGTTTGATTCAACGCAAAATTGAGTTCATTCAACCCAAGCTTGAGAATAATCCATTTTACCCAAATTTGACTTATTGGGACAAACTACCCCCATTGGGTAGGTGCAGCTCTCTCTGTTTTTGACAACATTGGTGGGGAAGAGAGAGAATACCGAGAGATTTTGGGTTGAGAGAATAATCGATATACTTAATTTTGGGTAAAGTCAATTAAAAAATTAGGTAAAATGGTTTTTCCGTGTTTGTTCTGCTGAACGTAGAAAAAAAAGGTGATGAGACTGGTATCAGCTTTTTAAGTGTGACCTCGAGACAGTATGCAGATGCCAGGCCAGAAGTCTTGCCGTGTGTACAAAGCGAGTCATCGGAAAACGATAGCAAATCAGTATTGCCGATATTTCTCATCTTCATTCCTATCTCACGAGTGCCGCGAGCGACCATTATCACGTCTTAACAAACTGGTCACATGGTTTACTAGAAGCTTCCCACTTTTAAAGCTTCCTTGGAGCAACAACGCCTACAATACACAAGCTTCCTACTTCCATATCATTTGTCCAATGGTATGGAAATGGCCATCATTTGATTTTTGTCTCTGTCGACGTTTCCCGACAAC
Source organism: Aedes aegypti (assembly GCF_002204515.2). NCBI lineage: Eukaryota > Metazoa > Arthropoda > Insecta > Diptera > Culicidae > Aedes > Aedes aegypti. The sequence goes on along the minus strand of NC_035109.1, from coordinate 45,523,098 downwards.
TGCGGCCAATGGATACAAAACAATCAAGTTCTCACGCCCAATGCAGGATAGACGCTCTGCCCCAAATCGACCGATGTAAATATCTATTTAGGTAAGACATCATTGCCGAGCATCCGCAACCGATTATCTGGAATAAACTGACATAATTCAAAATCCATTTTTTTTAGGATTTTCACGCCTCAAACCTTCCACATGTACACTAGTGTGGGACAAAATTTAGATTCTCGCTCCAGTCCACTTTTTGGATTGCATTTAGGTCCCATAACAGCTGTGCAAAATTTCAGCTCGATCGGAGAAACTATATTTTAGCGCCAGCCGTTCAAAGTTTGTATGGGATTTACTATGGGAAAACTTACTTTTGCGAAAAAAATCGCCAGAGGTCGCCCATTGATCTCTATAAAAATTCTGAACAAAGTCCTCGATAGGTATTTTTACGATAGAGAATATTGCCGAAGACCGCGAAACAATCCGAAACTTGTGAAAAAAGTTATTCAATGAAAACCTATTGGCAACGCGACGTTGATTAACACGTAAAGGAATAACAATAATAACAAAATCGGGCAAAATTTCCGAATAGTATATGCTTAATAACTTTTTTCACAAGCATCGGATTGCTTTGCGGTCTTCGGCAATGTTGTTCATCGTAGAAATACCTATCAAGATCTGTGTTCAGAATTTTTATAGAGGTCAATGGGCGGCCTCTGGCGATTTTTCTTTGCAAAAGTAAGTTTTCCCATAGTAAATCCCATACAAACTTTGAACGGCTGGCGCTAAAATATAGTTTCTCCGATCGAGATGAAATTTTGCACAGCTGTTATGTGACCTAAATGCAATCCAAAAAGTGGACTGGAGCGAGAATCTAAATTTTTCATATAACCGTGTCCCAGGCTAATGTACACGCCCTAGGGCCCGAAAATAGGCTTTTAAAGAGACACTACACGTTAATGCTTCCAGTGGGCTATTTGCCCTTTGAAGGAAGCACCACACTAGACAACGGACTAGCATGCAACGCCCAGTGGCACAGTCGGAAGATATTCCTGTCGAAAAGTTTTCCGGCCTGAGGCGGGAATCGAACCCACACTCCTTAGCACGATGCGGCTAAATGCCTCGGTGACACTAACCGCACGGCTACGAAGCCCACTATCGCTCTCTGTAACAATGATGATGTGCAGCACATTATTATGGATCCGACAGAAATTACGACAAACATTTTTTTTTAAATATATTTTTCCCTGATCTCCAAGCGTCGCGACTAATATTTGAATAGTGCGCTGTGTTCATAAACATCGTAAGAATGCAGCGCCACACATGTCATTATGACAGTTATGTCGGAAACGAGTCACACGTCGCGTGTCCCACACGCGCGTTCCGATTTGGTGGGCGCGCGACAATATAAGAGGCTGTTTCTCGTATGTTGTTACAAATCTGATTAGATCGGGGGGATATCAGTGCATGACGAAACCCCTATAAATAAGCTCCAAACCTGGTGGACACTGTTGCTATCCGATGTTGGGGGATTGTTTATCGTGCCAGTTAAATAAAACACCTATTCCCAATGATAGACAAGCGAGAAAATAGGTTTTATCATCGCTTTCTCTTTGGGGCTCTCGTTTGCTGCTCTTATTTATCAAACTTGTTACAACTTGCGATACATTGCCGATCGTGGAGCGATACAGATTTGTTTTTTCTTCGCTTGCCTTGATCGTGCTTCAAAATCAAATGAGAATGAACTCTGAAATGTTTGGCTACCATTGATAAGACAAGCAGTTTGACGCTTAGGCTTGTCTTCGCCTGGTGCGGTGCAGTTTCTCCCTGGGTCAAAAAATATCTCGAAATGTTATAATAAGGAGGACTTTGGATGACGTCTATTTGACGACGTTTTATTGATACGACAGAAAAAAAAATGCCAGATATTGAATGCTAATGAATTTTATCACTCCAGCGAGGCTTTGCTCAACTTTACTAGCTTCTATCAGATGATAACCCACCTTTATTTTGAGCAATGGCTTTCAGTTGTATTCGTACATACTGCCCAATAATGACCAGACTCCATGAACTTCCTTTGGCTTCCTTATCAGCCTGTTTTTACTTTGTTTGCCAAATTAGATTTGTGTTGTATTTTCTGGAAAAAAAAATCACTTCAGTTAACAAATCCCTATCGTCCCGAAAAGGAAGTACATGCTCAAACGAACTGAAGTTCTTAACTTGCATATTTATGTAATTCAAGGTATTCCTTCGGATGAAGGAAGCATCGTACATCACGGTATAATTTTTCGTATTCCACAGAGCGTCCCCTCTCGTGGATAAACACAAAATCTCCACTAAACGTCCCGTTTAGCATTTCGTCAAGTGTCCCATCTCGTGAACCAAGCATTTCATAATCCTCACTAAGCATCCCACCTTGTGACAGATTTTTCATGTAAATCTACCGATCGTCCCGAATCGTAGTAGGTTTGAATCATGTGAAGGTAATTCACCGAGTGTCCCACCTCGTGAACGAAGCACTTCTTGATTTCCACTGTGCATCCCACCCAGTGTGATTCTTTATTTTGTATTCCACCAAGCATCCCGACTCGTGGCAATTTCCTTAAAGCAGTGGTACACACCGAGCGTCCCGTCTCGTGAAAAAACACTACCAAAACATAACACGATTGAATGCTTCATCACATCTAAAAAACATCCTCATTTGCATTCACATTTCAGTAAGCTGCACGCCTTCAGTCTAAATTCAATCAATAGTTACTGGTTCCCGATAGCATTTGTTTTTGATACGGAGAAGAATCCATATCCGCTTACACTTTAAAATAATTAGCACTCATCTAGCGGGGAATTAAACAACTATACAAAACATACAAAAATCACGCAAAACACTACGAAAGGATGAAATGAGACAATTTTTCAATTGCGGAAATTGGTTCTTCTGTCACTCGTTTGTTTCTTTTTTTTACCATCACTGTCAAGTAATCAGCACACGTTGAGTACTTGCAACGCGCAGAAATTTTTCTTCTGCTTCCATTCCAGTTTGTTTTGCTCTCAACCTCAACATGTTGAGCAATCCTCATGTTGAATATTTACCCGGTTCACTTATAATTATTAGCTGCAAAAAAGCAGCTAACCTGGCAGGATCGCCATTGTGCAGTCCGTGAATAATTCCGTAGAGGATTGCCCAACGATGTCGACACTTACTCCACGATGCGTCTTGCCGGGTCGGTGGTCCACAAAAGCACGGTAAAGAGAAACAAGGTATTATACTCCGAAAAATGACATTTGGCAGTGACGTCATTCCTATCGCAAACTCGAACGAGTGCAAAAGAAAGCAAGGCTTGCTCTCTTTTACTATCCTGTAAGCCTCTTACTTGACGATAGGAATGACGACACATGTTTTGATTAAAAACCGTTGTTTACACGAAGGAATAGCCTACCTTGTTGTGTCTACCGTGCACAAAAGAAAGAGGATGACTTTAGCTTCTGTGTGGATACGTCAGTGGTGTGCGTGTTGGCAGTGAATGCTAACTCGGATGGATAAACGTCAATTGACAGTGAACCGAGGGGTATATATTGCAGCATATCATATCATGCAATAGGGTATCCCACAGGTCCTGTACAAACCATATCACGCTTCACTAGGCATGAGGAACCATGAATAATCTTATTGTATCTTCCATTAATTTATTTTTCAGGCTTTCTGTTGATCTTGTTTTGATTTTTTTTAGTTGAGTCGTGGGTAGGACAATTCTTTGACTGTCCCACCCAGGTTTTATTGTGCGTAGTACATGTCCTACCTGCCCTACCCACTTCCCGCGCCACTGCCTTCAGCATGGCTTTGCTTTGTAGCCGCGGACTCTAATCACACGGCTAAGGTAGGCCCCCACAGTCCATACAAATTTTAAAATGTTTGTAAGAATAAAAGACCACGAGTGGGGATGTTGGTCTGAAATTTTGAAAAAAATTACCACGTGGTTTATGGATACCCCCTTTGCTCATCTGTGGATTATAGACGCTGTTGGGAAGGTGTACCAGTATTTGCTACCCTAATGAAAAATAGTTTCTATGAAAAAATAAAAACCCTTCGATTACTGTCAATAGGTTAAACGAAAGCATTTAATCCATGTTTAGCAGTAAAAATATAAAAGTTGATCTGAACTTTGTTTTTATTGTGAAAGTTAGGGTGGCGAATACTGGACCACTTGCACCAGTTTCGGTTCCGGAATACTTATAAGAAGTAAATTTTTTTTAAGCATTACGACTTAGCAAAAGAAATTTGATGATAATTGTTAAAAATCATCAGTGCCGAAAGGGATATTGTGGTTAATTACACAGTTTGGAAAAGGTAGACAATAGGGCGATATTCAAAACTGAAAAGGCAATAGATGGCTCTTTTTCAGTGGTAGTAAAAACGAAATCCTGAAGCAATGAAAGCTCTACGGAAGATGAACTAAACACAAAAAGTTACGTATTCACTTTACACTTGATTTATAATCACTACTTTTTTGATCCAGTTTCCAAATTGCAAGTAATTTACGTTTTTCTTTATTTTCCATACGTTTTGACAGTTCTCCGACTACCATTCTTCCATGCGCTTGTGTTGAAAGTTTGAGAAATTTGAGAATCCAGCGTAGCGTGATCATTGGGAGGAATACAAACAACAGTGTCGTCACTCGGCGGCCGGTGAAAGAAACTGAATGTTCGAAAGGTTGTTGCCTGTACTTTTTGCCGCTGGCGCCAACTGTTAGCGATTAAGAACGAAATAAACAGTCGTTACCCTATTAAATCTTTTATTTTTCTAATGAGACTCTGCTCAGCGGGCTCGAATACGTAAAAGAGTACACAATTTGCTAAGACGGAGCATATTGCCCCTCGCTACCTTACATGTTCTGCACTTGGTTGAATTCTTCATTGTAAAAATGCCTCGGAATGATGCAAATCATGGCAATTCAATATGCATAGAGAACACTTATCGGATTAACAATTCTTTTGGCGGGTTTGAATTCCAAGCAAACCTAACACACCCTGCATGAGTTCGCAATAAATCGGCATTAAGGGTTGTCCATTAATTACGTAATAGTAGTTTACGGAACAAGTTGCGGAATGATGATGTTTACAGCACGAGTCGTAACTTTATCCTACGAGGCTTGCCGAGTAGGATAATTACGACGAGTGCTGTAAAAATCGAGTTCTGCAACGAGTTACGTACACCATTTTTTGCAATTTCGTAGAAGACCACTGGAGGGTATCAGAAAATATATCGGAATGCATTTTACAATTTCTGAAAAATAATTGTGTTATAATTCATTGCGCAACTCAAAACAGTTACGTAATGGGAAAGCGTTGCGTAATGAATCATTACAGCACTGGTTTCAGTTGCGTAATGACTATTCCCGCACTGTATACTTCAGTGCAGGAAAGTAGGCCGTTTCATGACAGATTGTCGTGATGAAAAACAGCCTATTACGATGAGAAATTGCAAAAAATAATTTTCGGCAATTTTGAACCATTCTTCCCCCCCAATAAGAAGATGTTTTGTATGCAATATTCAAACAAATGTATGGCGAGTATGAAATTTAAAAACCTTTCTCCACAATCATCCCTTACGTGATTAGTGGATGACTCCATGAGGATCCGATAGTTTACGGGACTGCTCACACTTTTCAAGGTCATAAGGATGTCGTTTGCCGCTTTGTCATCGTGACTGTTGATATTTAGAACCATTGGCGTCCACTTCGACTGGTAACAAGATTCCTTAGCTCTGGATGCAGGATTAAGACTCGCGAACTGGTTGTCCCTTTCTAATCCTCCAACGAACGAAAAAAAGAAAATGTCGAACTCGATAACGATACATTCCCTCATTGTGGTGGCCTTAGGAACAGGCATTGAAAAATTCTTCAAAGCAATATTAATATGCTTTTCTGGTTCTTATCGTTCTACCTAAAATTGAGTTCATTTAGTCAAAACCTGTAGCCAAGAAGTCTGCAGGCAGACGCCCACGCCGCGTTCCCTCATAATCCACAAATTCATTTGGATTCGTCTGAGCTGCTGAGTACCCCAAGTGGCTCAGTTGATAAGGTACTCGTCGAGCACACAAGTATCAAGTCTTTGGATCCCCCTGAGCATGTAGACTTTTTCATAGTTTCACTCAAACAGCCAATTCTGTTATGGCATGGGAGATGCGTACCGTGTAAAAAAGCATATGATTCAAAATTTTAAAAACCGTGCAAAAAGTAACATGTCTCAACTGCCCATAACTGCATATTTGCAACATTCGACATAAGTAGGCATTGGGTAAATGGAACACCAAGTGAACATTTTATGGCAATATGGGAGAATGCTAAAATTTCTAAAAATTACCAGAAACTCGAAAGTGCTTATTTGAGGCTTAAATTTTATACAGCTCATATCGTGTATTGGGTGAATTATCAGAAAATAATTCTGATTGAAATTTCTTTGCTACTACACTACGAGGCCAATGCATAATCTCAATGTGACTGTTATGCGGTTACAATTACAATGTGACAAAACAACTTAGTATTTTTTTTTTTTCAAATTTTCTAGAACAGTAGTAAGTTGATCGAAAGTAAACATCATTTGATGACTCTCCACGGTATTAACTCGAAATTGTCAAAAATGTCGAATGTAACTGATATGCAGTTATGGGCAGTCAACGTTTTATACAAAAATAAGGTTTTGAAAAAAAAATGCATGGAAACTTTTTTATTGCACGGTCATTTGACCCGTATCCGACCGGGTTACTATTTTTTTCTTCAAATTGTTGCACACTGGTCCAAGAAGCTAATTTAGGCGGACATGAGGTTTTCGTCAAGATTTCTTGATTTTAGAGCCATAGTTTCTTCTGAGAATATGTTCATAATTTTCAGTACTACAAAATGTACGAATCAATTTTTTTTACGGTGGTCGCAAGAGTGACGTATACTCCAACTTTTTTATTTTAACGAACCGTAAGTTGGTATGTTCAGCAAATTTGTAGCAAATGATCTTAGAAACAACTTTGCCGAACAAACTTTTTCTCGGTTTTGCTTAAGAGCCGAGATAATTAAGTATTTTTAATAAAAATCGTTTTTTGCTCTTCAGCGTTTTATTTTTTAGTTTTATTGGCCTACTATGTTCTACAAAGTTTTTAAACTTATCATTTGCTACAACTTTGCTGAACATACCAAAGTTTTATTTCTTATGGTTTTCATGTTATTTGAGTTATTCATCTTAAAATTGCCTATTTTGTATGCCTATGAGCACCTCAAAAAAATATAGACACTTGCTTTTCCCGGGGCAAACGACGAGGGCAGGATCAAACATGACGCGCGTCGGTCTCGTAAGTGAAAAAGTGGCGTGATCGGTGAGTTCGGTTGAAGAAAGTGAAAAAGTGCCGCGATCGGTTAGTTCTGTTTGATCTTTCGACCTTGACACTTGCTTTTGCCGGGGCGAGCGACGAGGGCAGGATCAAACATGTCGCGCGTTGGTCTAGTAAGTGAAAAAGTGGCGTGATCGGTGAGTTCGGTTGGAGTAACTGAAAAAGTGCCGCGATCGGTTAGTTCTGTTTGATCCTTCGACCTTGACGCTTGCTCCTGGGCAGTGCGTCAAGAAAGCCCGAACATTTTTTTTTTATTCATTTTGGGTCGCGCGCCTATTTTTTTTTCCTGAGTGCTTTTTTATAGCCGAGCAAACGAGTGAAGCCGAAAGTGGATTGTGGCTGCTCAGTCAAGGATAACGGATCAATTGGTGAGCTCGTTTCATGCTACTATTTCTAATCTATAAAATATGTATGACTGCACATTCAATCGTTACAATGGTGGGATGTAAATATGATTTTTCAACAAACTATGGATGGTTCGTCACTGTGAGTGTCGACACAAACTCTGATTCATGATTTATTTATGTTTAACATTTTTTTTTCAGAACACCTCTTATATACCTTTATTTTTGTAATTAAAAAAACTTTGAATGGTTCGACACTACAAGACTTGCGAAAGGTTCACTTTATTCAACAAACTTTGGATGGTTCGCCACTGTAAGTGTCGGCATAAGAATAAGAGTGTTCTATGATGTCCCAACCAATCGAGTTTTTTTGTTTCTTTCCAAATGAGTAAAATATAATAACACATGCTTTCGTCCTGACAGCTGTAGGAATGTTACATTTAGGTATTTGTTCAACAAACTTTGAATGGTTCGTCACCTCAAGTGTCGGCATAATTTTCCTCTACATAGATATTGTTCATATCAAATGAATATATTATATTTACGTATAAGCATGTATATATCTCACAAATCATTGTTTATCATGGTCTAATCGCTTATCAAAGTGAATCCTATGACCCAACGATCCTCCCCATTAACAAACATCCCTCCCAGTAACCTTTGTGGAGATGCAGAGGCAAACACGGTCTCCAAAAAGCAAAGGTTACACACTAACATTCCTTCCCCCAATCCCACCTGACTGCAAGGACGTGGCCGGCGCCGTTATTGACCCTGTATAAATAGAGGCACTGAATTATGCACACTGAAGAAGATTATGGCCAATCCCAGCCGAACTTCTAGTTGATTCTTTGTGCATTTTCACTGACTTCGGTCAATCACGGAATAGCAACCATTGATATGTGTAGTCAGTCTAAGCTAAGCTAAGCTAAGCTAAGCTTATATCTCAACTATGAGCACCTCAAAAAAATATATCTTTCCACCAAATGATTTTGCAGTCTTTCAAGCACCTGTGAGCAAAATTTGGAGAAGATGATATTTTTCTATCTCGTTTAAAATCGATTTTACTAATAGACTATGTGAGATAAATCCATATTTATTGAATATTCATAAATGTTCAAACTCACAAAAGTCATGGCTACCTAAGCACATCAAACCGAATGAAACACGTGTATCTATGTAGAAAGATAAAGTACATCGTTTTTCAGTTGTTTTCGACCTGGGAGGGAGAAACCAATACAAAATTTCTCTACGTCACAGTGAGCCGAGATTTTGCTGTCACGAGCTGTCACTGTGAGCCCGGATCTTAAACAATGGACAAACATGATAAAAGCGCGTAATTAGCCTAAGTACATTTTTCCATTTCATCAAAAGTAGCAAAAATCGAATTAGAATCAATTCATGCACATTCAAAAGTAACGTCACGAGAGCACCGTTAATTCTTATTGAATGTAACGTATTGGAATGAGGCTTTTTTTTACTGTTTTCATTAAAACTGAAAATTAAACGCATAGAAAACTGTGGCCCTTTTTCAATGTTTGTCCAGAAAGATCGAAGGCACACAACAATTGAAAACTAGTGATTTTCACTAAGCCTGCCTTGATTGTCGTTGGCAAACTGGAGTTATCTTGCAATTTGGAAAACAATTGTATCCAATTTCGTGTGTAGTATCGGTTCCTCTCTCCCAGTTTCCGACTGACTTGGAAGCTCCTGCAAGAAATTCATCGTCTTTTCCGCTACCAGTATTCAATCGCTTCCTAAGAAAGATCATCGGATTGGAAGTCAACATAAGCTATATAATATACATCTACAAAATTTACAGTCCAATCGAATTATGTAGCATGATTTTCCCAGAATCTTCTGATGGATTCTACGTTTCATATTTTTCTTTGGTAATTCGGCATGCCGGACAACACCACTTCCGTGCAATAGTTGTAGGCGTATCAGTAAGTGTAACAGCATTCTAAAGGATCGCCACGAAATCCCTCAAAGGAAGGTTGGGGCTGAGACTGAACGAACCTCTTCCAGCTGGTAGGAACTCAAATGGTCGTAACACGGCACGCCGCTTTTTACGGGAAGTAGATATTGTGTATTTCTTTTACTACTGGACTACCAAGTGCGACCTCATAAGTGCGAAAGTGTGAATAAAAGTGCGGGATTGCATTGAATCCTGTTGGTGTCCTCAGAGCACTTATTCTTCGATGTACTAAGAATAAGTCCCCCGAAGACACCTACCCGATTTGATTCAATTGCGCATAAGGTAAGAAGCATAAGAAATGCGGAATAAATCCATCACAAGATTCTGGGAAAATCATGCCACAGAACTCAATCGGACTGTAAATTTTGTAGATGTATTTTATATGGCTTATGTTGACTTCCAACCCGGTGATCTTGCTTAGGAATAGATTAAATACTGGTAGCGGAAAAGACGATGAATTTCTTGCAGGAGCTTCCAAGTTAGTTGAAAACAACTGAAAAACGATGTACTTTATCTTTCTACATAGATACACGTGTTACCTTCGGTTTGATGTGCTTAGGTAGCCATGACTTCTGTGAGTTGAACATTTATGAATATTCAATAAATAGGGTAGATGTACCAATAGTGGAGGTACTAAGCACGATTGAACTTCATTTAACCTCCTAAATTCAAGAAGCGCAATTAATGTACATGTTAATGTTGTAACGGGAAGTAACGACCATTGACTTAATGAGAAAAATGATTTCATCGCAGTAATCCACGGCATATCAGTGAAAAATAATACCTCCACACCTCCACATTTCATCAGTTTTAAAGCAATTTGAACGCTCTTTTCAACTATTCCGTGTATCAACGAGCCAATACGTCGATTGGCAGTGTCGGTTCTGTGGTTAATGTAACAAAATTAGTGAAAACGGCATTACCGCAACTATAGGAACACCCACAACTAAGGGAACACTTACCCTATGGATTTATCTCACATAGTCTATTAGTAAAATCGATTTTAAACGAGATAGAAAAATATCATCTTCTCCAAATTTTGCTCACAGGTACTTGAAAGACTGCAAAATCATGTGGTGGAAAGATATTTTTTGTGAGGTGCTCATAGTTGAAATACATACAAAATAGCTAATTTTAAGATGAAAAACTCAAATAACATGAAAACCACAAGAAACAAAACTTTGATATGTTCAGCAAAGTTGTAGCGAATGATAAGTATAGAATATAGTAGGCCAATAAAACTAAAAAATAAAACACTTAAGAGCAAACAACGATTTTTTATTAAAAATACTTAATTATCTCGGCTCTTAAGCAAAACTGAGAAAAAGTTTGATCGGCAACGTTGTTTCTATAATCATTTGCTACAACTTTGCTGAACATACCAACTTACGATTCATTAAAATAAAAAAGTTGGCGTATACGTCACTCTCGCGATCACAGTAAAAAAAGTTTTGATTCGTACATTTTATAGGGTAAATGATCCATTAGTTGAGGTAGCACCAATAGTTGCGGTATGGGCCTAAAAATGGAATAATTAACTTATTTGTAACTGACCTTTATTCTGGAATATGATAGATATCATAAATCTTCTAAATCAAAGTAGTTTAGAAAACTAGTTTCGTATAAAATGCGAACGTATCTTTCAAAAACTATAATTTTCCATGTACCAGTTCACATACGCGCCTCTCACTAACATTTTCATAGTGGCAAGCTTGCACGAAACAATGAAAATCACGATTATCTGGCCCAAATATTTAATGAAAATGTTTCAATATCCTAAGTAGTATGTCTGATTATCGTTTTAAAACTGAAACATAGCTAATAATGACAAAATAACGATAAAATCAATACATCCACTATTGGTACACCACAGCACACTGTGGTCCTTTAGTTGCGCTATGTTTTCGTTATCTGCAGTTTGGCATTTAAAGTGAATAATTTTCGCGTGAAACTCGCTTTTTCTTGAGTTACTTGAGCGCATTGAGTAAGTAATTTGACGGCTTGAATTTTATCTGCATATTGGATATATTTCCAGCTTTTTCAGAGTGGCATCGTAAGACAAATTGGATCAAAAAAGAAGCGGCGATGTGGTAAGCGTATCCAGTACGATGAAAATGCATTGCAGTGCCATACTGAACATGGAAACAAGGAGACAGCCTATTTACCACGCTTCGAAGTCAATTTGGTATCCCGGAGTCTACAATCCGATTCAGGTTAAGTAGTAAATGGAACAAGAAAACTCGGAAAGGCCCTGCAACAGTGCCATCCAAAGATGAGGAGGATACACACATTGTATGGTTGGAGGAACGACAACAGAGAGGCATCCCAGTTGTAAAGGGAACCTTAAACTCCAAAACCACCTCCAGACCCAATCCTTTTCGGAACAACGTACCGTAAATGATAGAGTGGATCTCAAAAGAAAATGTAACATTTCTGACTTCCTGGACTACCCAGAAGCTTCTAAGCGGAGCAGTCAACATCGCAACTACAAAAGAAAATTAACCCTGATTTTACGGATGGCGAACGTTTGGCAGAGATTCGTCGAGTAGAGGAGGATTAGCAAGATGTCAGGAAAATTCTGAAGGAAAATTCTGAAAAGCGAGCTGCTCGAAAAGTGGAAGCGGAAAAGCAAAAAGAAATAACTACTCAACAGAGGAAAGACAAGTTGGAAAAGCGAGCTCAAAGATAAATAGAAGCTTAGCAGCTCAAAGTAGCAATGCGAGCACGTCGACGAGAGGAATCGGCCATCAGAAAGCAGGAACGTTGAAACCTCCTATCTCCTCGCCGGAAAAAAAGCTGCCTCATAACGTTAAGAATTTATTTGTTAAAAGTTTTGAATCTATCTAACTAAGGTTAATATCTCGTTTTATTCGTATTCCAATATTTAAATAAATGACATTATAAATTGGATTACATTCGCATTTATATTCTTTCATTTTACCAATAACTTCTTCATTTGTTCTTTACAATTATTTTGATTGTTTAAGTTTCTGATTGCTTTGGCATGCAATTATTGCGAATAACGTAATAAGATTCAAACTTGATCCATTTATTTGTTTATCATAAAATCACAGATTAACTTCACTTCACACTTTCGTCACTGTTGTTCATAGACTATATTTTGAAACTATCGATTTAAATAACGGAAGTTATTAACACACTGCCATTACATAGTGCCTGGATTGACATGTTCTCGCGATTTGATCTAGAGCTTACGTATGTTTGCCTGTGATAAAAATTTATAGCTGTAATTGATATTACTCAACTAATGTTTAGACTGTTGGAATGATGGGCAAGAATGTTTGAAGATTTCGTGCTGCCGAAATCAAGACTCATTTTAATACAAGCTATGTATTACAAATACCTACTAAACAAAATATATAACAAATATATTTTTCATCAGTTGTGATAACGCTAATAAATCGATTGAAATCATATTTTAGAACTCATTGTTTTCGAAACAGCACTATACCGCAACTATAGGAACACTCATACGCAACTATAGGAACACTACCGCAACTATAGGAGCAATAAGTTCGTTCAATATTTTGCAAATTACAAGTACATATGGTGATTTTTTTGAATGTTCAATTGTTAGAAGACATGCGCAAGACATCATTGAACATGATACAAGTAAAATTTATTAGCATTATTAATTTAATTAATCTCAGAAATAATAAAATGTGAATGGAACTTACTTAATACCTCCACTATTGGGTCATTTACCCTAGTACTGAAAATTCTGAACATATTCTCTGGAGAAACTATGGCTCTAAAATCAAGAAATCTTGACGAAAACCTCATGTCCGCCTAAATTAGCTTCCTGGACCTGTGCGCGTTGTTGTGAACGTTCAATTCAAATGATTTAGTTGCGGGTTTCTCTAAATGCAATCGGCCTTTGGATAGTATCATATGCACAAGTGGACCAATTTATTTCCTATGGTCGGAGTTATTCCGGTGTCCTCCAGGTCGGGTGAAAATTCGAACAACTTTTCTGAATTAATTACCCATAGTAAATGGCGTTTAAACCCCTCTTATTTAATAGAAAACGGAAATTATTTATTCTCGGCTAATATTGTGATTACCCATAACGCGGGTAGATCACCTTTTCGTGGTGCGTTATGGGGTAAAGATCTACCAATGAACCCTAATCCTGACTGCTTCAAACGAAGAGAACAGGATGCTATAGTAATCAAAGGAACACTATTAGTCCTTGTTACATTTTAAACCTTGTTAAAAGTGACAAGTCTCGGTTTTCCAGTAGCCGAGAATGACCTTGAGATAAGGATAAAAATGAGTTGAAATCAACAAGTTGTTTTCTAATCTTTTATTTATTGTTCTCTAGTTTGAAGAAGTAAGGACTAGGATTCTGATGCATGGACAATATCGGTGTCACTTCCCGACTTTATCAAGGGATCCGATTTTGACTGATAAAGGGGCGCGCCTGCGGAGAGTGTACCCACCACACCCTTCGAAGGGTTTAAAAAGCGGAACCTTTCAATTAGAATCCTTTCCTGTGATCAAGTTAGGAATGACAACTGTAAAAAAACCGAATACTTTATCACTTCTCGATAGTGACAAAGTAACACGACATGCACTACACAAAGGACACGGGATATACTACAATAGATCAAATATTGGTCGCAGTGGTTTATGTTCCGAACAGAAAAAAAAATATTGTGATATCGTGGGGTAGCTGATTGCGGTCAAGGTTACCTTATGGTCCTCCAGGAACATCCGTAAAAGTAGACATTTCCGAATCATTGAGCTAGAGAGTTGGGTTTTTTTTTTAAATGACTTGCAATTATGAAGCAATGATAAAAATGGTCATATGCTGACATTTGACATAGAGAGCTGCAATGTATTTCGAATAGTTTTTATATGCAATTTCAGAATCGGGCTAGTGTCATTGACGTCTCCTGGTGATAAATGACCACTTTATGGTCCTCCGGAAATTCCGGAACATCCAGAAAAGTGGACATTGAAGTTGACCTAGAGAGCTGCGATTTCTTCTAAACAATTTACATTCATGGTTTAAGAATCATATCAATGACATTGCCATCTAAATAGTCACTGTATGGTCATTAGGGCGATTCTAATTTTACAAAAAAAAATTGTGAATTCAATGTCCCATATGCTCCTTACAATCCTTACCATAAAAATAGTGTTCTGTGAAATTTTCAGCTTTCTAGCTGGTGATTTTAAGATGGCCCAAAGACAATGTAGGTTTATATGAAAGTTACTACCCGAGCAGAAGAAAATAACTACTGAATACCAAATTGAGGTATTCCATACCAGATAATTTCCAATACTACATACCTGAATGAGGTATGAATTAGCCCTGCATAAGAGGTAAAATACCTCAAATAATATCTCAAGCATATTCTACGAACACCAAACTGATAACTAGATCAGGTATTGTAATACCTCAATAATACTTGATGGATTTTCATATATGATGAATGAAATTTTTCAATTGTAGTTCAATACCTCCAGCAGACCTCAATAGCTGTTTAATACCTCAATGAAGTATTTTTAATTGTTTTAAAGATTTTTTTCAATACCATTATAATACCAAATTGAGGTATTGACAACTGAACAATACCTAATTTTGGTATGATACCAAAAAATGGTATGCATAAGTTATTAAGGAGTTATTTGTTCCTCCTCGGGTATGGAGAAATTTTGAGAAATGTTCCAAACACTCTTATATTGTAATGTAAGTAGAAACTTATTTTCCCATTATTGAAAACTTATTCTTCAAACCTTAAATAATAGCAAACAATCTGCTGAATATCTCTTCTGCTATCCGTCGTATTGAATTTATTTCTTCAGCAAATTTCTTTATTATGGTTTGAAGAATAAGTTTTTACTATGGGATAATAAGTTTGTACTTACATTACAGTACTAGCGTGTTTGGAACATATCTCAAAATTTCCCCATAGTAATTTCCATATAAACCTTCATTGTCTTTGGGCCACTTTTAAATAACCACCTAGAAAGCTGAAAATTTCACAGAACACTATTTTTACGCTAAGGGTGGTAAGGCACATATGATAGATTGGATTCCCAAACATTTTTATATTTTGAACCGCCCTAATGGTCATACCTTGAAAATTAACCTAGAGACCTGTAATTTCTTCTAATTTCTTGCACACGTGGTTTCAGAATCGTGTCAATGTCGTCACCGTCGCCTGGTTTGTAATGACCACCTAGTGGTCTAAGTCTTCCGCTTGGAAGAAATCACAGCTCTGAGGGACAATCGTCAGCTCTTGACCATTTTTACGGATGTTCCGAATCTTCCGGAGGAACAAGAAATGACCATTTGAGATCATACAGAGGCAACGATGGTAGGCTAATTTGAAGCTCATCACCGCAAGTCATTTGAACAAAAATCCCAGCTCTCTAAGCCAACTTAGGGGTCATGCACAAATTACGTCACGCTCCGAGAGGGGGGAGGGGATCAAGCCAAGCGTGACAAGCCTTACAAAAATTTTGGAGGACTCATACAAAAAACGTGACATAGGGGGGGGGGTCAAAAAAGTTGAAATTTTACGTGACATAATTTGTGTATAATCCCTTACAGGATATGTCAAATTTTACGAATGATCCGGATCTTCCGAAGGAAAAATTACAATTTACACGTCTAAAAACACCATAACATCTCCAAATCTCAATCATTTTTTTAAGT
The DNA here is from genome assembly GCF_002204515.2 of Aedes aegypti. NCBI lineage: Eukaryota > Metazoa > Arthropoda > Insecta > Diptera > Culicidae > Aedes > Aedes aegypti. Next base: position 45,506,725 of record NC_035109.1, on the reverse strand, counting down.
TACTTGGGGTGAAACTATCTTACTTAAACGATATTCGATTCACCATGACATTTATAGTATTCCAAAATTGAGCTTGAACTCTGGCGTTCAGCATTCATCACTATAACGTGATTAATTAATTGACGCCACCTTAATCACAGATCTCAACTCAACGTGCCAGTAACGACTAAGTGCCCGCATCATTAGGAACTGTATGCCACATGATTAATGTTTAGATTCACACGAGCATGTGAGTCAGGCGAGTGGAGTTCTAAATTATGGATCATATATTATAAAAAAAAAAAACATTTATTCGAATTCGTGTTAGAATGTGTTGTATTATTTGTTCCAACAGAGACAAACACACTTAACAGTAAATCGTAAAATGAGGACAAACTTCTGGTTTGACCATAATTGAAAAAAGACTGTCCTACCATGTACCCAGCGTCTGCATCAAAAGCTGATTACAATGATGACAATCCCATGGCAGATTTTTTAAAGAATCATAAAAATGTGTGATATTTGCCGGAATTGCGAAATGGAGTGTTGAAGTATTTTATATAATGCAAACAGCATAACATTTTCTTTTAGTCAGTAGTTTACATGTTTTCCATTCAATTTTATGGGTTTCGTTCAGTCTAAAGCTTCTATTACTTCATCATTATTCAAGTTGAAAATCCTGAAAACATTATCGTTGGAATTCCATCTTTTAAATCATCCATATATTTGACGACAATTAAATTAGCTTCATGCTTTTGTAAAAAAAAAGCAAAAAGATTTGAAATCTATTTTGTATTCATGAAGTTATGGTCAAATAGATATAAAAAGTTTAGTAAAATGAGGAAAAATTTGGAGTAAACTATTTTTAACTAAGACTAGTTTTGATTTTAGAATATTTCAATGCTCTACAAAGTTTTAATTTTATAGCTGAGCAATTCCACCGAACATGACGATTTTTTTTTTAATTTAATTTTTATATATTTTGAATCGCCTGAAAATTTGCATACAGATTCTTTATGACCAAAAATGCCATTTTGCACCTTCAGACCGCCATTTTGAACCTCACCTTATTTTTGAGAAGGGCGTATCGGAAAATGCATGGCAAATCTTTAAAAAACTGTAACTCGAAAACGGTTTGTCCGATCGATTTGAGATCTTCTACAAAGTTATAGGTATTGCTTAGGACTATATGGAGAAAAATATGCACGGTAAAAAAAAGTTACAGATTATTTTTTATTTCAAAAACAAAATTTTAAAATCGATTTCCTCCAGAAACGCAGTTATGATTTTTTTTTTATTTTTGGATATGTTTTAGGGGACAACTTATGTAATTTATTGCACAATGTTTCAAAATGGAAGAATTATGGACAAAAAAGTTATAATTTTTTAAAAAATTACAGATTTTGAAAAAAAAATCGAAATAGAGGAAAACAATCATTTTTTATGTGATTATTTGAAAGTACAGAAAAATTGCAATCGAAAAGTACTTAAGTAATTTTTATTCTAGGTTGCACCAATTTCGAGATATACTTATATTTATATAAAATTTTCAAATAAAAAAAGAAAAATAGGCCTTTTTCAAACATATTTCGTGTTTCTCCATTCCAGAAATATTGTATTTTGATTGACTGAATCGTAGCTGAATTGTTTATTGTTTGATCAAAACCTATATACTAAAGTATTTAAAAAAGTATGCACGGTAAAAAAAACATAAACGGAATTTTCAAATGAAAATTTGAAGTTCATTGTTCTTAAAAACCGCAAAATTGATGTTTTTAATTTTTTGATATGTTTTGCAGTATATTGTTTGAAATTTCTTGCACAATGCCTCAAAACGGAAAATTTTTGGATAAAAAATAAATTATTTAAAAAAAAAATAAAACAAATTTATGTAAAACGATATTTTGGTGCGTTTTTTTTTTTTTTGAGTACAGAAAATTAACTATATATTTTTAAATATGAAAAATTTCTATCGAAAAATACTCAAGTAAAATTTAGCTGAGATGCATCACTTCCGAGATATACACGGTAAATCTAAACGTGGCATTAAAAATGTGATTCTATCACAACGGTGCACCTTTGGTCCCCAGGGCTAAGCCCGGCTAATGGGTAAAGCCCTCTCATCGCGGCAAGATCGTACAACCATGGAGAAGGAGTTTGTTTTTTTTTGTTTTTGTTATTTTGTTTTTTTTTTGTTTTTTTTTTTTGTTTGTTTTTTTTTGTTTTTTTTATTTATATATATTTCAATTTTATTTCTTAATTACATCAATTACTTTCTTGTTATCGTCACAACTCGAAAATTGTCTAACTTCAATTTACAATTTACAATTCTTCGGTCTCAATTTTGCAAAAGATGAAAATCCTATTTGAACACCACTATGTAATTCAGTAAATCGATTAAACGACTCTCTTAATGTAGTCATCATTAACCTTTTTTGAATTGCCAGCCGCTTTCCGTCTCTCATTACAGAAACATAGTCACGTTGGCCAGGCATCACTCGACTAGTTTCATCATCTTCGTAAAAGTTCACTACAATTTCTTTTGCTACATTACTTAGCCCGAAAGATGTACGAGATTTACTTGTTCCTTCTAATGACTGTTTAGCTTGTGTTGCCAAATACCTGGATGTATTAAATGTATCCATTATGTTCTGAACCGTCCATGACCTCGGCAATATTGATAGTAATTGGAGTTTTTCGTTCATGGTGATACCGTTTTTAGAAAATTTATCTTTAATTTGTGCAATCTTTTCATCAAACTCGTTACCCTTCTCTCTGTCAATTTCATCAATTGTATTTAACTTGAATATTTCTCTTCTTATTTTTTATTAACTTCTTCATATTTTCGCTTTACATAATTTATTGAATTCATTTTTTTACGATCAATTGGAGATGTTAAAATACTGGAAATTGATTTGTTAAAAATTTCAATATTTACACTTTGTGAACATTCATCTATTTCAGAATCAGTCGTATTGACCGAGGTCATTGACGGTACAGTTACCAAAGACTCCTGACTTGGAACATTCATTTCAGTATCAGAAGTTACATGTTCATCACTGCTCGATGAGTCATCGCTACTAGATAATTGAGTACAATTAGACAGTTTTAAACGACAAGAATCACAAATTTTAAGCTTACTATTTAATTTATTCTGTTCAGCAACAGATACGCGTATTTCAACCTCAACTGTAAAGCCGTCTTCAGTGTTGTGTATTTGACTTGACTTGGTTTGTGTTGTTAAAATCAAAATAAAATTTTCCGGAATGGAGAAACATGAAATATGTTTGAAAAGGGCCTATTTTTCTTTTTTTATTTGAAAATTTTATATGAGTATGAGTATATCTCGAAATTGATGCAACCTAGAAAAATTTTACTTAAGTACTCTTCCAATGCATTTTCTGTACTATCAAATAAACACATAAAAAAATATTGTTTTCCTCTATTTCGATTTTTTTCAAAATTTGTAATATTTTATAAAATTATAACTTTTTGTCCATAATTCTTCCATTATGAAACATTGTGCAATAAATCACATAAGTTGTCCATAAGTAAACCATGTCCAAAAATAATAAATATCACCGATGCATTTTCATAGAAAATCGATTTTAATATTTTTTTATTAAAAAAATCTGTCATTATTTTTTACCGTGCATATTTTTTCCAAATAGTCCTAACAATACCTACAACAACCGCAAAATATATCCAAAAATTAAAAACATCAATGTTGCGGTTTTTAAGAACTATTAGCTTCAAATTTTCATTTGAAAATATCGTTTATATGTTTTACCGTGCACTCTTTTTTCAATACTTAAGCATAAATGTTTCGATCAAACGATAAACGATTTAACTATGATTCGCTCAATCAAAATATTTTTTTTCTGGAATGGAGAAACACGAAATATGCTTGAAAAGGGCCTATTTTTCTTTTTTTATTTGAAAATTTTATATAAATATGAGTATATCTCGAAATTGATGCAACCTAGAAAAAATTTACCTAAGTACTTTTCGATTGCAATTTTTCTGCACTATCAAATAATCACCTAAAAAATTATTGTTTTTCTCTATTTCGATTTTTTTTCAAAATCTGTTATTTTTTAAAAAATCATAACTTTTTTGTCCATAATTCTTCCATTTTGAAACATTATGCAATAAATCACATAAGTTGTCCCCTAAAACATATCCAAAAATAAAAAAAATCAAAACTGCGTTTCTGGAGAAAATCGATTTTAAAATTTTGTTTTTGAAATAAAAAATAATCTGTAACTTTTTTTTACCGTGCATATTTTTTTCCATATAGAGCGCTGCATATGACGAGCCTAACCTCACTTATTTGACAGCTGCTGGTCCTGTTGTTTACGTTTCGGACTTAGTCGTTTTTTCCATCATTTTTTCATCTTCGCATTTCTATCACCAGCATTCTGATGGTGACGGTTTTCCACGGTAGGATAGAATAATACGATCCGTGGGTATCTGCAGTGGATTTGACCTCTCCTCGCAGCAAACTTTCACGAAATTAAGAATAATTTCTAAAAAAGTACTAAGTCCAAACTGTAAACAACAGGACCAGTACCTGTCAAAATTGATGCGTGACGTCACAGTGCAGTGGAGTATAGTCCTAAGCAACACCTATAACTTTGTAGAAGATCTCAAATCGATCGGACAAACCATTTTCGAGTTACAGTTTTTTAAAGATTTGCCATGCATTTTCCGATACGCCCTTCTCAAAAATAAGGCGAGGTTCAAAATGGCGGTCTGAAAGTACATAATGGCATTTTTGGTCATGAAGAATCTGTATGCATTTTCAGGCGATTCAAAAAATACAAAAATAATCGGGTTTGCGAAACGGCGTGGAACCGCTCAGCTAATGGTGGTAAAAGTTTCAAAATTGGTTAGAAAATGATGAATTTATGGTGATTTCACTGAAGGCCATTTATTATAACTTAAACATTCATATTCAAGACGCTTGCGCCACCTCTAAACCTTAATTGTTTTTGCTCAAACTTTGAGGTTTCTCTTTTAATGTGATTTGGATTCATTAGAGCACACAAATTTTTGGTTTTGAGAACTTTTGAAAAATATGCCGCACCCTAATAAGCAGGACTGATAAGATTTGTGGTACACTAACTGCCCATAACTGCATAACAGTCACATTCGACATTTTTGGCAAATTGGAGAGTCATCAAATCATAAATACTTTCGATCGCCTTATTGAAATCTGTGAAATTGTTCTAGAAAATTCAAAAAAAAAATACCAAGTTGATTTGTCACATTGGTAATTATAACCGCATAACAGTCACACTGAGATTTTAAATGGGCCTCGTAATGTAATAGCAATGAAATTTCTATTGGAATTATTTTTTGACTATTCACCTAGTATGCGATATGAGTTGTACAAAATATCAGCCTCAAATAAGCACTTTTGAGTTCCTGGTAATTTTTAGAAACATTAGTTTCCTTTCATACTGCCATAAAATTCACACTTGGTATTCCATTTACTCAATGCCTACTTTTGTCGAATGTTACAAATATGCAGTTATGGGCAGCTAAGCTCTTACGGTGAATTTCACCGTAATCTCAACAGCTGAACAGTTCGGTGAAATAAAACACCGTGATTTCGTCGGAATATGACGGATTTCGGTGAATTTTTACCGAATACTGTGAAAATTTACCGTATTCCGTTAATTTTTTTTTACCGAACCGTTCAGCTGTTGAGATTTCACAGGAATCCGTAAAATAATTTAAGTGAGCAGATTTGTTTAAATTAGGTCGTTAGCTAGCTTATCAACAAGTTTTCCAAAAAAAAAAACGGCTTACAGAGGCGATGCTTAGTAGATACATAACCTTTTTTTTTACTTACTTGTGGAGAACTATGCGTATTCTGGTGAAATCACGGATATACCTGGAAACAATTTTATTAAAGACTTTCAGCATGGTTCTCAAAAAAGTTGCATTGTACTTCTGGTTTGGTTTTCTAGACTAGTGCTCTTGAAAATTCGATGTTTGGCTTCGTTTTATAGTCATTTTAACATGCTGATACTGAACCGTAAGTTCATTTGAACCAGTTGGACTTTTTTACATTTCGCTTCGGTAAATTGTATTTTTTACGCTAATCAAGTATTTTATTGTTTTGATTTGTTATTACGTAATTATTCCGAAACTTAAACGTAATAAAAGTGATAATCAAGTTGGTTCAGATTGAAATCTAAGTTTTTTTACTCTTCCGACTTACGACTGTTTGAATAGGTATTCGAGAATTTTCATCCAGTGCGAGTAACGTAAATGAAAGACAAAAGCAAAAATAACGAAAACGCATAGGTATCTACGAATTGTGAATCATGCATCTCACGAATATTTCATAAAGTGACTGAATATCGAAATTCTTTTTAACTAGATATTTCGTATCTCGATGTCGAGTTAGAGAACCATAGTAAAAGTTGGATTTCATGGCTACCTCGATGGTCTCTTGAAATCGCAGGAAGTTCTGTAACTCGTTACATCCTTAACTCATGGTCCCTTCAATATCGAGTTATGGATAGTTGACTGTATCATGGGATCCACCAATTTGAGAAAACCTATACGACATTAGAATTCTATCGATGTGTACCGATGGCGGCCTGGTTTCAGTGAGAATTGATCGTGTATTTGCCAAAATGATTGTTTGTGGTTATATGAACATAATTTGAATTAGTTGTCGGTTCCGGAATTCCGGAAATTCCATTGTCAGTTCCACCAGGGGGACATTTTTATTTTATGACCAAGTTATGCGACGTCTTAATCTTTAAGAATACAATAGAACAAAAAAAAAGTCTATGAATGAAGAATGAATCATTAAAATAAGCAACGAAGCATAATAAGCAAGTGCAAGCATGCTTTGCCATACAAAATGCCTAGGCTTTGCCATACTAATAAATCAGAGCTTCACGCATAGCATCAACTGTGGTAATTTCCTTCGTAGACGTGAATATACGGTGTCACCGATGTTTTGGTGCCGGAAGAGTTATCTTCAATGACCCATTAAGTCGGTGTCAATTGATGTGGCCACTCTAGAGCACCCGACACAGGTTTCACGAGGGCTTCTTTGGGGACAATTCCGCGAATCGAACTCAGACACCTTCAGAATGGATTTGTTTTGTAGCCTTTGCTTGTTCACTAGGTTATGGAAAGCTTCGTATGAATCAATTTAGTGAAGTCGCTGAGACCAAAGAGCTCTGGTTTGCTACATGTATAGGTTCTGTGTTCACTCTTGATTGATTTTCATATTGTTTAAAATTCATTTAGATTGAGACATCACAAGATATATTTTGGTCATAAAACGGAAGTGTTCACATATAATACCTAGTTTATTCTTCATTTATTGACGTATTAATATTCATGAATATTAAGGCGTCGCACGGTATGTGTTAGTCACAAAAAGGAAATGTCCTCAAATAATCGCTCAAGTGATCTGGAGTAGCCAAATCAGTTGACACTGTAGTGACTAGACCTTTTTAAGTAGCCGAATTCAGACACTTTCCGATCACGCTTCCCTTAGAATTTCAATCGAGTTAGACTAAATAATTAACACTTTCTTCATCATTATATTACTTGAGAATAATAAAAATCTTCTTCTGGTTGGTCACTAATTCCATGTTTCATCATTACGATTCCGCTATCTGTTATAAAACTGTTAACTTGAATCTTGATATTACCCTGAAAAAACAAAAGTAAATTTAGTATTGCCAAAACAGCTTTATGATTTTTTTAAATAGTGTTAGTTTCCTGTATCCATCACGATTGAAGATAATTTTGAACTACCTTTTTTCGACGTTTGATTCAAATTGTTTCTTCTCCGGATACCTACTTCTCCTAGAAAAAATCAAGGTTAAAATTTGTTTGTTTGCGTTGCCTTGAATAACATTCGAAACATTTTTAACTCCCACACTATTTCTTAACGCCAAAATGAGCATAAGAAATAGAAGTCATCTAAAATTTCAATAACAATAACGCTTTACGCATTTTAATTTAATATTACTGAGTATCTATGCTTTTGAAATGTAACTTTGAAAAAAGTTTTCCAGACTCATGATGTCAAAGTGAGCATATAAGATCGAAATCTTCTAAAACTTCAACAACACAAAACGTGTTAAACATTCCAAATCGTTTAAAAGATACATATTTTCAATAATTAAAGTATAATGAAAGAGTTTTCCAGGCTCACAATGTCAATGTGATCATAGAAAAAAGAGATGTTCTATAATTTCAACAGCTCAAAATGCTTAACACATTCTTATTCTATGTAACTGGTTATCTTTGTTCTCAAAATGCTACTTCGTAATATTTTTTTAGACTCATAACGTAACAGTAATCATAAGAGATTGAAATTTTCCAAAACTGCATCAGCATTTTAACTCTATTTAATTGTCTATCTGTGATTTCAAAATATTACTTCGGAAAAAAGTTTTCCAGGCTTATAACGTGAAGGTGAGCATAAGTGATCGAAATGTTCCAAATTTCCAACAGCACAAAACGTTATACAGATTCGAATTTTATGTTACCATTTCTATGTTCTCAAAAGCTACCCTCACGGGGAACTCGCATTTTTTTTAGCTTATATTCGTTTCAATTCCGCTACCCTCTTAGGAGACTCTTTCAGAACAGTTATTCCGATCTCAATTATGAACTTATTTATTATAATATATTTATTATTGTTAATGTAAGCAATTTGTATACATTTTTTAGTTTTTTTCTTTACAAAAAAGGGGGTTAGCTTCGTATTCTATTTTCTCTATCTATTTTCCGGGCTCATAACGTCAACGTGAGCATAACTGATCGAAATCTTCCAATATTTGAAAATCAGAAAATGCTTGACACTTCCTATTTTTTTTATAACTGGTGCTCTATTTTCTTAACGTACTACATATAAAAGAGATTTTTTTTAAGCTCTTTACCCTTTTCTCATTCTGTGTTAGTGACAGTATATGTAACAAAAATAATAGTACTTCTAGCTCATTACTTTAAATTGAGTATAAGAGATCGAAATCTTTTAAAGTTTCAATTACACAAGCCGCTTTATACATTCTCATCACATTACTAATTATATATTTTAATCATGCTACTTAAAAAAAAAAGAGACTCGCTTTCTATAAGATATTCTCTCAGAGTACTTGCTGTTTTGGCCAATTTCAGGAGACTTGTTTCATGTTAGCTATTCTCTCAGGGTTCTAGTTTTTTTACAGTGGTTATTTCTGAAAACTCGCTTTGTCACCTATCAATTCAAGTATTCGCATTATTTCTGTTATCTTTTCACAAGTCTTGTTTTTTTTTCACTTCCCATTCGAGAAACTCACTTTATCTCAATTCAAGAAATATAATATTTGAAACTGTAAATCTTTTCTTAATTTTATCAGCAAATAGTAATTCAAATACTTGTAAGTCACGTAACAGTCCGCTTACTTCAGGTTTTCCTGTCGTTTACCCTCTCAGGGAACTCACTTTTGTTATCTAACTTGCTCTTTTGTATCTTATCCTCTCAGGGGACTTGAAATTTTCTTAGCTTACCCTCTCAGGGGACTTGCCTTTTCTGTCGTTTACCCTCTCAAGGGAATCACTTTCTGTTAGCTACCCTCTCAGGGGCTCGCTTTTCTAACTAACTTGCTATTTTGTGACTTACCCTCTCAGGGGACTTGATATTTTCGTAGCTTGCCCTCTCAGGGGACTTGCTTTTTCTGTCGTTTACCCTTTCAGGAGAATCACTTTCTTTTAGCTACCCTCTCATGGAACTCGTTTTCTATTAGCAACCCTCTCAGGTGACTCGCTTTTCTAACTAACTTGCTCTCTTGTGACTTACCCTCTCAGGGGACTTGATATTTTCGTAGCTTACCCTCTCAGGGGACATGCTTTTTTCTGTCGTTTACCCTCTCAGGTGACTCACTTTCTGTTAGCTACCCTCTCAGGGGACTCACTTTTCTAACTAACTTGCTATTTTGTGACTTACCCTCTCAGGGGATTTGATATTTTCGTAGCTTACCCTCTCAGGGGACTTGCCTTTTCTGTCGTTTACCCTCTCAGGAGAATCACTTTCTGTTAGCCACCCTCTCAGGGGACTCGCTTTTCTAACTAACTTGCTCTTTTGTGACTTACCCTCTCAGGGTACTTGATATTTTCGTAGCTTACCCTCTCAGGGGACTTGCCTTTCTGTCGTTTACCCTCTCAGGGGAATCACTTTCTGTTAGCTACCCTCTCATGGAACTCGTTTTCTATTAGCAACCCCCTCAGGGGAATCGATTTTCGTTCACTTGCTCTGTTGTAACTTACCCTCTCAGGGGACTTGATATTTTTTTGTATCTGACCCTCTCAGGGGAATAGCTTTTTTATAGTTAATCCTCACAAATAACTCGCACTCTGTTAGATTTCCTCTCGAGGAACCCGCACACCCATAGCATACTCTCTCAGAGGACTCGTTTTAACTTAGCTATTCCATTAGTTGAATTTTTCAGAACAGTCAAACTAATTTTTATTCATCATATTCAATTCATGTATTACCTTTTTTGAAATTTTTTAACTTCACTCAGGCTTAACCTGTCAAAGCAAATTAAAAAACTTCTATATATAAGCATAGAGTATACATTTATTTATTTTTTAAACAATAAAAACTTTTAGCTTCTATTTTCTATATCTATTTTCAAGGCTTATAACGTCAATGTGAGCATAAGAGATTGAAATCTCCTGAAATTAAAAAACCACCAAGTGCTTTACACCTACTAATTCTATGTTACTGGTTACTGTTACTGGGTAATACTTAGAAAAGAGTTTTTTTACGCTTTTTACCCTGTTCTGGTTCTGTTACTGGCTATATATGTTACGAAAATACTACTATGGAAAAAGTGTTCCATGCTCATAACTTTAAAGTGCGTGTAAGAGATCGAAGTATTCTAAAGTTTCAATAGCATAAATCGCTTTATACATTCTAATCATATTTTTCTGATTATCTATTTTTTACATGCTACTTCGGAAAAAAGAATCTCGCTTTCTGTAAGATATTTTCTCAGAGTACCCGCTGTTTAGGTTTACTTACTTCGAAGAATTGTTTTGTGATAGCTATTCCCTCAGGGCTCTCGCTTTAACAGTGACTATGTCAGAAAACTTACTTTGGCACCTAACAATTCGGGTATTCGCATTATTTATGTTACCTTTTTACAAGTCTCGCTTTTCTCCACCTCCCCCAAAGACAAATTAAAGACCCCCATGTCCCTTGCAGTTGCTCAAAATTTTATGGCTCATAAGGTAATCTAGAATGCCGTGAAAAGTGTACTGCGATCTGTCAAACTTGGGTACCTTTTGCACTACCGAGGGACCAAATGCAGTACTAGAAGTGGTATCCAATCTGAGCCCGAGTGTGACGGACCTGACCTCCCCTTTCAGTATACTCACTTTATTTTATTTATCCTCTCATTATATAAAAATTGTGTTAGCTTTATTTTATGTAGCTTATAGTCTCTTCAAAGTTTGTGTTAACTATCCTATCCAAATACATGCTTTATTTATTTATATATTTAATCTTTTAATTGCATTTCATAGTAACCTTCTAAAAAAATCTATTTTGCCAGTTACCCTCTCCGGGGACTTACTTTTATCAGATTCTTTCTCAGGAAACCCGCTTTGAACAAAAACAGCCCTCTCGGGGAACTCGCTTGTTAGCTTACCCTCTCAGGGGATTTGCTTCTTCTTTATAGCTTACTCTTTCGTTCTTCTAGTGTAACTTGCCCTCTCAGGTGTCTCGATTTCAGTGAGTTACCCTTTTGGGCACACGCTCTTTTAGATTTCCCTTTCAGGGTTCTTGGTTTGTGTTGACCACTATTAGACTATTTTGCTTTTATCTTACCCTCAGAGGGGGCTCATCTAATTTCTGCTACCCTAGGGGACTCGCTATGTATTTCTTGCTACTTTCAACTTTAAACTTATATATTGGTTACATTCTTATTTCTTACTACCCAGATATTTATACATGCACTCATACTTAAGTGGGTATAGAAAACATTATAAAAATGATCAAAATTAGCATCGAATATGCATAGACTTTTATTTCTTCCAAGCCATATCTAAACCATCTCAATTCAAGAAATATCATATTTGAAACCGTAAATCATTTGTTAATTTTATCGGCAAATAGCAATTCAAATACTTGTAAGTCACGTAACAGTCCACTTACTTCAGGTTCAAATGCATCCCGTACAGATAAATTACATTTTCTCTACTTTCCTTTCGAAGGATGTATTGATTATGCATTTTTATTTCAATACTATTTGTCCCGGAAAACGGTATTTGTCTATGGTTTAAAAGTCAAGCAGTAGGCCATGCCAAGATACTTTAAGAATTGTTTTTTACCCTTTTTTCGAATGGTTTTCACAAGAGAGCTGAAACAAAATCACGTCGCAGCCGTCGTAAATGCAAATGTCCTAGAGTTGATTGACGATTTCAAATAAATCTGCATAGAATACATTACTGCACACAAAATTGACAAAGATCTATGACTTTTTTTTTAGAAAACATCGATTCAAACGCGTTATATAACCATTTAATAATCGTTTCTTTATTTACACTAACAACTTTTGAGAATATTTGAATAACTTTCAAATATATTCATGTTTTTAAATATATCTTTTATGATTTATGAAAACTCTAACAATTCCGAAGCTGCAAACTCGACCATATAAACGTTTCGAAAAGCTCACAACGCTGTTCGCATTGGCAGAATACAGTTGGTAATTAAGAGAGCGGCAGTTATTTGTCCAATAATTGTTGGGTTGTTTTGGTCAACTAGTGTCAGGAATCAAACATTTGTACCTTTTCTATTAACATAGTAGACCATGATGCTTGCAGTATGAATAAATGCACGTGTTCACTACACTGAACCAACAAATATCATAGAAAATATTAAAAACCTCACATACCCTTGCAATAATTCAAATCCGATTCATTTTATGTGCATCCAATGATATTCATTTAAAAAACACATAAAACTCATTATGATATTGAATACCATTCATTTACCAATACTGTGAATTGTATATGAACAAAAGTCATGTATGCAATCCGATGAATTTTATGTGATTTACCGATGTGAAAATTCGTTCTTATTATTTCCTTATTTTATTCATACTTTCGTGATGGTGAGTTTTATAGTTTATTTCTGGTAGATTTAAGTCGCTTTAAATTATATGAATTGGACTTATAACGTCAAGGAAGGGTGAAAGAAGGGTAAGTAAAATATTCATAACATAAATTGGATGTAAATGAATTTTGGAATTACATTTACAGGAAACATCACTTTGATTGTAAACTGGAGATGGCGGAACAAGGACCAAAGGAACAAAATGCTCAGAACACCAAGAAGTTATCAAAATCGTACGGGATGTGTTATTTTAAGTTAAAATTATACCAATTCATGTGATTTGCTATCCATTCTAATTAATATTGTATTAAATAAACGGTGTTTCAATTATAATTATATTGTAAATTCTACTAAAATCTGAAATGAAAGCATTGCAAATTTATTATACTGTCATATAGAAATCACTGACAGTACTAATATTTGTCATCTGAATTTAACATAACATTCATTGGCAACATCCAATGGTTCTTATCTTCAATATGCATGAAATGTATGTGTTTTATCAGATGAATCTAATTAAAACGAAATCGCACAAGTTTATGTGATAAATTGATGAGCGTTATGTGAAAAGCTATATGGAAAAAAACTATATGTGTTTTCACATAAATCGGACATGATTACTAGGTTCAGTGTAGTTTGGCGTTGAAGTGTCGCCATATTCAATGGTTGCCATGGTCACACGGCACCGCTAAAACTTCAAAGAGTGAACGCTTAACTAACTAATCTTAACTAATTATTTAAGCGCACACATTATCGAAGTTTTTTTTTACAGCACCTACCTTAGACAAACAGGATTTAATAAACGGTTGCAAGCATTCGGGTTTTCGTCACTCACGTGCATGCTCGTGAAAGAAAATCCTCGGAGTCAATCTTTTCAATGCACGTGTTACTTTCTTCATTGGGTATATCCATTACCCACACGATCATCTGATCATCATAACACTGAAAACTGTTCATTGTAACGGATACTTTCAGGATCCATTTCATTTTCAAATCCCCACACATTAACAAGAAAAAACGAAAAACGGACATTTCCTAACAGGCCCTCAGCTTTGCACACATTATTTCTCTCACCTGGGAGCAGATGTGCCATGTAGTGACTAGACCTTTTTAAGTAGCCGAATTCAGACACTTTCCGATCACGCTTCGCTTAGAATTTCAATCAAGTTAGATTAAATAATTAACATTTTCTTCATCATTATAAAAGCACGTTTATTCTTCCCAAAACACATCAACAAACCGATTACTCTTTTTCTTTCGTAAACCTATGCCTACTATGATCTGAATTGATTTCATGTTCAGTACTAGTTAAAAAGTTCGTTGGTTCACGAACATATTTTGTTTTAACTATACTCTGCTTCTAACCTCTCATAATCCCTACAGACACCAACCTAATTCTTCATTAATAAGGATGTTCTAGAGATTAAGGTGTCGCACGATATGTTTTGGTCATGAAAAATAAATGCCCCCAAAGAAATCCTGATGGAACCGGCATCAGTATTTTCCGTCACCCCCATTACAACCCGGAATATTTCTGAAATGGTTCTGTATTCTGCATTGTCTATTTACGACAAATTAATTGTACTTGTTAGAAGTCAACTAAGGTGTTTTAAAAATTCGAATGAAAATAGATCATATGGTAGCTATTTCAAAATACCTTGTCGAGGGTCGGGACGTAAAGGTTAATTAAGTAATCACTTCCGAATTGAGAATAGCTTTCAAGTTTTTAATCAGTTCTGCTTAGTTTAACACTTAATTAAGGAAATTTTCGGATAAATTATTGCTCTATGAATCAGCTAAAAATAAAGAACCAGCTATATTATTCACAGTCAATGCCCTATCTAGGAAAGGCGGCTTCACTCAGCCTTCGTCATTTGTGAGAGCAGTCCGCACAGCTAAGCATATAAATAGACGCCCGGAAAACCAGAACATGGGTGCTTTTAATTCATAAGGAAGCGGACACTCACTTTTTTCACTTTCGCACGAGGGGCCAGTTTCTCTAGAACCGGTTCTAATCACCGGACGTTAGTTTTTCTTCACTGATTGGTGACTGTTGCATTGGTTGTTGCATTGGCTGCTGTTGCTGCTGCTGTTGCCTTCGGTGATTGTCCGCTATTGCACTGCGCTGCTGATGGTTGTTCAGGTGGTTGTGATGATGAATGTGCATCTGATTCTCGCTTAGCTGTTTGGTTTGGTTCGGTAGATTGCCGGGTTGAATCAGCGAAGACTTCATCGGTTGCTCCACCGAGTCGTCTTCTCGTCCCCTTCCATAGAAGTCGGCATTCCGCATGCCATATCCGGAGTTGTAATTGTCCGTGTATTCCACTTTGAACTGATTGTTGTAGAGATTTTCCTGATTTCGTTCGTACTCGAAGCTGTCCGTTTCGATCTTGGTGCTACCGGTGCTGCCTAACGGGATCATGCTGTTGTTCAGTTGATCTTGCAGGGTGTTGAAATGTGCATTTATGAGATCGTTGTTGTTGTTGCTTACGGTCATGCTAGGACTTTCCGGTTTGATCGTGACGTATGCGGAACCTTGAAGGTTAGAGTACTGATCGCTGCCGGGAGGTTGATGACCCACCAGTTGGTGCTGGTTGCGTAGGCGATGTTGCTGTTGCGACAATTGTTGCTGCCCCTCTCGATTTTGGTGATAGGTAATGATCTTTGCGTTCGGATCAGTTTGTGCGGGTGGAATTGTCCGACACATGTAGTTTCCAGAACTGTTCAAATTAGTCATTATCGTGGTTGGACTAGGGCTGTCGTTCAAACTGGAAGCATTCATGTGTTGAACCTTAGCCGCAGTCATTACACCGGCAATTGCCGAACCACCTTTCTCGGGACACTCGCTATCGAAGCTACTGCTTGGGCTTCGATATTTGGCCAACTGCTGGTAGACCTGCTTGATGCGTTCCATATTGGCGCGACTGGCAATGGCGTGATTCACCATCGGTAAGGGGTATTCTTTGCCGATGATACACTTGGCCGTGCGTTGCACAGTTTCCGGAGCATTCCATGGCTCGTGGATATATCGAGTTGGGAAGTTCTGAAATTAAGAAAAACAAATGAATAATTAAAAATTGATTGCAGGCAGTCACATATATACCATCATTCTACTAAAACCTTGCGAATCAAATAGAGAGAGTTGCAAATTATTAAATTGAACTTGTTCCATTCCTTAATATTTTGGAAACTACATTCAGCTCAAAATAGGACAATTAATTAGGACAATCTGATGTAATATTTAAAAATCTAATAAAAGTGTTTTCGCCAACCTCAATCCTCTGTGAATAGAAATATTGCTGATCCTATCAAATTCTTAATTATATTTATCGAATATGTCACATATTTTCAATCGGAGATTAACATATTCGATAAAATAGGTCACGTTCTCAGATTTTTCAAAAGTTCACTGAAAAATTCCTTTCAATTCACATTATGCTACATTTTAAAACATAGCAACTAAAGTGAATTGAATCTTTAAGCGTAATAAGAGATCTCCTAGATATTTATGAATAAATTCACACAGGTATAAAACAAATATTGTATCAAAATTTGGGCAGGAATTGCTTCTTTACATTTTCCCAAAATGAGACATCATTTTAATGAAAACTGTGATTGTGCAATATCTTAAAAATTTGTAATCGGTTATAGATTTGGACATGTATCTTTGAGAGTTATGAAACTGAACAAGTAGGTACTTTTAAAAATACCGATAAGCGTCAGTTACAGTTTTCGAGCTTTGCACGATGGAATATACTAATTTCCTTTAAAATTCATTGTTCTTCATCAAAATTCAGCCCAAACATATGAACACAATTCCTGTTAACCGTGCAATTATGGCATTTGATCACATTGCAGCGAGAGCAACATAATCAAAGGAACCGTATTTTTACGTCGAGCATCGCGCGCACATTGATGCGCACAAGTAGGGTTGTCGCAAAATCTCAATTAATCGATTAGTTGGTAATCGATTACAAGCCAAGAATGCCTATTATCGAAAACGATTAATCGACTTGTATTTTTCGATTAATCGAATTAATCGACATTTTTTCTGTAAATATGAGTTCTTACTGCTATATGATAAATTGTAAGGAATAACTTGAATTTGTAAAACATGTCGTATTTATCAGAACCACATTCATATGTTTACGGAATTGTTAAAAAATTCTAGGGATATTTTGAAATAAGTTTCAGCACGATTGATCTTTTGGTTCATTTTTCAAGAATTTTTAATATCTAATATCATAATATCGATATTCAGTTTTCTCAGGTGAGCTCTGTTTAGGTTACTTCAGAATTTTCTACCTTCTGAATATTTTATTCATAATTCTGCAAGGAGGAGAACGATAAAGATTAATAGAATTAATCTATACTATTAATCCATGCGTTTGTTTTTTTTTTCACATTACAACCTAGCTATCCCAGCATACTGCGCGTTTATGGGCGTTTATTCTACAAATTATAACACAATTTCCAAACGTTATCTATAAAGTTTATGGAATTTTATGTCAACTCTTGACCAGGACTGGAACTTTTCAGTTCTTTCCTGAAAAATAAGAAACCAAACAAAAATTAAGAAAACAAAGAGAAATTTAACAGTAAATAGGGGATATGAGATCGATTTATCATAAAATCTGACCAGGAATTCCTTTAAGAGTATTTTGAAGATTTTTTTTGCATTTCTCGTGACATTAAGTGTTATTTTTCGTATAACTGTATGCATTATGTCATGATTTGGATACCTGAAATTTCATCTGAATATAAATAAAATTTCCCAGTCAATTTCCTAGGATGTCTCCAGTGAAACCTCAAGGATTTTTTTTTTCAGAAACTTTGTAAATGAAAACCCGAATTTAGTACTATACCATTCAATTCCACTAGAGTTTGTATCCTCTGACAGGTACGCACATTTCGACCTCAACTGTAAGGCCATCTTCAGTGCCGTGTACTAGATTCGACTTGCAAATTATTGTATTATTTTTCGAAATAAATCTGGGTGTAAATACTAAAGAAAATTTCAATTACGAAAACTAGACGCACGGTAAATAGTCACATAGAACGGTACGAGGCGACCTTAACATGACATTTGTAAACACAGTTTTGAGTATTTTTTTTGCTGTGCGTACACATTGTAAATGTTTCTTTGTGTGCGATGCTTCGTATTGGTATACTATAGTTCGCCTTAAATTATTTGGAAAAAAATATACAATTTTTTGAAGTTCATATTTTTTTAATGCTCGGGAAATGGTACACTGAAAATAATCCACACGTTTGATCCTAATTTTTTTCAACGTGTATCTGTCGTGTCGATTTGCAAGGTGAAATGACGTGTTAAACTTGTGATTCTGTTGAAGATTGACTTTGGTCCGATACCAAAGTCTTACACACATGATTTGAACGTGTTTTACAATGGCGATATCCATCACTAGTAGGACTCACATTTGACATTCACGCGTGACACGTTAAATAACATGCTATTTTTGGAAAAACTGGGCACCCGTATTGGGTGCTTGGAATAGGAAAATCACGCAATCGCTAATAAGCAAAGTTTTCGATAATATGTAGATTAACGTGTTTTACATTTGAATTTGGATCGCCGATAGCGACTGGTTTTACATCATCGATTGATGTGTTTTACAATTAGTGAAAAATCACGTGTAAGCACGTTGATCGAGCTTGTAGAATGTTTTCAGTGTTGCTTGACGGTAGTTTAAAAATCAATTTATTGATACTTTTAAAAGACATTTGACCCGTGAAAATGTTCAGGCAAAACTGCTGGATAAATCTTCAAGGAAAATCCCTGAGGAAATGTTGGATAAATTTCTAGAATTTAATCCTTTAAGAATCCATTTAAAGAATTTTAATTAAAAAATAGGGGAGAACGTTAATGGAAACTTCTGGCAGAATTAATCGTAGGAGTAAGGACCTGGATATTTCTCCTTTTCCTCAGGAAACCTGGATATTATTTTTTTTATGGTCCTTTGTTAAGTATTAAACAATCATGCATTGAGGGCGAAAATGGCTATTGGCTTTGAAACAATTGCAGCAGGAATTCTACCAGGGACTTTTTTAGGAATTCCACCAGGGATGCTCCCGACATGATTTTTTAGGGTTTTCTCCCATAATTTCATCATCAATCATGCTTCTAAAAATTCCTCCCAAACATATTTTTGAATTCTTTCAAGGATTCTTTCAGAGAGATCTCTATAAATTCTCATGAAATTCCTCCAGCAAAACTTCCAAGGAGTCCTCATGAAACCCCTCCAGAGATGCCTTCAAGAAATTTCTTTCGGTAATGTAAAGTCGAGTCTAGTACACAACATTGAAGACGGCCTTACAGTTGAGGTCGAAATACGTGTATGTGTCAAAGTGTGTAAACTAAATTCAGTTCGATAAATACTAAATTCTGTTTTTCAACTAGGGTAGAAGCACCGGTTTTGGCCATACGCCAGTTGTAGCCATAGTGGATTATACACCGTTTTACATAGCCAATCAGCATGAAACTTTTTGTGTTCAGTAGATCACATTCATATGATAGAGCTACATTCATTTACTCGTCCAAATTTGTTCAAAACATAAGAAAAACAATTCATTTTCCTTATAATTTTAACTCCCATAGACCTAATTTGGCCACTCTCATGAGATGCAATTGGCCAATTTAGGAACCGAAGTTAAATCTATGGCTGCAACTGGATTCGTTGGCCTATATTGACCAACGGGATTTTTAAAGCAAAAAAATGATTTTAGCTCAGTTTTAATATTTTACACACATAATATGGATTGAAAGCTTGCATTTGACATATTTGTAGTATAAATACGGCTTCCCATTTAATTTTTATTGACATTTTCTCTTAGACTGGCCAAAACCGGTGCTTTTACCCTAGGACTTAATTATTTCAGATTTTGCTTCAGAAATTCTCAGTAGATTTTTTCAGTTATTTCCTTTGCTTTTTTTTAAGAAGTCGATTCCCCTAGGCATTTTGTGTCAGAGGTTTCTTAACTCATCTACCAGCAGCTTCATTTTTTTTTCTTAAATAAATATTAATATCGCTATAATTTTTTTGTTTCTCAATAAATTAGCACCACCACAAGTTCTCAAAAAACCCTTCTATTTTCATAATCTGTATTGGTTTTGACCATTGGTCATCTGGATCAGGAGATATTCTAAAATGCCTTGGGGGACCGACGCGTAGCCATGACCCACGTTAATATCTCAAGTTATAGATTTTTCTCATGTTCGGTTATTAGCTTTTCAAAACTATACTTTGACGAGAGTCTGTTGTGAAAAAATTAAACAAATCGGTGCAACCGTTTTTTGAGTAATAAGCCTTTATTTTTTTGGTACAACTCTGACCGTGACAAGATCTAGAAAACTTTTAAAAAAACATCATATTGTAGTTTTTGGTTTTCTCGAAGGGAACTCAACCGATATGAATGATGTTTTCAGTGAAGCTCCTCATTACCTGACATTGTTTAGCCCGCATTTTATTTTATTTTTTCGATAAATCGACTAAAACAAAATGGCGGCCTAAGAAATGTTATATGGGAAGTGTCGGTCCCTCAAGGAATACCGGAACATATTCAAAACTAGATGACCAATGGTCAATACCGACACAGAATTCAAAAATAGTAAAGTATTTTGGGAACTTGTGAAAAAAACGTGCAAAAATATCGAGAACCAAAAAAATTATCGATATTTGGATATTTTTTGGTGGTGATAAGATGAAGCTGCCGGTAGAGGGGTTAAGCATTATGCTTGGAATTATTTGAGTCGTTTCCTGTTTTCTTACAGATTTTCTTCTTCGGGTTTTACTATGAATTTCTTTTGGGATTCCTCTAAAAATTCCTGCAAGTATTTAGATAATTCATCCAAGGATTCCTTTATAAATGGCTCTAGTAGAACTTTTAGGGATTGCTTATGGGACTTCTTCTGAAATTTTATCAGAGATAGTATTTTGTTTGAAATTCCTCTAGGGATTTCTTTGAGAATTCTTTTAGAAATTTGTTTAGGGTTTTCTCCAACCATTGTTTCAAAAACATCACTTGGCTCCTCCAAAACATTTTCCTGTGGTTCTATCAAAAGTTCCTCCAGGAATTTCTTCAGGAGTTTCAATCTCTCAGAGCGAAGAAGAAACTCTCAGAGATTCATCAAGAATTCCTCCAAGAAATTCCTAGGATTTTCCTTTATAAATTTATCGATGCCTCTACGCCTTATTCTAGGAATTGTTCCAGAATTTTTTCAGGGGATTCTACCTGTTTTTTTACAATAATTTATCCTAAAATCAGCCGAAATTCCCTCATGGTTTTTTTTTTTATTTCAGGAATCCCTTATTTGTTCTTACAAGATTTCCATGAAGTCTACCGATAATTCCCCAACAAATTCATCCTGAAATTCCTTCCAGGGTTCCTTTAGTAAAAAACTAAGACTTGTTATTCCTGAAATTCTTTGAAGAATGCATGTAAAAACTCATCCATTATATTGATATATCTGAACACTCCTCCTAGAAACTTACAGTTTTTTTTGTTTCTTTCGGAATTTCTCCAGTTATTTCTTCTGGGTTTTCTTAAAAAATTTCCTCCAGATTATATCCTGAAATTCTTTCAGGAAATACTTAAAGAATTTCTTCAATAAACCCGAGGAAAAGTTTTTCTTAGATACCCTGGTTGGAATCGTAAAAAAATCTAAAATCAAATACTGCAGGTGCACATAGAGGACATCGTGTACGATTTCATGGGGGTTTTCTTGTAATGCGTTCCATAGGAATCCTAGATGGAAGTGATAGAGAAATATATTGAAATGTTTTTAGGAATCGCTAGATATTGATTCGACAGTATTTTTTTATTTTTTCTTTCTCTTTGAAAAATGCCTGGAGCACTCGTCTTAAAAATGATGCCTTTAGGAGTCTTGAAATGAAATTTGAGACAATCTCTACCAACTTTCTGTATAAATTCCAAGAATCCTTTGAAGAAATGCTTGGACGAATCACAAAATAATTTGGGAAGGAATTTCTGAAGCAATCCCTGAAAAATATGAAGGAATCTCATATTTAAGCGTCGTGTTGAGTTCCTAGAGACATCTACAGGGATCCTAGGGAACTCTATGGAAAAATCTTCGCAGTGTGATTCCTGGAGCAATTTTTTGATTTATCTGTGGAAAAATCCATACAAATGTATTAATCTAGGGGCCCAGATAGCCGTAGTGGTAAACGCGCAGCTATTCAGCAAGACCAAGCTGAGGGTCGTGGGTTCGAATCCCACCGGTCGAGGATCTTTTCGGGATGGAAATTTTCTCGACTGCCCAGGGCATAGAGTATCTTCGTACCTGCCACACGATATACACATGCAAAAATGGTCATTGGCATAGTAAGCTCTGAGTTAATAACTGTGGAAGTGCTCATTGAACACTAAGCTGAGAGGCAGGCTCTGTCCCAGTGGGGACGTAACGCCAGAAAGAAGAAGTATTAATCTAGAAATTCCTGGATTCCGGGAGAATCACTCTGGATATTTTCTATGCAATATTTGATAAAAATTCTGGAGAAATTTCTGTAGCCCGATGTACCGATTCCTAGTTATTGGTCGCATGTTTTACTTTTTTTTTACTTTTGTATAAAACATATATAAATCTCGTTCTACATTTGTGTTTTGTCATAAATTGAAGGTTTCGGATATAACCTATTTAAAATTTGCTTTGGTATGACGTCTCACTGAATGTGGGATACAAATCATAGGTTTTGAGCTGACAACTTGCTGATGGTACAAAATGATGTTCAGAAAATGTCCAGACAAAGGTCTACCAGAACTGATATCACATGGCCAAAACCAATCTTCCATGACTTGATGCTCTTGTGAATCAGAATAAAAATGTGAGCCATATACGATTATGAAATTCTGACCATAGGTGTATACCACTTCCTTGTGTGCAGCATGATAAATTTTACAAAAACTGTTCAGAACTCTATTCTAGGGTATCATACCTTTTCACTAGAGCGAAAAAAAAACTAATTTCGGTTCGAAAAGGAATTTTTCATTGTAAACATTCGTTTAAAAATGTGGGAGAATCTCAAGAGATACTTTGGGAAGACCAAGAAAACGATGAAAGTGGAGGTAGGAATCTTTCCAAAAGCGAATGAAGGAAATTAAGCAGAATATTTTACGCTTCTCCTGTATAGTCTGAAACATGGAAACGGTAGTAAAATTTTGTGGCGTAGGCAATGACATAATGACTTATGGCCAATTAATTGATAGACAATATACTGCTGTGAATCGCAAGTGGGTCCCATCCAAACGAATACTTAAAATAAGTTCAGGGAATCAATGAAATGCAAAATGTGAAATTTGCTTACCATTCTGATACCTTGTGAGATACATATTAAGATGATCAAAACACCTTTATTGTTTGTATAACACGTTACAAAACTATGCAGTGGGACTGTAATGAGGATACATTGCATTATGGGATAATTCGACTTGGTGTTTTTTTTTTACAAATTTTTCCGAACAAAATATGTAGTCTCGTTAGTGTAGCTGAAAGATCATATGTGGAAAACTTGTATGAACTAAAATTGGACAAAAATGCAGATGGGACTGCCTTGCGATTCACGGCAGCATAGGACTACCCAAGTAACCACTAGCCCGCTAATTCGCCTTTTTGGCCTTTCATGGCTAATATAGGGAATGTCAGCTGTAGCACAGATATAGCACTATATTGGTACGCAAGGAAAATTAAAGTGCTATCTGGCTACTTGGGTATAGGACTGTGTTTATCGAAAACAATTTTCGCACCGATGATCTTGGAAAACGATAATTTGGAGTCAATGCACAGAGAATTTTAAAATGAATAACTGCTAGATCTATGGACATATTCGTGGTTTTATGATTGCCTATGCGATAATTTTCGAACCCAACCTTACACAACACAGTGTT
Source organism: Aedes aegypti (assembly GCF_002204515.2). NCBI lineage: Eukaryota > Metazoa > Arthropoda > Insecta > Diptera > Culicidae > Aedes > Aedes aegypti. The sequence goes on along the minus strand of NC_035109.1, from coordinate 45,482,670 downwards.
TTACAGGAAAACATCACCGTAGTTTGAAATGGACATTTTATTTTGAAAAAATCAACAAATAATCGACGTTAGTTAATCGATTACCTCGATTATTGAGTGCGCCAGGTATCGATGAAAAATTAATCGATTAGTGAGTCGATTAATCGAAATAATCGATTAATTTGCGACAACCCTACCGCACAAAGCGCATTGAACTTTGTTTACATTCTCGATTTTATGCGGTCGGTAAGGAAATTTCATAAAATTCCGTGAATTATAGAACTTTACGGCGTGCGATTGGAATGAAATCCTTCAGTGAAGAAGTACGAAGGTTTCCCATAGTAAAAATAAGTCACATAGGGGGGCGGGAAGAAACTTGTATCATAAAGTGGTGTGGCTCAGTCGATCGTTAAGCATTTCTCTCAAATTGTGTTCGTCCATGCGATTTCGGTGAAAAAGTGCAAAGTGGATAATTGAACTGAAGTTATTTAACGAAATACAATAGTTTTATTGCATTTTTGGTATACAAGTGTACAAACCATGACAGCTTTCACAAAAATGCACTTGGGAAATGAATCTTTGTTGCTGATAAGTTGGAATATCCGCCGTAGTGGAACATTTTAAGTTTGATACGGTGAATAATAGCGCTTACGACGACGTAGAACGAAATCCTACCCGATCAGTGCGGAAACTAACAAAACCAAACTCCGCTAGCACGAAGCCAATCTGACTATTAGAGCGAATGCGACGAGAAAGTGGGTGCAACACACGCACATATTCAGTTTCACCCACTGTTAGAGTCATTTCAAAATTCAATTTGACCTAGAGGCACTGAAATTGAAAATTGAATACAAAAATTACAAATGAATTTTATATTACTGGTGTAAGAAAACGGCAATGAAATGCCTCCAGTTGATGAATCACGATTGTCTTTTAAACAAAAATACAACTTTTGCAATCTGCGGGTGTTTTTGTGGGGTATTTTAGTGGAAATGAATTTTTTCACAGGCGAAATTGAATTTGCTGCCACTGAATGTCAGTAGGTGGATGAGAATCAGGGTAGAAACAGTAATTGAAAAATTGAATGCACGTTCTACCAGATTCGTGCATGCATTGTCAAAAAAAAAAACATTCACACAAAGAAGAATTCAATGATGACTCAAATCCTACTGAGGATCAGCGTTGTTGACTGTACACTGATAAAAAAGGCATGGTAACACTGACTGTATCGAGGGTCAAATTAAAACCGCTTTACCACTTGATTTTTGCAGAACATGTGTCATTATTAGAATAACAAAACGGTGGTTGTCGTTACCATGTGGCTGTCAAAACAGCATAGTAATCCATACTATGTCAATGGTAATCATTATAATGGAGGATTGTAGACTTGTACTTCAGGTTTCTCGTTGATAAACAAAACATGTAAATTTATTTTACCCGTTTATTTAAACATTATTATCTAAATTTTCGCATTACAAAACATTGAACGTTACACATCAAACGTACATAAGTGGCAAATATGCGAAAGGAGCATATAATGCTACATTTGCCGGAAATGCATAGGGGAATGTGGGGCAAGATGAGCACCCGGGGCAAGATGGGCACCCCTAGTTTGTGTCGTTCCTACCGATTTTTTTTCAATACATTATTTGGGGTTCTGATGAATATCATTAAATTGATATGATGGCCATAAATTTCAGCTAAAAAATCAACAGCACAACGTAAATATTGTCCAAAATACATAGAAGTCCAAAAATTTACCTTTTCATATAAGATTTGTTATTTAAAAGTGATATTTTTGTTGCGTAAACAAATTAATTCATACGTTTTTGGCCGTATAGTTATAGAATAATCTTCTGTAGATAATCAGGAGCAAAACTTTTTATCAAATTTAAAAAATATTTCAATTGTTTTGATTATATCAATAAATTTACACCCTTGGGGCAAGATGAGCACCATGTTCAAAATTAAGTAAAAGTGTGAAATTATAGAACCACATTTAGCTGTGAGCTTGACTTACGGTATCTTCTTTGCACAAAATAATTTTTCTAAAAAATATTCAAACAAACAACAAATTTAATCGTTTTTTAAGTAAAATCTTAGCAATTTATGAAAAGTTATTTATTTTCTGATAAAAGTTTTAAAAACTAAGCTAGTTGAAGATAAATATTATCAAATATTAAAGATAATATCTTGGGATATTGCAAGCATTGAAAAATAATAGTTTTCTTTAGTAAATTGCATCTTTTTATGGGGGTGCCCATCTTGCCCCGCAGTTTTTTTGACCGATGATAAAAAAGCTATTTTTTAAAGTGTTATTTGGAAAACTATTATCACTTTTTAAAACTTTTAATGGTTGGAGGTCAAAGAAATAATGTAAAAGATAAGGATGGTTACCAATTTTACCAAAATAATAACGTTTAAGTAGGCTTAAATCGCACTTATCCTTAGGGTGCTCATCTTGCCCCGCCTGACCCTGCCGGAGTAACTTTGTTCGGGGTCATTTTTCCGGGATAGTAGTGGTTTTAGCATTCGAGCGGTGAGTTGGCAACCATAGTCCCCCCACAAAGCCAGCTTCCGGGAAGTCACTCATGCTGAATTTCTGTACAAGTGAGCTTAGTTTCCATCAACTTATGTCCCTTCTCCGCTTCTCCAGCTGCTGATACGGCGCTACTGCTGCGAAAATATTCCTGCTGGAGTCGCTGGAGCTCTAGCTCTGTTGTTCATGCCGTGGTCAGAATCTTCTGAGGAGTGGAGCGTTGAATTGTTAATGGATTGTAGCTTGTCGTTATGCTGTTAATGAATTGTATAGTTTTCCGGAACTTCTTGTGCAGGAACTCTACTCAGACTGTAGAATCTACTGCAGTTTGCGTCCTCCTTTTCTGCTAAAATAAAACCATTATTTCTTTAGTTAAATATAACGTTTCACAAAAGTACCTACCTTGTTTTGATTCTGTTTAAATTACGATGTTCAATTCCAATTTAAATGAAATTTTATCAAAATGGAGATTATCGTCAGTCAAAATTTTTGTCAACAGTGGTTAACTAAAACAAAACTTGAGTTTACCATTTCACTATGCGTGAAGCCATAGTAATTTCAACTAAAATGTGGTAACAATAATATAATACGTGGTAATTGCTACTATTCAATGGCATAGTAATGTTAAATATGCCTTGGCGATTGACTCCCAGTCAACATTTCGGTTCGTATATTTTTTGCTATACATCATTATATATGAATCAAATCACTCGTATAAAATGCATGAAAACGCTATATACACACCAAAGTGGAGGCCATATACGCACTTCCCACGACTTTTTCAGACTTTCCATGGTCAGCAATACGATGCCACAAAATTTCGATAAAAATAAAAAAAATGTTTCCAGCGAGACTCGAACATCAGACCTTTGGATCCCTAACCCAGTACCATACCACTACACCACAGACCGCTTCATGAATGAGGAGTGATTATTTGCCAATATGAAAGGAAGTTTGCTCTACAACACACACGCTTTGTTGTTCTTTGAAGCCCACCGCCAGAAGATACCAACCTCGGGTGGTAAATTTCGCTAAGTTATTGCGATTTCATTTGATGCTAGTCTGCATTGATATATGATCTGTCAGTTTATACAACTTGACGCAATTCTAGATTATACTATTTACGGCATGGTTTGTTGTCAACAAAGTTTGTCGACAATTAATCGTAGTGGAGAATTATATACAATTTGTGTTAACATTTATTCGTTTTGATTTGGCATATTGTGCGATTCTGAATTTTGACGTATCAATATGAGATTTTTGGCACACATTTTTATACGATACGTGGTTCACTGGGTTGACGATCTTGCTAGTATTCCTTGGATTCTCGCCTAGAATTCTCAGTATTTCGCTAAGGGTTTTGCAATGATTTAACTTTTTGGGATTGCGCTGCGATATTGCCGAATATTTTCAAGTCTCAAATGAAAATTGTCAAAAGTTTATTGTTCTTAGGCTACCTTTGCACCACCTTAGCAAGCCAAATTATCCCGCTAAGAATCTAAGGAAATCAGGTCCTAGAAATTTTAAGAGTTTATTAGGAATCGCCAAATTTTGACATAATCCCCAATAACCAGTTATACATTCTTAAGATCCCGCAAGAAACCCTCAGTGTCCGCTAGGAATCTACAGACATCCTCAAGAATCAGTTAAAATATCTGAGAAGTCCCCTTAGAACCAAGACTCCCCTAAGGATGCTCCGAGATACTGTTAGGAAACTCATAGACCCAGCTCGTAAGGAATATTTTGATTATGTTGAGACGCGTATCTTTGATTAAAAATTTTGTATAGAATTCTAGATCGTCTCTTAACAAATCTAACGTCTTACAGAACCTCTCACAAAGAGAGAACGTAGCTCTAAGCCAGTGGGCACAACCTGAGACGAGACTCGCGAAGACGGTCTTCTTTTTCTGTGATTGCTGAGTTTTTTTCTTATTCCACTTTGTGTTTATATCAATTATGCGCAAGCCGTTCAAATCCTCACATGAACCTCTCAGCAAAAAATGATTGAGTTTGCATCACATCGAATCATAAATAGCCGTTTGAGTGAAATTTCATGCCAGCAGACGTAGCAGACATTAGAAATAATTGATCTTCTGCTTAGATTTATCAGCAACTTTGGAAAAAACTGCTCCGCTGACTGAGGTTTTTAATAACAGTTTACTTTGAACACAATACTTTTCACTTTTTCAGCTATAAAAACGGTGGGCTGCATTTGACGTTTCGTGAGAGGGGAATCTGGGCTGCATATGACGTTGATATTTTTCCTCTTCGCGAGTTTCTCTCAGGGCACAACCAAGGGGGGGTTTTGAGGGTGAAAAGCACATTCATCTTATTAGGCATTTCAATAATTTGGAAGTTTTGCAGCTGTTGATCACGAGTTACATTTTTTTAATATTAAAGAAAAATTAATCGGAAAATTTTTAGAAAAATGTGAATCTGATAAGTTCCTTTAAAAGAAGACAATAGTAATCAATCGGATCAGTCTGCCAAAACAAAGTTTATTGGTCGTATTGAAATTTTTAAGATGTTTAATCATACAATCTTCATAATGAAAGTAAATTTCGTTTTGTTTTTCAGGCTGGATTATCTGGAATGATAGTTCTGTAACATGGGAAAATTATGACTCAAAAGGCAGTTGAGTTTTGTAATGCAGCCATTCCATGAAAAACCGATCTAGTGGGTCTCCGAATTCCGTGCAAATTTGCTATTTTGTTCCTTATCCGAATTAAGGATACACGTATTTTTGGATTTTTTAATCAGGGTGACCATTTCCGAAATAGGGTGACCAGAAAAATCGCGATTTTGCAAAATTTTTATTTTTAAAAAAATTATAACTTTTTAACCGTTTGACCGATTTTCAATCTTTTTGGACGAAATGAAGGCTAAAAATTTTGACTTTTCGGGAAAAACATAAAATTTCACAAAAAATGTGTTTTTACATGAAAAAACTCAATAGTTTCCGTTTTTTCGTGTTTTGAATGCCTCGGGACCAAAGGGGCTATTGCTGCTCTCATTTTTTCTTAAAAGTTCAGAAAATTTTACGTAAACTGTCAAATTTTCAGCGATGTATGTTTTTAAATTTTTGAGATATATTTTTTTGAAAATAAAATATCAGTTATTTTTCATCGGCACACACTGTAAATTACAGCGCATTAGATTTGTGATGTTTAAAAGAAATCATAACTTTTGAACAGCTCAACCGATTTCCAATCTTTTTTTATGGAATGAAAGCTTAAGGTCTCAACTTTTCAGAAAAAATAGAAAAAAAACTAGAAAACTTTGAAAAAAAATTTCACATTAAAATATATGAAAATTTCTAAAAAAAACTAGAAATTTAATATTTTTTCACGTTCAAACAAATTTTTATCAGATTTTTCAATTTTGTCTGAATAGTTGAAATTTTAAGCTTTCATTCCATACAAAAAGGTTGGAAATCGGTTAAGCTTTTCAAAAGTTATAATTTTTTTTTAACATTACAAATCTAATGCGCTGAGACCTACAGTGTGTGCCGATAAAAAATGACTGATTTTTTATTTTCAAAAAAATATATCTCAAAAACTAAAAGACATACATCGCTGAAAATTTGACAGTATATGTAAAATTTTCTGAACTTTCAAGAAAAAATGAGAACAGCGATAGCCCCCCTTTGGTCCCGAGGCCTTCAAAACACGAAAAAACGGAAACTATTGAGTTTTTTCATGTAAAAAACAAATTCAAAATCTTTAGCCTTCATTTCGTCCAAAAAGATTTGAAATCGGTCAAACAGTTAAAAAGTTATAATTTTTTTAAAAATAAAAATTTTGCAAAATCGCAATTTTTCTGGTCACTCTATTTCGGAAATGGTCACCCTAATTTAAAAATCCAAAAATACGTGTATCCTTATTTTGGATAAGGAACAAAATAACAAATTTTCACGGAATTCAGAGACCCACTAGATCGGTTTTTCATGGAATGGCTGAATGCTGATTTACTTTTAAACTACTGCATAAATGATGACAATGATTTCTATTGCAAACTTCTGCGCTTAAAATAATTCTCATACAGTCGACTCTCAACCTCTCGATGTTCTATATCTCGATATCTCTCTTTATGTCGATGATTTCTACGGTCCCTTCATTCTGTATACATTTTCTCTCTCCATATCTCGATATGATTTTCATTCCCGATTTTCTCTCCGTATGTCGAATAGCCCATTATGTATGTAGAGCGATTTATTTATTGTTGTCAATCAATTTCCTTAACTTTTATATGTATATTTTTGATTGAAGAGTTGCTAATGTATTAAAATGTTGTTTGATACAATTTTACTGTGCGTGTGTATCCATTTGTAAAACTTTTCTTTATGAAAGCATACCTTAAAAAACACAACCTACAATATTGCAAAAAGCATAGTGAGCTTGAAAGTTGAAAGAAAATGTATGATTGTAGCTCTGTGTAAGTCATAGACTTTCTGTTGTTTTTTTTCGGTGCTTGTGCTTTGTTCAAACAAACTATTCCAAATCTGAAGAAAAGTGATTTTTTAGTGTACCACCTATTGGCAGACTTAAGTGGACTGGTCATTCAGTATGAATGCCTAAGAAAAAAGATTGATCTCTAGTTGAGGTCTAGGTGTGGAACTGGCCTCATGAAACGTTGCGATTTCATGACCAATGACCATCCTGAAGTAAATGAGTGCGTTCGAGAGCCTTTAGTAGTTGGTGAGATTTGGGAGAATATCGACGAAAATGGAGCTCTGGAATGTAATCGGTATGTAGTTGACGTACTATTCAAGTGATTAATGTAGCAGGCACAATAATATTTACAAAAATTTACAAATTTTATGGTATTCAAAAATGTTGCCAAAAACGGATTCATTTTGTTGCCAAAATCGGGGGTGCCAAAAATGGAGCATGCCAAAAACGAAATCCCACTGTAGTTTTCAATTTTCACCATAGAATCTTGATAGTAAACAGGTGTTTGGGATAAAGTTTCATGATGGAGAAATTTATAGGCCATTTTCAAATGTTAAACTTGAGTCAAAATGATTAACTTTTCTATGGAAAACACTTATTCTGCCATACCAAAAACATGTGCAAAATTTACTGCAAATCGAAGATAATCGAGTTCTATGACTGACCGATTTGACATGGAATTCGTCAATATTCAAAAGATGTGATCCAGTGACGTAACCAAGGCAGATAATTTAGGGGTCATCCATTCCAACTCCCCCCCAACGAACCAAAAAAAGGATTTCTTTGTATATTTTTGAAACTCATCACTACTCACCCTACAAATACGGAGCAATAAACTAGTTAGGTTCATAGTAGAACTGTGAGTTCTGAGGTTATACAGTAACATCTTCAAACTTGTAGATGAAAAAAAACGAATTTAGTATTATACCATTTAATTCCACTAGAGTTTGTATCTTTTGACAGATACGCGTATCTGTTAAAGGATACAAACTCTAGTGGAATTAAATGGTATAGTACTAAATACGGTTTTTCCATCTACTTATAGGTATTCTACTAAACAGCTCGAAGATTTATTATTCAAAGTTGTGCTTATTTCAATTATTAAACCCCTGAAGTATTTAATGAAAACAAAATTAACTTCTAAAAATATGCTACTATAATAAAGCTCATAACTAACGAATTTTTTATTGCCTTTTCTGAGTTATAAACTGAGTGCTTTGTATGGAAAGTTTGTCAAACATTCTATTGAGAACTTTTTAACACTTCAGTAGTAGCACTGTTGTATTTTGTACAACACAAGTGCAAAAACCTCGCTTTCCGTACTCAGGATAAGCTTAGTACTTTTCACGGTGGTCAACGGGAGATTAACATTTTTTGCTACTATTTTTCAGAGTTTATGAATTCTCTGAGAAAAACAACTATAGCATGCTATCCAAGCATTTAGCTGCAAGTGGAAGCATATCTATTCTATTGGGCATTTCATTAATTACGAGATTTTGGGATATTCACTCCAGCAATCAATCGGATTATAAAATCATCCTAAAACAAATGGAATGGTCTTATTGAAAAAAAATAAGATGTCAAGAAAGAAAAACTTGTTTTTTACCTTTCTTTGCTGGATTTCTTAGTAAATATATGAAGAAATAAATGAAATACATACCTATACAAAAACATTATATCAAATTTGATTCGTGATCATTTTTAAGGTGTTTAAAGATTCAGTAAAAATAACCGTCGATTTTGGGACCTTCCTTAGCCGAGTGGTTGGAGTCCGCGGCTAAAAAGTAAAGCCATGTTGAAGGTGTCTTGGTTCGATTCCAGGTCGGTCCAGGATCTTTTCTTAATGGAAATTTCCTTGACTTCCCTGGGCATAGAGTATAATTGAACCTGCCACACGATATACGCATGCGAAAATGGCAACTTAAAGCTGAGAAGCAGGTTTTGTCCCAGTGAGGACATAATTCCAAGAAGAAGAAGAATAACCGTCGATTTTGGCGACATGACATTTTTGGCCAAAATCTAATGGGTACTGTATATCAAACTCAAAACTGGCATTTAGTTTTACTTTTTTTTTTCTCTGGCAAAAACGGATTTCTAACCAGACTTTTTGTTTACCTCCCGCAAATAATTATTTTTTGTTGCCCCGCTTTATCCCACTAAATGTCAAATGCACATCCACTAACCTTCAGCACCGGCAAGTACCGGCGTATGTAGTCCCCGTTCGGGTCCGCTTTCCTGCCGAACTTTACCGGACAATAGCAGTGGAAGAACTGCTGAAAGAACGACGAACACGAAAGCCACATCCACATCCCGGCATTAACCGACCAATCGGCATCCAGCAGCAGTTCCTCGAATACTTTCATTCCCTCCTCCCACGAAATCCACAGGTCGCCACGTGTCAGGAAGCATGCCACCGCGTGACGAGCCAGGTGGTGAATCCAGCCTTCCTCTCGCAACTGCGTCATAATGGCATCGATCCAGGGAAACCCCGTCTGGCCACTGGCCCATTTGGCCAGGGCCTCCGCATTCCGATCCCACGGTATCTGAACGCAGATAGGATTACCAGCCATCTTGTCAAAGTTGGGATTCTTCGTGGCGGCACAGTAGAAAAATTCCCGCCAAAGAAGCTGACCGTGGAGGGACAGCGGGGGGCAGGCTTTCTTGATTTTCTTGTACAGGTCTGTGAGTTGGTAGTAGAACAGTCTCGTGCTGAGGCAACCAAATCGCAGATAGGGCGACAGACCGGTTTGACTAGCGAGCAGCGACTGGGGAGTCATCTTTGGCCGTCCGAAGGAAGCGACCCAGGCTTTGCGTTCCAGGTGGCGCTCCAGTCGGGCCAATGCTTCCGTTTCACCTCCCACCCAAATGGGTGGTTTGAGGCCCTCGGTTTCGAAGCCTAGTTCTTCCAGCGTAGGAACTCCATATTTGTCGTCGTGATCTTCATACTGGGGCGTCGTTGCGTTGGCGATAGTGTCCAACGTTATGGCCGGTTCCGGTTGTGGCGGGGCATCCATGGAGGCTATAATGGCCTGAAACTGATGATAGGTGAGCGGTGCTCGGCCTCCATTTTTCTCGATTATCCTAAAAATAGAGAAAACATTAGAATAAAACTAGTATTAAATACAGTCAAGGACAAAGCCTAACAGCCATCTCACTGAAAAATTATCATTTTCCAAGTATTTTATTTTTTTTCATGTTGCTATTGTAATTTTGCTACTATTATTTCATTTTACTATTTTAATTTACACATTATCAGTATATAAAAAAGCAAAAACAACACTGCGGAACATTTTTTTTTTTGTCTCAAGCGGAAAAATTTCTTTATTAACCTAATTTAACGCTGCCTTTTTAAAAATATTATAGCACGTCTAGTTTTTTACATTTCAGCTATTGAAAATGCATTTTTCAACGATTTCAACAAACTTGCATGCAAGTTCAACTGCTTCTATGGCTATTCATTATTTTTTTTACAACAGAACTCAAACTTCATTAGTTAAAGAATACTTATCAAGAAGTTAATAAAACTTAATAATAAAGTTTTTTTTATTGATGCTATAGTATTAAAAAAAAGTATTTTGTTTTGCCTTATAGAAGGAATGAAGAATTTTGTAGGGAGACTACAAGTATGTTGGAAAATCGGTTTAATCGTAATTTAAACGTGTAATTGGGAACAAATTATATTTTATATGAAAGTTTAAATACTATGCTTATAAATTTGATAAATTATGATTTAAATGTAATGTAAACATTGATACAACCAGTACTTTCTACAACTTTAGCAACCTGTAGCTCAAAATTGTGACAAGTTGGAACACTTCTAAGCATTACTAGACACACATTAGGTTTAATTCTTGAGACACGCAAAAATGTTCGTTTTGTTAGGCTGTGTAATTAGCAGAAACGTTTTAATGTAAAAATTATGAAAACATCCGCGACCAAAGCATAAGACTACTATTGGAAAATAGTGCTCTTTCTATAACATCTACTTGGAATTCCAAGATATTTTTGATGGAAAACTGTTGTAGAAAATTATTTCCTTTACTACTACCGCCGTGCGGGGTGACATTGGGCCTAGGGGGTGACTTTGACCGCCTTTTTCGATGCATCTCATGGACTCTATTACACTACCCCGAACGCCACTACCCCGAATGCCGTTACCCCGAACGCCATTACCCCGAATGTATAACATTTGAAGACTAATTCTAATTAGAAAATGGGGAGATAATTGTACGATTTCTTATGAGTATTACACAAGTTTGACATAACAATGTTTTTTTTTTATATTATAAGATAAAAAAGGAGCTCGATTTTCAGCAAATATTATTTTAAATACGATTGGATTTGTCCTCTAATTTTAATGAGATTCACACAGCCACACTGTAATGCTCTGAAGAACAGCCTATTTCGAAAAGAAGGGTGAACTTGTTATGAAATGGATAATTATAATATGCACAAAATTAGGATGTAATAAAGTCTCGCTGATATCCTTTTCTTTCACTCAACTTATTTTAAATCTCGATCTACTAGAATTAGGATCTTTTAAAATATGTTGTTTCGTTAACGATTGTAATAGAAGATCACCCTGATATTATCGCAGCAAGTGATGTTTTCTGAACGCTTACAAAGCAACTTGATAGACAATCGCTACAGTAAATACTTTTGTTGGTTTATGGAATCATTCATCGGAAATTCTATTAGATAACTATAAGATGACTGTTTTAATGCAAGAAGATAAAAGAAAGGATTGGAATTATAGCAGGAGTATATTAGTTAAGATCGAACCCTTACCGATCCTCAACAATCATCCATACACCAATCGCTTTATTGGTGTATCATCATTTTCATCATTCCCGGCAACAACAACAACAATGACGACGTCCACCACACCGACGACGATAGCCCAGCTAGTAGAACGGAAACAGTAGTCTAGCATCAGCATTTCATCACCCGACAACATAGGTAGCATTTACGTGAACAACCACCGAACGAGACTACTAAACGAAGCCACAGCCCTTTGGACCCGCGGCATCAGCAGTTCTTCCACAGCAACAGCATAAGCATTGCAATAGGTAGTGAGGTTTGATCGTAATTAATAATTGAATAAAGGTTCAGTTCGTTTTAGGCAGTAGATCGAATAAGTTCTTTTTTTAAAACTTAGTCTGGGTGACACCCTTCTTCACTGGCGCAGTCGGCAGTTCTAGCGTGGAGTAGTTAAAGTGTAGTGAAAAGTGTTCTTATCCGAAATCATCGGCGGCTTACCGAGGAGCAAAGGAGGAAACACCTAAACTACAGATTTTAGTGCACCGGCGGTTTACCGAGACACCAAAATCATCTTTAACGAAGCTTCACACCTGCTAGAAGACATCGAACCATCCGAGGGAACATCGGACAATCGAACCATCCGAGGGAATATCGGACAATCGAACCATCCGAGGGAATATCGGACATCGAACCATCCGAGGGAATATCGGACAATCGAACCATCCGAGGGAATATCGGACAATTTAACCATCCGAGGGAACATCGGATAAAACCGTAAGTAGAATTAAGCTTTTTTATATAAGTGATTATCAGAGTGATTTAAGTGAATGATCAAAATAACAAAATATAAGAAAAAATATCTATTACAGTGACAGAAAAATAATTAATTTAGCTTTTTTTTTATTTAAAACAAAAATCCTAGAAAACATAAATTCTTTTCACCTGTATTTTTTTTTTTACCATTTTCTGAAAGGATTTTTTTTTTATCAATTTTGACTTCAAGTGTGAAAAATGGCAAAGTTTGACGAGAACCGCGACTTGATCACTATCCAAGTCGAGGAGTTAGAAACCCAGATCAGAGAATTAATAGGCATAATGCAACAACGCGACTCTAGAATAGCAGAGTTGGAAGCGTTCGCTACGCACCAACAATCAATTGCAAAAGAAGCCGCTGTTGTTCAGCAACAAAATTCAGTAGAAGGCGCCTTGCGAGCCCTTCAGACCCCCCAAATTATCAGGATGTTGCCACCATTTGATGGTAACCCCATTAAGTTACACTCATTCATAAGATCTATTGATGATCTTATGCCTGAAATTTCAAAGGTCAAGAACACTCCAGCTTACACTGTATGGCTTCTTGCCATCAGATCCAAAATTATAGGAGACGCTGACAATGTTCTAGAATTTTATGGCACTAGCACAGACTGGGACGAAATTAAAAACAGTCTGATTACACACTACAGCGACAAAAGAGATGAAGTATCTCTCACAAAGGACCTGTTTAAAATTACACAAGCGGATAAGGAGATTGAAGATTTCTATAAGGAAATAACTTTTATGTTGTCTCTTATGGTAAATCAATTAAATTTAAACGAACACAACAGTGACGTAAGAGCCGCGAAAAATCTATTTTACCAGGAAATAGGCCTGAAAGTGTTTCTTGCAGGGCTCAATGAACCGGTAGGCACTGTCATCCGTGCTCAATGTCCCACATCGTTGAAAGACGCTTTAAGACGATGTATTGAAGAAAGAAACTTTTATTATCACAAACAAAAATCTTATACCCCACCTGTCCCTACTAGGAACAAATTTCAAAACAAATTTTCAAACCCATTTTCAAGATTTCAGCAAACTCCGGTAACACAAAATTCGTTTCCAAGTTACCCAATCCAAACTAATCCATTCCAACGCGTTGCACCAATCCAACGTCCACAACAACTACAGCACACCCCTCAACAGTTCTCTCCATTCCAACCTCAAGTACCATTTCAACGTACATTTTCTCCCAGTCAACCAAATCATTCTCAAAGACCACAACAACCTGGCCCATCCAATCCATTCAACCGAAATCCTAACCAATTTAGTAAACCTCCTTCCGGAACCTATCGTCCTCCAAAACCCACTCCAATGGAAATCGACCAGTCATTGAGAAGTTTAAAAGTAAATTATATGAATAGACCAAATTTTCATGAAGTAAATTGGACAGAACCAATCGATTACTACGGTCAATATAGTGAGCCATCTAACTGTTACCAATATGATGCAACTAATTATGAGCAAGTTAATATCAATAATAGTTCCGAAGAACAACCCGTTACTGAACCAGAGGGTGATACCTTAAATTTTCAGATGGAATTGCCCGAAACACCAGAAACATGAACAGTAATAATTTTCTACCCTATATAAAAATGAAAACTAAATTTGGCGAACTAAAGTTTTTAGTTGACACTGGTGCCAACAAGAACTACGTGGATCCTGACAAAATTAGTACATGTTTTCTGAAAAACTGTACACCTACAAGAGTCAAAAATATCAATGGGAAACACAACATTAACAAATGTGTTGAAATCGAAATGTTTAACCAACCACTAACCTTTTACGCTTTGAAATTCCATCCATACTTCGACGGACTGATTGGATACGAATCACTCAGAAATCTAAAAGCAGAAATTTTAACCTCATCTAATACTCTCAAACTCCCTACTACATCAGTTAACATGCTTCGAAAATACCCCGATTCATTTAGTCGCAATCTAAATGCATATGAAGAAATTCCATTACCTCTAAAAACGAATGTACCGAATGGCGACTTTTTCGTCGAACATCCACTTCCTCTAACAGACGAAGTAATGATTCTACCAGGACTCTACACAGCAAAAGACAACAAAGCTACAGTTCTTTTGAAAAATTGCTGTGAAGTTTCAGTGAAAATCAGCCCTAATCGACTCATTTTCTCCGAATTGAATAATTTTGAAGTAGTGCAAAAAGTTGAAAATTATGAACCTGGATACGTATTTGATAACACATCAATAGATCCTAGATTGAAAAATCAGCTTCGAATCGACCATTTAAACATAGAAGAGAAGCGAAAATTGATCAATTTGATTTCGAAATTTCCAAGTGTTTTCTATTTGGAAGGTGACAATCTAAGCTTTACGAACGTCATTAAACATAGAATAGAAACCAAAGACGATCTACCCGTTCATGCAAAAAGCTACAGGTACCCCTATTGTCATAAAGAGGAGGTACAAAAACAAGTTTCTAAGATGCTGTCTCAAGGCATCATACGTCCCAGCACGTCTCCTTGGTGCTCTCCAATTTGGATCGTACCAAAGAAATTAGATGCATCTGGACAACAGAAGTGGAGATTAGTAGTCGACTATAGAAAACTTAATGAAAAGACTATAGATGACAAATACCCACTACCCAACATAACCGAAATATTAGACAAACTAGGAAAATGCCAATATTTCACAACATTGGACCTAGCATCTGACTTTCACCAGATCGAAGTTCACCCAGATGATATCCAGAAAACAGCCTTTTCCGTAGAACATGGATTATACGAATACTTAAGAATGCCATTTGGACTGAAAAATGCTCCAGCAACTTTTCAGCGTGTCATGGATCACGTACTCCGTGACCTAATTGGAAAATGTTGTCTTGTTTATATGGATGACATTATTATTTTTTCTGTTTCTCTTCAAGAACATATTGAAAATTTGACAAAAATATTTATGGCATTGGAAAAAGTAAACCTCAAAATACAGCTAGATAAAAGTGAATTCCTTAAGAAAGAAGTGGCATTTCTAGGCCATATTGTGACAGATAACGGCGTTAAACCAAATCCAAGCAAAATCGAAGCAATTCAAAATTGGCCTATCCCCAAAAACCAGAAAGAACTAAGAGGCTTTCTAGGAATTTTAGGATATTATCGCAGATTCGTTCGCGATTTCGCCAGAATAACAAAACCTCTCACTGCTCAACTGAGGAAAGGCGAACACGTAGAGCACACAGATATTTTTTTAAAAACATTCGTTGCATGCAAAAAACTTTTAACTCAAAGCGATATCCTTCAATATCCAGATTTCGAAAAACCATTCGTGCTAACCACAGATGCTAGTAATTTTGCTCTAGGTGCCGTTCTATCCCAAGGTGCTATTGGACAAGACAGACCCGTAGCATATGCGTCTAGAACATTGACGAAAACCGAAGAAAGATATTCAGCAATAGAAAAAGAATTATTAGCGATCGTATGGGCAACTCAATATTTTAGACCCTACCTTTTTGGTAGAAAATTTACATTATACACGGATCACCAACCTTTAACATACGCACTAAACCTCAAAACACCTAATACAAAACTAGTTAAATGGCGTCTACAGTTATTAGAATATGATTTTGAAATAAAACACCGACCCGGTAAGCAAAACGTTGTCGCTGATGCTCTATCGAGGATAACACATGATATCAACGTGAACGAAGATGATTCCGACTCAGACAACTGTTCAGTACATTCTGCTGATACAGATGACTCTGAATTCATCAAATGTACAGAAAAACCAATAAATTTTTTTCACAACCAAATTATTTTAAAAATTGACCCTAACGAATCTGAGACATACGAAGAAATTTTCCCTCGTGTGTACCGAAGAACTATTACGAAAATAACATTTGGTGTACCACTTTTAATTCGAATTTTGAAAGAATACATGGATCCCAGACGATCAAACTGCATTATGTGTCCTGAAAACGTGATACAATCCTTACAAATTGTATACAAAAACTATTTTAGTAGATGCAAAACTTTCAAACTCTGCATATCACAAAAAATTCTCATTGATCTACCAAACTTAGAAGATCAAAACTCAATTATCGAGGATACCCACGAAACAGCTCACAGAGGTATTCGTGAAAATCTGGAGGAGATAAAAAGGAGATTCTTTTTTCCTAATATGAAAAGGAAAGTTAGGAAGTACATCATCCTATGTGATACTTGTAATAAAGCAAAATACGAGAGAAAACCTTACAAAATTAAATTTGGTGAAACCCCTATACCGAAACAACCCATTGAAATTATTCACATAGATATCTACATCGCTCAACCAAATTTGTTTTTATCTGTAGTAGACAAGTTCACAAGGTATGGAACATTAATCCCAATAAAATCAAGATCAATTGCGGATATACGAAAGGCGATAATAAAATACATAACACTGTACGGCACTCCAAGCTTGATTGTCTCGGATAACGAACCAGCAATTAAGTCCATCGAAATTCGAGGACTACTCTCAGATCTCAACATACAACAATATTTTACTCCTTCGAACCACAGTCAAACAAACGGAATAGTCGAAAGATTTCATTCGACAATAACCGAAAATTTTTAACGCTAATAAACACAAATACGGTGAAGTGTCAAACAAAGAAAAATTTTTAATCGCATGTTCTTTATACAATAACAGCATCCATACAGCTACCAACATGAAACCACGTGAAATTTTATATGCAGCCAAAAATGGACAGGAGAGACCGATAGAAATGGAACGCCTTGTTGAACTTCGTGACAAGTTGTACGACGAAGTTCAAGTACAACTAACCAAGACACAAAACTCACAGAATCTGTACCACAACAGGAAGCGAGAGGATCCGCCAAAACTAAAACAAAACGAATTGGCATACAACCGCATCCAAGGAGTGAAGTCGAAAATTAAGGACCGCTACCAACAAGTGCGAGTAAAATCTAACCGGAAACACACGTACAAAGATATCCTAAGTCGAAAATTGCATAAAGAAAAACTGCGACGAATCCGAAAGTAACACCACAGAATCTCTAATGTGTTTTTTCATTTGTTTTCTCTTTTTAGATGACGTTTATTTGGAATATCCTGATAACAACCACATTCCTTACTCAGCTATCCCAACCACAATCCATCCACGTCATTAATCTCAAACAAAACCCCGGTCTTTTAACCATAGAAACTGGCAACAGTTTTATAAAAATAGGCAATCACAGATTGTTTCATATCCTGGAACTGGATAATTACGAACCTATTTTTAGAAAATTGCTTGCTAATATCCAAGGAATACGGACATTCTCAAATTTTACTGATATGTTTGAAATCTTAGAATCGAAATATGGAACCGTTCACAGTTTATTCAATAATCTTCGGCCAAAGCAAAGAAATAAAAGAGGATTATTTAATTTTCTCGGAACTGGAATAAAAAGAATTACAGGAAATATGGACCATAACGACTATGAACAAATTTCGAAAAATATTTTTGAACTGCAGATCAAGAACAAAAGACTTATTAACGAAAACAACGAACAGCTTAAAATTAATCTACAACTCCAAAATAGAATCAATTCCATTATCAACCGTTTAAATCAACAACAGAGTGAAATAACTAAAAACATTATATCAGCTAGATTTGAAAACGAAACCAACAAAAACTTTAAATTATTTAGAGAAATTTTGAAAATCAATTACAACTTAGACAACCTTAAATCACATTTAGAAGACATTTTTGAATCAATTCAGTTAGCAAGAACTAACATTATTCCCAAACAAATACTTTCAATTGAAGAGTTAGGATTTGTTTCAGATATATTAGAAGAACAAAACATTAGGACGAACAGTTTAGATCAAATTTATGAATATTTAGAATTGTCAGCATTTTATAACCATTCAAAACTAATATTTGTTGTGTCAATTCCAAAAATAGAAAAAGCTATGTACACACATTTTTTCCTAGAACCTCTTCCAGTAGTAGATAAAATTTTAAAACTTCCTGCTAATGCTGCTTTGCAAAGCGACAACAGAACATATTTCATCAAGAAGGATTGCCTGCGAATCGAAAGGACAAGGCTGTGCAATCTAAGCAGCCTAGAGGACATAACCGGCGACCTATGCTACTCAAACCTACTGAGAGGACTATCAGGAAACTGTACTTTCGTAAAATGCTATCAATCAACGGAGATCAAAGCGATCATGGACAATTACCTTGTCGCTAAAAACATCAATAACACAGAAATCGAATCGAATTGTGGTCTTTCAAAACGAAACTTATCTGGAACGTATTTGATAGAGTTCCACAATTGCTCTGTCATAATAAATGGCACCAAGTTCTCAAATGTCGAAGCAAACAAATCAGAACCGACATTTGTTATGCCATTAGATGGTTTACATATCAATGAACAGACCCTGGAAATCCAGAATAATATGGAAGAAATTCACATCCATAATAGACATCGGATTGAAGCATTAACTAAGGAACACAAAATTCAGACATACACATCTCTAAGTATGTCGACCGTATGTCTTCTTCTAAGTATCGTTGCAGGTCTTTCATGGATTTCGAGAAAACGCAGACAGATATCTCTTCATATTGGAGCATCCATGGAGTCTAAAAGCAAACCAGAGATTATACCTGAGACCAGTACAATTCGGGACGAATCGTCTCCAAAAGGGGGAGTAGTTAAGATCGAACCCTTACCGATCCTCAACAATCATCCATACACCAATCGCTTTATTGGTGTATCATCATTTTCATCATTCCCGGCAACAACAACAACAATGACGACGTCCACCACACCGACGACGATAGCCCAGCTAGTAGAACGGAAACAGTAGTCTAGCATCAGCATTTCATCACCCGACAACATAGGTAGCATTTACGTGAACAACCACCGAACGAGACCACTAAACGAAGCCACAGCCCTTTGGACCCGCGGCATCAGCAGTTCTTCCACAGCAACAGCATAAGCATTGCAATAGGTAGTGAGGTTTGATCGTAATTAATAATTGAATAAAGGTTCAGTTCGTTTTAGGCAGTAGATCGAATAAGTTCTTTTTTTAAAACTTAGTCTGGGTGACACCCTTCTTCACTTATTCAATAAATGCTTTAAGGATACCCTGCTCTAAAAAAGCCGTTCTATATGAAAATATTAGTGACTAGCTCGTTCAACTTAGAAGAACAGCCTATTTTAGAAAGAAGGGCAAATTGCTGGTGGAATGCTTGCAGCTATGACGTGAATAATAACTGTAACAATGTGGTGCTATCAGACAACCTTTATTCATAAAAGAGGACAATTTTTGTTAAAAAAAAATTGAAATATGAACACCACCGAAAAGTATAAATACCGGTGAGCACGCAACTGTTCAGCAAGACCATATTGAAGGCATGGGTTCGAAATCCTCCGGTGGCGGATCTTATTGCATTGAAATGTTCCTTGACATCTCTGGGCATAGAGACACATGTTAAGAATATTGACTACGAAAGCTCTCAGTCAATAGAAGGCTTGTTTTATTAAAAGCCTATTAACAAATTTCATAACGCTGTAGGAGGCAAACAAATTTCACACCTCATACAAAATTTGTAGAATTTCCATACAAAAATTGTTACGTGAGAGTGGGTATCAAAAATGGCATTTTTTGGCGTAATGAAATCTGTGAATAAACCCTAGAACTGTGAAAGTGCCCATTGAGCTGAGAAACAGGTCCCAGAAAGAAAAAGAAGAAGATAGTTGCCAGCAAAATATTTCGAAAGAATAGCTGGAATATAAAAGAAGGGCAAAATGTTCATCATATATCCGAAGAATTTTACGCACTACTAATTAGAGTAAAGTGGGGCAAAAGTTCGAGTGGGGTAAGAGTTTCTTTTTAAGATTTCTAGCTCAATTTAAAACAAATCTTATAAATGTCATGGTGGTTCGAAAGCTATTCAAGTAAGAGACTTTCAATCCAAATATCATAAAAATCGATTGAGATTTTGAAAAGTTATGGCTATTTGTTGTTTTTCGACGTCAATATTGTAATTTTTGGTCAAAATTTCGTTGCATTGAACCAATTGAAGATAAAATCTTTTTCAATATTTTATGTAAGGGCGTTTCTAGGCCCATTATAAGGTTGCTTTGAGGTGTATTAGTTTTTGCATAAATGCTTGAAAACAATTTTTGGCCCATAGTGGGGCAAAAGTTCGAATTAGCGGGGCAAAAGTTCGACCCATGTATAAACTCACGGAAAAATTTGCAAATTGGCCAAAATCCACATATTGTCTTCAAATTTAGTTGAATTTGTCTGATCGTGTGAAAATTGTCACCAAAATTTAACATTTCCATTTAGTTTTGCGAAAAACTGCTATTTTTGAGTATATTACAATTAACCCGGTTTTGGGCAATTTTTCGATGAAAATTTAGTGTGTATTTTTCGTCAAACTTAAGTTTACGGCTGGTGTAAAGTATGCCTGTCATAAAAGGATCGATATTTTGTGTTTTAGTCAGCGAACTTTTGCCCCACACTAGATTCGAACTCTTGCCCCACCGGTGGGGCAAAAGTTCGAATAAGACAATCAATTTTGAAACTGTTATAACTAAAAATGGGTAAATATATTGACACAAGTTTGTTCAGCAATATTATAGCCAATATGTTGAAGGCTCACGGTACGGTATTTGTTTTGTTTTAAGTGCTATTGTTTTCCTGGAAACTTTGATTATACCACTAAGGTCGAACTTTTGCCCCACCTTACTCTACCGGTTAACATAAGAGACGCATACATCCATGGTCAGTATTTTTTTTTTAACAGTGTGGTCAACATTTTTGCCCACAATACGAAATACTGCCCTTAACCAACTAGCACTTTAATTCGCCCTCTGTGTTAATATAGGGCTATTAGAGAGCTGACATGCCCCATATTAGCTGTATACCAGCCCTATAAGCCCAAAAAGGCGAATGACCGGGCCAGTGGTTACTTGGGTGGGTTGTATCTCATACTATTCGGGGTAATGGCTCATTCGGGGTAGTGGCGTTCGGGGTAGTGGCGTTCGGGGTCATGGCGTTCGGGGTAATGGGATGGAGCCATCTCATGACTAGTACGGGAATCAAAAATCTAATCCATGACCATCCAGTGGCTAATTATAACGTATTCTTGATGCTTGCCACGATGTTTTCATTATTCTGGTTTTAGTTTGCTGTAAAAATATTGGCCTAATGTCACCCCGCACGACGGTACTAAGTTGTCTTGTTCAATAGCTTTCGAAAGAAAATAAAAAAGTTGTGGAATTAATTTAACATAAGCATAAGCATTGATGACCGTCCAATTCGTAGTTGCTTCTCCGTGTTTGACCAGAATAATCTAAAATGTAGATGGAACCACCAGATGAAGCTTGGGAGTAGCATATCATCTTCAATGTACATTTTAGAGCTCTAAATTTAGTAACGTTAATAACGGTGCCGGCCACGTCGTTAGGTCATTGAAGAAGGGAAGGAATGTTAGTGTGACTTCCATTGTTACTAGATACCGAGATCACCTATAAATCTCAGGATTCACCTTAGTATGTGATGGGATTATGTAAGCTCTGTTTATGAAGTAATCTATCAGTGCGTCGACATTTTAAATGTCGTATTATTCAATGATTTGAATCTCGACTTTTTATAAAATATGAATTAGCGCTTAGTCAATACTTATAGTGACGAATCATCCATAGTTTGTTTAACAAATACATAAAAGTAATGTTGCCACGATACAAATGTCTTATCACAGGCATGAAACAAGCTCACCAGCTGGTAATCCATCCTCTACTGAACAATCATAATCTTGGCATCAACGCGCACAAGCTGGGATATAAAGTCACTAACATAGTGTGCGAAAATGAAATCGACAGTTTGACCTTCGCAGAGCACTGACCTGCAAATGAAGCAATAATCGAAAAAAAATCACTCCGAATGCGAGAAAACCAATTCGACAGCTTGGGCATTCACAAAGCGCTTCATAAAAGTTGTAGAATGAATTCAATGTCAACCTCAAAAAGGCGAAATTGAAACATTATCAATTTTCAAACAACGTGAGGTAAGTGAAAAATTGTTTATTGGAGATTCAATTTGTGTTAAGTAGTCATAGGTTATCAAGGCTCGCAATTATCATCGATGGAAGTGTCAGGGCTACACAGATACTGTTAGATACGTTTGTTTTCTACAACTTAGCCGAAAACCGTATTCAAATCGGACGTCTAAGTAATTAGTTATTGATTTATATCTAATTGGAAATTCTAAAACAGTGATCATTTATCTTTTGAACAGGCAACATTGCTACATCTGGCGTGAACGATTGCACACTACATTGGTTACTATATTTCACTACATACAGTAACCCCACGCAGTTGAATCACCCACAATTTATCAATCAGCTGATTTAAGAAGACAAAATTATGATCAAACTTATCACAAAACATCACAGAATCATTTTTACTGATAAGCAACACATAGCGTTCAGCCATTTCAAGCCTTTTTATCTCAGTAAAAAAGCTCTTGATTGCGGTTTGAACCAACAATATTACTAAATTATTTTTGTTGCTGTATGGACTGTATTTTTGGACAACTTTGTAAGCCGTGTGGCGTTTGACGCTTAGATAGAAACGACGTTTTAAAGTTTGTTTCAAAGATTTTTGTGAAATATTAAGCCCTAGACAACTTTTAGAGATTCAATAAACATAGCTATGAGAGATAAATGCGTATTTATACGGATTTAGCTAAGATTTTTGAGTAAAATACTTGATCAATAAATTGTGGGAAATATACACACCAGTCACAGTTTATAAATCAGCGTTCAAACTACTAGTGCTTAGTATTTTTAAAAAAGATTCTTAGTTTCAAGTAATTTCCAATGTAAAATTTTATTACGGGGGAGCAAAAGAGGTTTGAGACCGTTCATAAACTACGGATTTTTTTTATTTTGTGGAAAAGGGATTTGAACATACAAATAAATTTCCATTATTTTTGAAAAAAAAACAAATTCTTATGAAAAAAGTTATTTAGGGGATTTATAGTCTTATATGGCTATACAAATTGAGAACATTTTTTATGTAGATTATTATGTCGAATAGTTTTTGGATAAATAAAAAAATCCTAAATATGTGAGAAACAAAAAGAAACAGAATTGGTGTAAAAAATGTAAACAATTTATTTAGTTACACCTGATAGGTTCTCCATAATTTCGCTATAAAAATGGAGTAACGCTTCTGCAGAAGGACCAAAAGCAACGAGTGGAAAAGACAAGAACTGGTTTGCATCCTCTCTGATTGACACATTCAGCTTCAAAATTTGCTTCTTCTCTTTGGAAGAATGATGATGACTGTTGTTCGACACGAGGTCCAACCACAGTTTAGTTCGCTATGGGTTGATCATAAACAATTTAGAAGTTTTGAACATGGAAATCGATAGCAAAGCTCATCGATTTCAACATAACAAACTCATTGCGCAAAACGATTAATTGACCAACTTGAACATAATGATCATGACACAAGCTAACCATAAGCAAAACACACTGAATCCGTGTTGGGTGATGATCTATGCGTCCATAGGTTGACGCATACAAATCTGAAGGGAAAGCTTCGGGAACTTATGAGGACAAATTTTGGAATCCCTGTAATCAGTTGATGAATCAATCCATGAACAAAAACAAAGGAATTTAATGTGTAACACACACAAAGTTTGCAGGAAAATCACAGCGATTCGATATGGACGTTCATGAATCGATCGATAGTTTAAAACACACAAATCGAACGTGTGAATTTTCATCACTGCAGTAAAGGCAGTCGAAAGGTCAATTATTTACGAGTTCTGCAATCTAGATATAATGATTATCTAATTACACTACCTGCCATCATCCTCCAAATAAACATGCTCCAGAAGCATATAAATCCACAAATTCAATGATCACTAGTTCAGCCTGCTCAGTAGCAACATCAAAAATCATGCATTGTCATGTAGATTCTTGAAATACTTGGTTCCGGTTCACCCCGGATATAATTAACGTTGTCCGAGGCGGTGTTCTAATAAACATATGAACTATATAGCATTTAATTGCAAAATAATTGAAAGTAAATAACTGATTCATAAATCGTGTTCACATTGATTCATTTTTGTGGACAACTTTTTTGCCGATTCATAAATTGTGGTTTAAGACAATGTTCAAATAAGTGAAAATTTCAAATGTTTTCAACAAATTTAATTATAACATTGTGCAGGAACTGCAGGTATGTACCCCACTTTACCATTTGGCATTGATTTCATCAAAAAATATTGTTTATTTTGCTCTATATAATTTTTCAAATTTAAGCTGAGCCTTGAATGATTCATAACTGTGAGACCAGTGTACATCCAATGAGCTCAATTATTACAGCCAAAGATGTCCAACTCATTCAAAAATTAATAATTTATTACTGAAGCGTCCGATTTGAATACGATCTTTGGCAATGTTGTAGCTGAGGAATGTATTTAACAGTATCAGCAAAGTTTGAACCCTCAAGAGTACATGACATATTGAATGAATTGCTTGCTTTTCCAATAGTAATTTCCATACAAACGTTGAGCAGCTTGTGCAGTCTCAGTTTTCAGCCGAATGAGCGCAAATTTCGGGAGGGCACTCAGAATTTGGCCTAGAATCAAATGAGCGGTGTGGAGCAAAACCGACGTTTTGAACAACCCTAATGTTATAATTATAATGTTTGACTTGTTTGAATAAACATGACCTGACTGAATAAAAATTAATAAATAACAAAAATTAAGTTCATCGTTTAGAATAACTAAAATACCTTCAAATACTTGACGCAGGAATGTAAAAAAACTATTACAAATGGATGAAATGTACAAAAACAAAAGATAGAACATTATGAAATGAAAATTCAACAAAAATTTTGGGAACTGAAAAACAGCCTGCGTCTCTTTTGAGACGTAATGCCCGTGGTTTTGTTGAACATTTCATCACGCTATCTGTTGAAGTAACAAAGATATTTATGATCTACTCTTTTCTCAAGGAGTAGTTTGAACCCCTATACCTGGCTTCGGCGCAAAATGGCGCAGACAACATGAAAGAACCACATATTCCCTATCGGAAATTGATAAAAACTTTTGTTCCTAAGCGTCTTTTCATGGGTTTTAACTATCAAACAAATAAGCCTTATTAAAATGAGTTCGACCGATAATTCCTTTACTCTAAGAAATAGAGAGGTGCGGTGCGAAAACACGCGTTTTAACATATCCAACTTCGGAAGGGAAGTAAAGCCGATGATCCCGTGATGAACTAGCCCAGGGTTAAAAATCTCGTTAATACAGAAAGAAAAAAAGAAAAACTATATTTTCTTCATCAAAATAATGAAAAATTTTGAACTTTGTAGAAAAATTTACTTGCAGATCTGCCATTGGGAACTTTCTGCGTGGAATATGATGAAATCATGTCAAAATACCAACAGAGAACAGTTTAAGACATACATATTAATATGTGGAACGTCGTTTTGATTTAAATATATATAAAAGAAAGTTATGTGAAGAATAACCTAAAATATCATTTTAGGTGGCCCAGATAGCCGTAGCGATAAACGCGCAGCTATTCAGCATGACCATGCTGAGGGTCGTGGGTTCGAATCCCACTGGTCCAGGATCTTTTCGTAAAGGAAATTTTCTCGATTCCCAGGGCATAGAGTATCATCGTACCTGCCACACGATATACACATGCAAAAACGGTCAATCGGCAAAGAAATCTCTCAGTTAATAACTGTGGAAGTTTTCATAAGAACACTAATCTGAGAAACAGGCTTTGTCCCAGTTGGGACGTAACGCCAGAAAGAAGATAAGTTGCATTACAACGTTTCAATGACTTACCAATGACACTGCGGAACACGTTTTTGTCTCAAGCACCAAAATACCGCTATTCACTCAATTAAGGGTCATTGCCGTTCAAAAATATCGTAGCACATCTAGTTTTTGAGGTATTTACTGTTGAAAATGCAAAAATTGACTATTTTAGCCAACTTGCATGTTAGTTTGCCAGTTTGTAAGGCAAATTATTTGCTTAATTTGCCACAGAATTCAAACTTTATGTGTATAACAATACTTATCGACAAAGTTTATAATACTTTAGATGCGGAAAGGTTTTTTTTTATGGTTTTAAAAAGTATTGTATTTTCCCATACAAGAGAAACGAAGAATTTTGTATGGAGACAGCAAACATTGAGAAAAAATCGGTTTAATTTAAATTTAATCTCGCAACTTCAACCAAATTTAATCCAAAATGAAAGTTGCAAAATAGCATGCTTAGTGGATTAGATCACAAAAAAATTGATAAATTATACTTTAAATTTCATGTAAACATCAATAAAATCAATGTTTTATACAACTTAAGCGACCTGTAGCCAAAAATTGTGACGTGCTGGAACATTTCTGAAAATAGCATCAGATTTAGCAACCCCAAATCTACTCGAACACATTTTTTTATTCTTGAGACACGCAAAAATGTCATTTTTGTTACGCTGTGTAACTGTCAAGACTAATGATATTCTAGAATTTCCCCATGTGGACACCCTATGCAATGCCAAAGCAGTTTTCAATAGAATTGGTTTAAATCATTGATAATTATTTTTCTAAGAGTAGAGTAACCTGTTTATGGTTATTGTCATGCTTTTTCCGTAGAAAATTATGCAATGATCATAATAACACGATATAGATATAGGTTACGTTTTTGCTTCTTCTTCTTTCTGGCGTTACGTCCTCACTGGGACAGAGCCTGCTTCTCAGCTTAGTGTTCTTATGAGCACTTCCACAGTTATTAACTGAGAGCTTACTATGCCAATGACCATTTTTGCATGTGTATATCGTGTGGCAGGTACGAAGATACTCTATGCCCTGGGAAGTCGATAAAATTTCCAGCCCGAAAAGATCCTCGACCGGTGGGATTCGAACCCACGACCCTCAGCTTGGTCTTGCTGAATAGCTACGCGCTTACCGCTACGGCTATCTGGGCCCCTAGGTTACGTTTTTAATAGTTTTTAATACCCCACATCAGGGGTAGCATTAAAAATGTATATGTTTCGTCTCTTCTGATCCCAGGAAACCAAATACTGATCAAATTGATACCGCATGTTATTTTTCACGTGCCGATTAGGATACCTGATGACTTTTGTCTCATATGAATCCTCAAATTTTTCATCCATATAGCGTTGAAGTTGAAAATTGTTGCAAGTTACCCCATTTGACGGTATTGAACAGTTTTCACGCTATTATCCAACTGTTTACCTGGAAATCTTAAATATACTAATCGAAGATAAAGGATATTCTATAAAAACATTGGATGGTGTTGAATTCTATATAATTATTGAAAAAACATTATGATTCTGTCGCGCACTTTTAAGCACTAAATGTTTACATATTCCTGCATTTTGTTTTTAATTAATTGTATGTTCTTAAAATGCGTTATTAGTAACCTAGAACAGTTGAAATAACATTATAGATGCAAAATCCCGATGGCATTATGTTCGAAATATAGCATTTGAACGAATATAAAAAATGAGTTGAATGGTCTTAAAGCTTTGTCCGTTACTGTATATCACTCAAATTTGAACTAACCTCTCCAGCTTGTACAGCGTGTGCGAGACGGCCGAGATGACTTCTATGCCCAGCTCTTTGCACATCTCGGAAATGTTGTGGTCGCGAACTTTTCCAAATGGTTCCGGGTCCTCCTCGAAGGTGAGACACGTGGTACCCCACTCTTTGAACAGCTTTGGCAAAGCATCTGCCGGTTGACCTCGAATGACGAACAGTCGGGAGTTCAATTTCCTCAGGTTACGATCCAGGTCTTCCAGGCATTGCAGCAAGAATCTGAAATTGATAAACAAATACGGTTGAAAGGAAGCTATTTGCTTATATGGATGCACCAATATGTAACAAGCTCAACCGCTCACCCCCACCAGATAACATGGACTTAGGGATATGTTAAACCAAAATATCGAGGTAGATTAAACAAAAAAAAAACAGCAGTTCCAAAATAATGCAAAACTAAACCAAGATTTTTTTCTTCAGAGCTCCTGCAATAATTCCAGATGAATAGGTATAATAGCTGTAGAAATTAAATATGGAATCTCTTGATATATAACGATATCTAGATAAATTCATGAAGCTATCAATACTGGAGTTCTGGGCTCAGTAGTTTTAGGAATCATTGAACAATTTCTGTCGGATTCCTCGGAAACGTTAATAACAAATCATTGTAAAAATTTACATACATAGACGAATTTGGCCCAATTGAGATCCTGGTAAAATTGCAATCTATGCCTAGAGATATTTTAAGTTTTTCCCAGATAATTCATTATATCCTAAGATACATACAAAAGTTGGCTAAACGATTTAGCACTTCTAATCGATAATGGTTCAAACCGGTAATTGGTACCATTACCCAGCCAAGAAATTTGATTTCGACTCGTTTCATTAAAATAAAATCAAATCGTACAACTAGCCCCTGCGTTCCTTACTTACGGAAATCCTAAAATCCTAGCTACGCCCAAGGCAGATGACAATGCACTGTGCTCGGATAAGATTAACTGTTATGCACAGTCTAAATGCCACCCCCAGAGAAGCAACCTCAAAAAAGAATACCATTGGAAACTTCTCTCTGTTCTTTTTGAGCCATCCTGTTACATCGGTTGGCAATCACATTGATCAACACGTGATTTCTGTAGTATGAATAATCATCGTTTACGAGCAGGAGAAGCTAACGAACGACGACGATGACGATGTAACATGTTGACATGGGAGAAGTAAAGGCATTGATTGCGATATAATGTGCGCTTTGGGCAACATGTAGTACTTCCTATATCAGATTGATTTCAAAATAGGTAGGATAACGAGTAAATATAATAATTGTCGACCTAGTTTTAGGATTTTGACCTACTTTGTTTTTGTAATTAATCAGAAAAAAAGACAACATTATTGATTATTGAAAATAAGGTTGACAAAATTGTCACGTGCAATACCTTTTTGTCTAAAATTTCGAACATGACTCATATTCCGAAAAGTAGCGATTTCAAAGATAAGAATTGATATTTTCACAACTTCTAAATCTACAGGCTTTGAATCATTAGAGAAGTGATCATCATGTGTAGAAATTTGTGTGGTTTTCTTTTAAAAAAGGTGTTAAAAGAGACAATTGTCATGGTGCAGCCAGCGCCATCTGGTGAATGAATTCGGAAATATATTGTCCACAAAGTAAAATATATCAGGTGTATGAACAAATTCTTCACACAAAAAAATATATTTCGTGTTATTTTCTTGTTATTTGCGCTTAAACACTATCCTCATTAAAGAACTTCAAAATAGGACCCTGGGTATTCACAGGTTAATTTCAAGTGCTGGATGCATACCTCATTTCATATTCTTCGGTCCCTTCCCGACTAAAAAAAGGAAACGCGTGATCCATTCCAAATTGGGTCCTAAAATTTTTAAAGAAACCTTGTTTTTATTCAATAACACGAAAGAGCATCTTACTGCAACTACTTTAGCAATTTTTCTCGCTCAAATAACGGCTATATCATGTTTAAACTTTAACTTAAAAATTGGGTCCATAAATGAACCTTGACACTTAAGATCATGTTTGACGTTCGCTTAGTCGACAAAAACACCACAGGGGTTTTAGTTTTAACACTGGGGTTGTTCCTATCCGACATTTCGGAAGGGACACGGAAAACAAAATACACCAAAAAATTTGAGTTTAAGCCAAGGGGTGTGACAAAATCTAAAAAAATGTTTTTTGGGTTCAAACCAACGAAAAACATTAGAAAATTGAGTAAACATGTGTTATTGGCCTAAACTTAAGCGTTTGGCACTAAAATTGGGACATGGCTTTAGGACCCTATTCAAGCGAAATCAATTCCGCTAAGATTCCGTTTCTCAATGGCATTAGCGCTCCTTATTGATTTTCAATCAAACTCTTACCTCCATTTGTTGATGCCAACGTTGGAGCTTCCGGCGAACCAGGGATCGATAACGAACACACATCGGAACGAGACGGCATCCTTGAGCCCTTCGCGCAATGCCGGATTGTCGTGTAAGCGCAAACCCTTGCGGAACCAGTGAACGGTGTGCTTCTGTTGGTGTTGCTGTTTCTGGGTGCCGATTGATGAATTAGTTCCGGTTCCGGTGCCACCACTACCAATCGTGGATGTGGCCGTATTGGTGGTTTTCTGCTGGTGCACCAAATTATGCTGCTTGGTCATTCCCACTGTTTAAAGGAAACAGAAAAATGGTAAGTATATATATTTGATATGTCAAATTTAGTGTGTTTCAAATGATTGTAATGTTATGAAAACGCGAACACTGAATACAATCAGATATTACTGTGGATTAATTGTCAAACAAAAATCTTCAAGATTTATTGAAACTTTTACCTAGGAATTTAAACTTGATGTGAATATTTTTATAAGTTTCTTACAATTATCGACACGTCTCAATTTTAATTTGTTTTGAAATTGATTTTCCATTCAAATACATTCCACTATACACAACTAGCTTTCGATTGGACTATCGAAATAAAGATATATCGAAATTTAGAACACGAAACCGATACGAATGCCGTTGAAGAGATCATCGAGACAGTCATGAGAACCAACTTTTACTATGATTCAGAACCTCGGAGATTAAGAATATCGAGATATTGAGAATTGACTGTTACAAAATTTGACAATATGATATTATTCCAGCAACAAATTAGGCTGATAATAATAATATTATAATATTGATATTAGAATTTTGAATTGTTTTTGGATAAAGAATCATATTGCAGCATCAAAACGCCTTTTCTATAACCAGAAATTGAAGTTTCAGAAATACACCAAAAGTTGCCCTTAACTTTTTTATTTTAAACTGCACCATGTTGAAACTGCCCTTAAAACATAGGATATTAATGTGGAAAGAGATAAACGTAACATTGTTGGTGGAGCATCTGGAGTAACTTATGAAACGGGCGTATTTTCTTAAGTTTTATGATATCAATATAATTGAATCCTAAATATCTTGAAAACGACTGGTTTTAGGAAGATCATTGTTATTAGCATTTTGAATTGTTTTAAGGTGAAAAATCATATTACAGCATCAAAACGTCTTATCTACGGCCACAAATTGAATTTTCAGAAATGCACCAAAAGTTGCTCTTAGAAAAACTTTTTTATTTTAGATTTCACCATGTTGAAACTGTGCTTAAATCATCTGGGTTTACATTGAAATTTTACAGAAAAAAAATTGAAAAAAATCAAAGATACCTATTTTTTGCAATTTGCGTTTTAAGGTTTAATTTCGATTTTTTCATGAAAATAAAAGTATTTTTTTTTCAGTGTATATTTTTTTACAAAGCCTATTTGATTGTCTACCATCCCTCCTCAGACACTTTTTCTCTATAACAAACGGTTTCCGAGGTACATTTTTTTTAATGGTGATGCTAAAAATACTTATGCCCTTATCAGAAGTTACTCTTGATTTTAAATGGTCTCTCCACCAGTGGAAAAAACTTATTCTATTATATCGAAACTATGTGCAAAATTCCATTTGAATCCAAGGTAGTCGAGTTTCATCGTTTACCGATTTGGCGTGGAACCGCTCTTATAAGGGTCAGTTTTGCATGAAATATGCACAGTTTGTAAAGGTTTAAACAATACTGTTGGAAATTTTAGCCTAAGCCTACGAACAAACCTTTAATGTTGAAAATGTTGGTTAAGCTTAAGTGTTAACTGCTAAACTCACTTTTAAAATCGTTCTGCTTATGAAACCGTTTATTCTCGAATATGTTAAACGATATAATAAAAAAAAACAATATTAAATACAACTTCCTTGCCTAGAACTGAAATTTTTTTTTTTTTTTTGACTTCGCAGTCAGGACACACAGTATTTTCA
Source organism: Aedes aegypti (assembly GCF_002204515.2). Lineage (NCBI taxonomy): Eukaryota > Metazoa > Arthropoda > Insecta > Diptera > Culicidae > Aedes > Aedes aegypti. The sequence continues at coordinate 45,450,232 of NC_035109.1, read as the reverse complement.
TCATTGAACAGTCTTCCCATGAACAGAACCGAAGTTAAAATTTAGTTTGAACCTTGCTACTTGTGTTGAATCGCAAACGTGCTGCGTCTCAGTACCAGTGAACCATGCCGAACCCGGTACATGTGTACTTCGGTTCACACACAGATAAAAATATTTAAATTCCAATGTAGTGTAAACAGAGGAATAGAGTAAAAATAAACCAAATTCATCTATTTTTACGGCATTTCGTTTAGTTGTCAACCAAAGATGCTTGAATGTTACATGATCGTGTAAATTTAAAGTGCATTTGATTGAAAAATAAGCGATTTGTCGTTGACATTTAGGGCTCATTCATTTATTTTATAACGCTAAAAATGGCCATTTTTGATACCCACCCACCCCCTTGTAACGCTTTATGTATGAAAATCTAACAAATTTGGTTGAGCCGTAACATCATGAGGACACCCACCCACCCCTTAAAGCGTTATGAAATTTGTGAATAAGCCCTTTCAGTTTATTTTGATGCTCCAAATGTGTGCATGAAAATAAACTGAAATTAACAACACATTTTTATCTGTGTATGGCACAATATCTGCTTTGATAGAAAATGATGAAATCCACGCGGATAAATTTCTTGGCACAAATCACAAGACCCTTGAGGCTTGAATAATTCTTTTATTTAAGTAGATCAACTAAGATCAATATTTTAAGTAACATTTAGCGGTAACTTAATGAAAAAACTAAGGATTATACCACAGACAAACAGACGTAACACTTAGAACAAATCTCGATCAAAATCATAGTCACGAATGCATATACGCCCAATGCTAAAATCGGTGTGTTTGGCAAACAGACCAACAGATGGCGGTAGTGTGTAAACGTCAAACACGAACAAAAACGACGCGAGCGCTGCAGGTGGCGGATTAGCCACCTACGATATTTTTGAATCGACCGTTAAACAGGTGGTCGATGGACAATGATGAGAGTGTGACGTCTTTTTGTCTGTGATTTTCTATATCATACAACAAGACACGATAAGTAGAAATTGATAAGCGTGGATTTTACCGTTTTCTGTCTGTCCGTTTTGCAGAAACCGATGATTTGTACCAAAATTTGAACCTCGGTGGCAATCGAGGTTCAAATGGACCGGTTTTCGGTTCATTCATGATCAAAAACATTTGAATTTGCAAAAAAATATCCTAAGACTTTAGAAGCCCGCGAATGTCTACGATGAGGATAAGTTCATTCGAAAGCTTCAAACAAGCCCTTTCAAGTAAGGTACAATTTATTTTGCGAAGACTTGCAATACACTGTAAACTCGGCATTACCCTTTAATGTGGAAAAAATACCCATTATTTGCTGATATATGGAAACGTCAAAATGATGGGTACTTTATTTTTTCAGATACAGAGTATTTTATACCCTTTTATATATTCCACGGACTTACTCTTTAATGGGTGAAAAAAATCTTGCAATTCATAATAGTTCTTTATGGAGCAGAGACATACTTGCAGTAACACGATGGAATAACTGTTTTCTAAATTTGGATACATCAATAGTATGTATAATTTCTTTCCCTCTAGTGTTCTGATAAATATGAAACAATCATTTGATTACAGGATACTTTTGCTTCCATATACATCCCGTATGCATGTCAAAATCGCCAATAGAAGATGTCAGTTTGCTAGGCTAGTAACATCAACGTAAACCAATTCATTATGCTCCCGCACCTGAACAATAATTAATTGCAAATAGTTTATTCAATAAAAATTATGTATATAATCAAGTGTTTTAGTAGATATTTTTATAAACGAGAAAAAATATTAAAATCAAACAGAAATTTCATATATTGAAAAAGAGTAAATTTTACTCTGTTTCTCAGAACAAATGTTTTGGATAATGGGTAAAATTCACTCGTTGATCTGACGTACAAGCCCTTTACTCTTTAAAGAGTAAAGGCCCTTTACTCTTTTTATGAGTTAAACTAGTTTCTCTCAAAAAGGGTACTTTTTTACCCTTTAAAGGGTACTTTGCTTTTACAGTGTAGACCACTTTTAACACGTTTGAAGATGTACGGAACGCAATTCCTATTAAATAATAACAGCCCTGTGTTATGTTAATACGTGCATTACAATCGTAGTAGCCATGAATAGCATGTGGTGTGATTTGTATTACAATCTGAACAAGTAAATTTCAATTATTTACATCACGTGTAATTTTACAATTTCAATTTTCCTATATCACGCCTTTAGTAACACATTTCCATAATATTTGTATGGATCGTCATATATCCTAAGTCTCCTTTTTCTAACAATGTTTCGTGTTTTATGAACGCTCCACAGCAATTGCCTTGCGAGTTATATAAATCGTGGTAATAAAAGAGTGGTAAGATTACATCATGCTATAAATGCTTTATAAAACATGCAATATTTGTGGTATTTTTGTAGAGCTTCTCGTCTGAGTTCTTTAAGGCGAAACTGGAGGCTTTTCCGTTGGGATTAACATAGCCAGCTTTCAAATTCAAATTTTCTTGGTAGTAGTGAGCTCATCCAAGTACCGCTATGGGGAGTATTGTAATTACGTGTAATTCAAATAACGGAAAATATAAGAACGCCATAATCGGGTGGACATTAACAAAACAATTACTCAAGGAACTGAAATAACATACTTTAGGCTGAACGACCTTGGTAGCCTGTCACAGTGGGGCAAAATATTATAATTTTCAGTCAATTTCTCTATAGTCATAGATATGAGTTTTTGAGAAATGTTATCTCCTACGAACTATATAGCATAGGTATGAACCATATTTTGTGGATCGAAATCGATAGATCTACATGGCTTTGAAATCATATAGGCTAGTTTTCCATTTCAATAGTATCAAATAAATTGTAAGAAGTATTGGAAAACGTTTGATAAAATAAACAAAAACAATTTGTGGGCAACCAAATGTGAGCAACATTTTTTTTTATCTATCGCGTAGAATTTTAGTGATCATGGGTTCGATTTTCAGCACCTCCACAAAAAACTTCGTTTTGCCATCGAAAGAAACCACATAGCGGGGAAGACCATTCATTCTCAATCAGTATCAGATTGTTGAAGCATAAAATGAATTAATTGAGAATCAAAGACAACTCCCAGATTATTTTTGCATTGTTGGTGAATGCTTTGCTATTCTGGGAGATTGACTGGACATTTTGGAAAAATGTGATATTTCTTAACCTCAATTTGTTCTGATTTTTCAAAGCAGATTTCGTTGAGTATTTCTGAAATATTGGCAACTGCTAAGAAAATCTGAGAGAATTTGTGGACATATTTGAATGTTGGAGGATAATAAGAAAAGGAAAGCTTTGAACTTCACATAACACTATATGCAGGGATTGAATCCTGAGAAAATTGAGATAATCGCTCACGTATCGCTCTCTGTAACAATCATAACATGCTGCACATTATGAGAGACTGTTTATCGTATACTGCTACAAGTTTGATCAGATTGGGGGGATACTAGTGCATGATAAAACCCCTCTAAACATGCTCCAAGCATGGGGGACGCTGTTGTTATTGGAAGTTCGTGGATTGTTTATCGTGCCAGTAAAGAAAAACACCTATCCCCAACGGTAAACAAGCGAGAAAAATGGATTTTATCATCGCTCTCTCGTTGGGGCTCTCGCTCGCTGCTTCCATTTATCAGACTTGTTACACCTTGCGATACAATGACGATCGTGGACCGCAACAGATGGGATGTTTTTCTTTGCTTGCTTTGATCGTGCTTCACTCTCAAATGAGAGCGAATTCTGCAACGCCTGACTATATGATTATTTTGAAGTTTTTAAAATTTTGGTGATTTTGAATATATGTTCCGAAAATCCATATTTTTATCGATGTTGGGGGATTTTTTATTTCGATTCAAGAGGAAGAAATTGATAAGTATTTTTTAATGGCTTGATAAATCATAAACTTAGTTTAGAATTAGCCTGTAAATGTTTCATATACATTTTTTTATTCCAATCGTTATTCAATGGAAAGAATTAAGAAATCGTGCGTAATTGCATTTGGTCGTATTTTAGAATCAAACATCGGTCAATCGATTCGACATGTTGAATTTGAATCGATTCAGTAACATCGATGTTCAGATCATATTTGCCCTACGCTTCTCACAACCCATATTGATCAATTTCATTTACACACACGCGGTGTGTAAATTGGTTTTTGGATTCATTGGTGAATAGTTTTGAATTCTGAAAAAATGTCTGGACTAATTTGAAATGATGACGCATAACGAGGGATTCTTAGGTTATTTCTGAACTAATTGAGGATTACAGAGAACTTTTAAATCATTTTTGATTTTTTTTTTAATGTTTCATATTTGTTGATGAATACTCTGGAATACTGAGAGTATTTCAGAATGAATTGGGAATGTTAAAGAATAACCAGAAATTGATAGATTAGTTCGTAACCAAATGAAGAGCACATTAAACTCTTCGAATATGTCTGAATCGTTGGTTAATACTTTTGGATTCTATGATAATTTCTGCACAAATTGGGAATGCGGATAATGACAAGAAATCCTGAGGATCGCCAAGAATTATAAAAATATGTTTGAATTGTTGTTGAATACCTGGTATTCTTAGAGAAAGTCTCAAAAAAAAATGGATGTAGTCAAATTCCTGGAATATATTTAAATCGATCATAGATCACGAAAATATTCTCTAAATTGAATTGTTGTTTCTGAGCCATTTGGAAGTGTTGATAGCAACGAGAAAATTCTTGAAAATTTGTCAACTAATTGGGAATCACAGACAATAGGTAAATTATTTCAGAATTGTTGTTGAATATTTTGGTATTCTGAGAGAATGTCTGGACATTTTTGGAATGTTAACGATTAACAAGAGATTCCTAGGTTGTTTCTCAACTAATTTAGGAGTACAGAAATTGAATTTGCAAGATTATTTTTAAGATCAACAATTTACTTTGGAAATCCTGGGAGAATGTTTCAACGAATTAGGAATTTTCAAAGATAACCAGAAATACCTGGAATATTGCTCAACTTATTGAGCACCATAGACATCTATAGGAGAATTTCTGAATTGTTTGTAATACTTTGAAATTCCCAAAGATTGTTGATGATAACGAAAAATTGCTTCTTGACGATCTCAGATAACAATAAAATTATTTTTGCATTATCCACATTTTTTCAATTGCTGTTGAATAATTTGGAGATTTGAGATAATGTTTTAATTGAGAATGTTGAAGGATAACGAATATTTCTGAACCATTTGAAGATCACCAAGATCCCTGAGAGTATTTCTGAATTGTTGGAAAATACATTGAAATTATGAGAGAATGTCTGGACAAATTGGAAATGTTGAAGGGTAACCTGAAGGTTAACATAGACCTCTAAGATCTTTTATGAAAAGATGGTAAATACTCTGATAAGAATAACGAGAACTTCTCAAAATATTTTTGAATATTTTTTTTTCTAAATTGTTGACTAATAATTTGTAACTCTCGCTCTGGACTAATCGTAAATGTTGAAAAATAACATGAATTACCTAGATTATTTATGAACTAAATGAAAATCACAGAAAATGCAAAGATTATTTCTGAATTTTAAGTGAATATTTTGGAATTCATGAAGAATGCCTGTACAAATTTTGAATGATCGCGGATTCAAGAGATTCCTAGGATATTTCTAAGCTAGTTGAGGATTACATGAAACTTTAAAATTATGTATAAACATGCAATATTGATTTTGGATTGTTCGTAAATACTTTGGAGGATTGAGAGAACGTCTGAAAAAATGAGAATGTCGAAACATAACCAGAAATTCATAGAATATTTCTGAAATTATTAAGTATGCGTAATTCTGAAATGTTGGTAAATACCTTAAAATTATGGGAGAATGTCTGCGCTATTTGGTAAAGTTGAAAGATATTAAAAAAAATCCAGAATATGTTTAAGCTAATTGAGAACCACATAGATCTTTGAGTATTTATGAATTGTTGGTTTGAAATTCAGACAAATTTAAAATGTTAGATTCTTAGGTTATTTCAGAACAAAATATAAAAACAAAGAATTCCAGGGATATTTTCGAATATTTAAGATAATTGTTCAAATGTTGATAAATACTTTGGAATTCTGAGAGAATGTCTGAAATTATTTGGAAAGTTGTACATAACGAGATATTCTAAGAATATTTCTTAACCAATCAAGGATTGCAGAAATGTTCAAGCATATTTCTGAATTGTGTTTACAAACTTTAGCAATCTGAGAGAATATGCGTACAAAATGGGAATGTTGAGAGGAAATTGTTTTGAACATTTTTGTTCCTATTGAGGATTTTAGAGAACCCTGAGAGTATATTTGAATTGTAGTTGAACACTTTGGTTTTATGCGAAAATGTCTAGACAAATTTAGAATATTGATGATAACGAGAAATTCGTAGAATATATTCAAACTAATTACGTTACACAGTGATCTCTAAGAGTATATCTAAATTGTTAATGAATAATTATTATGAAATTCTGAAATAATGTCTGGGAACTGAGGGAATGTTGAGAATAACAAAAACTTTGTAGTATATTTATGAATGTATTAAGCATCACAAAGAACTCTTGGATTATTTTAGAATTGTTGCTCAATATTTTGGAATCCTGGAAGAAAAACAAATGCTGATGATAACAAGCAATTCCTAGAACTTATCTGAACTCACCAAGGAATTCAGAGAATTTCTGTATTATTATTAATGTGTTGTTGGATACTTTGAGTATCTGACGTCTGGAAAAAAAAGTTATACGGAAAGATAACGAGGGATTCTCATGTGGATTCTGAACTCATTGAAAATAACAAAGATTGCTAAGATTATTTTTGAATTTGCAAGATGATTTTTCAATTGTTGATGAATACCTTGGAATTCTGAGAGGATATCTGAAAACATTAGGAGGATTGAAGTATAACGAAAATATCCTAAAATATTTTTTTAATTAATTTAAACGCAGAAAAACCTCATAGAGTTTTTCGGAGTTGTTGATGAATGCTTTGAGAGTCCTTAGAGAATATCTGAATAAATTTGGGGACCTTAAGGGATTACCAGAAATACTTAGAATATATCAGAACTAATTGAGGACCACAGAAACCTCTAAGCGAATTTTGGAATCGTTGTTGAATACATTAAAATTCTGAAAACATGTCTGGGAACATGGGAAATGCTGATGATGACGAGAAATTTCTATTATCTTTCTGAAGATTCAAGATTACAAAGAACTCTTGGACTGTTTCTGAATTGCTGGTCAATTCCTTAGGAATTCTGAATGAAATTTTGGACAATTTGAAAATGTTGATGATCCTAGACTATTTGTAAATTTATAGAGGATTTCAGATAATGCTGAATTATTTTTAAATTTTTGTTGAATACTTTGATGATCACATAAATAAATTTAAGTATTTCTGAATTGTTGATGAATAATTTGGAATCCTGGGAGAATGTCTGAATAAATTTGGAATATATAAGCATTTTTAGAAATACCTAGAACACTTCTTGGCTTATTTAGTATCACATAACTCTCTGAGAGAATTTCTGAATTGTTGGTATGTCTGCAAGAATGTCTGGGCACTTATGGATCTTTAATGGTGATTAAAAATTTCTGGTATATTTCTGAACTTATTGACGATCACAAAGAACACTTTGGTTATTATTGAATTGTTGTTTAATAACTTAGGCATTTTTTGGACAAACTGGAAATGCAGATGATAACGAGAAATTATTAGAAAATTTCTAAACTGATCGAAGATTTTTGAGAATTTTAAAATTATTATTAAATTGTTGTTGGATACTTTGAGAATCAGAGAGAACGACTGAAAAAAAATTGGTATATTGAAGGATAATCAGAATTTCCCAAGAAATCCGAGCTGATTGAGCAGAAATCTATGAGAATATTTCTGAATCGTTGTTGATTACTTCAGAATTCTGGGAGAATGTCTGAATAATTTGAAGTGTTGAAGGATGACCAGAAATTTCCAGCATATTTCTAAATAATTGGAAGACTACACAGAACTATAAGATTACTTCTGAAATATTGGTGAATATATTGGAATACTTGGAGAATGTATGGACAAATTTGGAATACATACGGATAACATGATTCTTAAGTTGTTTCTAAACACATGAAAGATTACAGAGAACTTATTTATTACAATTTATTTCTGTGATTCTCAAAGTATTCAACAACAATTTAAAAATAATCCAGGAATTCTCTGAAATCCTTGGTAAGTTCAGATTTGTTCTAGGAATTGCTTGTTATCATCAGTATTCCTTATTTGTTTTTCTTCCAGAGTTCCAAAATATTGAACAACAATTCAGATATAAACCAAGGGTTCTTTGTGATATACCACAAAGCTTTCGTTATTCTCAACATTGCCTAAGCGCCCAGACATTATTTCAGAATTTCATAATAATTATTCATTAACAATTTAGATATACACCTAGAGATCACTGTGTAACGTAATTAGTTTGAATATATTCGAGGAATTTCTCGTTATCATCAATATTCTAAATTTGTCTAGACATTTTCAAGTAAAACCAAAGTGTTCAACTACAATTCAAATATACTCTCAGGGTTCTCTATAATCCTCAAAAGGGGCCTTCCTTAGACGAGTGGTTAACGTCCGCGGCTTCAAAGCAAAGCCATGCTGAAGGTGTCTTGGTATGATTTCCGGTCGGTCTTTTCGTAATGGAAATTTCCTTGAATTCCCTGGGCAATGAGTATCATCGTACCTGTCAAACGATGTACGAATGCGAAAATGGAAACTTAGGTAAAGAAAGCTCTCAGTTAATAACTGTGAAAGTGCTCTTAGAACACTATGCTGAGTAGCCGGTTCTGTCCCAATGGGGACGTTAATGACAAGAAGAAGAAGAAGAGGAACAAAAATGTTCATAAAAAATTTCCTCTCAGCATTCTCATTTTGTTCGGATATTCTCTCAGATTTCCTAAGTTTGTAAACACATTTCAGAAATATCGTTGAAAATTTCTGCAATCCTTAATTAGTTCGGAAATATTCTTAGAATGTCTCGTTATGATCAACATTCCAAATAAGTTCGGACATTCTCTCAGAAATCCAAAGTATTCATCAATATTTAAACAATAATCTTAAATATTCAAAAATATCCCTGGAATTCTCTGTTTTTATATTTTTTTTCTGAAATAACCTGAGAATCTAACATTATATATTTGTCTGAATTCCAAAGTATTAACCAAGATTTCAGAGTTCCATGTGATTCTTAATTAGCTAAGAAATATTCCGGATTTTTGTAACATCTTCCAATATTACCAAATGGAGCATTGAAATTTCATTGACTTCCCTGGGCATAGAGTATCATCGTACCTACCACACGATATACGAATGCGAAAATGGCAACTTTGTCAGAGAAAGCTCTCAGTTAATAACTGTGGAAGTGCTCTTAGAACACTAAGCAGAGGAGCCGGCTCTGTCCCAGTGGGGACGTTAATGCCAAGAAGAAGAATAAAAGATCTTTGAGGTCTATGTTAACTCATTCTTTCATAATTTCAATGTATTTTCAACTCAGAAATACTCCCAGGGATCTCGGTGTTCCTCAAATGGTTCAGAAATATTCTATGAATTGATCGTTATCCTTCTACATTCTCAATTTGTTTAAACATTATCTCAAAATTCTAAACTATTCAACAGATATTGAAAAAATGTGGATAATGCAAAATTAATTTTATTGTTCTATGTGATCATCAAGAAGCAATTTCTCGTTATCATCATATTCTTCTTATTTCTGGCGTTACGGGACAATGCCTGCTTCTTAGTTTAGTGTTCTTATGAGCACTTTCACAGTTATTAGCTGAGAGTTTTCTGTGCCAATTAACAATTTTTGCATTTGTGTATCGTGTGGCAGGTACGATGATACTATATGCCATGGAAGTCGAGAAAAATTCCAACCTGAAAAGATCCTCGACCGGTGGGATTCGAAACCACGATCCTCAGCTTGGTCTTGCTGAATAGCTGCGCGTTTAACGCTACGGCTATCTGGGCCCCTCGTTATCATCAACAATCCCGATTTGCCTGGGCATTCTTTGGGAAATTCAAAGTATTACAAACAGTTCCGAGATTCTCCTACAGTTATTATACAGTTACCCTTGAAAATTCCTAATTCGTTGAAACATTCTCCCAGGATTTTCAAAGTAAATTGTTGATCTTAAAAATAATCTTGCAAATTCAATTTCTGTACTATCAAGTAAGTTGAGAAACAACCTAGGAATCTACAAGTTATTTTCTGAATTGCTAGTAAATAATTTAAAATTCTGCAAAAAATGTCTGGGCACTTATGGAATGTTGCTGATACCGAAAAATTTCCAGTATATTTCTGGACTTATTGAGGATCACAAAGTACTCTTTGTTTGCATTCCCAATTTGTCCAAAATTTCTTCCAGAGTTCCAGAAATAAGAACTCTGGAAGAAATTTTGGACAAATTGGGAATGCAGTTGATATCGCGAAATTCCTAGAATATTTCTGAACTAATCGTAGATTTTAGGGAATTCTTAGATTGTTTTTAAATATTTTAAGAATCTGAGAAAACATCGGGATAAATTTGGAAGGATAATGAGATTTTCTTAAAAAAATCTAATTAGTTTAGCAGAGATCTATAAAAAAAAATTTTATTGAATACTTTGGAATTCTGAGAGAATGTCTGAGTGTTGAAGGATAACCAGAAATTCTTAGAATATTTCTGAATCTCAAATTCTGATCCTCAAATATCACAGAGAACTAATTGTTGGAAAATGTCTGGACAAATTTGAAAAATAAACGAATAACGAGATTCCTAATTCGTTTCTGAAATCATTGAGGAATACAGAGTTCTTCAAGATAACCTTTGAGTTCGCAAGATTGTAATTGAATTGTTTGTGAATATTTCCGAATTCTGAGAGAATATATGAAAATGATTTGAATGCTGAAGGATAACGAGAAAATCCTACGATATATCTGAACAAATTAGGATCACAGAGATCTTTGGGAATATTTCTTAGTTGCTGATGAATACTTTGGAATTCAAAGAGAATATCTGAATAAAATTTAAAGTGATAAAAGATAACCAAAAAATTTAGAATGTATCTGATTTATTTGAGGCTTACAGAGAGCAACAAAATTACTTCTGAATTGTTGGTATATAGTTTGGAATTTTGAAACAATGTCTGAATAAATTGAGAATGTTGAATTCCCCTGGAATTTCTTGAAAATTTCTGAATCAATTGAGGATAACTAAGATCTCTTAGGCTTCAAATAATTTTTGGAAAATATTTTGAATTTATGAGAAAATTTGTGGACAAACGTTAAACTAATTGAGCAACACAGAGATCTGTGAGAGTATTTCTAAATTATTTTTGAATACTTTGGAATTCTGAAAGAACATCTGAACGAATTTCAAATTTCAAAGGAATATCATGAATTCCTAGAATTTTGCTTAAATAATTGAGGATCAGAGAACTATAAGAATATTTTGGTATTTTCAAGATTGTTTTTTTTTTTCGAGAGAATGCGTAAACAAAATTAGTATTAAGAAGGATAACGAGAAACTTTCAAGATATATCAAAACAAATTGAGGCATTATCAAATATGTTTTATTTAATTGAGTATCACAGTGTTCTCTGAGGGTATATATGATTTTTATAAAAATACTTTGAAATTATGAGAAAATGTATGGACAAATTGGGAATGTGGAAGGATGTCCAGAAATTTCAAGAATTTATTTCAAAAGAATTGAGGATCACATAGACCTTTGAGAGTATTTATGAATTGTTGGTAGTTTCTTTGTTTTACTGATAGAATATCTGGTCAATTTGGGAAAGTTGCAACTAACTAGATGGTCAAAGAGACTCTGACAGACTTTCTAAATTGTTGGTAAATACGTTGGAGGAATATAGAGGAAATGTTCGAAGAAATCAGGACTGTTGAAGGAATATTTAAAATATTTCTGAACTAAATGAGATTTATAGAGACCTCTTAAATTATTTCTGATTTATTGATGAATAGCTTGAAATTCTGAAAGAATGTTGGGACATATTTGCAATGATGATGGATGATGAGATATTCTTAGTTTATTTTTAAAATTATTGAGAATCAAAGAGAACTTATCTGTAAAATCTAAAAATTTTATCCATCCATCTGAAAATTCCAAATTATTCTTATAGCTCTCTGTGATCCTCAATTAGTTAAGCATTATTCTAGACATTCATTATAATCCTTCAAAATTTCAAATTTGTTCAGACATTCGCTCATAATTCCAAAGTATTCACAGTTCTCTGTGTTGCACAATAAGTTTGACATTTGTCCACAAATTCTCTCATAATCTCAAAATATTTGACAATTAATATTTATAGCCTCAGAGATCTCTATTATCCTCAATTGGTTCAGAAATATTTCAAGAATTTCTAGGAGAAATCAACATTTTTAAATTATTCAGACAATGTTTCAAAATTCCAAACTATATATCAACAATTCAGAAGTAATTTTGTTGCTCTCTGTAAGCCTAAAATAAATCAGATACATTCTAAAATTTGTTGGTTATCCTTTCACACTTAACATTTATTCAGATATTTTCTCTAAATTTCAAAGTATTCATGAACAACTAAGAAATATTCTCAGAGATCTGTGTGATCCTTATTTGTTCAGATATATCCTAGGAATATATAGTTATTCTTCGACATTCATATCATTTTCAAACATTCTATCAGAATTAGGAAACATTCGCAAACAATTCAGATATAATCCTTGAGAATTCAAAGGTTATCTTGAAGAACTCTGTAATCCTCAATGATTTCAAAAACAAATTAGTAATCTCGTTATTCGTTTATTTTCTAAATTTGTCAAGACATTTTCTGAGAATTTTTATATATTCACCAATAATTCATAAGTAATATTTTAGTTCTCTGTAGTCCTCAAATGGTTCAGAAATATTGTAGAAATTTCTGGTTATCCTTCAACACTCCAAATTTATTCAGACATTCTCTCAGAATTCCAAAGTATTCAACAATAATTCATAAATACAGGTCGGACTCGATTATCCGGAGTATAGATTTTTTTTTCACTCCGGATAATCGAATCCTCCGGATAATCGAATCACTAAGAAAAAAAATTGAAATCTTTGATAAAGGGACTTAAATATTATCTTTTTTTTCGTTATTTTATGTATTTGATGCGGTGGCGTAGCCAGAATTTTTTCTAGGAACAGTAGGGGTCTTTACAGGAAAAACAAATTTTGACCAGCATACACAAAAACACTTTTTCAAATACGTTCTAAACTGCAAAATCATTCATATTATATATTGCAATACCAAATAATCTTAGATTTATGCATAAAAATTGAAAAACAAGAACATCAAAAAACAAATTCCGGATAATCGAGTCTAAAATTCCGGATAATCGAATTCCGGATAATCGAGTCCCCGGATAATTGAGTCTCCGGATAATCGAGTCCGACCTGTACTCGTAAATCTCTGATCAATCAGCCCAGATTTTTTTTTAATTTTTCGTTATTCTCCAAATTAATTCCGACGTTTTCTCAGATTCTCAAAGTATTCAATAATAATCTAAAAAATCTAGGAATTTCTCGTTATCATCTGCATTCCCAATTTGTACAAAATTCCTTCCAGAGTTTCTAAGTTATTCAACAACAATTCAGAAATAATCAAAGAGTTCTTTAAGATCCTCAATAAGTTCAGAAATATACTGTGAATTTTTCAGCAACATTCCATAAGTGTCCAAACATTTTTGCGTAATTTCAAATTATTTGCTAACAAATTAGAAAATAACTCGAATATTTCTGTAGTCCTAATTCAGCTTGGAAATATTTTAGGTAATTCTCTAATTAGTTTCGAATTAACATACGAATCTCTAGTTATCCGTCCAGACATTCTTCAAGAATTACAAAATATTCACAAATAACTCAGAAAAAAGCATATAGTACTCTATAATCCTCAAATAGTTCAGAAATATTCTAGGAACTTCTGATTACTCTTCAACATTTCAAATTTGTCCCGTTGTACTCTCAGAATTCAATGTATTCAACAACAATTCAAAAACAAACCGTCATCATGCCACATTTGTCTAAGCATTTTTCAATATCTTCAAAATATTTACCAACAATTCAGAAATAATCTTTTAATTCTGTGCGATCCTTAATAAGTTCAGGAATATTCTAGGAATTTCTCGTTATCATCAGCATTCCCAATTTGTACAAAACTTCTTCCAGAGCTCCAAAATATTGATCAACAATTCAGAAATAATCAAAGAGTTCTTTGTGATCCTCACTAAATTCAAGAATATACAACAATTTTCTCGTTATTTTCAACATTCCCTATCAGCAACATCCATGTGGATATGTGCCCATACATTCTTTCAGAATTTCAAAGTATTTACCAAAGATTTAGATGCACTTTTAAGCATCTCTGTTGTAAGCAATTTGTTTGAATATATTCTAGGAATTTCTTGTTATCATCAACATTCTCAATTTATCTAGACATTTTCACATAATCCAAAAATATTAAACTACAATTCATATATACCCTCAGGGTTCTCTATACTCCTCAATAGAATCTGAAATTTTCCTTCAATATTCCCATTTTGTCCGGATATTCTCTCAGATTTTAAAATCACCAACAATTTAGAAATAACCTTGAACATTTCTGCAATCCTTAATTAGTTCAGAAATATTCTTGGAAAGTCTCGTTATGTTCAACATTTCAAATAAGTTCAGACATTCAGAACTCCAAGAGAACTTGATGTTCTCTGTAATCTTTCATGTGTTTAGAAACAACTTAAGAATCATGTTATCCGTATGTATTCCAAATTTGTCCATACATTCTCCAAGTATTCCAATATATTCACCAATATTTCAGAAGTAATCTTATAGTTCTGTGTAGTCTTCCAATTATTTAGAAATATGCTGGAAATTTCTGGTCATCCTTCAACACTTCAAATTATTCAGACATTCTCCCAGAATTCTGAAGTAATCAACAACGATTCAGAAATATTCTCATAGATTTCTGCTCAATCAGCTCGGATTTCTTGGGAAATTCTGATTATCCTTCAATATACCAATTTTTTTTTCAGTCGTTCTCTCTGATTCTCAAAGTATCCAACAACAATTTAATAATAATTTTAAAATTCTCAAAAATCTTCGATCAGTTTAGAAATTTTCTAAAAATTTCTCGTTATCATCTGCATTTCCAGTTTGTCCAAAAAATGCCTAAGTTATTAAACAACAATTCAATAATAACCAAAGTGTTCTTTGTGATCGTCAATAAGTTCAGAAATATACCGGAAATTTTTAATTACCATTAAAGATCCATAAGTGCCCAGACATTCTTGCAGACATACCAACAATTCAGAAATTCTCTCCGAGAGTTATGTGATACTAAATAAGTTAAGAAGTGTTCAAGGTATTCCTAAAAATGCTTATATATTCCAAATTTATTCAGACATTCTCCCAGGATTCCAAATTATTCATCAACAATTCAGAAATACTTAAATTTATTTCTGTGATCATCAAAGTATTCAACAAAAATTTAAAAATAATTCAGCATTATCTGAAATCCTCTATAAATTCACAAATAGTCTAGGATCATCAACATTTTCAAATTGTCCAAAATTTCATTCAGAATTCCTAAGGAATTGACCAGCAATTCAGAAACAGTCCAAGAGTTCTTTGTAATCTTGAATCTTCAGAAAGATAATAGAAATTTCTCGTCATCATCAGCATTTCCCATGTTCCCAGACATGTTTTCATTTTTTTTTATTTTTTTTTTTTAAATCTTTATTTGAGTGTATTTTGGACATGTTTTCAGAATTTTAATGTTTTCAACAACAATTCCAAAATTCGCTTAGAGGTTTCTGTGGTCCTCAATTAGTTCAGATATATTCTAAGTATTTCTGGTAATCCCTTAAGGTCTCCAAATTTATTCAGATATTCTCTAAGGACTCTCAAAGCATTCATCAACAACTCCGAAAAACTCTATGAGGTTTTTCTGCGTTTAATTAAATTAATTAAAAAAAAAATTTTAGGATTTTTTCGTTATACTTCAATACTCCTAATGTTTTCAGATATCCTCTCAGAATTCCAAGGTATTCATCAACAATTGAAAAATCATCTTGCAAATTCAAAAATAATCTTAGCAATCTTCGTTATTTTCAATAAGTTCAGAATCCACATGAGAATCCCTCGTTATCTTTCCGTATAACTTTTTTTTTCCAGACGTCAGATACTCAAAGTATCCAACAACACATTAATAATAATACAGAAATTCTCTGAATTCCTTGGTGAGTTCAGATAAGTTCTAGGAATTGCTTGTTATCATCAGCATTTGTTTTTCTTCCAGGATTCCAAAATATTGAGCAACAATTCTAAAATAATCCAAGAGTTCTTTGTGATGCTTAATACATTCATAAATATACTACAAAGTTTTTGTTATTCTCAACATTCCCTCAGTTCCCAGACATTATTTCAGAATTTCATAATAATTATTCATTAACAATTTAGATATACTCTTAGAGATCACTGTGTAACGTAATTAGTTTGAATATATTCTACGAATTTCTCGTTATCATCAATATTCTAAATTTGTCTAGACATTTTCGCATAAAACCAAAGTGTTCAACTACAATTCAAATATACTCTCAGGGTTCTCTAAAATCCTCAATAGGAACAAAAATGTTCAAAACAATTTCCTCTCAACATTCCCATTTTGTACGCATATTCTCTCAGATTGCTAAAGTTTGTAAACACAATTCAGAAATATGCTTGAACATTTCTGCAATCCTTGATTGGTTAAGAAATATTCTTAGAATATCTCGTTATGTACAACTTTCCAAATAATTTCAGACATTCTCTCAGAATTCCAAAGTATTTATCAACATTTGAACAATTATCTTAAATATTCGAAAATATCCCTGGAATTCTTTGTTTTTATATTTTGTTCTGAAATAACCTAAGAATCTAACATTTTAAATTTGTCTGAATTTCAAACCAACAATTCATAAATACTCAAAGATCTATGTGGTTCTCAATTAGCTTAAACATATTCTGGATTTTTTTTAATATCTTTCAACTTTACCAAATAGCGCAGACATTCTCCCATAATTTTAAGGTATTTACCAACATTTCAGAATTACGCATACTTAATAATTTCAGAAATATTCTATGAATTTCTGGTTATGTTTCGACATTCTCATTTTTTCAGACGTTCTCTCAATCCTCCAAAGTATTTACGAACAATCCAAAATCAATATTGCATGTTTATACATAATTTTAAAGTTTCATGTAATCCTCAACTAGCTTAGAAATATCCTAGGAATCTCTTGAATCCGCGATCATTCAAAATTTGTACAGGCATTCTTCATGAATTCCAAAATATTCACTTAAAATTCAGAAATAATCTTTGCATTTTCTGTGATTTTCATTTAGTTCATAAATAATCTAGGTAATTCATGTTATTTTTCAACATTTACGATTAGTCCAGAGCGAGAGTTACAAATTATTAGTCAACAATTTAGAAAAAAAAATATTCAAAAATATTTTGAGAAGTTCTCGTTATTCTTATCAGAGTATTTACCATCTTTTCATAAAAGATCTTAGAGGTCTATGTTAACCTTCAGGTTACCCTTCAACATTTCCAATTTGTCCAGACATTCTCTCATAATTTCAATGTATTTTCCAACAATTCAGAAATACTCTCAGGGATCTTGGTGATCTTCAAATGGTTCAGAAATATTCGTTATCCTTCAACATTCTCAATTAAAACATTATCTCAAATCTCCAAATTATTCAACAGCAATTGAAAAAATGTGGATAATGCAAAAATAATTTTATTGTTATCTGAGATCGTCAAGAAGCAATTTTTCGTTATCATCAACAATCTTTGGGAATTTCAAAGTATTACAAACAATTCAGAAATTCTCCTATAGATGTCTATGGTGCTCAATAAGTTGAGCAATATTCCAGGTATTTCTGGTTATCTTTGAAAATTCCTAATTCGTTGAAACATTCTCCCAGGATTTCCAAAGTAAATTGTTGATCTTAAAAATAATCTTGCAAATTCAATTTCTGTACTCCTAAATTAGTTGAGAAACAACCTAGGAATCTCTTGTTAATCGTTAACATTCCAAAAATGTCCAGACATTCTCTCAGAATACCAAAATATTCAACAACAATTCTGAAATAATTTACCTATTGTCTGTGATTCCCAATTAGTTGACAAATTTTCAAGAAATTTCTCGTTGCTATCAACACTTCCAAATGGCTCAGAAACAACAATTCAATTTAGAGAATATTTTCGTGATCTATGATCGATTTAAATATATTCCAGGAATTTGACTACATCCATTTTTTTTTGAGACTTTCTCTAAGAATACCAGGTATTCAACAACAATTCAAACATATTTTTATAATTCTTGGCGATCCTCAGGATTTCTTGTCATTATCCGCATTCCCAATTTGTGCAGAAATTATCATAGAATCCAAAAGTATTAACCAACGATTCAGACATATTCGAAGAGTTTAATGTGCTCTTCATTTGGTTACGAACTAATCTATCAATTTCTGGTTATTCTTTAACATTCCCAATTCATTCTGAAATTCTCTCAGTATTCCAGAGTATTCATCAAAAAATATGAAACATTAAAAATATAATCAAAAATGACCTAAAAGTTCTCTGTAATCCTCAATTAGTTCAGAAATAACCTAAGAATCCCTCGTTATGCGTCATCATTCCAAATTAGTCCAGACATTTTTTCAGAATTCACCAATGAATCAGAAATAAGTATTGAAGAACATTATTCCTAGAATATATTTTAAATAACTGATTATCCCTTGGAACCCTAAGATTATTTGT